>NW_024543080.1:35415000-36113750 GCF_018167655.1 Microtus oregoni | reverse complement strand
CTCCCCCTCCCCCCACTCCTCTCCCCATCCCTCTCCAGTCCAAAGAGCAGTCAGGGTTCCCTGCCCTGTGGTAAGTCCTAGGTCCTCCCCTCTCCATCCATTTCTAGGAAGGTGAACATCCAAACTGGCTAGGCTCCCACAAAGCCAGCACATTACGTAGGTTCAAAACCCTGTGCCATTGTCCTTGGCTTCTCATCAGCCCTCATTGTTCGCCATGCTCAGAGAGTCCAGTATTATCCCATGCTTTTTCAGTCACAGTCCTGCTGGCCTTGGTGAGCTCCCAATAGATCAGCTCCACTGTCTCAGTGGGTGGGTGCACCCCTCGTGGTCCCGACTTCTTTGCTCATGTTCTCCCTCCTTCTGCTCCTCATTGGGACCTTGGGAGCTCAGTCCAGTGCTCCAGTGTGGGTCTCTGTCTCTATCTCCATCCATCACCAGATGAAGGTTCTATGATGATATGCAAGATATTCGTCAGTATTGTTATAGGATAGGGTCATTTCAAGTTCCCTATCCTCAGCTGCCCAAGGAACTAACTGGGGAACTTGGCTTGGGCATCTGGGAGCCACTCTAGGTTCAAGTCTCTTGCCAACTCTAAGGTGGCTCCCTAGAGTTAAATATTTTTATGGCAATATGGAAGAGTGGAAATTTCTTCTGTTTAATAATATTTTACTGGTAAATATTTCACAGTAATCATACATAGTATATTTATATGTTCAGAAAATTTTTACTTAGCTCCTATTTAGTATATTATATAAACCTTATGTGACCCGTCCTTAAACACAACATACAGTGGAAGAAATATGGATAGTCAGGTTTGTAGTGGCAATATTCTAGTATTAACAGAAAGATGAAGAAAAGCATATACCTGGATATGTTGATGTAAGGATTTTCTCTCTAATTTCTGTACTGTAGTACATGGATTTTCCATTTTATTTACAGCAAAATTCCAAAATGGTAACTTACTACTAAAGTATCTCCTTATGGCCCTTATGCTAGTGAATAGTTACAAAGAAAATAAACACTGGCCCCAAACTCTCTGTTTTATTTTATTTTATTAAGAAATATCCCCAAGAGATTTTCAACAAAAATTCTAATGCTTAGCTGTTATAATGTAAATTCTTATCATAGCCTCTCTATGTTATGCATGCATTGTTTACATAATTAACAGAAATTACTATACATGACAAAAATGACTAAAAACTATGGTACATAAAAAGATTGCAAATATCAAAACATATTTTATCATCATACACGAGGTACATAGATTTGATTACAAAAGTTGTATATAAAGTCCTTGATATCAAACCTCCCTTTCACAACCCTATATGTTTAGAAGCTAACATTGGGAAGTAGTATTGTAATGCAGAAAAGTTGGTATAATATGAAGATAAAAATCCCCAAGTAATCAATGAGAAGAAACAAAATGTTGATATTCATATATGTTTGTTTGAATTTGCAATATTGTTTCTTTTAAAAATTACAAGAAAGCCTTAACGTGATATTTTTTACATATATACCTTGAATACACAAAATTCTAATAAGATTTATTTTATTCTTTTTTGTTTTGTTTTGTTTCTGTTTTTTTTTTCATTTTTTATTTATTTTTCTATTCAAAAATTTACACTTCCTCCTCACCTCCCATTCCCCTCCCGCTACCCCACTCCCTCTCCTCCCTCCCCCTCCATCCTTAAGTGAGGGCAGGGTTCCCTGCCCTCTGGGAAGTCCACCCACCCCACCACATCCAGTCCTAGAAAGCTTTGCATCCAAATAGACAAATAGACTAGGGTCCCAAAAAGCCAGTACACGCAGAAGAAAAAAGCCCCAGTGCCTTAGTCAATGGTTTCTCAGTCAGCCCCCATTTACAGCCACATTCAGAGAGTCGGGTTTGATCTCATGCTCATTCAGTCCTGGTCCAGCTGGATTTGGTGAGCTCCATTAGAACAGGCACACTGTCTCAGTGGGTGAACCAACCCCTCACAGTCTAGACTTCCTTGTTCATCTTCTCCCTCCTTCTGCTCTTCAACTGGACCTTGGGGGCTCAGTCCATTGCTCTGATGAGGGACTTTGTCTCTATCTCCATCCGTTGCAGGTCGAAGACTCTATGGTGATATTCGAGATAATCATCAGTGTGATCGTGGGGCAAGGCCAGTTCAGGCACCCTCAAGTAAGACAAAAGCATAAATTATTAAAATAATAGCGTTTTTAAAATTAAATTCGCTCTTTAAAAAGGCATAAATTTTATTTTAACTATTATTAGCATAGTATAAATTGCTCATGCAACAAGTTAAATTGATGTTTTTTTGTTCTCACTTTGCTAAGATTACAGACATGACAAGAAAGTTATTAAATTTTCAATTTTGTTTACAATGTGCTAATCATTATCATAGTCATTGATTAGAATGGACAAGGACAATGTTTGTTTGCAAAAATTATTCAGACACAATGCCGTGATTAAATATCTTAGCAACTGAATAAATCAAATAAGACTGCACAGCAGAGGTAGCCGTAGGACTTTTTTTTTTTTTTTCATTTGCAACAGACTTTTGAAACTGATAAAATTCAAAGCTTCATAGTTGTAGAATTTTTTTTTTTTCCAATGAGGCCTGGGTCTTGGAAGATGAAATGTAAAATCTGAGTCATTCACTTAGATCTGCATTGCACTGATAGCACAATAAAAGGAAATTCAAGAAAAGTAAACATAATTAACGAAACTCTTCTTTCTTTTTTTTTAAACATTCCACTTTCCATTTTAATAGGGATAAAACCAGGTAATAAGAGTTACCACACTTCTTTCATTAATATGAATGATTTGCACAAAAATGTCAACCTAAATCAAAATTTACTCATATAATACCCAATTTTTAATTCTTGTGTTAATCCTTAATGACAAACTAATTCATCATTATAGGTTTTCTAATTTTTATTTTGTTGGCGAGTTCACAGCTCTCCCAAATACCCAGCATAACATTTATTTTTTTTTTACTGAGAACTCAAGAATAATGGAAATGGATTTTTGATCCTACTACATGTACTGGCTTTGTGGGAGCCTAGGCAGTTTGGATACTCACCTTACTAGACCTGGATGGAGGTGGGTGGTCCTTGGACTTCCCACAGGGCAGGGAACCCTTATTGCTCTTTGGGCTGACAAGGGAGGAGGACTTTATTGGGGGAGGGGGAGGAAAATGTGAGGCAGTAGTGGGGAAGAGATAGGAATCTTAAATAAATAAATAAATAAATAAATAAATAAATAAATAAATAAAAAAAATAGTCAATAAAAAACATAAACCTCTTCTTTCTAATCTCATCACAGTCAAGAAAATACATGTGGCCTTAGCCATAGGCAAAAAAATGCTGAAGAATGTTGAAGGGTGAGAAATACTATTTTCCATGTAAAATAATTTCAATGGGTTTCCATTACCACTTGATCAGATCAGTCATGATCATAAGTCTACATATTTCATTACACAGACTAAATATATTATCTATTCACATATACACGTTTATGTGTATATATTTAATGAACATGTTAATATATACATACATGATTGTATGCCTATATGTGTGAATGTATACATGCATGTTTATGTGTATGTATATATGTGAGTAGATAAATGCATATGTATATCTTATGTGTATTTAATAAGTATGTATGTGTTATATGTACACATATATATGCATGTAACAACATCTAGTGGAAAATGAGGCCATGAATTTGCAAGGAATCAAGGAAGAATATATAAAAGGAACTAGAGGGAGGAAAGAGAAGTGAGAAATTACATAATTGCATTATAAAATCAAAAATAATAGAAATAATCAAAACATTAATATATTCTTTTATCTTATATGAAAAATGTTTTCCATGTGGAGGTGGACACATCAAAACACATATGAATATATTGTGAAAGTAATGGATAGAATGTAACAAATAAAACATATACAACATAATATTTGTTGAAATAGTCATTTTAATAAAATTTCTTCTAACATTTCAGGGACTTTTAAGGGAGAAACTCACTTCTGTCATACCTATAATATGAACTTAGCATACAGCCTTGAATTTGAAATATTTTGCAGAGGAAGATACAAAATAAATACTAACCTGTGTTTCCATATATTTTTAAAACTTGAAGAGAAGGATAACAATTAAGATTTTAATTTATTTAATATTCACAGTTGATGTATTTAATATCCATACTTTATGAATTTGAGGTAAATGGCATCTTAAAGACTACATAGCAAAAATAAAAGCCTTAGAAATCATAGCAAGTATATTTCTCATTTAATTAGTTTAAATCATGAGATCATCAGCAAACCACCCAACTAATGTAATATAATCCTATTATTTAAAGCTAGAATTTTATTGAAGTTTGTTTGTCTTGGTTTGGCTGATATGAAGAGACATCTTGACAAAGGCAGGTCTTATAAAATAAAGGATTTAGTCAGGGGATTGATCACAGATCCAAAGGGCAATTCCATGATCATTAAAGCAAGTAATATGTTAGAAGGCTGGCAGGCAGAGTAAGAAACAGAGAGGGCCCTGTCATTCCCTTTTGAAAACTTAGAGTCCACTACCTGTGACAAACCTCCAATTAGGTCAAATCTACTCCAACAAGGTGATACCCCCTAATGTTCCTAAACAGTTCCACTAACTCGGGAATAAGCATTTTAGATTATGAGCGTAGGGATGACATTCTTCAACTCACCAAATTATTAAAGATACTAATGAAGTTATACAGCAGAATAATGTAGTTTATGAATTTGAAAATAACCTAATTTTATCTTTTAAGTATGTGCATCCCTGTGTGACTATGTCCACATGAGTGCAGGTACTTACAGAGGCAAGAAGAGGAAAGCAGTAGATCTCTGGATTATTAGCTGGTTGTGAGATTCCCAATGTTGTTTCTGGGACAATAGTAAAAATATAGGGAATGATAAATAATTTGTAGATAAAAGTCCCTAAGTGCAAAGCACACAAGCTGTAGACAATATAGTAAAGTAAGTTTTGCCAAAAAGGGTTCCAGTGAATGGCAAGAGATGCTTTAAAGTCAAACAATTGACTGGACATAGTCTCAAAAACCGGATAAACTAAATGTTCATTTATGACAAGACAGTGTATGTAAAGAAAATAACAAAAGTTTTATGTCAGGGTGGAACTGTCATAATCCCTGATAACTGTCCTTTTGACTGTTATTATAAAGCACATATGTTAAACTTCTGATAGTGGGGACTAGCATATTTAATCAGGGTTGTTCTTGACAGAGCATTGGGTACTTGATTCATTTCTGGAATGCTCCATTACCAACTCTGACAGCCTTATAGCTCTGCTAGGAAATGAAGTAAAGCATTAGGTTACTAGGCAACTCTGCAGCATTTTAAAAGCATGTCTTGGAACTCACTTTGTTTCTCCTAATTGATTTCATCCACATCATTTTTGAGTGCAAATGGGACATCATGTTTAGAAATGTGCTGGAGTGTTACTTTCAACTAGCATGTCTTGCTATGCCTGCATCTGTAAATCAAATACTGGCATATAAGTGTCATATTGTAAGCAAATATATATTTGAAAATATATGTGCATGAAAAAAAATGTGTATATACTTTTGGCAGTTCAGACCACTATCTGAAGTTGTCAGCATACTGTCAAAAAAAAAAAAAACATTAAAGAGTGAAGAGGAATTTGTTTCATGCATCATAACATGTACTAAACTTTAATCAACCTGCCACAATTACCAGACAATTTATCCCCACAATATAATACATCAAAATTAATGGCAAATCTATCTCACAGCTCGGTATCCATGTTGACATTTCCCCAGTAACTAAACCATTGAACAATATAGCATTGCCTCCAGTCTTGAAACATTAGGAACAAATGTTTCCATACATCATGTTTTATGTGTAATAAAGAAGGTTTTTATCAACTTTGTCACCTTTTCCCAGCATAACAGAGGTGAATAGTAAACAATAAAATGTTATGCATGTTTCTTTTTTAGGACACTTTCTCTAGGACCTGTTTGCTCTTTACTCTATATTTCACAATAAAGTGTAATCTACTCCCCAACTCTGTATATAGAGAATGTATTTTCCAATATAATGAGGATCAATGTAACAGGAGAGACCGGCAGTTTCAGCACTATCTACATATTACTTTTCAATGTTTGATTTAGGATTGTTGAACTACTTTCTATTTTTACTTATGAATTGGCCACTGCAGAAACTTCCACAAGCAGACACATCAAAGTATCTGATAATATTAAAGCAAATAAACAATACAATAAACAAAGCAAACAAAAATAGTTAATTTATGTTAAAGCGGCAACAGTAATATGCTGTCCTTTCCAAATGTGTGAATGTCATTATTATATACTTTTAAATTTGGTTATAAAATTTACCATTCCCAAAAGTAAAAGCATGAATTGAGCCAAAATCAATCTGCGCATGTACTCTTCTACTTTCCTGAGATCTGTGAGAAATCACAATTGCAACAAAAACTATAAACAAATCAATAAAAATCCCTTCTAAGCTTCTGTCGTGATTAGCCTAATATACAATGCTGCTCCTGAACTAAAGAACACAGTAAAGGTAAATCTGAATTAGTATTCCAGAAAGCTTGGCTAGTGTCCAATACTGGAAAGTACGAATAATCAGAAGAGAAAATTCAGATTTAGAGTTATGGGGAAGAGTGTGCAAGCAGGATGCTTCCCATAGTGTTACAAAAGCTGTCAATATATAGATGATTAAAGCACCACTCTTACTATAAAGTGTTATAGAAACACATATTAGTAGATGGCCACAACTGATATGCATTTTTACTAAAAATGATCACAACTTTAATTGAGTTATGAAAGAATTTGTATTTTTTCATAAGTATTAATGTAGAGTAGTGGGTAAAGCTGGAAATAGTCAAAAATCTGTTATAAAAGAAGGAATACAAATTCACTCAGTGAAGAAATTTTGACAATAATTCTGAGTATAAACATAAGCCAGTTGGGGTTTGAACCATTCAATTTTTTGGTTCATTAAGGGAATATCAAAATGATATCAAGACATTTTATGTAATTTTACCTTTATAGGTATTGTGTTCTTTAGGTTAGAAAAGGCTTCTTCTTTGATTCATTTCATTTTATTTTTATTCTTCTCTCATACATTACACCCAACCTAAATTTTGTCTCTCTCTACTTCTTCCAGTTCTTTCCACATCCTTTTACCCCAGATCTGCTCCTATTGTTTCCCCTTCTTTAAAAGAGAAGCCTTTTCAGGGATATCAACTGAACATAGCATAATATATTGCAATAAGACTAGTCACAAACCCTCATATAAAGGTTGAACAAATCAATCATGCAGGGGGAAAGGTTCTCAAAAGCAGGAGAAAAAGTCAGGAACACATTATCTCTGTTGTCTGACAAAAAATCCAGTTAGGCAATTGTGAGATATATATTGAGGTCCTAATTTGTTGAAAATATTTTCTAGGCCTTTGAGGTGGGAACCTTCTTTGTTCTTTATTCCTAATATTATTAAGTTTTATATTTTCATATTTTCCCAGCTCCTTGTATTTTTTTCACAGGAGATTTTAGAACTAACATTTTCTTTGACAAAAAAAAATTCATTTCTTCTATCATACCATTATAATGAATAGAAGATAAACACATACACACACACACAATCATTGATATACACACCACCACCACCACCAGCAAAATAATGTGAATAAACAATTAACTATTAATATTTCCCAATATCAATGGTCTGGATTTCCCAATAAAAAGAAGGAGACTAACTGAACGAATGCAAACACCACAGGTACCTTCTTCTGTTGCATCCAAGAAACAAACCACAAATAAAGATGTCATTATCTTAGGGTAAAGTATTGGTAAAGGATATTCTTAGCTAATGGACTTAAGAACCAAGTTGGTGTACCCATTCTAATATTAAAGAAAAGAATCCTTAAACATAAACTAATCAAAAGAGATAGGAAGGACACTAAACATTCATGAGAGAAAAAGTCCTCCAAGATTACATTTCAATTCTTGACATCTATGCCTAACACAAGGACACCTACTATTTAAAATACCACTTCAGCTTAAATCACATATTGACCCTCATACATGGAAAGTGGGAGATTTCAGTACCCCATTCTCACCAATGGACAGATTATTCGAGAATAAAAAACACTTAAAAAAGAAATACTGGGGGGCTGGAGAGATGGCTCAGTGGTTAAGAGCATTGCCTGCTCTTCCAAAGGTCCTGAGTTCAATTTCCAGCAACCACATGGTGGCTCACAACCATCTGTAAAGAGGTCTGGCGCCCTCTTCTGGCCTTCAGGCATACAGACAGAATATTGTATACATAATAAATAAATAAATAAATAAATAAATATTAACAAAAAAAAAGAAAAGAAATACTGGGACATTGGCAGCTCAGTCCAGTGCTCCAGTGTGGGTCTCTGTCTCTATCTCCATCCATCGCCAGATGAAGGTTCAATGGTGATATGCAAAATATTCATCAGTATGGCTATAGGATAGGATCATTTCAGGTTCCCTATCCTCAGCTGCCCCAGGAACTAACTGGGGACCTCGCCTTGGGCACCTGGAAGCCCCTCTAGGTTCAAGTCTCTTGCCAACCCTAAGATGGCTCCCTTAATTAAGATATGTGCTTCCCTGCTCCCCTAGCCAACCTTCCTTTATCCCAATCATCCCATTGCCCCAAGTTCTCCCCATCCTACCCTTCTCATTTTTCTCTCCCCATCTCCCCTTACCCCCCTCCCACCCCACCCTTAAGATCCCGATTTTTGCCTGGCAATCTTGTCTACTTCCCATTCCCAGGAGGATAGCTATGTTTTTCTTTGGGTTCACCTTCTTATCTAGCTTCTTTAGGATAACAAATTATAGACTCACTGACCTTTATTTATGGCTAGACAGAAGGAGGGAGAACATGAGCTAAGAAGTCAGGACCACAAGGGGTGCACCCACCCACGGAGACAGTGGGGCTGATCTATTGGAGCTCACCAAGGCCAGCAGGACTGTGACTGAAAAAGCATGGGATAAAACCGGACTCTCTGAATATGGTGGATGATGAGGGCTGCTGAGAAGCCAAGGACAATGGCACTGGGTTTTGATCCTACTTCATGTCCTGGCTTTGTGGGAGCCTAGCCAGTTTGGATGTTCTTTTTCCTAGACCAGGATGGAGGGGGGGGGACTTTGGACTTTCCACAGGGCAGGGCACCCTTACTGCTCTTCAGACTGGAGAGGGAAGGGGAGAGGCGTGGGGGGAGGGGGAGAGGAGTGGGGGGAGGGGGAGAGGAGTGGGGGGAGGGGGGAGGAGTGGGAGGAGGGGGGAGGAGTGGGGGGAGGGGGAGGAGTGGGGGAGGGGGGAGGAGTGGGAGGCTGGGAGGAGGCAGAAATTTTTTTTTCTCAATAAAAAAAATAAAAAAAATGAAAAAAAAATAAAAATAAAAAAATAAAAAAGAACTGATTAACATTAAAAAAGAAAAAAAAGAAATACTATAGCTAATAGTCATTATTACTCAAATGGACCTAACTGATATCTACAGAACATTTCACCAAAACTCAAAAGAATACAATTTCTTCTCAGCACCTCATGGAACCATATCACTCCATCCAACCATAATACTTCCTGTCTGTCTGTAGAGACCTCCAGAACTCTACTGTTAGCTCTGCCCTCTGATTTTCAGGCAAACCTTACTTGCACGAATAAGGTATCACCACACATCTGATTATTTCTAAAGAAGCTAAAAAAAGAAAGCATCTTTAATAAATTTTTTCTCATCAAACTGCATATCTGCATGTAAAAGAATGCAAATAGATGCTTATCTGTGATTCTGCACTAAACTCAAGTACAAGTGGATAAAAGACCTTAACATAAAAACAGACACATTGAAACTGATAACCTTGAACTCATTGGCACAGGAGACAAGTTAAAAATGGAAAAATAATAATAGAGGAATAAAAATAAAAAAATAATAAATGAGATCTCAAGAAAATAAAGAGTTTCTATAAAGCCTAAGGCTGCCATTAATTGGTCAAAGTGACAGCCTATGGAATGAGAAGATCTTTGCCTAAACCTGATAGAGCACTAATATTCAAAATATATAAAGAACTCAAAAACTATATATCAAAAATCAATTTAAAAAATTGGGTACAGATCTAAATAGAGAATTCTCAATAGAGGCATCTCAAATATTTGAGACATACTTATGGGAATGTTCAGAATTCTTAGGGGTAAAAGGAATGCAAATCAAAAGTACTTGAGTTACAATCTGAAACCTCTTAGATTGGCTAAGATTAATAACACAAATGGCCGCTCATTCTAGAGAGGATATGGAGCAAGAGGAACACTTTTCCATTGTTTGTGGGAGTGCGAAGTTGGTAAGTCACTATGAAAATCAATAAGGTAGTTCCTCAGTAAATCAGGAATTATTCTACCTCAATACTCAGCTATACCTTTCTTGGGCCTATTCACAAAGACACTCTATTCTACACCAAGGAGTGTTGCTCAGCCAACTGGCTTTACTAATAATAGCCAGAAATTTGAAACAACCTAAAAGTCCCTACGTGGAAGTTAATAACTAAAATTATTAATTAATAGTTTAAAAATGTTGTTCATTGATGCACTGAAGTATTATTTAGTTGTTAAAAAATGATAACTTGAATTTGGCAGGCAAACAGATGCAAATAGAAAAAGCATAATATTGAGGTAATCTAGACCCAGAAAGTCAAATATATTGATATGTATTCACTTAAAAACGAATATTGGCTGTCAAGTAATTAATAATTAAGTTTCTAGTGACAGACCCAGATGGAGAAGTTAGTTAAAGAGGTGGGCTCTAGTGAGGACCCATGTATCTCCTTGGTAATGGAAAATAAAATAGATTTTGCAAGTGTACTGAGGTCAGGTAGAGATGAAAGTCTGCCCTGTATGCAAGATCTGCTGGAGAAATGTTGGCACAGAACTTGTGAGACTGGTCAACAAATCTCATGCCAGGAGAGAGCCCACATCATGAACTGACTGGATGGCCAGGTACCTAAGAGTAGATATCCCAAATATCTAGGGTAGAATCAAACACAGCTAGTTCCTCCCTCAAAAACAAAAATCATGCCGGGCGTTGGTGGCGCACGCCTTTAATCCCATCACTCGGGAGGCAGAGGCAGGCGGATCTCTGTGAGTTCGAGACCAGCCTGGTCTACAGAGCTAGTTCCAGGACAGGCTCCAAAGCCGCAGAGAAACCCTGTCTCGAAAAACCAAAAAAAAAAAAAAAAAAAAAAAAAAAAAAAAGAAAAAAAAATCAAGGAATTATCGCTGATAATATTCTGCTATAATCATAGATCAGTGCCTTGTCCAATTGTCATCAGAGGCTTCCTCCAGCAGCCAAAGGGAGCAGATGCAGAGACCCACAGAATGTCTAAATTGCAGGTTTCCATTGAGTGCCTCCCCTTGGAGTTTGGGGAATCCCACAAAGAGGGGGCTTTTGTATAAGTCATACAGGATAGAGAATACCAAGATATCATGGTCCATGTAATTAGCTGAGCAGGATTCATATGAGTTCACAGAGACTGAAGAAGCAAACACAGTGTCTGCACCAACTCCTCTGCATATATGTTACAGTTGTTAGCTTGGTGTTTTGGCAAGACTTCTTACAGTGGAAGTGTATTTCTCTGACTCCTTTGTCTGCTTTTGAGACTCTTTTCCTGCTGCTGGGTTGCCCAGTCGGCCTTGATATAAGGGCTTTTGTTTTGTCTTATTCTATCTTGTTTTGTTGTGTTTCTTAGCAGTGTCTTTGAGGCCTGTTCCTTTCTGAAGAGAAACGGAGGTGTGTGAATATGGGAGAAGGGGCATGTAAAGGCAGACTACCTTTTCATTTCACAGTTACTCAGGACCCAAATAATCACTAGAAGCTATGTTAATTACAACACTGTGTGACCAATGGCTTAGGTGTATTCCTAGCTATGTCTTACATTATAAAATTACCCATTTTTTTTTAATCTATGCATCACCGTGAGGCTGTGGCTTCCTGATAAAGTTTTGGCATCTTTCTTCTTTTCGCAACTACATAACTCCTTGACTCTGCCTAAACTCTCTCTCTCTATCTCTGTTTGAACTTCCCGCCTTGTATTATTATGCTAAGCCATTGGCTGAAACAGATTCTTTCATCAACCAATAAAAGCAACACATATACAGAAAGATGTCCCATATAAAGGGCAGGGACAGAAGAGTTGGGATTGAGTAGAGCTAGGGGCAAACTCTAATCTGGATATTATGAGAAAATAATCAATTTTCAATAAATTTAAGTAGATAAATGTATCTTTCTTACTTTATATGTACAGTGATTGTATACATGTGTGTGCATGTATACACATGTGTGTGGGGGATAGTGGACAACATTTCATGGTATTTCATAGGCACCATTAACCTTGGTTGTATATGATGTAGCAATTCTCCTTCACAAATTCGGCATTTGCTAGGAAATGAGTCCCTGAGACTATCCTATTTCTGTCTCCTAAATGTCAAATAAACAATATTAACTCTTTGGTACTCATCTCATTCTGTATTCTGGTATATTTACCTTTTCCATTCTCCAAATAGGCTTACACACATTTTATTACACTGATGATGGCTAATATTATTATAATTATTTTAGATTTTAAGAAAAAGTTTCATTTGGTTACCCATGCTTATTTCAAGACTAAGATATAGTTTGTCAATATTAAACCTCAGAGTACTTAAACTTTCATCTACTGAGTGCTATAATAAATGGACCAATTTCAGTATCATGTTTTTAAAAATTGGTAAATAACATATTTTCCTAAGCTATTACACTTTACTGAAGCATAATATTAAGTATCACATTTTACAGATTAAAAGTGATGCATTTGCTCCCTTGCATAAATGTGGATGTTAGATAATTTCTAGTTGTTCATCTAGAGAAGAAATTATCTCACTGGGTATTTTTCTATACCGTGAGATTTTAAAAACATTAAAATTTCCTAGAATTTGTCTGTTTATTTTGCACCACATGATTTTGAATCTTAGCCAGTTAGAAACATCTCTGGCACAAAACTATTTTAGGAATAAATTCTGAATAAATCAAAAGAGGACATGAAGAAGCAGCTTGCATATGCTTGTCAGAATAGTTAGCAGGAAAAACAACTTTAGGAAAAATTAACAAGTTGAAGTATCAAGAGTGCAAAGAAATAAAATGGAGTTCAAGAAGAAAAGGGCATGCTGGGGCAGCAACACGGTTGGTTAGAATACTTGCTGTATAAGTATATAGGTCTGAATTTGCTATCACCCAGATATAATTTTAGCATGGTTGTACATGCCTGTAACTCTGACACTTGGAGAGTGAAGTCATGTAGATGGTGGGGCCCTGATGAGCCAGTGCAGCGAAAAAGTGAACTCCAGTAAGGAGGGGTGTTATATAGAAGGTGTCTAATGCATGGACAGACATAGCACCATTTGCTACCTCTCTGGGAAGAAGAGTTAACAGAAGGTCTAAAAATTCAGTGACAATCAGCAAGAGAAAAAAGAACACAGAAGCTTGCTTTTTTTAATGTTGATTTGAAGCGTTCTTATAATAATAAAAGCACTTCATGTAAATCATGTCCACTTGGTTAACAGGATACTCCAGTTCTAGCTAGTGAAAGCTTTGGGGTCATAAGCCACAGCATTTTGGAAGAGGGCAGTGCAGCTATGTTTAATCATCACTGTGGTAGTGAAGAAAGCAAAGGTTCCTTGTTACATGGTAGTATAAACATTGTAGTTGCTAATAGCATCAGATTTACCTATCATACCTTTACATTTATGTTAAACACTATAATTAACGTAATAATGATATAACACCAATAATTTTATTTAAGCATAAGCATGACAAGAACCCAAGAACTGCAGCCCTTCCTTCCCTGTGCGCTAACATCTGCAAAGCTAGAAAGATTCCATAATTCTCAGGACAGGATGACAAGAACAAACAAATAAATCCAGAAGTGTGCACTGTTTGTGCACTATTTTTTTCTATATAATACTGATGTCTTTTGAGTACTGTTTCCTGGATGTTTCCAGGACATTAGCAAAATGATGACTTAAAGACTTACTTTTCTTTAACCCTCACAATAATTCCAGAGCCTAAATCCTTCTGTGTATTAGGCAAATCTAGAAGTGACTAACAAACACACAGGCACTTTTTCTCATGTCTGGATTAAAACTTATTAATGTTGTACCAGCAGCTAAACAGTATCGATCAGCAGCTACTCACAAATCATACTTTTCTTACTCTGTTGTTATTATTCTGCTGCTCTTTCTATTCATGCTTAAAATACCTATCTAACTCCACGAGGTGTTGTAAACTTCACTGTCTAAATCTTGTGACATATGTAAGAAGCATCAGAGACATGACCTAAAGTCTTTTGGACTGTGTACTTTCTCAAGGCCCATTTCCCCTTTTAACTAACCCCAGTAGCTCTGTAGGGTTAGCATCATGATAAATTACCCACCACCACCAGTCCTCTGAATGAAGAAGTGCTACAAGCCTCCACTGCTTTTTCTCTCTTCCACTGATAAAACCTGCCTGCCAATACACAGGGAACACATAGTCATGAGAAAGATCTTTTAGCAATATGAGGAAAGGTAGATGTTGTTCCGTCAAGGATCTCCCCAGAACTGAACATGAATAAAGATTATATTTGCTTTGCTCAAGAGGTCTTACCAAAGGGTATTGTAGGGAATAATAGAACAACACCTGGCTAATTACCCATAGTGACAGATATAATATTTAAAATTTGGAAAATTTTGATTCATACGTTTTAAGCCAGAAGATGTAAAAATAAAAAAAGCCTTTTTATTGTTTAGAAGTATATTACATACTAACACTGTTCATGATAATATACTAATTATAAAATTTAGTGAAATAAATAATTAATTATAAGAATGTGATAAGGAATAGATCATGAAACTAAATAAAGGAGTTATTTAAAAATAGAATGAGTGGAAGCATATATGTAACTCACAATATAACATAAAAATCTTGAAACAAAAAATATGACATAACAGAAAAAAGATGTACAAAGGTACATTATTACGATTTAGGAAAAATCTATGTCCTCTTTTAATTACAGAAATAACTCAATGAAATAATATGCCAAATATACCTGATGAATGCCAATCTATCAGCTCAAATTTAGTAAATTTTCTCTTTGATTAGGAACAAAATGAAGACATCCTTTCTAATTTCTCTATTCAAGGTGATACTGAAAACACTGGAAGCCTATTGAGAAAAATAAATGAAATAAATGAGAATGAAAAGGAAAGTTTCAAAAGTAGCTTGTTTAGTTGTTGTTCTTGAGATATATAATTGTCTATGTAGAGCAAGAACAAATAATTCTCCACTTATGTAACAATAAATGAGAATAGCAGTTTACACATACAAGATAGAAAAATAAAGTTAAATATTTTCTATTAAAGATATACGTTTTTTATAAAAGCTTCCCAAATGCACTGGGGAAAATAAATATACCTCTAATGATCAGTATGACTATATTTAAAACTAAACGTCAATGATGAAACACAACAACAAATATTATGATACTATGAAATAAGTTGTCTCAATATTTTGCAATTTATTTTAAAAGCCTGCAAGGTGCTTTGTATATAACAGAAGTTATTCAAAAATGCAAGAGAGAAGATGAAAATCAGAGACTATATCCTATAAAGATTAATAATAAAAAGTGAGAAGACTCACATATTTACACAAATGTAATCCAATTCAAAATAAAATAGACAAAGAATAAATGTACAAAGTGATGTAATGAAGTAACACAGGATAAAAGTAAATTGCATACTCAAATTTATGCTAATTTTCCATAAACACTCCAAAATCCAATTGATTGGTGATAACTTTTAATAAAAATGAATCTGTAAATTTACTATCTATTAGTTAAAAATTAATTTTAGTACAAACATCTTTCACTACATTTCCCAAAAACAATTTAAAATTGATCATAGGTGGAAATTTAAAATGTAGATATATAAAAAATTCAGAAGAGACATCATGGGAGTGTTCATATGACATTTAGCTTGTACATTAATTTTTAAATATAAAGCCAAAATTCTGACCCATGAATAAAATAATTGAAATGCTTAACTTCATTAAAATTAAAATAATCTTCTTTAGGAAAAACACGAATAAATAACTAAAAAGGGTATATACAGATAGAGATAAAATCTTCAAAACAAAACATATCTTAAAAGTATTTCTTTAAAAGCTACTTAAAGAACTATCTATACAAGGCAGAAATGAGAGAAACCCCCCAAAAAATAAGCATTCATTTTATGAGATTCATCCTCACAAATAGCAGAGACTTGATAAATAAAATAAACCAAGTGATTAAAATATTTATTAAAAAAAATAAAATGAAGAGAATAATATAACATATGCATGAGAAAATTTTTAAAAATTTAAAATTTTATTGATGGGAAAAATGTGAAATTGCTGTTTTTGGATGGGTGATATTAAAGACTCTTTGGAAGAAATAAGGGCATATCGTATTTTCCTACATGATTTTAAAAATGTTCAAAATATATTTTAAAACCTGTATTAGGAAATCCCCTGCAATCTCCCTTTCTATTCTCATGCCTCTCCCAAAGAAGCACAAGTATCTTGTTCCCTAAGCCTCTCCATCTCAGCTCATTGAATTATTCCAGCCTCCAACAACAGGATCTCACTGGGAACACAGCAGACCAGCAAACCTAGAAAATAGTCCCTAACCACAGCAGCCTTGCTCAAGCTAACCCACAGATCGTGCCCGCCAGAAAACCTGCAGACCTTTTCTTTTCTCTCTCTTTCCCCTGATCCAGTTCCCTGAGCTCATCCTCGGCTCTGCAACACAACACCCATGGCAATATTCCCTGTCCTTGCTCCAAACTCCTGTGGATACTAGAGATCTTTCCTTGAACCTCTTTTTCAGAAAGTGGATCCTTCTGAAATCCAAACTCTAGCAGGTAACCCTTGCTAACCAACAGGCTATGCATGTGAGACAACCAGATAGACTGCCCACTGACTTTCTCCTCAATCTCTGTTTCCCCAGAATCAATGCCTGAATCTCATTGTCAATACTGCAACAGTAGACCCTTGGCAGTCTTCCCTGCCATCCCCTCGTCTGAACTCCTTTGAATCCCATAGATCTTCTTCCTTCTAAATTTCCTCCCAGACTCCTTGCTTGGTCCCAGAACCAAAAAAAGCAAGTAGCCACTGCTAACCCAAGGGTCACTTGAAGGCAGCAAATGGGTTGAAGTTCAACATGTATCTTTCATATTGCTCGTGAGATCCAATTAAGCCCAGTTCCATCCCAAGCTCTTTACCCGGAAATTTGTTGTCGTCTTCCTTCCCTCTGTGACCCCATTACCAATGGATAGCCAAGAATTTTTCTTCCACCTTTCTTTCTCTCAATTCATCCCAGTATCTCAGACTCCAAGATCAGCAACCTTTCTCTGTGAACACACTCCCTTAGTCCATCAAGAAAACAGACAACACACAGGCATCATACTCTCCAAAAATTCATGGAAGAAAGAGAAACAAAGAAACGAAAGCTCAGCCAGTAAGTACAAATCTAGATAGCAGCAACTAGACTTATACTTATCCCAAATCCAGATGTCTAGATTTCACCTCAAAAACATAATTATTAATAGTCAGGGCATCTGGGCCAAGCATGTCTTTAATCGGAGCAGTTGGGAGGCAGAGGCAGTCAGATCTCAATGAATTTGAGACCAACCTGATCTACAAGGTGAGTTCCAACACAGCCAGGACTGTTACATAAAGAAACCCTGTCTCCCTCTTTGCTGCCAGACCTCCGCCATCATGGGTCACATGCATGCTCCCAGGAAGGGCCTGTCTCAGTCGGCCCCGCCCTACCGCCATAGCCTCCTCAGGTGGGTGAAGCTGACATCTGACAATGTGAAGGAACAGATTTACAAACTGGCCAAGAAAGGCCTCCCTCCCTCCCAGATAGGTGTGATCCTGAGGGACTCACACAGTGTGGCCCAGGTCCGTTTTGTGGCTGGTAATAAAATCTTGAGAATCCTTAAATCCAAAGGCCTTGGCCCCTATCTCCCTGAGGATCTCTACCATTTGATTAAGAAGGCAGTCGCTGTCCAAAAGCATCTTGAGAGGAACAGAAAGGATAAGGATGCTAAATTCCTCCTGATTCTGATAGAGAGCAGAATTTATCGGCTGGCTCATTACTATAAGACCAAACGGGTCCTCCCACCCACTGGAAAAATGAGTCATCCACAGCCTCTGCTTTAGTAACATAAATTCCCTTCTATACACAAGCAATAAAATCACTTTGAATAAAAAAAAAAAGAAACCCTGTCTCAAAAAAAGAAACATAAATAAAATAGCATGGCAATATTTCTTCATTAGACCCTTGCTATCCTATCACAGCAGGCCTTACATATTTCAACATATCTGAAGCACAAGTAGAAGAGCTTAAAATCAACTATATAGTCTAATGGAATATTCAAATGTTGATAGCTCCTTAGAGAGAAAATGAATAAATCCTTTAAAGTAGTGGTTCTCCATCACTCCTAATCCTGTGACCCTTTAGTACAGTTCCTTATGTTGTGGTGACACCAAACAATAAAATTATTTTGTTGCCACTTTATAATATGATTTTGCTATTGTTATGAGTCATATGGAAATATCTCATATATCTGGATATCTGGGATATCTGATATGCTACTCCTAAAAGGGTTGTGACTCAGGTTGATAACCATTGCCCTACAGAAATCCAAGTATATGAAAAAGAAAAGTGCAAAGAAATGAATGAATCCCTCAAAGAAATGCAAGAAAATACAAACAAACCTCTGAAAGAAAGGAATAAAGCAATTCAAGACCTGACAGTACAAAGTGAAGCATTAAATTTTGATTGACATTATTTTTAAAGTAATAGAAATATTCAAAAAATATTCTTCCAAATTAATTCCCAATCTTGCTTAACTTCATGAGAGTCAGTGTTTGTTGCCTGAGTACCAAAAACAAAATCTTAGGACATTTGAAAGTCTATCGATGGATTCAGTGCACATCTAGGGCCCATCCCTTGATATCTTGTTCAAAACACAAGTACATACACAGGGCCAATAGTGTCAAACAGCTGGCTAAGCTCTTGGGGCTCTTTGTGAGAGTAGGAGGCTCCAACACCCATCGTTCCTATATAATGCAAAATTCCTAACAAGCAGAAAGTGCTGTCTTGTGAATTAGTATATGCCCCACCCCTAAAGCAGGACCACTCTGTAAGTGTTCAGTGAACGTGACTTGTTAATGTTACACCTCTGTTGTTTCCTTTGTTAAAAAATCAAATAATCAAACGGATAAAAGATGAAAGTTACTTATGACATGCGGTTAAAGTTTTACAGATTAAAAATACTGTCTACTATGTGATCCTTCTTTAAAAACACACAGAGGGGAAGTAATAGGCCCAAGTGGAGAACCTACAATCATTGTTTTGCTAAACGAGGATGTTGTCAAACTATCTTAAATAAGAAAGTTTATACCCATACATTAGCACTGCTCTTGTGGAGTAGCCAACAGTTAGTGCAGTGACTCATAATTGCTCCAGGTGTGAGAATACGTGGTCATAGAGGACTCAGCCCTGAATCCAACATCAATATCATCCCCAACGAGGCACAGGAAATATCTCAGAAGAGGGAATGGAAAGAATGTAGGAGCTGGAGGACAGGGAGGAGGCTTGAAATACTGCCTCCTAGATATAACTCACTGAACTCAGGAACTCCATGCTGTTAAGGTTACCCACACAAGATCTGTAATCAAGCAAAATCAGTCAATATTCCAACAAACAGCATGAATCTGAACATGGGAGTGGGATGGGGTGGGTGGGAGGTATTTGGAGCTGGGGAGACAAAGAGTGGAGTTGAGAGTAGATAAGAAATCATCAAGACACATTGTATACATCTATTAAAATTTCAATAAATAAAAGATCAAAAATTAATTAAAATGCACTTTATCTTATTTCATTTTATTATATTTTGTCATATTTGGTTGCTATCTCTTAGAAGCTTTTTTTTTTTCAAATGAGAGCCTAAAATGGAGTCAATCAAGATGGAATTGGAGGAAGGGAGAAACTGTGAGGATAGAGAGATAAGAAACCATAGTAAAATATGTTATATGAGAGAAAATCTATTTTATTTTTTTGCGATTTTAAATGCTTCATTTAATACACAAATTCTCATACCCTTTATCACAGATTAATACAAATTATACAATCGTAAAAGCCATTATTCTAGTGGATTTGATTTTCTCAATTCTTTTTTTGATTGAAAAAATTTCTGCCTCCTCCCAGCCTCCCATTTCCCTTCCTGTCCCCGACTCCTCTCCCCCTCCCACCACTCCTCTCCCCCTCCCCCTCCCTCTCCAGTCCAAAGAGCAGTCAGGGTTCCCTGCCCTGTGGGAAGTCCAAGGTCCTGCCCCCTCCATCCAGGTCTAGGAAGGTGAGCATCCACACTGGCTAGGCTCCCACAAAGCCAGAACATGAAGTAGGATCAAAACCCAGTGCCATTGTCCTTAGCTTCTCATCAGCCCTCATTGTCCTCCATGTTCAGAGAGTCCGGTTTTATCCCATGCTTTTTCAGTCCCAGTCCAACTGGCCTTGGTGAACCCCAATAGATCAGCCCCACTGTCTCAGTGGGTGGGTGCACCCCTCGCAGTCCTGACTTCTTTGCTCATGTTCTCCCTCCTTCTGTTCCTTATTTGGACATTGGGAACTCATTCTGGTGCTCCAATGTGGGTCTCTGTCTCTAAAATCTATTTTCTTAAAAGAAAATAGCATTCATATTGCTTAAAATTAAAACAAGATGGCATTATGAACATACACATAATTTACTTTCACCTTTGCTCCATGACTCTGATTCCAAATTAATAAACATTTCTGTTAGTTTCTAAAAATAAAAAGGTCTAAAGTCATGTAAAGAAAGCATGGATGGCCAATGTATATATAGGTTATCAATTTGAAAATGCTACTAATTGTATGATTCCATATATACGATTGACTGGCAGAGAAAAGTAAGACATACAGACAGAAACAAAAGGGATTTAAAGAAAGGATGTTTCAGAAGATGAGTGGCAGGATTGTTTTAGGCCACAAGTCTTTTATGTCAACAAAGTCAAAATGATGTCATACATTTGTCAAACCCTATAAAGGATATAATTAATTTAAATGAGATTATTTATACAGATACTACAAATCACTCTGGAAGGATGGGAATCCAGGTTGAAATGTAGGCTTCAAGAAAGCTTCTTATTCAGATAAAATAGAAATGTTTTATGGAGTCCCCAGGAAAATGGGTGGAAGAATGTGTACAACCAAAGTAAATATGGAAAGAAGTAGAATCCCTTTACCTGAAGGCAGAAAGAATAAAGGAAATATACATGTGTTGCAGGTACTTGATATCACTGTTTCCCTTATTGGTCAGGTCAATTACTCTATAGACTATAACTGAAGCATAGCTTGCGTTTCTTATATAGCTCTTATTCAAAAAGACTATAACTTTCAACATAAATGCCATAGAAATAGCATCCTGTTCCTAGTGAGTAAGATGCCAGAAAGCAGTAAGATGATTAAGACTAAATTGAATCAGAAGCACAACAGAAGTGGGGGTGGTTTTTATCTCATGGGAAATCTCAAGGCAAAGTTACCTATTAGATGTCCCAGACCTGAGGAACAATAGACAGCATTCCCAGCTACAGCTTAACAAGACAAGAAAAGCTGATAACTTTAGCTTTACTTAGACTTGACAAGTTTACATAGTATTGTACATGCACTGAGTCCATGCAGGTTGATGGGAGATAGGGGTGTGCATGTTGTGGGTAATCACAGAAGTAGGAAGTAAATGCTCCACAAGAATGACAATTGTCTGATATATTCATGTCCACTAAATTATTCAGTTCACTCAGTTCTGTTAACCCTGTGTATCATTTGAAATCCTCATCCCGGTAGACACAAAGTGATTGTTCAGATAGCTCATTACACATTTTTTTTCTCTAAGGAAAATCTTCCTTTCGCAGAATCTAAATCACTATAATTAAATAGCACTTCCCCATAATGAATCACATTCTGGTCTGTTAAGTGACTTTCCACCTTGGAAATGAATTTATGAGAGGAAGCACTCATTTGAAATGTAATAATACTGTTCCTCTGATATTTAATTGGTAATTTATCTTTTACTTCACCATAAGAGCAGTTGCCTTAAGATCATGTACATTTGAAGATAGATCATTACCTTTTCACTTAAAATTATTTAAGTCAACAGTATTTATAGAATATTTTTACTGTATTGATATAAAATATTTTGTGATATTTACCTTTTAATATACAGTTTGATTTAGACTATATTGCCATATTCCTAGTAATTTCATTTTAGCTGAGTTTACTTAGAGATATTTGTATGTGTTTTCAGGGCTGATTGGCACTTGACAAAGCAATTGGCATGCTCGTTTCTGGGAAAGGTCACCTCTCCCACTCCCAGCATTAACCAGTTGCTTCTAAGTTTTTGTGAAGAGTTGAGGCTTCACAGGCTTTTCACTACCCACTTTAACATATTCATGATATTTTCCTCATACAAACTTAAAACCATGTGCATACAATTAGCTCTGAAAGACAAAATCAGGTTGCATTTACATGAATATGTAATATGAAGAGTTAATTAAAACAAAGTGCTGATTTTGAAAGTATCACACTGTAAGTGTGGGGATCAGGGTGTTAGCAGGGAGAAAACTAAAGGGTTATTGTTCAAATTATATTTTAATGGACATTTAGAAATTGATGCTTGTAACAGCTCTTTCAAAACTCAACAATGTGTTTAGCAACGTTTGTAACCGTGCTATACTTAAATTTAGCTAAGGTAAAAATGAAAAATTACCACGTTTCTCTTCCCAATAAATGTAGATCTGCTTTGCCAGAATTGAAGCAAGATTTTTCCAGAACTGAAGGGTAGGGAGGAGTCAGGAATAAGTTTGTGAGTACGGGGAAATTTATGTAAAAGATTTAACAAAACAGTCTGGATATTAACATTGCTTGAGACACAGCTCCCCACAGTATTCTAATTGCCTAAAAGTCTAAAAATAAATATCACCCAACTCCTGTATTGTATACAAATGAAGAATTGTCCTTGTGACTTCTGTTTTATCTGTGCTTCCTAACCCTTACAAACTCTGCTTATTTTTCTGAACACCATGTCATGATTTTATAAAAGTTTAATTAGTGATATATTTAATTTCAATAAACTCCCAAATAGAAGATTGTATTAATTGACAGAAATACTGTGGCCTCAACTCTAAATCCAATTTGTTACCAATTTTATAAATTTCCTTCGTTTCTTTATCTAATGTTTGTATATTTTCTTATCTTTAAGTTTCAGTTTTTGTTCATCATTCTGAATTTGTACAGAAATATAACACCAGTGGTTTCATTACAAAACAAAATAACCCAATCCACCTCAATGTTTTATATTATTAAATTCCCTTCAGTTGTCAGCTGTTCTACATAACTAAATTATGTTTAGCCTTCGTGCTTTCAATTTAATGTTTACTCTTTTTATTGTGGTTTTCTTGTAACATATTTAGATGTCCTGATTGATTCTGTCTAATTCTCAGTGTCCACTGTAATTAATTCCCATATTTTGATAAAACTTGATTTCATTAATATATAAGTCTCACATTCCATCAATACTCAAGGCCAGGACAATACACAGCTTTTTTTTTTTCTGGAAAGCAAAAACAAACAAACAAACAAACAAACTAAACAAAACCCAAGAGTTTTCTACACTGATTTAACAAGGAAAATATGGATAGTCTGCTCAGTAGTTAGGAGCATTTGTTGTCTTACAAAGGACCCAGTTGCTGTTCCCAGCACTCGAATGTGGCCACCAATCACCTATATCTCGAGTTCCATCAGCTCTAATACCAACTTCTGACCTCCAGGGATTCTGAGATTAATTGTGGTACACATGCATACACAGAGACAGAGTAGTCACACATGTTATAAAAGATAAATAAATCAAAAATTTCCTACTTGTATAAAAATATGTTACTGTGGAAATTAGTATTAAATTAAATAAAGCTGTTTTAACCTTTATTGCTGAGAACTATAATAAGACTTAATGGAGAAATATAATTGAGATACATAGTTAACATGAAAGTAAAAATAATTTGAAAAACCAGCCAAATATGTTTTCACAAGCAACATTATTGAATAGTTAATTTGAAACTTTTGTTCAGAGGCTAGAGTGACATAAAATGGAGTTGTTCTTCTCAACTATACTTGATTTTTTAAATCATTGTTCACTTGAAAACAAAATGAACTCAAAAGAGTTGGACTTCATTGCTTTTTACTTGAATTGTATTGAATAGATCATACTTGAGTTCTACAAAATAAATTGTTCTTCATCCATTTCAATTTCTTAAACATTTTGTGGAAGAAATATTTGAATTCATCAACTTTAGAGAGACATTGAATCATCCTTCAAGTAATATATGATGACATTTTGAGCACAAATATCAAGATTATTATTTTTAATATTAAATATTACCTGAGTGTTTAAAGTGGCTGAGGAGCATATTAATATTAAATATTATTTCTGACATTTTAAAAGGTCAAATATGCTGCAGTTATACAAAAACTATTAGTAGAAACATCAAATTATTATAATTAGTTGAACACTAATTTGGTTCAAAAATTAGCGTTTAGGGAGTTTGGAGTCAATATTTCTTCTCAACAGAGGTCAAGAAAGTTTTATTGTTCAAGTTTAGCCATTTTTTCCACTTTACTTGAAAATGTTAATTTAGTATTTAAATAAACTTTCTTGCTAACCAAAATGTGCATTTTAATATTTGCTGGCTCACCACAGTGGCCAGCAGAAGAAGCCACTTTAAATTCTATCTAATTCTCCAATGAAATAAAATAATTATTATTGAGTCAAACTGCACAGAAAAATTCTGTGGGATGTTTATTTCTTTGTGGGTGAAAGAAAAACTTATACTTTGCTATTCACTGGTTGCTGAATAGAGGTAAGTTCTTAATTTGACTTCCAAAAATCAACTGTGTAGTGGCATTTCAAACTTAGGGGACCTATGAGTCTTGGTAAATAAAATATAATTTTTATAAAAACATCAATTGATAAAAATTTCTGGGCCTTTTACCTGTTTTTGCAGTCTTTTAAATATTCAACCTATGTTAATATCATTGTTAGTTCATTTGCTTTTTCCAACTAACTTTTTTTTAAAAAAACAAAAATCAAACATAGCCGGGCGGTGGTGACACACGCCTTTAATCCCAGCACTCCGGAGGCAGAGGCAGGCGGATCTCTGTGAGTTCGAGACCAGCCTGGTCTTCAAGAGCTAGTTCCAGGACAGGCTCCAAAACCACAGAGAAACCCTGTCTCGAAAAAACCAAAAAAAAGAAAAAAAAATCAAATTTTCTAATTTCTCTTTATTTCCTCAGTGTTTTGCCTTTGTATTGGTGGGGTTATTGTTTTTTTTTCAATTGTAATATAGTGCATTCTCAAAAGGACAATACATCTACAAACTTTCAGAATTTAAAAGTGACCAACTGAAGTTCCACTTTATGTAAAACAGATGATGGATATATCTAACATGTAACTGACCCTAGCAATTTCAGCATGTCTTTATCTTTTGTTGTACTTTGCCGTTTTATATTATCTCTTAAATTTTTGGTGTTATGGTTCCTCATACTATGCCATATACCCTTTGCTCTGATCCCTGCTATTGCTGTGACCCTTTAATACAGTTCTTTGGATTGTAGTGATCCCCAACCATAAAAATATTTTCACTGCAATTTTATAACAGAAATTTTGCTACTGTTATAAATTATAATGTAATTTATTTGTTGTTTTCTGGTGGTCTTAGGTAACCCTGAAAGGGTCATTTGCCATCCCCAAAGAGGTCATGATCCACTGCCATTGATAATTATAGTTCAGATAGTCACAACTATAGGAGATTTTTAATAAGTTCATAAACATTGTTTATTTGTTATTTTTATTTGTGTGGGAATTTAATTTGCTTTTTGTTGCTCAAATTTAAATATTTACTTATAACAGTAACTCTCCAATTATTTCAATAACTAAAATAAAAAGTTAAATCAGTAATAGACATTTAGAGTGCAGATATTTGATTCTTCTTCCACTAGAATAATTTATTGTCTTTTTGTTACCCAAGAACATAGATAGGACAGATGCACTGACTTCCATACCCAAGTGCATTCATTTTCACAGTTATAGGAAGGTCAAACAAAAGAAATAGGCTCATCCATCCTATGCCTCGATTCAATTTCTCTCCCTCTGTAAATCCAGGTAGCTTATTATGCACTTTTAGGCATACATTTTATCTATATACAATCTTTGAATTAGCATGAATAGAAAATTATGTTTTTAATTATAGTTATATTATTGCTATAGTTATTTTTATCACTAATGCACTAAAATATCTGACAAAAGCAACTTAAGAAAAGGTTCACTCCGGTTCACAATTAGAGAGTACAGTGTATCATGGCAGGGAATGCTATAAATTTGGTATAAATTTAAAACCTATGAGCACATTACTGTTGGGGGAGACTGCTAGTTCAATTTGGCCACCTAGAGTTGAGGCTGCTCACTCACTCCTGGCCACCCAGACTTGAAATAATTACACAGACTGTATTAATTAAAACACTGATTGGCCAATCACTTAAGCATGTTACTAGCTAGCTCTTATTTCTTTTTTTTTCTCTTTTATTGATTGTTATTGACCTCTACATTTTTCTCTGTTCCCCTCCCTGCCTCTCCCCTCCCCTTCAATCCTCCCCCCAAGATCTCCATGCTCCCAATTTACTCAATTTGCCTTTCTGTCTGTCTGTCTGTCTGTCTCTCTCTCTCTCTGTCTCTCTCTCTGTCTCTCTCTGTGTCTCTCTCTGTGTGTGTCTCTCGGTCTCTCTGTCTCTCTGTCTCTCTCTGTCTCTGTGTGTGTGTGTGTATGCGCATGCGCACACGTGCGTGCGCATGTTGTGTGCATCCCAAAGTAAAACCTCTTCAGTCTCTAGTATGATGCCTATCTTATATATCTCTTTTCAGGGCTCACTATTTGATATTGTTATTGAGTAAAGAAGCAGTGTGTGTACTCTTTCATGGGGAAGATGATTTCTTGTACTCTCAGCATTTTTTGTTGCCTGCTAGCATTGAGGACTCAAGGGCTTTCACCTTTTACTTTAGCATGTCCATTGGTGTTGTCCTTGTTTAGCTATGGTTTAGGTACTATTGCTGTGAAACTTTATAGGTTACAGTAGTAGGAGACACAGTTGTACAGAAAACTCTCTAAACTTCTTGGATTAACCATTATTCTGCTCCCTCTGCTACAAGTTTCCCTGAAACTTAGGTGCAAGATTTTTCTTACAGATGGGCTCCACAACTACATTTTAATTATCTGTGGTTTTCTGTAATTATATCTCTCTGTAATAAAAGAAAAAAGTTTTCTTGATGAGGAGTGAAAACTCTGTTTTTGTGTGGGTAAATGTACAAGTATTTAGAATGAAGTTGGTGATTATGCTGAAATCCCACTAGCCCTGGGTGGTTGTCTTGGTTTCCAATACCAGACATGATTTAGTTCTTGTTAAATTTGGTCTCAAGTCCAGCTGGAGATCTGTTAGTTACCACCAAGTTATCCATGCCACTATTGTGCCTTCCAGGCTCTCAGTGCGTGTTGATTGCTGTGCTTCACAGGCTTCAAAGCTAGGTAAGACTATATGGTTACATCCTTCCTTTGAAACCTTATATGGAAATCTTATATGGCTACTCTGCAAGTTTTCCAGAGAGGGGAGGCATCCAGATTAGTTCCAGATTAGAGTCCAGATTTGCTCTGGACTCTATGTCTGAAGTGCATGGTATCTAACATATAACTTTCACAGTTCCGTGTATTTTTTTTGCAAAATTAATGCTTTAATTGTTCATCCTCATTTGATAAGCACGCTGTTTATCTGGCTTATTGCTAAAGGTCAAGATCTTATATATGTAGGTTTGCTACAGGCTTGCCATATTTTCATATGCTCCTTACTACAGTTTTCCCTATCTGTCTGTTCATCTCTTTTGAATGTGGCTTGTTCTTTATCTCTAAGCATTACATACTTTATTACTGATGTTTAGTAATTTATGTCTCCATTTAGAAATCAGGGAAAATAAGATCACCTAACAACATTTTCTAAATAGTTAATAGTATTGTCATTATTTAGTGCTTCAACATGAGTTGGTTAACTTTAGCTCAACTTGAAATCAGCTAGAGTCGAAGAAGAAGGAATTTCAAGAGAGAAAATGCTTCCACTAGGTTGACCAGTGTGTGTGTGTGTGGGGGGGGATCTATGGGGCATTTTTCTTTCTTTCCTTTTTGTTTTCCATTCTTTATGTTTTTAATGAATAAGACATTCAGACATCTTTCATCGTGGTTTATTTTTGTTTTAGTGTCCATTGGTATTTTGTTTGCATGTGCATTTGTTGAGGGTGCCTGATATCCTGGTATTACAGACAGTTATTAGTGGCCACATGAGTTCTGAGAATTAAACCTATGTCCTTTAGAAGAGAGGCTAGTAATCATGACCACTGCTGAGACAGATGATTTATATGTGAGTTTCTAGCTCATTGTGAGCATGACCAGTCCTTGACTGGTGTTTCTGAATGCTTCAAAAAAACAGTTCGATATGTTCGTTTATTTTCTCTATGGTGAGAACTCAGGAACAATCGCAGTGGGTTTTTGATCCTACTGCATGTACTGGCTTTGTGGGAGCCTAAGCAGTTTGGATGCTCACCTTACTAGACCTGGATAGAGGTGGGCAGTCCTTGGGCTTCCCACAGGTCAGGGAACCCTGATTGCTCTTCGAGCAGATGAGGGAGGGGGACTTGATCGGGGGAGGGGGAGGGAAATGGGAAGCGGTTGTGGGGAGGAGGCAGAAATCCTAAATTAATTAATTAATTAATTAATTAAAAAAAAACAGTTCGAATGAGACATGAAAAACCAGTAATCAGGACTCCACATGACTTCTGGATTAATTTCTATCTCCAGGTCAATGTGTGAGCTCCTGCTCTGACTTCCCTGAACAAAAGACAGCTTATCCTCCTCCTCAGGTTGCTTTAGGGAGTGGTGTTTTATCAAAGCCATAAAACAATTGCATTTTTTTTAATTTTTACTTTGAAATCATTATAAGCCCTTATTGTCTGTTCTCAGACTTAATGAACAAAGTCCTCTTTTTTTTTTTTTTTTTTTTTTTTTTCCCCAAGACAGGGTTTCTCTGTGTAACAGTCCTAGCTGTCCTGGAACTAGCTCTTGAAAACCAGGTTGTCCTCGAACTCATGGAGATCCACCTGCCTCTGCCTCCTGAGTGCTGGGATTAAAGGTGTATTCCACCACTGACTGCCCGGTCAAGCTCCTACTTTTAAAGCCTCAAACGTTCGCTTTGCAACTTCTCCACTTATACTTGCCTAGTGGCTTAATTTAAATGAAACATTAAGAATGGGAAAGAGGATATGATTTTATTGTTGGCATAGTGGACTCAGTCACCCTGTGTTTTGTAAATATTTGGAGACAGTTTGTTAGTTAGCTTTGCTTCAATATGTTGTTCCTAAAAATCTTATTATTTTAAAATAAAAGTGTATATTTATACACATGCTATTTCTACATATGTATTCTTCCTTTGCTTCTACACAATCAGTATTGAACCTACAAAAAACAAGTGTATTTTGGTTTGCTGAATATGCCTTCAGGAGTCATCCTTGTAGCATGGACTGTATGTTCTACTTTCTTGCTGTTTCAATTCATCTAGGATTAAACAGAATTTACCTGTTTGCAATAAATAGAATAAATATTGGATAATTGATTGAGATCAGTCCTCAGGCCTTGTAATTTCCTCTATTTGTTGCAATTTAATTCACTTAACCAGTGGAAATAAAAGAGAGTTAAGGTTGCTCTAATATATAGGGGAAATTTTTTGAATAAAATGGAACTACAGGGCTTTTTTTTTTACTTGTTTTGTTTTCAAGATGTTTGCCTTTCTATATCTCTCGTTTGCTCCAGGGTTTCACAAAACAATCAACTGTTTTAAACAATATGAGAAAGTATAGGTCTACATTCAATATTAGTGTTAGGAGGCTGTCTCACGCAGCATTTATGAAAAGCTCAGTATGAAGTATTTACAGGGTAATAATAGTTTGTTATACTGCAGACATATGCCTCACACTTTATACTTTATCAGCATTATTATAATAAACTATATGGCCCTAGACAGTGTCTAGAGGATAAAAGAACCAACAGTATAGCTGGCATAGTCTATGTCATTGTATTTATGACTGCTGGTAACATGAATTCCAGCACTTTTTCATCATTATTTCATTAAGCAAGGAATCTATAAGGATATATAGCAATTAGAGGAAGAGTTTGAGAAGAAAAGGAGGGAGAAGAAGAATAATTTAATTTAATATGGAACTTATTGGAATTATTGATTCACTATGTTCTACATAATAGCCCCCAAACAATTTACAAATGTTGTTGAAGTAAAGAAAAATGTATAACATTGCTTTTTATTGGTGCTTCAAAAATGCAGCAAGAAAATGTTTTTTTAATTAAAATGTGCGCAGTAAATACAGAATAAGACAATGGAGTTTTAATTATTGCACAAATAATAATTCAATCTGAGTATCATTGAAATTATGCAATAAAATTTAAATAAAGCTAATAGTTGTAAGTGTGGGTAATGTCACACAGTGAGTATATACATGTACAGATTATAGGTCACATGAAAATTAAAGCTAAGCTCAATATGAGCTAAAATTAGAATAAGTATTTGGACACTTAAAATCCACAAACTTAGTGCAAGACATCAAATTTTATGATCCCTAGCTTCTTAATCTAACAAAAATTGGCACATTCATTTTAATTTAAGAACTCCTACAGTCATTATGGCAGTAAAGTCAAATTCAAGTTTAATTAATTTGTGATTTCTACAAATCTGTCCTGGAAGCTTATGAACTTGATTTAGCTATGGACCAAATCATACCACGCCCTTAAGGAGATGCAGTAGAGACAAATCCCAGTGCCACTGTCAGTGGTCCCTCAGTCTGCCCCAACTGTCAACCACATTCAAAAAAACTACTTTGATCCCATGCTCATTCACTCCCAGTCCATTTGGACTTGGTGAGCTCCCATTAGCTCAGGCAAACTGTCTCAGCAGGTGGACCCCTCATGGTCTTGACTTCCTTGCTCATATTCTCACTTCTTCTACTCTTCAAGTGGACCTTGGGAGCTCAGTCCAGTGCTCCAATGTGGGTCTCTGGCTCTGTTTCCATCTGTTGTTGGATGAAGGTTCTATGGTGATATTTAAGATAATCATCAGTCTGAACATGGCAAGGCCAGTTCAGGCACCCTCTCCTCTTTTGCTTAGGGGCTTAGCTGAGGTCATCCTTGTGGATTCCTGGGAGTTTTTCTAGAGCCAGGTTTCTTGCTATCCCCATGATGACTCACTCAGTCAAGATATCTCTTTCCTTGCTCTCATATCTGTCCTTCCTCCATCTCGACTATCCCATTCCCTCAACTTCTCTCAACCCTCCCTTTCTCCCCTTCCTTCTACCCCCTTTTCCCAATGCACCCAATTTTTGTTAGCTGATCTTGTCTGTTTCCAATTTCCAGGTAGGTCTATATACTTTTTCTTTGGGTTCACCTTATTGCCTAGCTTCCCTAGGATCATGAACTATATACCCACTCTCCTTTGTTTATGACTAGTATCTACTTATTAGTGAGTTCATACCATATTCATTTTTGGGGGGTGTCTGGGTTACCTCACTGATGGAGGAAGGTCATTGGCTAATAAAGGAACTGCCTTGGCCCATTTTATTGGTTAGAACATAGGTAGGTGGAGTAAACAGAACAGAATGCTGGGAGGAAGAGGAAGTGAGCTCAGACTCGACAGCTCTCCTCTAGGGAGCAGATGCCTCAGAAGAGACACCATGCTCCCCGCTCCCGGGAAGATGCACGTGATGAAGCTCCGACCCAGGATGGACTTAGGCTAGAATCTTCCCGGTAAGACCCGTGCTACATAGATGATTAGAAATGGGCTAGTCCAGGTGTGAGAGTTAGCCGAGAAGAGGCTAGATAGAATTGGGCCAAGCAGTGTTTAAAAGAATACAGTGTCCATGTAATTATTTCGGGTAAAGCTAGCCGTGCGGGCGGCTGGGTGCCGGGGATGCAGCCCGCCGCTCCTATTACTACACCTCACTCAGGATAGTGTTTTCTGTTTCCACCCATTTGCATGCAAAATTTAAGATGGCATTGTTTTTTTTTTACAGCTGTGTAGTACTCTAATATGTAAATGTGCCACACTTTCTTTATCCATTCTTCAGTTGAGGGATATCTAAGTTGTTTCCAGGTTCTGGCTATTACAAATAATGCTGCTATGAACGCAGTTGAACAAATGTTTTTGTAGTATAATTGAGCATCATTTGGGTATATTCCCAAGAGCGGACTTTGCTCATGTTATTCTGTTATTTTGGAATTTTTATTTCTTTCTGTATTTCTCTTAAATTTCAGTTATAGTTAATTATGTTGATATTTTCTAAGCCCACTGCTGTATTCTACTGACGAAATCTATAAAAGGCATTTTCTTCCTCTTACTGTGCATTTAATTTCCAACATTTCCTTTCCCTCATCTTTTAGAATGTTTTTCTGCATGAATTACCATATGTTTTACATATTATCTGCATGTACGTTACAATCATAGCTCTTTTAAGATCTCTGTCTGTAATCACAATCCTGTCGTATCTCAGCCTGGTTTTTATTATTACAATGTGTCTACTGTCTGTGTTTGGCTTACCTTTTGTCCTACTTTGTAATTTATTTTTAGGAGGGAATCTAGACCAGATAAGTAGAAACTTAGAATAAAATTTTATGCTAGTGAATAGAAATCGTAAAATGTCTGATATATGTTGCTACTATAAGACCCAAAGACATCACAGTTTGTTGATCTCCGTGGTTGTATTTCATCGAGTCATTGAACTTCTCTATGGACAGATATCCAGCAGGAGTAAATTGTTGACTCTCATTTCCATTTTATTTATGATATTCAACTATTACTGCATTGGATTCCTGCTATTTTTTATGGTAAACTGTGAGGTGACAAGGTGATTCTTTTGAAATACTTGTTTTACTTCCTTAGTTGAACAAGATGTTTGGAGAAGATGAGAGGGTAAAATTCTCTATCACCTGGAGAGTTTCTTACTCTTTGTGCTCTTGTAAAGCTATTTCCACTAGAGAATAGATATTTTTTATTAAGAAGATTCTAGAATTATTTACTTTCTTCCTCTTAATGTCTTAAGGTCATAAGAGAAGCTATACAAATCCCAACTTTGTTAATCTGGACTAAGGTAAAGCTATAAATTCTCAAAATTTTAATACCCTAACTAAACATAGAAAAGACACTACTTATAGAAATACGTGTTATCATCATTCAAGTGTGCCTGCTGCTTAGTGTTTCATATCCGAGAAGAAAGTATTAGATAATAAATTCTATTGAAAGTGCTGTTCCCTTTAGGTTTAAGCCAATAGTTTTCTCTACAGCATCAGGTTTTTTGGATAAATTTTAGAGAATATATTAATTTTTCACTTTTCCATATTTGTATCCTACCTCCTTCCCTCCCTTTGTCTATGTTCACCCCTCACCATTTGTTGTAGATTAAGATTACAATGTTCCTATGTTGGAGTGGTCATTGTTAGTGTTCCTTATTGCCAAAAGAATTTATAAAAAGGCTACCCTACAATTAACACCGAAACATTATGTCTTGACAGAATATAACCTTATATCCAAATGCTTATAAAATATGGACCTGTTTATGGAAAGAAGATGAACTTTAAAGCTACAAGCAGAAATTACTTTTTTACATATTGGTTTTCACTGGGAGTAAGCCATAATAGTGAGAATCTAGTGGATACATCAAAGTAGAAGACAGAGTGGAAAAGCATTATAGGAAAAAAATTGGCTCCAAGAATCTTTGGGTACTCCTGGCATGGAAAGCAAGATGTGGATTAGAAAAGATATTTTACTACTGGTTCTTGTATGTGTCTGACTTTTTCTAGCATTGTTTCTATAACTGGTCACTTGAAGCACACATTATGGTTTGGCTTTTCGGAGAGGTTTCTACTGAAAATGAGTAACGAATTTATAGAGCAATCTATTTACTTTGATTGTGGTCTTTGTGTGTTTTCACATTTGGGCCCCCAGTAATACCACCCATCTCCTTTAGATATTCATAAGATATCCAGAAAACTGATAGACTGTACCAGTGATAACTGGTCTCTTGAATTTGCAGAGTGTTTAGAAGCTATGTGGTATAAGTATACAGAATTTGGAAGGTTAATTGGACTGAAGCACAGCTTGTATAGAAACAATAGAAAATGAAGCTTAGAGGAATGTGCAGTTTAATGGCACAGAAGCATAGTTTGTATAGAAAACTAGAAGATAAAACAAAGAATGAACATTTAATAGTTCCATTAGCAATGCAGAGGAGACATAAATTTGGAAGCATTGAGAACCAGATACATTTTTTATCTCAGAAGAGTGATTAATTAGTATAAGTTCTTTAAAATAAACTTTGGAGGCATATTGAAGAGACAAACTGATTAGGTGATGTGTTTATATCATTTCAACATTCCTTTATAGCTTCCAACTCCTGCTGTGACATCTCCCATGCCTGCTCAAATTTATGATCTTCTCTTAACATCTGTATACTAGGTTCATAGGTTCCTATTGAGAATATTTTTTTCTTTTGCCAATATATTGAAGCATATTCCCTGCTTTTTCTCTAAGTTTGTCAGGTTATCAAGTCTTAGATTGAAGTCCTTGATCCAACTGCAGTGATTTGTTGCTGTTGTTGTTTTTTTGTTGTTTGTTTGTTTTTGTACTTGGAATGTGTGTGTGTGTGTGTATGTGTGTGTGTGTGTGTAAAGTAATATATTTATGATATAGTTTTTCCTCTTTATATATTGTGCTCCTGTTACAATATTGCTGATAAATGGATGAATCTAGATATATACTTTCATTAGAAAAACTCAGACAAAGAAAGACAAGGGCCATGTCTTCTTTATAAGGTTGCTCTCAATCTTTAGATATGTGTGTTTAAATTGAAGTACCTTTCAAAATCAGAGAACTACAATCAGAGGCCATGTGAAAGAAATTTTAAGGGAATAGATGATATGAAGTGAGTAAAAGGAATAACAGGAATAAAATGGAAATCATGTTGGTTTAAATAAAAGTAAATCAATATATAGTGTGTATTTTCCCTAATTTAGAAGTTTTAATGTCATCTTCCTGTATACTGACATCTAGTCTACAAGAAGAAAGCAATCAGATTTTTACCAGCTCTGGATCCTCTGGGGCCTGTTGAATGAAATATATAATGTCAAAAACAATACAGACATACAATTCATTTCAGAGGAGCAACTAGGTAAGCAGAAATAAGAGGCAATATTTTGGGAGACTCTTGAATATTCCTGATCAATTGTTTTAGATTTTAATATAAAAATAAATTATTTTTTGTGTTCCTCAGAGCCCATGGATTCAGAAAGTGTGGAGAAGTGAGACTGTCAGAGGCACTGCCCTCAGAAACAGATTTTTATTATTCTCCCTGGAGAGTGGCTTTCTTTAAAAGGGATCCTGGAGTTTTCTCCCTCTTCTAGTCTCTCATTCTCTCTTTCCTGTCTTTTTCTCGGTGTCTCTTTCCTTCTGTCTCTTTCTCTGTTTGTCTGTCTCTCATCTCATTTTTAGAAACACACACAGACACACACAAACACATGCTGCTTAACCTTTTGCCCTGCTGTAACACAGCAAGAAAGCCCTTGGATTTGTAGGTAGCAGGAGCTATTAGACATGTATTCTTCTATGCAAATCACCTAATTTGATATAACCTGTTATTACCAAATGGACAATACATACGGATAGAACAATAACACTCCTTTTTATAATTTACAATATGTATCAGTACATAAAGACAAAATGTTTCATCTGCCATGACATAGTTATATAATTACAGTGAATGCATAACATATATAGTATATACTGTCTAAAATGTTTTGTTTGTTTCTTATTATATTCTTGTACTCTAATCATGTCAAAATGTAAATAAAAGTCCTGAAGTTTTTATAGGAATAATGTCGTTTTTGATTTAGTTTACATCACTAAGAGCAAGTTCCCTAAGAAAGATAGAAATGTGATTATTGGCAGTAACAAATTAATTACATCCTTGTGGAGCTAATCATAACATGTGATCTTATTCTTCTTGAATGTTTTCATGCTAGAAAGACTTCTATAATAGGAATGTATTATAAATAGTATTAATTAATAAGGTAAAATTATTTTATAGAATAATATTATTATGAACTTTGAAGTTCATAAGATTATTATAAAAATAATAGAAAAAATGTAAAATGAACTACAATGAAATATCTGATATAGCATGAGAGATTATTAAACATTTCTTACTATAGTTGATTGTTATGTGCAATGCATTGATTGAATGAAATAATTTTATATTTGATACTTCCAGAAAAGAGGAATATCCAGCATACATTTTATTATAACACCATCCTCCATAGGACTCATGTGTTTGAGCTCTTGGTCTGCAGCTCCTGTTGCTACTTGCAAATATTGTGGGATTATTAGATGATACAGCCTCAAAAGATAATGGAAGTAACAAGAATTAAGCCTTGCAGTTTTATGATTTGTTCGCATATTTTCTTTTCCCTCTTTCTTATTGAAGCCATCTGGTGACTGGACAGCTAATATTATTGTGGCCCTATCTTATCACACTGTTAGGTTATATTTCTCTACAGCTCATTTTTCTCTATGTTGTTATTGTCAGTAATTTGTCACAGAAATAAAAATTATGTATTCCAATATGGTATTTTCATCTCAATTTACTCATGAGAAAATTAAAAGCTAAAAAATTGTATTTCAATCTATTCAATATTGAGGCAGCATTGACAAGTAGAAAATTAGAGAAACGAATTTGTCCTGCTTGAATTCAAAGCTCTGCTGTTCATGATAGGAGTGTCTATGGCTATTCTAATTAGTCTCTGAATTCGTCTTCAATTCTATGCTCCTTATGAAGTGGGTGAATATCTATGAAGTTGTCATTAACAATTATGATAGTATTGTATTATTTATTTGTATCTGTTAAGTTAATGTATAAAACTGTAACTTTGAAAGCAATCATACTGAATACTACACTTTACCCATTGCCTGCATGTATTTCTGACTCTTGTTCCTTCTGAGTGAGGTAACCCAGACCCAAAGAGATGAATATGGGATGTACTCACTCATAATTGGTTTCTAGCCATAAATAACGGTCACGGAGTCTACAATTGGTGAACCTAAAGAATCTAAATAAGAAGGTGAACCCAAGGAAAATCATATAGTTATCTTCTTGGCTATGGGAAGTAGACAAAATTGCCAGGGAGAAAATTGGGATCTTGGGGGTGGGGTGTGATGGGGGAAAGGGGAGATGGGTTGAGCAAAAGGAGAAGGGGAGGATGGGGGGAACTCCGGGGGGAAAAGGATGATTGGGATAAAGGAAGGTTGGATAGGGGAGCCCGGAAGCACAATTCTTAGTTAAGGGAGCCATCTTATGGTTTGCAAGAGACTTGAACCTAGAGGGGCTCCCAGGAGCCCAAGGCGATGTCCCCACGTTAGTTCCTTGGGCAGCTGAGGATAGGGAACCTGAAATGACCCTATCCTATAGCAATACTGACGAATATCTTGCTTATCACCATAGAACCTTCATCTGGTGATGGATGGAGATAGAGACAGAGACCCACACTGGAGCACTGGACTGAGCTCCCATGGTCCCAATGAGGAGCAGAAGGAGGGAGAACATGAGCAAGGAAGTCAGGACCACGAGGGGTGCACCCACCCACTGAGACAGTGGGGCTGATCTATTGGGAGCTCACCAAGGCCAGCTGGACTGTGACTGAAAAAGCATGGGATAAAAACCGGACTCTCTGAACATGGCGAACAATGAGGGCTGATGAGAAGCCAGGGACAATGGCACGGGATTTTGATCCTACTTAATGTACTGGCTTTGTGGGATCCTAGCCAGTTTGGATGATCACCCTCTTAGTTATGGACAGAGGGGGGAGGACTTTGGACTTTCCACAGGGCAGGGAACCCTGACTGCTCTTTGGACTGAAGAGGGAGGGGGAGAAGAGGAGGGGGAGGGGGAGAAAGGTGGGAGGAGGGGGAGGGAAATGGGAGGCTGGGAGGAGGTGGAAACTTGTTTTTTTTTTCCTTTTCTCAATAAAAAAAAAGAAATCATTTAATGAGCCTTCTAGAACCATGTAGGAATTATTTTTATTCATCTTGAAATAAAATCAGGATAATTTTATTCAAGTACCAGTTATATGGTTTTGTGTTTCTAAATCAAGAAACTCTTTAGGGTTTTGAAAGTCATACTAGTGACCGTCTGTCTAGATGACCTTATGCATGACTTCTAAGCTATTCTTCACTGCATGTTCTTTATTGTAGCATCTCAGCATAAAATGAAGCTTATCCTTATTAATTGTTGGGGTTGGTTACCAACATGATAGGATTTAGGGCTACCTTGATTTACCCTTGAGAAGATATTTTTATTATGTTAGCCTCTGGAAATGTCTGTCAGAGATCGTGCTAATTACATTAAAATGGAAAGACTCACTTTCAGTGTCTGGCTTTATTTCCTAAACTGTATTTCTAGCCAGAATAAAAGGGATAAATGCAGTAGACACTAACACCATCCTCTTCTATTTCCTAACTATAGAAATAATGTGAACAATACTTCAAAATCCTACTGTTGAGTTTCCTTGGCATGATGGACTTCACCTTCAAACTGTGATCTAAAATAACCCTTCTCAAATTTTTTTTCAGAGCATGTTATTGTCACAGCAACAGAAAAATAAACCAATATGCTACTCAGTAGACAACCAAGTAGATTTCACAGGCAAATGGTTGTCCCATTTTGGAATATTTTGCATTATGTCACTGTAGTCTTCTTCTGATTCTTACTTCCTTAAACAGAACCACTAAGGTTCACAGAAAAACTCTCCAAAAGTATCTCCACTGTAATTTTGTCAAATCATCTCTTCATCTCGTATAAGAATCTTATATCTGATTAGCTTTGAATACGAAAAGTTGCTAATACAGTACAACATTGTATTACTTATGACATAATATTAAGTAGAAGAGTGTTGTTAACAGAAATAACATTCATTAATAACCAAAATTTTTGTTGAATAAATTCTTATCAAGTTATTCAGTTAGAGTAGACTTTTGATCAGGAAAAACATCGACAATTATCTCTTAGATCAGACAAAATGGATAAACGCTATAGATCAAAGATCAAATAATCTGATACTGGAACAATAGAGTTAAATACAGGTTTTGGAAGATCTACTCAATGCTCTTAACATCATTCTGATTAGGATAAATTCCAAGTTATTCTATTAATTTTATCAATCTAATAATTTTAATAATAAAGCAGATTTTTTGATGTTGCCTACTTATCAGTGTCAATTTGTAAAAGGTTTCCAGTTACTCACTGCATATTAAAACAATGGTGTTACATTGCAGTAGATAAAAAGCAATATTTTTAGTTGTTGAATTTCAATGTTATTCAGGGCATTTCAACTCAGAAAGGAAGATTAAAAGTCCTAGTCAAACTATAAAGAAAATGTGTTAATATTGATATCTGTCCATTATCACAGGCAATTTATATGATTTTGAAAACACAATAAAATTGGTTTGGAGATTTCTAAAGTTCACCCAAACTTCCTGGATAGCAGTTAATTAGGTAATTATATTACTTGTTATGTCTCTAATATAGCTTTAAAAATGTATTATGACTCCTTTTGTTCTATTTTCTTTTTATGTAGGATTCAAGTGTAAGATAAAGTGTTAACCTTTAGCTCATTTTCTTTGTTTCCTTCTGAACAGTCATGGAACTGGAAGCTCAAATGGGACTTATATTTAGTAATGTTACTCTGTATTAAGTTTTCCCATTAGCTTAGGATATTGCATGTTTACAGAAGATGAGCAAGGGAATAAAGATCTATTTTTATATTAAAGTTTATACCAATATCTGCTATTCTTTGTGGGAGGGGGTAGGAATAATTACTATGTGCCTTAGGAAAGAAATTTTATCAAACAATAACCGAGTTTACAACTCAGGATCAACAGCTTAAACTTTATCATTGGTTGTCAAATAATATCAGGAATCAAACACCACTAGCATTCCAATTAAGTCCATCAGGTTATCGTTGTTATTTATACAATGATAACAAGAAGGAAATTGCAGACAGTGCCTTCTGCATTTTTCATTACTTTTTTTTTTTTTTTTTGCGGAAAATAGTCACCTGTTTCTTTGACTGGTGCTTCACAGCTTCACCAGAGAACACTGTAATCACCTTGACACACATCACCTATTGTTTCTTATTGTTGTGTAATAGGATGTAAAGAGTGAGCCACCTGATGAGTTAAATAGAGTTCTGAGAATCTCAAATAATCCTTGAGTCTTGCTTGTCTCTGAATCACACTTGCGTCTGTGCCCAAATTGGTAGAAGAGTCAGAGACTACAATTGCGCATAGATCCAATATCCTGTCTTCTATTTCTATAGCTAGTTCAATTTGTTTTGCATCATCTAATTTTTTTTAGTTGTGCGGAAATATAAAATTATAAATAGAAGCAGAAAATCAATACTATCTATTTAAAGCTACACCATATTCCCTTTTGTTTAAACATGAACAGTGTGTTTAACATGACTTATTTACAGAAATAATCATTCTTAAAGCAGGCAACTACAAAGGATTGTCAGTTAAAACCTCTCTTCAATTTCTGTAAAATTTATAAACTTGCTTTTTAAAATATAGGTCACTTTTAAGTATAACGAATGATGATAAAACTGTCCTTAAGGAACAGTCAGATTCAGAAAGATAAAGGAAGAAAGGGATGGCATTAATGATCCGCAAAGGACGATATACTGATTTCCATATTTTTTTGTGTGTCTCGGTAACATAGTTAGGATCCCCTTTGTGCTTTTGAATGCTATTAAAAGCATAGGCTGTGAGTTCATCTTTTCAGTGCCCTAGTAAGTCTAAAAAATGCTATTTGCCTCAAGTCGTCCTTCACTATCGGCACTTACATCTTTCTGCCTGTGCTTCTGCAATGATCCCTGTATGTGGGGGATAGGTGTGATATAGATGTCCCTTTTGTGGTTGGGCACTCTACAGTTAATTACCTTACATCTTACCAATTGTCTTCCTGTTTCTTTGTACAGAGAAACTTCTCTGAGTTCCAAAGATTGTACTATCTATGGAGAGTGAAAAGCAAATTTAGAGGGAAATTTGATACTATATTAATTTAACTTCATAATAATAGTTTTACTCCTGATGCCAATAGATGCTGGGGCAGCTCTGCTACATCAGGTGTGTGTGTTTTATTTTGTGCAATGGACCACAAATATTTTACCATAAAGCAGTTGGTCACTTTCATAATATTTGTCTCATTCTGGTACTTGGGTATGTCAGGCCATATTGCTCATTACTGACATTCACAAGTTTCACAGCCAAGCAAGACTGTTAGAGTTTTTCTCTCCATCAGACTGATAGTATCTCTTAGTACTATGAATGCTAGCCAGAGTAAAGAAACTTCCTGATCACTAACAGCTTCATTTTCCCGTGTACTGTAACAAATGTGTGCTATACTCAGACATAGTGTCATATATTTGGATTGATGTGTTTAATTTTGTATAACTATTAAAACAGGAAATTTGAACTGGATCAGTGGTAAGGAAGAGAAAGAGACATCTTACAAGAAAAAAGAGAGCCAAATACTCTGGCATTTGAAGGGGAAAGGAGGAACAATGAGGGTGATTTGGGAAGATGGATGGGGAGGTAAGAAAGAAGAGGGGGTGAGGGAAGGTTAATTAACACCAAAGATGCTTGGAAACGCCCCCCACCCCATGTGTGTGTCTGTCTTTCTGTCTGTCTGTGAGTCTGTATCTCTCTCTCTCTCTCTCTCTCTCTCTCTCTCTCTCTCTCTCTCTCTGTGTGTGTGTGTGTGTGTGTGTGTGTGAATGTAAAAATATTTAATTGTAGTGCCCCTTCACAGAGAATTGTATTCATCTTAGAGGGCATAATTTGCCAAGTAAAGAACTTAGAGCTAGATGGGGAATATTTCCCAGAAACCAGATAATCAGAAATATACCAGAAAACTCCTAAACAAATATTAGCTATTATCTTGGCTCTTCAACTTATGGTAATATTTTTTAAATGCAGCTAAAAGGAAATCTTGTAACAAGGGTAGTTAAACAAACTGCATGAAGATGTAAGTGTCACCATTTATGGAATTATGGCATCACTCTAATGTTCAGTCATGCGAAGATTATCACTTTGAAAAGTGACCTAAAACATATTTTCAAGAAATAATTGATGAATTTTGTGTGTGTTTTGGTTCTCATAATTTGACACAGAATTGAAGACTTTGTGGTGCCTGCAATGCTTTTTGAGGGAGTAGTTAACATAACCAGTTACTACGTTTTTCTCCTTCTTAGAGAAGGGGCACAGGGGCCTGATTAAGCAGTCACTGGAAGGAAAAGAAGTTTGAAATTCTCAGTCTTATGTTTTCCATTTAAGCCAGTTTGGGATGGCAATCTGAAAGACTACTTGAACTTCATTATCTTTTCTGTGGATCTGCTAGAAAGCCTCTTGCTACATTGTAATAAATTGAATGCAATATTGTATGTTCAGATGTGGTCATGAACCTGAGGACTCATTTCTGGAACAGTTTCGGGGAGGTCATAACATGAATGTGGATTAAGTTGATGCTTTAGTCCAAGCTTTCTCATAGAGCACAAAGATCTGAAGATAAATGTGACTCTTGGCCTTAGCAGAAGAAACTAACTTATTGTTCAGCCCCTAAATTCAATCACTACACAATGAGTGAAGAAGGACTGAGTTTTAGAGAGTTGTCATGATATAAAAAAGTGACACAAAGAATATTTCAGCTTCAAATGATGGAGCAGAGAGACAGCCAGTAGAATTTGCCCTTGGGGTTAGAAATATCAAATAAACAGTCATGGAAAACATTTGACTCACCTGTATACACTCGCCCAGGATTCTAATAATTGAATTACAGCAATTTACTTCTTTGTAGTATAGATCTAGAGTAATTGAAAGATACTTAGGAATTTAACTCAAATGTCTAGATAGAAACTCCTGTTTCAACTTTAGTATTTGGCTGTAGGGAATCAGCTCACCCACCAAGTGTCTGAAAATACAAGGTACTGGGGAAGTGAGGCGCTACTGGTATACTTCAAGTGCATATTTTAAAATTATGGAATTGGTCAGTAAAACAGGAAAGCATGTTTTTATTTCATGTACTTTTAACAGGCTTTTAATTAGCAGTGGAATGTGGTGTTTTTTTTTAAATTATGATTTCTGTTAAGCAGTAACTGCTGTTTCTTCTTCTTTTATCATGTGTACCACAGTACGTGAAAAGTAATAGGTTGTCAGTGTTGCTTTCATTGGTCAAATAAAGAAACTGCCTTGGCCTTTTGATAGGTCAGAACTTAGATAGGCGGGGAAGACGGGACTGGATGCTGGGAAGAAAGCAGAGTCAGGCAAATGCCATGGCTCTCTTCTCCAAGACAGACTCTGGTTATACTCATGCCGGTAATCCCCAGTCAAGTGGCAATACAGATTATTAGAAATGGGTTAGATCAATATGTGAGAGTTATCCAATAAGGGAATGAAGATAATGTGCCAGGCAGCAATTTAATTAATACAGATCTCCATGTGATTATTTCAGGGATTAAGCTAGATGGAGTCCAACCCAGAAAACTGACTAAGCAACATGTGACCTGCCCCACTGTGAAAGGTACCAAGCCACATGGCTAGCATAGATAAGAACAATTGGTTAATATAAGTTATAAGAGCTAATACAAAGCCTGAATTAATGGGCCAATCAGTTTATAATCTTATGGAGACCTCTGTGTATTTTCTTTGGGGCTTTCTACCTGTGGGGTGCCAGGCAGGACAGAAACCCCAACAAGCTGGCTCTCATGATACAGATTATCAAGATAAATATTATGTTTTCTTCTATACTATGTTTTGATTTGTCTGTTATACTTGTTGACCTACCTTATAATGCGATTCTCTTGAAATTTCATAAACTTCAAACAACTTCTTTATATTCACAAATTTCAGTTTCTTTTGACTGTCTTTAACGTGATTTTTTTTTTAAATCTGAGTTTTTGTTGGGAACATTTGCAAGATAATTTTTTTCAAATTCATTTCATTGTGTGTGTTTGTTATGCTGGAAGTTAAGTTCTGAACATGTGAGTATGATTAGATTTCCTCCATCACAAAACAATATCTATATCCCCAACCCATGTAAAATTGATTAGAAAATGAAAATTAAGCCAGGCATAGTGGTTCATGTCTGTAATTTAATCAGTACAAAGACTGAGATAGGAAAAATTACAGTTTTCGGGCCAGCATGGACTGTAGTACCAGTAAAGCAGAGAAAGAAAAAGAGAAGAACAGAGGAAAAATGTTTGGGGGAGAAAGGTAGGAGGGGAATGAATGTGTACATGAAATGAAATAACGAATAAAGCAAACAAATTCAAAACCATATGTGATTTAGAAATGCATTTTAGAAAGAAAATTGAAAAGCTGTTTCAATGGCATTAAAAGCCAATTTCTCTTCCATTCCTTCAGTTTTCCATTTCACAATTATTTAAATAGTATCTTGATTAAGTGTTCTAGCTACTGTTTTCATAATATCAAACATATTGCTTCATTTGAAGATGCTTCTTTCTGATTCTCTAATATATCCTCATGCTAAAGTATGCTATAGAACCTTCATCTAGCAACTGATGGAAACTGAGGCAGAGACCCACATCAGAGCACTGGACTGAGCTCCCAAAGTCCATTTGAAGAGTGGGAACAATGAGAATATGAACAAAGAGGTCAAGATCGTGACGGGTACACCCACTGAAACAGTCTAACTGAGCTAACGGGAGTCCAACAACTCCAGACGGAGTAGGAAAGTACAAACATAGGTCTAAAGTAGTCCCTCTGAATGTTATTGACATTTACATGACTGGGGCAGACTACGTGGCCAATTGCAGTGGCACCAGGACTTATCCCTGCTTCTTGTACTGGCTTTTTGGAAACTTATTTCCTTTGGATGGATACCTTGCTCAGTCTAGGTATAATAGGGAGGGCCCTGGATTTTCCCCAAAGCAATGTGCCTTACCCCCTCTGAGGAGTGGATGATGGTGGGTTAAGGGAATATGTGGAAGGCATAGGAGGAGGGCAGGAAAGTGGGAACTTGGATTGGCATGTATAATCAAAAAAGATAATTTGTTTTCTTTTTTAAAAAAATAAAAAATAATTTCTCACTCCTATAAAATCACTCATTTGTGAAGCCTCAAAAAGTGATCAGAGCATCAGTCTGAGGGGTAAAGATAGAACATGAGACTCAAAACCTTTCCCTAAGGGTGACAAGGAAAAAAAGCTTCATTTGTTTACAGTCTTCAAATTAACTGACAGATCCATGTAGATTTACAATGGAAGGGTAACCATTAACATTTCCCAGAGCTCTGTGTGTGGTTAGGAAAGAACCTTTGAGAATGTGAGATCACTTTCCACATCTGTTTAAGGTCTATACTTCTCTTTACTATATTAATCATTCATGTAAAAGAAGGCAGAAAAATTTCATTTTACATGCTTTTATTCTACCAAAGTACCCTCAAGGGAGTACTTTGTGGGAATCTGGGCTACAGAATACTTTTAATTTTTCTAGAAAGTATGATTAGCACACCCTATGGAAGATATACCACATTCTATAATATCATTGGTTAGGCCGTTGGCAATGAGCCATTTACTTAACATGCTGGAAAAAAAAGAAAGTAATTCAATTTATAGCATTTGGTATTCTTAAGTAGTGTTTTTGTGCTATTTGTCTTCCCTTGAAGAAAACTATTGCATTCGTATCTTGAATTCTGAAAAGTATGACATTGTACACTTTTGACCAAATTAGATTGAGTTGGTAGTCCATTTATAGACACAATTCAATAACTGTGTTCTGATCACAATGGCACATCCTAAAAAAATCACAATGTGGGTTTATCACTTTTTAAAATAGTTTTAATAAGTGTCACAAGCCAACTGTTACACTAGAATAAATTTAGATGTATAGAATAAATAACACTAAAAAAGAGAGAGAATGTTGTCATGAAAAAGAAAATTATAATAACATACACAGAAGAGTAAAGAGGAAAATATATTATGTATACTTTATTTAATACAAAAGACAGGATGAAATTTCTAGCATTTTTTAGATTTCATGCAACTACAGACTAAGCATCCTTGAAACAATATGTATTTTAACTTTTGCAACTAATATGTATCATCAATGCCATAACAATAATTTCATTAACCATTGAAGTTAATGCTCTACTGAGTTCAGAGAAGTGAGCTTCAATTCTGTAAGTCACTGCTTGCTCATTTCTCATTGTAATAGAAAAAAAATTGTTCTTTTCCTTAACCAAATTGCCTGTGAATGAAAAAATTCTAGACTATAGAGGAAATGGGAGGTCAGTGGAAAGTAAGAGGACATTTCTTTTTTATAAATGAATCATAGAACTTCAAGCCATGATATAAAAGAAATGTTTGTAATATTCCAAAGTAAAAGCCTACATTAAAAGCCTTCATAGAAAAGAGATCACATGACAGTGATCCTTCATTTAGGAAGTAAATAAAAAGAGACTAGATAGAAAAGGAAATGTGAGATTTTAGTATTTTGTATAGACTGAATACATTGATTAAAAAATTGTGCTCACATCTTCAAAGAGATGTGTTAATATCGTATATGATCATTTAATTTTGTTTGGACCATCGATGTTTCTTATATTGGATTCATTAGCATTAAAGCATATAAATCTAGGTATTGATGTAATGACATTATCTACAAATGTGGATTCAAGCAACAGAAACTGATATTGTGAAGTATATACCTACACATACTCTTCTTTCCTCAACTTAGTTTTAATTATCATGTGCATATTTAAGAATCTGTTAACTGTGACTTAAAGAAAATCACAAGTGGCATGATGATTAGTGAAAGCTTGTGAACTCATAGAAGATATGACTGATTAATAAGTGCATTTGGAGTCAGACTCTGTGAACAAAGGGAAATATTGGTAATGAAATGATATGGAAATGTTATTAGAAATGAGAACAAGAGATGCACAAGAATATTCTAACTTCAATAAATTACTGCTTGGAAAGTAAACAAAAGCATTTGAAGGATAAGTTAGTATATCAGAAACACAATGAGCTTCACAAAAATAGTCAGAAATCAAAGAGAGGTGTACAAAGGTTAACACTGTCCAAAAAAAAGAAGCAGTGAATTGATTGAAATACAGATGAAAACACAGACCATCAACATACAAATTAAACATGTGTATGGTTATTGACCCAGTGTTTGCTTTCTTCTGCCTGCTCAACCTAACAATATTCTAAAAGAGAGACAAAATAAAATGGTTGGCACTGGACCTCAGCATAAAATTCAAGTAGGATGCTTAACAATAAAGGGACTACATACCTGGAAGGAAACTAACTGGCAGCTCATTGAATCATTCTACACACTTAAGTGTTTCACACTGATATTTAATTCTTATGATTCTCCTGAGAATTATCTTTGGAAATGGTGGGAAGCATAATTTACCTGAATAAAATATCCCAGAAATAAGAAGATCATGGAATATTTATTCAATTGCGGCAGTTTGTTTAAAATAAATTTAAAATGGAATTTTCTGGTTGAGAATTGTGAAGTATTAGTATTCTCTGGATATAATATGGTGTCATCATTTTCCATTGAGCAGGCTGTAGTGTTTCCTATTGTATCCCTGTGGGCAGGCTCATTTCTGAAATCTGAGAAACTCCTCTGTATGCTGAAGCACCAAAGGGCAAATGCATTTTCCTAACAAGTGGTATGTACTTCAAATGTTGTATGGGAAACAGGTTTTTCAATAAATACTATTCCTGAAGAGCCTACCTCATTAGAGAATTTTATTGCATCGTGGAAATATGCCACATCTTTCAGGGAATTCAATTGCATTTTGAGAATGAGAAGCACAATTCATGAAACCACTGAAATCTTATATAAAATAAAACAAGCTGATTCCAATTTCGTTATCTTTCCCTTTGAGGCCCTTTAGAATATAGAGTTATAATATCCAAAACAAAGAGATTGAGAGAAGATGAAATGCAATTGTTTGGTACAAAAAAATGTTATAAACACACACATGTAGGCTAACAGTCTCTTTTCTATTAAATAACCATCTAAATAGTTTTAAATGATTGCTACTCTTCTTGAAGAAAAGCAAGTTATTGTATCTCAGGCTACCTTTTAGTCAGCACTTACATAACTGTAAACATACAACATAAACTCAATTGAATTTATTACCTAATATTGAATATAAAATTTAAGAATCCCTGCAGAGGAAAAAAATACCAAGTATACATGTTACATACTACATTTCCCCTATAATTTATAAGAATTCTAAGTACAATAATTGTATATATAATTGATTTTACCTTTACAAAAATGTTAGAAATTTTGAGTAAATATGGAATGACAAAAAGGAAAGCCCAGAAGCAGAAATCTTCATTGGAAAGTCATACCTTTAAAAATAAAATTTTAAAATAATTTAATGGAAATCAATAAATAATTTCACTTTGCAATCTAGTTTGTAGGCAGAATTAGCATATTGGTTCATTTTGTGTTCCTAGAAACTTCTCACATACCATATTTCAACATCTGTGTTAAATTCCACACTTATTTGCAATAATTTATTTATTTTGTTTATTATGAAATATAAACTGATCCTAAAATGTAGATGTGTTACATCTAGTTCTGGATGCAGTTCTGCATGAATGTTGTGATTCTATTTTAGACACAGTTCTTAAAAAATGGATCATAAAACTTATCCAATTATTTTTGTCATTAGAATAGATACATGCATGATGAAGATAAGTATATATTGCTTTTTCAGATACATGTTATTCATACAAACTTTGGAGCTGTTTTTATTTGAAAAACTGCAGGTGTGTGTGTGTGTGTGTGTGTGTGTGTGTGTGTGTTAATTCCATATTATATGCTTGGTCACAAAATTACAGTAGAGCTGTGATGCTCAAAATAAAGTACAATAATTGATAAACCATAGATGATGATAATAGTGATGAGGTCTTATAAAATATTTCTTTAATGCAACCAAGAAAATGTCCCTATTTGCTGGAAAATAGAAAATGGATAATGAGATTTTGAATGTTACCAGGTTTATAAACTGATCACATCTGAGTCATGGACCGGCTCTTTCAGGTCTTTGGTTGGATCTCAGAAAGTCCATGACTCTAGAAATGAGCTCTAGCTCGAGGATAGGAGGGACTCTGGCAATTCGATAAATTGATAAAAGCCAGTATTCCTCAAGTACTTTGTAAGAGGTCTACCAAAAGGAGTCATTTCCTTGGCCTCTCACAAAAGAGATATTGACATGCACTTGTGATTGCCTAACAAAACTTTTGCTCCCTTAGTCCATACTACAAATTAGTTATCCATTTCAGAATCATGCTAACTTCATCACTCTTTCCTTTCCCTGAAGTCCACATTAAAGACAAGCTACTCTTGCTATTTTCTTGGTATCTCCATGTCTCTATTTCTCAGTATTTTCTCCATTTCTAGCAGATAGCTCTGGTCATCACCATAGTACTTGTTTCCCTGTACTCTGGACTCTACCAGATATCTCTGGATATTTTATCTCTCTTATAAACAGCAGAGGTCCTTTTCCTAATAATGGAGTGGTCATGTCAGCAGTTTCTTTACTGGACCCTCTTGCAAACATCTGTTGTTGAAATCCAAGATAAACTATTAATATAACCTTGCATACTGGTGAGTTTTATGTCAACATGACACAAGATTGTGTCAGCAGAGAGGAGGGAGCCACAGTTGAAAAAATGTCTCCATAAAATCCTACTATAAGCCATTTTCTTTATTATTTATCAATGGGGGATGTCCCAACCCATAGTGTATAGTGTCATCCCTGGGATGGTGGTCCTGGGTTCTATTTGAAAGCAGGCTGAGCAAACCATGGAGCAAGCCAGTAAATTACTGAAAACTATTATAGTCACAAGCTATAATTTTTTCCTTTGATTTTGCTTATTTTTATTATTTTTATTTTGTTTTATTGGGAGTATTGCTGTTTTTATTGCTTTTTTTCAGACAGTATTCCTAGGTGTAACCTCCCTGCCCTCCTAGAATTAGCTCTGTGAATAAAACTGACCTTTAACACACAGAGACTGCCCGTCTCTTCCTTCCAAGTGCTAGTATTGAAGGTGTGTGCTACCACTCCGCTTTCTCTTCAGTTCCCATAAATTTTACATCTTTTTAAAGAAAAAAGGATGGATTAAAAAGGTTCCTCCTTGTGCAGAGACCATCTCTATTATATTTCACTATGGCTCAAAGTTGTGAGTCTACTGCAGCTGTTTACAGATACTTGTTAACTGCTTCTTTCTGGGATGTTTTCAGGTTAGATTTCCTGTTAATTGTGCTCTGCTTTCTCTCTCTAGCTTGTGTCTGTCCCAGCATATTTCACTCAGCTGACAGACACCATACAGGAATCAACTATGGTCTTGCAAACAGACTGTACCTCACTAGACCCCCGTGTTCCTGTAGGACATGGTGAGGCTTGAACCAAGCCAATGTGAAGCAGTCCTTGATGCCAACCAGTAAAACCAGTGTGATTGGTCCTCTTGTCTTTCAGTCAACAAATCCCATGCCCCTGAGGGAACTTCCACAGGTCTATCACTTTCCCTGCTTTTTTTTTTTTATTGAGAAAAGGAGAAAGAAAAAACAAACAAACAAACAAACAAGTTTCCACCTCCTCCCAACCTCCCATTTTCCTCCCCCTCCTCCCACCCTTCTCCCCCTCCCTCTCCAGTCCAAAGAGCAGTCCAAAGAGCAGTCAGGGTTCCCTGCCCTGTGGTAAGTCCTAGGTCCTCCCCACTCCGTCCATAACTAAGAAGGTGAATATCCAAACTGGCTAGGCTCCCACAAAGCCAGCACATGAAGTAGGGTCAAAACCCTGTGCCATTGTCCTTGGCTTCTCATCAGCCCTCATTGTTCGCCATGTTCAGAGAGTCCAGTTTTATCCCATGCTTTTTCGGTCACAGTCCAGCTGGCCTTGGTGAGCTCCCAGTAGATCAGCTCCACAGTCTCAGTGGGTGGGTGTACCCCTCGTGGTCCCGACTTCTTTGCTCATGTTCACCCTCCTTCTGCTCCTCATTGGGACCTTGGGAGCTCAGTCCAGTGCTCCAGTGTGGGTCTCTTTCCCTGCTTTTGATCAGTCCTCCAGATTTCCCTCTTTTTGATCTCCATTCAGCAGGAAGCAGGAATAAAAGAAACTATTTTCTCCCTTATCATTAAATACTGTTTGATAGGTTTAAGGCAATCGATATATATCTAGAAATGAACTCAAGCTCAGTTATAAAATAATTTCTGGTAGTTACATAAAAGATGTATTTCTAAGAAACTTAAAAAACAGGAATGCTGTTTTCAATAGGAGTCATTTCCTGGCCTCTGGCAGAAGGTGCCTGGTTCTCCATTGACATGTATATATTGTATTGAAGAGAAGGGGACATGGGATGGTGTTGAGTGAAGATTTCTAAGAGGAAAGCGATGAAGTGGTGTAATTATATTTTAATTAAAAATAAAAATCCCCAGTTTATATGTATAGTTTCAGGGATGGCCAATTGGTATCAGATAAGCAATTAGAGGACTTATCCCAGAGGGTCATTCTTGGCCTTCCTTAGTTGCTTAGGCTCTTTATTTATTAGTGGGGCCCTAAGATATGTTCTCCTTCAAATCTAACGTATCTGGCGGTGGTCTTGTTTGGGCATTCATATAGTCACAGTAAATTTGCATTTCTTCGTAGGAGACACAATATTAGAGCAAATTTCTTGATCTTCTGACTCTTACAGTCTTTCTTCCCCCCCTTCTGAGATGTTTCCTGAGAATTAGGTGAAATAACTGAGTTGAATGTGTATCTATTTGGACTAGGCATCTTATTTATGGTACATCGTATTTTGCGTTTTGACCAATTGCAGCTATCTACAATGGTAACTGTTGGTTGCAAATAGAAGTTTCTTTGATTATGTATGAAGGATAATATTTAGTTTGCAGATAGAATTCTGCTTGAATTGTAGAGGATCAATAGAAAGTTCTCCTCTAATATCCATGACTTCAGTGTGTAGGTTTCCAATATTCAAAATGATTTCCTTTTTTGAGCAAACATTAATTCCAATTGGAGAACTGTTGATTACAGCAAAGATATGATTAGCACTATTGTATACTTCAGGATATTTGTCATGGGGTCATTACTATGAAATGCAAGCACAAGAAGTGGGTAGGTGTATTGATTTCCTCTCTCCCTTGGAAGTTTGCTTTGCACTTTCTTAGACTATAAAAGCCAGAAAGTTGTGTCACTGACAGTACCCTTCAATCAAAGCCACACAGATTATTGAACAAAATGTCCAGTACCAGGTTTAATTAACCTGCTTTTGTGTTGTGAGTCACAGAAGACCAAGAGACTCCCCAAACAATGTAGGCTATTGCTATTGCCATTGGTTCCCTCCCAGAGTTTGAAAGTAAATCCTTACAGCTTAAGATACCATCTACTTCAGACATAGGACTTGGCGAGTCTGAGATAGATCTGTTGTGAAATGCTCCCATATGTTTAGTAGAATATTTAAAAGGAAAGTGCTAATGGAGTTGTTTCCTTCCAACATGGTTACAATTTATGGAGTCCTTTCAGTTTTGAAACTTTGATGTTTGATGTATTATCAGTCTTGCTCTCACACTCTATTTCTTCTTCCAATCTCTCTCTCACTCTGTCTCTGTTTTCTTCCTTTTCACCATTTATTACCTGCTTCAGTTCGTTCACAGTTTGCTTTCCATGATTCAGGTAGAACCATTGCTCTGGCTGTATACAAACACAGTTTTCACGAGAAATCTTGAATATCTCATTGGCACATCGTAGGCAGACAATTACAGGATTGTCCAAGCAATGGTTGACATATTTCTTATCATAGGAAACACAGTTTTTCCTAGGCACCCCTCTTGATTGATCTATACTATAAATGAATCACTCCTGTTGTTGGGTTACCTCTATGCTAACAAACCACAGTTTAGCATAGGACTTTATTAAGGTCAATATTTGAGCAATAGTAAAGTGTAGAAAACAAAATCTCAGTGGCAAGGTTACTTAGGTAATAGTTAATGTGAACCGGAGGTGGATACATCATATTCTATTTCTCAGGATATGACCTACAATTCATTTCATTAAAGAACAACTCAAGATAGCTTATTTATATGTATTAACAAACAGAAGCAATTAAATATAATTTCTACTGCTTTCTGTCTCTGTTGACCTGTCTTCCATGCCTGTACTTTTACTTTTACAATAAGATTCCTTCCAAAATAAAGGTAACAAACTCTTGTTGTTTGTTTTGATTTATTTTTTCTGACTTTTTTTGAATAAGATCATTTGAATATGATGGGAAAACAGAGGGATACCAGTGATTTTTCTAGAATGTCTCCTTGAATTGCAGTTCTTACGTGGACTATAAAAATAAATGTGAGATACCAGCACTTTGTAGATTCAATGCTAAGAAAGCAACTTAAGGATTTGAGAAATCTGACCATTTAATTGCTGAAGATATGAGTGCTAGGAGGTTTTAAAATCTATCATGTCCTGATAGAACATCCCCATTGTCTCAGTGTGTGGGTGCACCCCTTGCGGTCCTGAGTTCCTTGCTCGTGCTCTCTCTCCTTCTGCTCCTGATTTGGACCTTGAGATTTCTGTCCGGTGCTCCAATGTGGGTCTCTGTCTCTGTCTCCTTTCCTTGCCTGATGAAGGTTAATATTCAGTAGGATGCCTATATGTTTTTCTTTGGATTCTCTTTCGTATTTAGCTTCTCTAGGATCACTAATTATAGCCTCAAAGTCCTTCATTTATGGCTAGAAACCAAATATGAGAAAGTACATCAGCTGGCCTGGGTCTGAAAAAGCCTGGGATAAAACCGGACTCGCTGAAAATAGAGGACAATGAGGACTACTGAGAAGTCAAGAACAATGGCAATGGGTTTTTGATCCTACTGCACGTACTGGCTTTGGGAGAGCCTAGGCAGTTTGGAGGCTCACCTTACTAGACCTGGATGGAGGTGGGTGGTCCTTGGACTTCCCACAGGGCAGGGAACCCTAATTGCTCTTTGGGCTGACGAAAGAGGGGGACTTGATTGGGGGAGGGGGAGGGAAATGGGAGGCGGTGGCAGGAAAGAGTCAGAAATCTTTAATAAATAAATTAATTAATTAAAAAATCTATCATGTCACTAAAGCAACTCTCTTTAGAATCTTAGAAGTCCATGCTGTAAGGCATGGATATTGTGTGGGTATGACATACGGGTATGCTGTATTCCTCATTATTTCTCTTAAGGTCCTCTGAACATGATTAAGCATGGAAAAGTCCAACAATGTGGATGGTAGCCTTTATAAGTAAAGATAAAGAAGGTGACAGGGAACTATCATATTATTATAATTATGGAACATTGTTGTTTGGGGATGTATAGTTAAAAAATCAAGTAGGATTAAGGTGCAGTAGGATGAAGTTTAATTAAAAATTTCAAAGTCTATGATGGAATGTAACTTGTAAGACAGTTTACAATATTAAGATAGTTCTCAGACACAGAATTAATTGCTCCAGCTATGCATCTGTTCATCTTATGGAGGTATTCTAACTCTAGCAACTATATGATAGTGTCAAGATAATTATGCCTCTTTTCGATGAAGACTGGTGGATAGTCCCTAAGAAAATTATACATTAGAAATTTACCAAATGACAGATATGTTAAAAATATGATATATGGAGAAATACCCATATTTCATAAATCAGAATATTTGTCCCTATATATTTAACCTCCATTATCCCATATCTCAAATTGCCATTTAGGTTTGAGATTTTTCATATGTGACACTGTCTGAAATACTCTTGGTTCTTTCTCTCTCCTACAAAATTCATGTAATATTGCCTTTGCTATTCAACAGTCTCATATGTGGTACTGAGCTCTATTAAATAAGTTAGTAAAACTTTTACCTGGCAATTTTCTGACTAGGTATTCTTTAAAGTTTTGTGTCAACTTGACATAAGCTAGAGTTAACTGAAAAGAGAGAACCTCAATTGAGAAATTACCTTTGTAAGACTGAGCTGTAGAACATTTTCTTAATTAAAAACTGATTGGGGAGGGCCACATCACTGTTTGTGGTAACATCCCTGGTCTGCTGGTACTGGGCGTTATAAGAAAACTGGCTTACAGGAGCTTTTCAGTTTCCCCTTCACTAAATGTCAATCTCAAAATCTGTACTACTGCTGTTATATTTAGGAAGTGGTCTTCTACGTTAATGTGGTCAAGCCTATTTTCCATTTTCTCTTTTGTTAACTTCGGTGTAACTGAATTTATATTGAGTTGTTTGATCAACTTGGACTGGAGTTTTGTACAAGGTGATAGATACAGATCTATTTGCATATTTTTACATCTCAACATTCAGTTAAGCCAGCAACACTTATTGTAGATGTTCTTTTCTCAATTGTATAATTTTGGCTTTTTTGTAAAAAAAAAAATCATGTGTTCATAATTGTGGAGATTTATGTCAGGTTCTTTGAGTTGATTCTGTTGACCCATCTGTCTGTTTTTATACTAATATCATATGTTTTTATTCCTGTAGCTAGAGACATGGATACTGCCAATAAAGAGAAAAAAACAGCCTAGAGAATGGAAAAAGATCTTCACCAGTACCATATCTGACAGAGGGCCGATCTCCAAAGTATATAAACGACTTAAGAAACTAGACATCAAAATAAAAAAAAAATCCCATTAAAAATGGGGTACAGATTTAAACAGAGAATTCTCTACAGAATAATTTCAAATGGCCGAGATACATTTAAAGAATTGTTCATCAACCTTAGACATCAGGGAAATGCAAATAAAAATGACTCTGAGATACCATTTTACAACTCTCTAAATAGCTAAGATAAAAAACAATAAAGACAGCTTATATTGAGAGGATGTAGAGCAAGGGAAATTCTCCTCTATTGCTGAAGGAAGTGAAAAATTATACAGTCACTTTTGAAATCAGTTTGGCAGATTCTCCTTAAACTGGGAATCAATCTACCTCAAGACATAGGCATACCAATCTTGGTTATATCCCAAAAAGATGCTCAAGGATCCTTGCTCTGTTATGCTCATAGCAGCATTATTAATAAAATCCAGAACCTAGAAACAACCTAGATGTCCCTCAACTAAAGAATGGATAAAGGAAATGTGATACATTTAAACAATGGAATATTACTCAGCAGAAAAACACACAAAAAAACAACAAAAACAATGACATCATGAAATTTGCAGGTAAATGAATGAAACTAGAAAAAAAAATCATCCTGAGTGAGGTAACACAAACCCAGAAAGACAAAGATGGTATATACTCGCTCATACACGGACATTACCTGTAAAGTAAAGGATGATAAGACTGCAGTCCACAGTCCCAGGAAGAAAAGTTAGGTAACAAGGATGGCCCAAAGAGAGACACATCGATATCCCTGGGAAGAGGAAATGGAAGAGATCTTCTTGGTTAGTCTGGGGGTGAGGAAGCAGTAGAGGGATAGAGGCATTGGAATATGAGGGATATGGCTTTGTTGTAAAGAGTTGGGGGATATGGAGGGAATAATAACAGAGATACCTTGATGGGGAGCATTTTCAGGTTAATGAGAAAATTAATGCTAAGGATATTCCCAGGAATCCAGAAGAATAACCCCAGCTAAGACTTCTAGCAATAAGGAGAGGGTTCTTGAACTTTTCTTTTCCTGTAATCAGATTGTTGACTATCCTAGCTATCATTCTAGAATCTTCATCCAGTAACTTATGGAAGCAGATTCAGAGATCTATAGCCAAGCTCTGTGAGTCCTGTGGAAGAGAGAAGATATGGGTTGCACAAGCCATGGAGGTCAAGGTCATGACAGAGGGAACCCACAGAGAGAGTTGTCCTGAGCTCATGGGTGTTCCCTATCTCTGTCCCAACATCTAGAAAGCATGCAAGGGAACAACGTAGGCCCTCAATATGTGTGTGAGAGATGTATATCTTGGTCTGTTTATGGGGCTCTTAGTGGTGGGATCAGGACCACTACCTGATGCTTATGCTGCCTTTTGGGAACCCAATCTTTAAGCTGTGTTGCCTTGTCCAACCTTGATGCAGGGGGAGGAGCTTGGTCCTACCTCAACTTGATGTGCTTGTTGTATTGACCCCCATGGGAGGCCTGGCCCTTTCAGAATGGAGTAGGGGGAGTAGAAAAGGGGAGAATGCCTAGAAGGGAAGTGGGGTGTGGGGCCTGGAGGAGAGGATACAGGGAAAACTGTTCAGAATGTAAAATAAATATAGAAAAATAAGAAAGGAAGGCAGGCTGAGGAATTGTGGGCAGCACCCCTTGATGGCCCCTTATCAAGATCTGCTTCTAGGTTCCTGCCCTGCTTGCCTTTCCACTCTTAGTGCAAAGAAAGTGATTGACAGCTATGTGAAAAGTGTGTACTTATAAAACAGATGGTGCATAACATTGTTGACATAAAACTCATGTAGAAATCTGTCTGGCTTGAGGAGCTAAATCAAAAGACAACAATAAAAGCTGCAAAGTAAAACTGAAATACTGTGAAAAAGACAGAGTCAAAGACCAGTTACCTAAACAAAGAGCCTAGAAAAGGTTTTCTTAAAACTGTGGATGGCTCTCAATGAAGACCACCCCAGAAGGCACAGTGTGCATCACAGTTAAGAAGAAGAAGATTGCCATGGGAGTTGAATTGCCACCTGAAATGACCAACTAAGTTAATTGCCTATTTGTACCAATATATGACCAAAACAAAATTTTTAGAAGAAAATAGAAACTCCTCTAACTAATTCTTCAAACAAAAAAATTAAATTTGCAACAATCCAGACTATAAGTGGAAATGTATGATGGCTACTCTTCCTTAAACACTTATTGTCGGGATACTGGCTTAATAACAAGTTTTGTTTTTTTTCTTCTGGGACCAAAATAACTTCCATGTCCAGTGAACTCCTTGGAAGTCTGAAGCAAGCATGCTCATGGGATTCATCCTTCCCTGGTCTTTAGGTGCCCAATAGGAATCCTATGATTCCTTTCCTAGAGCCATGTCTGTCCTACACTGTAATTTAAAATATGTAAAATATAATCACTGAAAGCTGAGCTGTGGCAGGGGGGTGAAGGGCAACACAGTTAGGCACATCTGAATACCTGTGAAAGAGAAATAGCTGTATTGTGAAACTCAAGTTCCCCAAACCCAAATGATTGATGTTTTTTAGATTGTTTGATTCAGAATCACAGGTGTCAACCAGTATGTGTATATATATATTCCAGATTTCTTTCTCTCTCTTCCTTCCTTCCTTCCTTCCTTCCTTCCTTCCTGTCCGTCTATCTATCTATCTATCTATCTATCTATCTATCTATCTATCTATCTATCTATCTATCTCTTTATAACTGCTATTGAAAATACCAAATTAATGTGACTATCAAACTAGAGAAAAGAATTAATGATATGTTACTCTTTTTATAGAGTAATCATGCATCCAACAATACATGTTGACACATTCATGTGGTCTTGCAGTTACAATCAAATTTGATCTTAGCTATAGAACATGTTTTCATGCTTTTCTTTTTCCTTCTAAGAATAGCTAATGAAGTATATTTCATAGAAATATTTCTTTGTAGGTCTTCTAGTGTGATAAATGGAGCGAGATATAATTATTGCTGAAGCTGAATTTTAAGGAAGTTGACCTCCAGGAAAATTGTCACCCCTAATAAATGGAGTCAGAATGAACATAAGTGTTACAACCTCTACTGGCAAAAACGACAGACAAGATTAGAAACATTACCCAACACTTTGAGTTATAGAAGTCATTTATCATAGCTGGGTTCACTTTGCTATGTCTGCTTCAGGGTTTTAGAAAGGCCTGGATAATTTTTTTCATTATTTTGTTTTAATAACTAAACTATCTTATTTTTTTTCATTTTTACATACCAATCTCAATTCCCACCCCCTCTACCCATTCCCTCCACCTTCGCCACACCCTACTCCCCACCCACTCCCCAGAGAGGGTAAGACATATTGCTTCAAGGAAGGAACAAGGTCCTTCCCACTATATCCAGGCTGAGCAAGGTGTCCCTCCAAAGAAAATGGGTTCCAAAAAGCCAAAACAAGCAGCAAGGGCAAATCCTGGTGCCGCTGCCAGTAGTCTCACAGTCTGCCATAGCCATACAACCAACACCCACAATCAAAGGGGCTAACTTGGCCCTATTCTGGTTCCTTCCCTGTCTGGTTGGAGTTGGTGAGCACCAATTAGCTAAGGTAAGTTGTTTCAGTGTGTGTCCCCATCATGGTTTTGTCCTTTTTGCTCATATTCTCACTCTTCCCACTTTTCAACTGGACTTTGGAAGCTCAACACTTCTGTGGGTCTTTGGATCAATTGGATCCATAAATTGCTGGATGAAGGTTCTATGGTAACATTAAAGATAGTCATTAATTTGACTACAGGGCAAGGCAAGTTAGGGCACCCTCTCCTCTATCGCTTAGGGTCTTAGCTAGGGTCATTCTTGTGAATTCCTGGGAATTTCTCTCTTGCCAGTTTTCTTGCTAGCCCCATTATTGCTCCCCCAATCAAAATATCTCTTTCTTTGTTCTCATCTATGTCCTTCCCCCATCACTACTATCCTTTTCCCTCAAGTTCTCCTCCCCACTCTGTTTCTCCCTTCCTCATACTATTCTACCCTCCCTTCTCCCCCTACCCCATTGCTCCCAATTTTGTCCAGAGAACTTCTCTATTACCCTTTCTTTTAGGGTTCATTTTGCTATTTTGCTTCTCTAGGGTCGTGATGTATAAGGCCTGGATATTTTCAAGAAAGATGTCATCTGGAGAAAAGTAAAAACTCCACCCAATTTCTTTAAGAGAAGGTCATTTTCATGGCTTTATATGCATTGGGCATACAAAAAAAAAAACTTTTCTTCTCAATCACTGTCGATTTTCTTTGGCTTTATGCTCTGTAGAAGATTAACTAAAATTATAAAAACAAAGAATGACTACGATAACATAGATTGAGGAGTTAATCTCAGTAAGAAATAGGAAGCAATCGCTGGGATTTCTCGTTTAAGCAAGGAAATTTCAATCACCAGTGTTTGGTATTATATTTAAAATAGTTTGTTTTCTTGGTCACCTAATTAGTGGGGTTAAAACCATCTTATGCTTGACAAAAGACACATTGAAATGTAATAGTATTTTAAGAAGCCTTACACATTATGTAATACCTCATTCTACTGTCATTGTGCATTTGTTTTTATGATGTGTCTACTACAAACAAATTTCATGGCATATCTTTCTGAGAATCATATAATTATATTATAATTCAAATTACTGTGAGTGAACTTTTGAAGTCATATTATTGTTGAGAGTAAGTTTACTCACTTTTCTTAAGTAATATTTTTTTTCTGATCTGAATGTCATGTAGGTGAACTGTCACAAACTAGGGGCAAAACAGAGTGGATGCTAGAAATCCTTCTCTTTCTTTTTTCTTTCTTTCTTCTTTCTTTCTTTCTTTCTTTCTTTCTTTCTTTCTTTCTCTTTTAGGGTTCTTCTGAAATCACACATTATGAAACTAATTCTCCTTGTTCTTTTCCACATACCGTATTGCTTGAGGACTTCTGACAAACAGAAAAATGAAGGGTTTAGTCCCTAGTAATGAATGTTGCCATCCTAACAATAAGATCCAACAAACAGTTTTAAGTGATGTAGTGAATGCTGAATTTTCTTAGAGCGCATGCCGAGTTTGACTGGTCTAAATAATTACTGGGATTTGACAGAGATGCAGGATGCACAGTACACTGTGATGGTGCCTGCTGGTTCATAGCATTATTTTGTAAAATAATAGATTTTGACAAAGGAATGGAAGCTTTATAGTACAGTAATTGAATGCACACATCAATGAGCTTGTTTTCTTTGTGTGCTTGAGAATCTCTTTATTTTATTGTTCTGTTTTGTCATCCATGCTATATTTTGGGGGTGCTTGTTAATCTTTGTACTTTTCTTTTTAAAATCTTATCAAAGAAGAAACAGTGGTAGGCATATTAGAAGATAAAGTTTCAAAGCATGCACTATAAATTGCCCAAACTCAAATTATGCATTTGTTATTTGTTATTTTTATGTTGCATGTATGTCTATGTTACATATATGGGAAGAAGACAAATCACATTACATACAACTTGTTAAGGGTGAAATATTCTAATGATAGATTTTCTTTTTATTTTGCATGCATTAGTCTTTGTAGGGATGTATATTACCTGGTACCTATGGATGCAAGGGTTGTAAGAAGCTATGTGGATTTTGGGAACCAAACCCTGGTCCTCTGTAAGAGCAGCTCGTGACTGTTGATCCAATTTTCTTTTTCTATAGCTATATCTACTTTTTAAAATTTTGTTCTTCAGTCTAAGTTGGATCTAATTTCATTCTTTAGAAGAGTTGTCATAAGCTGGGCGGGTGGTTGTGCACACCTTTAATTGCAGCAGTGGAGAGGCAGAAGCAGGCAGATCTGTATGAGTTTGAGACCAGCTTGGATTATAGGAACTAGTTCCAGGACAGGCAACAAAGCTACAGAGAAACCTTGTCTTGAAAAACTAAAAAAAATAAATAAAATAAATTTAAAAACCTAGTTGATATAGTTTAAAAGGAGAAAGTTCAGGTGTTGCTCTACTTACCTTTCTGGAAGAAACTTTGAAGCTATGCATATGTAGCTTCCTCATTGTATTCAGGTACTAATATGGTCCAAAGGCAAGAGTTTCCATAGTTCACTTATGAAATTTCCAGAGTGTGGTTTGACAGAGAGAAACATCACAAGTATACATAGTTACTCTCTTGTGGGTTGTTGTTGGACATTTAGAATGTATTTCACCATTAAAATCTTCCATAATAGCACACTGCCTGAATTTCAAATAAAGGTGTCTTTCTATATTTTCCAAAGTGTGACTCACTTTTAATTACCTAGTCAGAGCTTAAAAGAGTGGACATAAAGTTGGCATGTGCTACCGTTCAGACGAGGTCAAGGCTAGGTCTTTCAGAAAGTCATAGGAAATGTTTCCTAAGTGTGAAGCACTTGTTAGCCAAAAGGGAATGGATAAGAATATTAGGTATATTCTTACTCAACAGACAGAAAGCAGTGCCTACTTTTAAAGACTAATTTTTGCTTAAACTCTTTATTATAATTTTGCCTTGTCCATTGTTTCTTCTTTTTTTTAATCAAATTGTACAAATTTAAAGCATTCTACTTTATGGACTCTGTTACCCTTGGCATCTAGAGTTGGTTGTGGAAGGTAGATATGCCAAGTTGCCAAAGGCAATTCCCACCCTTTATTGAGTATGAAATTGTGAAATTTCTGTCATTATTTGCACTAAAGAAACACAACAAACACTATCAGCTAGAAATTTCCCATAATTTCCCATTGTGCATTTATTTTCAGAGGATATTCAATCTAAAAGCTCCAAAAAAAAATAAGACTGGATTTTAATTAACTGCCATATACTTGGTTAGATCCCTGAAGAAATGTGTGCTCCATGAGATTCAGACCAAGCCAAATAATTTAGTAATAAACCAAGTGCTTTATTTAATCACAGCAATTACTCATTACCACGTGCAAAGCCCCTTTAGTCGAACAGGTTTATTACAAAGCAAATTTGTATATTGATCTTAGTTAAGGGAGCCACCTTAGGGTTGGCAAGAGACTTGAACCTAGAGTGGCTCCCAGGTGCCCAAGCCGAGATCCCCAGTTAGTTCCTTGGGCAGCTGAGGATAGGGAACCTGAAATGACCCTATCCTATAGCAATACTGACGAATATCTTGCATATCATCATAGAACCTTCATCTGGTGATGGATGGAGATAGAGACAGAGACCCACACAGGAGCACTGGACTGAGCTCCCAAGGTCCAAATGAGGAGCAGAAGGAAGGAGAACATGAGCAAAGAAGACGGGACCACGAGGGGTGCACCCACCCACTGAGACAGTGGAGCTGATCTATTGGGAGCTCACCAAGGCCAGCTGGACTGTGACTGAAAAAGCATGGGATAAAACCGGACTCTCTGAGCATGGCGAACAATGAGGGCTGATGAGAAGCCAGGGACAATGGCACGGGGTTTTGAACCTACGTAATGTGCTGGCTTTGTGGGAGCCTAGACAGTTTGGATGTTCACCTTCCTAGAAATGGACAGAGGGGGGAGGACCTAGGACTTTCCACAAGGCAGGGAACCCTGACTGCTCTTTGGACTGGAGAGGGAGGGGGAGAGGAGTTGGGGGAGGGGGAGAAGGGTGGGAGGAGGGGGAGAAGGGTGGGAGGAGGGGGAGGGAAAAGGGAGGCTGGGAGGAGGTGGAAACTTGTTTTTTTTTCTCGTTTTCTCAATTAAAAAAGTTAAAAAAAATTGTATATTGATGTGATCAAAGCTTTTCACATTCAGGGCTTTAAGGTTGGAGTTTAAAGCTTCATAAATGAATACATGCTGTGTTCAGAACCATCTAATAACATATTGTGCTTTGCTGAAGAGACAAAAGATTGATAGGAGGGAAAGCAAGAGCTAATCAGTATGTTTATTTACTGGAATTATTAAAAGAAAAATGTTCAAATGGAGTGGACAATATGACTATTTATTTATTTATTTATTTATTTATTTATTTATTAGTTGAAAAAATTTCAGCCTCCTTCCCGCCTCCCATTTTTCTCCCCCTCCTCCCCCTCCTCTCCCCCTCCCCCCCACTCCATTCCCCTTCCCTCTCCAGTCTGAAGAGCAGTCCAAGGTCCTTCCCCCTCCATCCAAGTAAAGGAAGGTGAGCTTCCAAACAGGCTAGGCTCCCACAAAGCCAGTTCATGTATTAGGATCAAAACCTAGTGCCATTGTCCTTGGCTTCTCATTAGCCTTCATTGTCCGCCATGTTCAGAGAGTCCGGTTTTATCCCATGCTTATTTAGTCCCAGTCCAGCTGGCCTTGGTGATCTCCCAATAGATCAGCCCCACTGTCACAGTGGGTGGGTGCACCCCTCATGGTCCTGAATTCCTTGCTCATGTTCTCCCTCCTTCTGCTCCTCATTTGGACCTTGGGAGCTCATTCCAGTGCTCCAATTTGGGTCTCTGTCTCTGTCTCGATCCATCACCAGATGAAGGTTCTAAGGTGATATGCAAGATATTCATCAGTATGGCTATAGCATAGGGTCATTTCAGGTTCCCTCTCCTCAGTTGCCCAAGGTACTAGCTGGGGACCTCTCCCTGATCACCTGCAAGTTCCTCTAGACTCAAGTCTCTTGCCAACCCTAAGATGGCTCCCTTAATTAGGATATATATATACTTCCCTGCTCCCATATCCACCCATGCAAATGGATGAAAATAGAAAACACTATCCTGAATGAGGTAACCCAGACCCAAAAAGATGAATATGTGATGTACTCATTCATAATTGGTTTCTAGCCTCAAATAAAGGACATTGAGCCTATAATTTGTGATCCTAGATAAGCTAAATAAGAAGGTGAACCCAAAGAAAAACATAAAGTCATCCTCCTGGATATGGGAAGTAGACAAGATTGCCGGGCAAAAACTGGGAACTTGAGGGTGAGGTGGGATGGGGTAAGGGAAAATAGGGTGAGAAAAGTGAGAAGGGGAGGATTGGGGGGAGCTTGGGGGAATATGACTAATTCTTAAAAACTTACAACAACCACATTTAAGCAAGTACTCCTATATGTGATATATTATTTTTGAAATTAGTTAACTGATGACATATAATCTTTGGTTTCAATATCTTGGGGGTGGGGTGGGATGGGGGTAAGGGGAGATGGGGAGAGAAAAGTTAGAAGGGAAGGAGGTCGGGCCTTGGGAAAACAGGAGGATTGGGATAAAGGAAGGTTGGACAGGGGAGCATGGAACCACAGTTCTTAGTTAAGGGAGCCACTTTAGGGTTGGCAAGAGACCTGACCCTAGAGGGGCTCCCAGGTGCCCAAGCTGAGGTCCCCAGTTAGTTCCTTGGGCAGTTGAGGATAGGGAAACTGAAATGACCCTATCCTATAGCAATACTGACGAATATCTTGCATATCGTCATAGAACCTTCATCTGGTGATGGATGGAGATAGAGACAGAGACCCACACTGGAGCACTGGACTGAGCTCCCAAGGTCCAAATGAGGAGCAGAAGGAGGGAGAACATGAGCAAAGAAGTCAGGACCACGAGGGATGCACTCACCCACTGAGACAGTGGAGCTGATCTATTGAGAGCTCACCAAGACCAGCTGGACTGTGACTGAAAAAGCATGGGATAAAACTGGACCCTCTGAACATGGCGAACAATGAGGGCTGATGAGACACAAAGGACAATGGCACGGGGGTTTGATCCTATGCAGTGTGATGGCTTTGTGGGAGCCTAGCCAGTTTGGATGTTCACCTTCCTAGATATGGACGGAGGGGGGAGGTCCTAGGTCTTACCATAGGGCAGATAACCCTGACTGCTCTTTGGACAGGAGAGGGAGGGGGAAAGGAGTCGGGGGAGGGGGAGAAGGGTGGGAGGAGGTGGTGTAGGGTGGGAGGAGGGGGAGGGAAATGGGAGGCTGGGAGGAGGTGGAAACTTGTTTTTTTTTCTCCTTTTCTAAAGAATAAAAAAATATTCTAAAAAAAAATAAACATATTTCACAACTGCTAAAAAAAATTGTAGATAAATTGAAGAACATGCATGTTAGATAACCAAATGAAGTTTATATTTCATTTTCAAGAATAAATTCTGATATTAAGGCTGTTAAGTCTTTAACAACTATCTTTGTCAAAGCACATCTCAGGATACATAAATAATTTTAATGCAGATATAAAAGTGATAAATATTCTTAATCTGTCAATACAAACATTATTCTGTTTTATTCAAATAGTAATGTTCTCTTGACAAATTTATATATAGTTATGTCAAATGATAACAAATATTTGAGAAAATAAGTACTTTTAAAGCAGTCAGGTAGACATAAACTAAATCAATGTTGTTGATTTAGAAATGATCAATATACAGAAATATCACTTAAATATACCTTCATTTGAATAAATCATGATTAAATCAAGTACAACTTTACAAATAATCAAAAAAGAATTTTCCTGCCATAGATATCTTTTCTTAATAGAATATTTTTCACAAGAGTTGAATGAAATACTTGTTTAAGGATTTATATTGATCATGCATTTTTTATAACTTTTATTGCTGGTAATTCACGTGAATCAAATTGAGGACATTTCACAAAATACATCTTATCATATACACATATATATGTGTTTGTATAGTATACCTATATGGCTCATTATAGAGAATTGTTAAATGGTAGAAGGAAACAGATATGCAATAATGAAAATGGAATAATTTACGCAAGTATACTGCACATTATTAAAAATATTATGCATTTGAAATTGTCTAAGATTGTATTTGTGAAATACATAGATGTACACCTAATGTATTTTATGTTTGTTTTATGTAGGTTTTGTGTTATACATTATCTGTCATATATAAACATATAAATGTTTTATATTGATCTTGTTTTAGATTTTCAACTAAATCCTAATTAATTCATTGAAGCACTCTTCTGTTGGTTGATATTAATTTTTTATCATCTGCTTTATTTCATGGAAAAGAAGAAGCATTAGTAATAATGTACTTAATATATCTTTGAGCCAAATGAAAAATATGATGTAATTACTACTCACATATTTTTAACTCTCATATACATCTATAACTCAATAAGACACAGTTTTTAATAGAGGAATTTCTCTCCACAATCATAAATAATAATAAACATGGGTTGAGAACCAATGTCTTAAATTTATATACATTTCCTTTATAGTTCTGAAAAACCATGCTTGAACATAAGGGACATGTAATGGATCTGAGTGTGTTATAACATTTCTTTTTAACTGAATGGAAACCATACTTCATGTGATATTGCATGAAAGCATAGGAATTATGTGAAGTCAGGCATTAATGGAAGAAATAGTCAAGACCATTCTGGGTTACGTACAGAAAACCTATCTAAAACACACTGACTTCTTATACATAAGCATGTGTCTTTGAATATTCAATACAGTCTCAAACAGCTCACTTTGAAATTTAGCAATGCTCATCTGAGTGTGTATGTAGAAATGCACATATATTCTTAACATGTCAGATTTGAAAATATAGGACAATTTATACACAGTGAATATATTTTAATAGCACAACCCACCATATACAAATAAAAACAAACATGGTTTACATAATACTCTTCTGTTAAAATATTTCATGAATAATTTTCATTATCATTAATGTTAATTAACTATGTAATGACAGCCACTGTGTAAATTTCTTCATTACATTTATAGCTTTGGATGCTCAATGCATGAATGAATTCCTTAACCAACTGTGATTACAATTATACTATATATCAATATACTTTGAATAAACTTTTAACATGAATGTATATATGTACATGTCTCTTTGGGTGTATCAGTGTTTCTATGTATGATGGCAGTGGCTTGTGCATTTGAGTGTAGGTGCCTTCAGAGGCCCAAAGAGACACTGGATCTCCCAAATCTGAATTGAAAGTTCACTGTGAGCTGCCTGACCTGAGTTATAGAAACAAACTGTTATTTGTGAGAGTAATATGCACTCCTTACCCTTGGAAGTACCTCTCTAGCTCCAGAATCCATCTGAATACTCATTTAAATCTCTTTTCAGGTACAAGCAACCCCAACCAGCTGATTATTAGTTTACTCAACACTACAACAATTCAATGAGGAGTCCTCCTAGTAAGCATATGGGATTGAGTTCCTCTCTATCATGTCTAACCTTAGAACTACATGGCTATTGACTTCTCCTTCCTTTTAAAGTGAGTGGTTGGGTATTGTCAACAAAGAAACAAAGTAATACAGGAAGTAACTAAGGACAAGGTTCTCCCCAGGATTGACCTTCAGTGACCTACTTCCTTAAAATTGAAGCCACCTTAAAATTTCTAGAAAAAAATATCCTAGAATATTGCCACCATCTGTTTGGAGAGCATTTGCACCATAAGCCCAAGGCAGATACTGCATAAACTGCAACATACCATTTCTAAGAAAGTCATAAAATTATGAAAATTAAGACAGCATATGTCTTGACAAGGATTGGCAGTTTCAGCAAGTAAAAATATGAAGTATATAATAGCATTTGAATTTCAGTTACAATTTGGGTAATATTACATATTTTAAATATACATGTGTGTGTATATATATATATATAGTAACTATTTTTATCTGCCATTCTAATTTAACTATAATCACTACATCATACTTAATCTCTTTCATTGCATGTGTTATGTAGACAACTTTAAATTGTTTTAATATACTTTATTACTAAATTATGAATCATCAATTATTAAAGAGGGACAGTTGATGAAGACATCTTGAGAGATCTAAGTCATGAGCATACTGGTATCATAAGAAGAAACAGCCAGCCGTCACATCAAATATCAACAACCAAGTGAATTGGGCAAAGTCCACAAGATTTCAATTCTGCACAATGAGTTATAGGAAATAAAGGAATTCCCTGTAGAGAAGAAATAGTCTTCCTAGAAAACAGTAAACAAATTTGTTATCAATACCAAATGTTTGGAACAGAAAAATATATGTACACTTAACATTATATAATCTGATAAGATTTATTCATCCTTTAAATTATATATATATATGTGTGTGTGTGTGTGTGTGTGTGTGTGTGTTCATGAAACAACAGTTAAAAAATAGTTCATGAATTTGAAATAGAGCAATGAAAGGTGTATGGGAGAGTTTGTAAAAGGAAGAAGAAGGAATACTATTTCTCAAAAAATTAAAGATATGATTTTAACAATCAAGGGATTTCACATAACAAAGTGAACCAACCATAGGAATTAATATGGGAAAATTCAATTTCATAGCATATTACACCAATGACTGCTTAGAAGCCTTAGTATATGAACTAAAACAGTCATCCTGACTACCTTGCCTTCCCATTTGGCATGGGGAATTATTTCAACCAACAACAGAATTCTCAGATTTATTTACAACAATGACTGTCTCCTATTTATATAGTTGCAGAGAGAAGGGAAGAGCACACAAATTCTTCTTTTCATCGAATTTGATATAAAAACAATAATCACTGACTTACAGGTAATCTATGCCGTGAATTAAGTGTGTTTAAAGAAAAATACCTCCCAATGGTCCTTATGTGTAGCTATTTTTAAAGCTACATAATAATCTTAATCTTTAAAGTATTAACGCTTTTAAATAAAAATTGCCTTTTTTGTCATTTATTTGTAAGTAGTTATGGTGTTACTCTCATTATTGGAAGTTATATTATTAACTCTGTTAATACTGCATTGACTGAACAAAGGCCTCAGAGCAGTCAGAGAAGAAACTCAATGCTTTGTCAAAAGTTACTTTGTGTATCATTTTACTCATATAGACCATCTTTGAACAATTATGTCCAGTTTTTATTACAGAGGTAAAGCCATAGAATAGTTCTTGTTTGATAAAATGTAACTTACAGAAGGAAAACAAATATTCTCAAGGAACTATAAATCTGTGTTAAATGTGCATATAAGCCCGACTATCCTACTAAATTATTTCCATTATACGAAACCCAAAAGAAGAAAGTCATTGAAAGTCTTTGTAGAGGAAATTTTATGTAGCATGGGCAGGTTGTATTTAGGCAAATATGTATATAGGTAGGCATACATCTATGCAATAATAATTTGAGAAAAGTGGGCCATGGATTTAGGGAAAGTAGGAAATAGTGTGTAGGAAGATTTAGAGGGAGTAAAGGAAAGAAGTAAACACAGTGATATGATAATCTACAGAAAATCATGGTGAACTGATCTAATATTTATATAACATTTAATCCTCAACATCATTCTAAAATAATTTTTGACATTGCTTACTTTGTACTTTATATTTTGATATTATTAGCCAAATTCACATTGATTTTTCCATTTTAATTTAGGACTACAATGTCAAATTCTAAATATAACTAGTCATGACTTTGACTTAGAATGGTGATTAGTACTGCTCCAGAAAGGCCATAATGAGAGTTGAGGGAAATGCTGTGAAGGGTTCTTCCAGTGAGAAACACAAAGTGCACTCTAGTACGTGTATTTATAATACCTAAGGGTGGAAGTTAGTGGGTGTCCAATTAGTAAGAGAAGATAGCAGAGGTCATGAGGGATTCTCAATAGAGGAGGTTGAGTGATCTGAAATTATCTTCTTGTAGTGAAAACTGAAACATCTAATGAGATAACAAGGATGATAGACATTGCACATGGCTAGCAAATGCAATAGGAGTTTTGCTAAAACCAAGTTAGACAATGTCAATGCAGAAATCTAAAATTCAGACCTCTAAGAAAGAGGCTGAATATAAAATGGCCAATGAGAAAACTTTATCACAACAAATGACAGAAAGTAAACTTTTCTGAACATTTCACACCAACTTCATGTGAAAAATACTTGGCAATTATTGAAATGTGTTTTCAGTTCATAATTAAAAGTCATCCAAATGGAGAATTTCATTAATTTATTAATCTAAGATATTACCTATCTTTTGTACACTAGCCAATAATTAATTTCTTCAGTGAGTAACCTTATAAACTTTGTGCATTTATGCCTTGAGTTCTTAAAATGTACACCTCATATTCATAATCATTGTGATAATCAACTGCAGGGTTTTGCTAAAAATAAAGAAGAGAAAATACTTATAACACTGTCTTTTTACTTATTGACAATATCAAGAGTTTTAATTTTCCTTATGTGTATTTCTGTTATGCCTTCATGGATTACTGCACACCACATGCATCCTAGTGTCTGCATAAGCCAGTGTAGTGCATCTGATCCCTCTAGAACATGAGTAACTTATAGCTATGAGATGTCATGTGGATGCTGGGGAGTTAACCTAAGTCCCCTAGAAAGCAACAAATGCCCTTAACCACTCTAGAGGTCCAATATAGGGATTTTCGAAACTGGAAACAAATGAATGTAAGGGAATACTGTCTTTATTTGTAGATCATACTATGACACATTGGGAGTGTTTTGGTTTTCAACTCATTTTAGGGTCTCCACTAAATTCAGATCTCAGAATGGCTTCAGGGCTGATGGTGATATTAATTCTTAAATAAAGATGTCCTGGTATGATGGACAGTGGGTAAATAAACAGAAAAGAGAATGTAACTCACAAGTATATTTAATTGTACAGACTTCCTTATTTTCTAGTCTTTGCCAAGTGAAAAATCAAAGGCATAAGAGCAGAGACACAGTATATGAGAATATTTACTACAAAATTATTGTTTTGTTTTCATCTAAGAAGAATACCTTCTTTGCTTAATATGGCAACCTAGCTCAGTGAATCTGCATAAGAAAATGTCTAAGTGCTTGCACACAATATTGAAATTGCCTTTCAATATCTTTCAAAGGTCAGCACCAATACTGAAAGCCTTTTTATATTTACCATGAGATCTTTGAGCATAATAATATTAAATTATAAACCTCAGGAGAAAAAAGGTTGAGTGTATCATGTTTATGACTGTTTCCAACTACCTGGCTTGCTGCCTAGCATAGAAATATTCAATAAATATTTACTGAGTGGGTAAGGGAATACATGAATGAGTGAATGAATAAAGACAATAAAATATCTGACTTAAACTTTAGATTATTAAATATGATATTTATTTCAATTATATGTCACAACCTGAAAAAAATGTACCCTTTTAAACTAATGAAAAGTGTATTACAGTAATACAAAAAATAGATTTAAAATTGTGAGACCTTGTCTTTCAACATTTCATAGCTCATAAAAGAGGAAAGCATTCTAGGTATTAAAACCTAAAGAAGAAGGAATTAACTCCTAGCTTGGGAGGAAAAATTCTTTCAACAGCCAAACAGGCACATGGTGAATAAAGCTGATTCATTCATTATTATTCGATGAAAAAAAAATAGCTAGACACACATTGTGTTTAAAGATTAGAGGATGTCTCAAGGAAGGCATATCGAATGAAAAGGTGAAGTATATGAAGGTCAAAAAACAATAGAACTACACAAATCTTTACAGTCTGTTAGCAACTAATCTCATTGGAGTGCAATTTCTGTCATTTGCACTCATTTATTAAGCTTTAAAAAGTTACTAGAATGTTCCTCTTCTTCTGAGGCCTGTTTCTTAAAGTGAATAGATCACAGTTCTTTAAAGATCAAATCATTGTTCTCAATGTAAAGAAATTGTTTTGGAGCCTAAATATACTATATATATATATATATATATATATATATATATATATATATATCTCCACACCTGTGAGCAATTACAAACTCAAAATAGCATACACGATGCATTGACATATGTGTTTAACCTGTTCACAAGCTCTTTAAACAAATTTAGATCATGTTTATCAAAGACACAGCATTTCTTCTCTTAAATTCAATTGTCTTTAACTTGGAATGTCAGTCCGATTGTCATAGCAGGCTCTAAAAGAATTCAAAACACGCATCAGATAACCTTTGCCCCTGTTTGTTATGCTATGATCACTCTAACCTGGACCTTCACGTAGTGGATCTAAAAGTTCACTTTGGAGCACAGTCAATGCAGAAATTTAACTCTTCTATGGTGAATTTCTACTGGGATAAGACCTCATAGAGCGTTTATACAGCCAAAACTATATTCCTCAAACTTTACAATACCAGTGGGAGAGAAACTGATGAAAAATGTAAGACCTTACTTAGAAGAGATGTTAGAATGCATGCTTGAGGTTCATGTTAGGAGAGGAGGTTCACAGAAACGGGCTTCCCCAGGTTGAGTTCTCTTAGAAGTGAGGACAGTATATAAATTTGAGATTTTTCAAATATTTGAGTCCGTCTTTGATGAGAAGTAGCAGAACTCTTCCTACTATAATGTTACAGGATTCTCAATGGATTATAAACTTGGGAAGCATATATTTGGTGAAGTTATTTGGCTGGAAAATTCTATTTGCTTTAATCTCAATTTGGAAATCATTATATTGTGCTGGACTCACTTGTCCCTTCCTATTTTCATCAGAGAGGAATCTAATATCTAAAGTTGATGTTGGGGAAATATTATGAGAAAATAAGTTTTAAAGTGGTCTTTAAAGTGGTCACTTAATAATCATTTTATCTATTATTATAGTTGGTAAAATCAGCTAGTGGATGTCAATACTGCTTTTTAAAACGCCCGTCCTGAAATCAATGAGAGAATATAAAGTAAATAAATCCTTCTTCCAGGAATCAACTTCAAGGCAGACTTTCATGGCTTCTCTGTAAACACTCTGAGATATCAACTAATCAATTCTAGTTACTGGTGGCACTCTTAATAATAGATCTGCATATTGGCTCTTGATAGACACTGCTACCATAGTCATCATTAATTTTGATATGCCATTCCATCAGTCTTCCTCTTTCTGAAAAATCTGTGTTGTAGAGTTGATAATGAGAGGAATCATGGATAGTAGATATTCAGAACGAAGATTTGGACATAAACCATACAACCGTTTGACAATAGTAATCCTCACAAATGCTACAGTTGCTATGGTACCTAGATGGGCAAACCACAGATTTCAAAGTTTGACTGATGATTACTTGAGTTGTAGTACAATAGCTCATGTAAGACAAGCATGTGCTTTGATTTCTTTTGTTGAACAGATTGCAATTAAAAGTAGAATTCTGCATTCCTTTCTGTTCTTTTAAGTGACATACATTTTGTAGCAAGAGCGTGATTGTCTCAGGGAACAGTACTGTAAACCTACTGCAAACTGTGAAAGACGGAGAGCATCTTTAGTAGACCTTTGGAGAGTCCTGTAACCTTTCACTGCTGTCAATCCAGCTTCAAACATGAATCAGTGATATCAGTGCTTCTAAGTAGTTCCATGTCTGCTCATGATATGTTTTCTATGTCAAAGAACAGGAAACAATGAGTGATACCTGGTATGGGACATCGATATAGAGCCTGAAGTCCTTGAATGTTTATGTTCCAGCGGGGGCAAATGAGGTAATTTTTCCTTTCATTAAAGTAAAACAAACAAATAAATAGCAAACAACCAATCAAAAACAAAATGCTCAGTTCTTTTCTGAAGCCTATGAAGTAAGTTTCACACAGGGCAATTCTTTTGAGGAAGTTTCCTGCTGATGCGAAGATATTCATATGCAGTGTTCATTTCCCTGTCTGAAAGATTCAGGCCAGATCTTAGCATCATCCTAAGAAGAAAGCATGGCTTTTGTCACAAAGAAGATATATACATACTGAAATAATTACATGTATGTTAATTGGCAAATTTTTTGAATAGCTACTGGATAGAAAAGTACTGGTATATTTGGAACTTTTATAGGACATGTGAAGAAAACACTATTGCCAAAGTCAATTTGTGAAAGAGATTGTTTAATTTGACTTATGATTTCAGAAAGATGAGTCCATCGTGATGGATTGGAGGCATCAGAAGCGAAGTTCAGAACTGTATCAGGAAGAGGAAGATGAGAGATCGCATGTTTAACAGAAACCAAGAAGTATAAAGAGGGTACTAGAAGTGAAGTGAGGCTTTAAAGTCTCTCTATTCACCTCCAGTGACATATTTCCTTTTGTGAGATCATAACTCCTAACCCTCTTTAAACAGTGCCTCACACTGGAAACTAAGTGTTCAAAGACCAAGTCTGTAGAAATGCTTTCCATTCATTTCACACAAAATATTGAGGGTCATTCTGAGATTATTGTAAATATAAAGATGGTTAGTAAGGTATTGATTATTATAACTAAATGTGTCAAAGTGCTATGAAGCATGAGTGCCTGCTTTTTAGCTACCACTTAAGACACTAGGGATGTCTGCATGTGTGTACAGGTGACCCAAGTACTCCACAGGCGTGTATAGGTCATTGTGACACATCAAGGAGGAGTTTTAGACTTGTTTGCTCCAACTTGTCTCTATGTCCTTGAGACATCTTGATTTAAAGTAATAAGGAATATAAAAATTGAACAAGACTTAAAATTCCCCTCTAGTTTCTCAGTACATAAGGACAGGTGCAACCTTATACATAGGCATACATTTACAATGACCACATACAATTATTAGACTCTGCATTTAATGTTTTCCAATAATAATTAAAAAAATATTAGTATCTTGCTAGGATGTAACTTTAATATGCTATAGTCATTGCTTTTCTATAAGAGACCAATATAAAGTTCAGCTTGAAATAAAAAATACCATGTTAACATATAATTACAACTTTTGACTTATTTTCTACAAGTAACTCTAATTTTTGTTAAAGCTCACTTCAGCAAAATGTTTTTCCTTCATTCTGATTTTATTTTTTTCTAAACTATAATTTCATTATGGTCCAGATTGTTTCTTCGAATTTATCACAAGTGATCAACCTGCCTCAACCTCCTGAATACTGTGAGCACAGACATATTTTACTATAGCATCAGCCTTAAACATCATTTAAAATATAATATGAAAATATGAAACAAAATCTAATTATTCATGTAACAAAAACTACTTATATTTATCATTTACTTTAGCTACTTTGAACAATAATAATGTCAATTTTCAGATTTCTTATTTTAGTTTCTTTATGATCTTACTTTATTTTCTTGCATTCCATGAAGACAAGGGGAATGCTGAGGGAGACACCATGTTTATTTAGGAAATCTATTTTTGTTACTACACTTTGTATGCTCATATTTTCTCTTTTCTTTGAAATTTCTTTTTTTTTTTTCGCATTAAGCCATTTAACCCTTTCAGGACAGTGCAGTCCGTGCCCTTATCATGAGATTAAAAAAAGAGTAAAAACTTGTAAAAGAGTAAAAAAAAAAATTCCTCACTATAATAGAGCATGGCAGCCATACCTGAAATCCTAACACTCTCAGAGGCTGAGGCAGGGGGATTTCCGTAAGTCAAGGCCAGCCTGGACTACATAGTGAGATGCTGTCTCAGTTACTGCATTAGGATAACACCCACACTGTTAGAGACCTCTTTCTAACATTTACCCGTGCTGTATGTACTATCAATTAGTAACATTTTTGTTTTGATGTTTTTTTTATCAGAACCAATGTTTTATCAACACATTCCTTTACTTTTGTTGATTTTCTATAAAAACCACAGTTTCCCATTTTTCCCCTCCTCCCCCTACCTCCTCCCAACCCACCGCCATCCTAGCCTACATGAGGTGTCAACAAAACCTGACACTTTCAGCTGAGTTAGAACCAAGCCCCTCCCTCCATCAAGGCTGAGCAAGGCACGCACTATATGAAATGGGCTTCAAAAAGCCAGCTCATGCACTAAGGATAGATCCTGATCCCAATGCCAGGGATCCCACAAACAGACCAGGCTACAAAACTGTTCCTCACTTGCAAAGGACCTGGTTTGGTCCTAAGCAGGATCCCTAGCTGTAGGTTTAGATTCACTTAGCTCCAGCAAGTTCGGGTCAACTGTCTCTGTTTGTTTCCCTATCACGATCTTGACACCCCCCCTCTCCCCCGCCTTGCTCATATAATCCCTCCTCCCTCCCTTTGAGAGGACTCCTATAGCTCAGCCTGGTGTTTGGATGTAGATCACTGCATCTGCTTCCATATGTTACTGAATGTAAGTTCTATGATGACAGGATAGTCATCAATATGATTACAGGGGAAGACTAGTTTAGATGCTCTTCACTAATGCTGTGGTCATCCTTGTGGAATCCTGGGAATTTTCCTCATATCAGGTTTCTCCCTAGCCCAATAGTGACTCCCTCTATTGAAACATCTCTTTCCTCGTTCTCCTAACCCATCCCATCTCCTACTGGGCCATCCTGTTTCCTGAATTCTCTTCTTAAGCATATGGAAGCATTCATGTATTTTCATCTATATCATCTCTTCTCTTTGAGGTTTCTAGTATGTTTATGTTAATGTGGCTCCAAGACTTTTCAAACAATATTAATCTAAGATTTTTTATTGTTACAACCAAATTAACCTCTACTGTCTTCTATTACGCATAAAAAACGCATTCTTATATATGCTTTCAAATCTTAAGAATAATTGAGCATAATGCTTTATTGCCATAATCCTAGAATGCAAAATGTTGAGTTAGGTTACTTAGGTTAGGCAAACCAAGAATGACTGTCAAGACCTAGCCTCAATAAAGCAAGAAAATACAACCTTTCTATTCTTCCTCGGTTTTAGGATGCATGGTATTCATATTAATTAATTTACTGATTAATTATGAAATCAACATTTTATAGTCTCCTCTTATGATATTTACTGATTCCATTTTGTTACCTTGAAAATTATTGTAATTTTTATGATGGTTAATCTGGGCTGACAAGGTGAGACACTTGGGAAGATAGAACATCATTGAGGGCTGCGTTTATTTGATTGGCCTATGAGCCTGCCTGTGGGAAATTTTCTTAAGTGATAATTGATGGATGAGAATGCAACCTACTGAAGGAAGTACTATCCTTAGGCATGTGAGTCTGGGCTATATAGTAAAAGTACCCAGTGGTTAAAATTCTTTTATACTCTTTAGCAGTTTCCCTGGTAAATGTCCAATAAGGCAGTGATCTGAGTGTTTAAAAACATAATATTAAGAGTCAATTTATTGCTGTGTGCCTTCAACAGAATAATCACAGTAGGGTTTCCTTTTGACCTATGGCCTATCTAGTATCAGATTCTTGGCCAAGTTGTTAGCCTAAATCCCATATTATAGTGTTGGTCTGAAAGACTAACAAAATTGTTTGATATCTCTGTAACTTTTTACCACTGTTGTCCCATTATCTCTGACAGAAAGGACTTTGTTATACTTGGCAGGGTTTTTAGGCAAGTGATGATTACCTTTCTTTCTCTTTTGGTAGTATGTATAACACCTTCCAGCACTATGAACGGTAGTAAGTAGGGGTAAAATTCTATTTGGCAATCAGCTTGATCCCTCCATATTTGATGATATAAATGAGTTGTGTCTTTAGCAATAGGAATTTGCCCTCAGGTTACAGACAGGTGTTGTGTGACAAAACCTTTTCCTGGGTAGTCCAAACATACATGTCTACTCACCCTACACCCCAGATGAAGAGCATATGACAGGAAAAAGTAAGACACCATCAAATCCCAACTTGTTTAACCATGAGTTTTATTGGGTGTTCTTACAGAAACATTGGTAAGGGGTTTCTTACAGGAGCAGAAATGATGCAAAGATATCTGAGGCATGGTTAATAAAAACACCAAGAGAGAAATTGAGGTTGAATCTGAAGATCTGAAAAGCAAAACAGTCAGCCACAGGCTCTTACCTCAACCTCAGTCTGAAATAGTGATCATTCCTCAGAATGAGACTATGTCTAAGAGCTGTCTCACCCTGTTTTATATTCCTCTCTAAGACTGGGATTAAAGGCATACACCACCCGGTTTCTTGTCAACAAGTGTGGCTACTGAAATTAAAGGTGTGTGTCATTTTGGATACTGGGATTAAAAATGTGTGTTACCATAATTTTGTCTATAAAGTTGACCAGTGGGACTGTTTTATTCTCAGATCTTCAGGCAGTCATTATTTATTAAAATACACTTGAAATCCCACTACAGATATTTGTATCACTGAATCCCATAGGACAACAAAAGACAGGTCACTAAAGCTAAGCACTTGGAGCACATTGCAAAGGCTGCAGCCAGCTACAAAAGATTGTGTGCCTTCAAGGTGCTTCAATTGGTCTAAAATCTTTTCTAGATATCTCAGCTGGTTTGTGCATCTTCCAGGCAGTTGTTGACTCAGAGTCTTCATAGCTTGTCTTATCTGAGAATGACTCTAACAAGTATGGTTTGAATAGTCTGGGAGGTCAAGTTTAGGAAAGCCTTGATGCTATTTTGAGTTGATTACCATCCTACTTAAAGACTTCCAGGGATAATGAATTATTTCAGACTCAGAGGGATCTGGCCCACAATGGCAACCAGTAGCCTTGGCATTACTTGCTATGGTATGAAAGAGGTATTAAGTGACACCTTTGGCCAAGAACTCAACAAGATGTAACCCATACATGGCACCGGAAATTTTACTTGGCAGCATTAGATGTTAAAGCTATCTTCCTCTTCCCTTTTTGTTTCTCTAGACCAGTGGTTCTGAAACCCTTTAATATAGTTCCTCATGTTGTGGAAACCCCCAACCATAAAATTATTTTTGTTGCTACTTCATAACTGTAATTATGCCACTGCTATGAATCATAATGTAAAAATCTGTGATTTCCAATGGTCTTAGGTGACCCCATGAAGGGGTCATGACTCACAGTTGAGAGGCATTATCCTGTACCTAATTGCACAGTCTCATCCCTAACACTACAACAGACAATCAGTTGAAACCTCCCTTTTTAATATGCATGTTTATCTTTATTCCCCTATCTGTATATTTTAGTTTTCACTATGATTTAAAACATTAAAACATATTTGAATAAGGTAAATAGTAAAAGAATAATAGTTCTTGGATATCCCCAGTGCTCTTAAATATAAAAATGTTAATACATGTAATTATTTTCTTTGGTAATTTTGTCATAAGTCCATGTATATTTATTTATGTCGGATATTGTACTGTAAAGTATAGTTAGAGTAAGTATAAGTAATATCAGTAAAATATAGTAAATATGAGCAAAACGTTGGCACTGTATCCAGTGCTCCTGTGGTTTCATTGTTGTTGGCCTTGTGTGTATATGAATATATGTTTGCAATGGTTTATGCTATGGAGACATACTAATTATTATAATTTTCAGAATGGTAAGACATTCAGGCAATTCTCAACTATAAAACACTGTAAAATATTTAAAATAATTGAAGATTTTAAGCAGACAATAAATTTATTGATTTTTAAGAGTCTCATTAGGGCATAGTTTAATCATACATAAAGTCATGTTGCTTTTAGTACAATATGTCATTGGAGAAGTCCTTCAAATATGATAAAAGTTCCTGAAAAATCTTTTTATATTTCCATAGTTATGGATTTTCATTCAAATGTACCATAAGTACTATAACAATACTTGATTATTTGACAAAGTTAAAGAATATATCTTTTTTCTAATAACACCAGAGTAATTGAAAATATTATCATGAGTAAAACATAAAATTTAAAAACAGAATTATTCAGAGTGTCCATAATGTTTACTCTTAGAAAACAAATGATCAAGGGGTAATATTTCACTGAAAACTAAATACAAATGATATTTAGGCATATAGTGAACATTTACTTTGACTGTATTTGGTATAACATTTTCTTTATACGCTAAGGCCATGAAATGGTACATCAGGTAGAGCACTTTCCCAGCAGGTCTGAAATTTTGAGTTGGATCGCTGGATCCCATGTAAAGGTAGAGAAGTGATTCAGCAAACTGTCCTCTATTTACTCACACATCTTCATATACATATAGTAACAGTAGATGAAACATATTCTTCACAAATCTCTTATGGGAACTAAAATGAGTTATTACTATTGTTTTCCCATCACCCCCATCTAGACTGAGAAGCTGACTTTAATCTTCACCAAAGAAAATGGACAATTTGTTGCCTGTCCTTTCCTTTCCTATATGATAACTTTTATTCTGAAATCCTCTTGAAGTATAGAGGAGGTAAAGGGAAGATATTAATATGATGCTAGGAGATTAGATGACACAAAATAAAGGCTTCAAGGATGAAGAGAAAGATGACTAACTGGAAATATAATTGGTGGAGAGATGTATCTTCTTTTCCTATAAAGTCTTCTTTATACAACTGTAAGTGGTTAATATAAAGATATTTTTCATCTTGTGCTGCACACATCAGTTCTGATCTAATAAACACATATTTATTTATTAATATGTAAAATTAATATAACAATATTTACCTCCTAACAACATTTACCACAATGGAAAATTTTCATACTGCCTTTTATCCTGATGTTTCACTTTTACTGTATTTAAAATTATTAAACTGAATAAAATAGTGTACAACAGAGATTATAGATATTCCGAGAAATGAACAAAAATCACTTGATCTTAGGAGCGAGAGCCATGAAAGTGTGATAAACAGATGCTGCTATTAATGAAACTGCTTGATAAAAAGTAATCACAAGATTGTCCCTGAAGACTTACAATATTATCCATTAGTATTATTTTTTAAGTTTTTATGTTTATTTACATACCTACCATCACTTCCAGGTACATATTTTAACTACAAAATTAAATTTACTAACTTATCAATTTACAAAATGTCACAGTAAGATGTCAAACTAAGCAGAGAAGTCCATAATCAAAAGCAATTTTTGAAAGTATAACTTTTTCCTCCATTGTTTGATGAAGCTGTGGTCACTTACCAAACCAAATCTCATTGCTGGGAAATCACATAGTCAGTGCAAAATAAGACTGTCTATCTCAAACATGATGCTTAAAAACAATAAACACCAGATATTCAGTTCATGTTTATGTAAGTGGCAGAGAGAACATATTTTGTTTCAGACATAATCACTTGCTATGCTTTTGTCTACTAAGAATTCTTTCAAAATTTCCAAACAATGTGCATTGTTTGATGATTGCCAATATTATTGTAATGTTTTAATCACCTCAACTCTCAAAGGATTGTCTTAAAAGTATTAAGAATGTCTAAAGTTTATTTTTTAAGCTTTGAATTTTTCATCTGTTTGTGTATAAATTTGAAACATTTTTGTCAGTTAATTGTTCTTTATAGCTATACACTAAGAAAGAATATCAGGAAAATTATTTTTTTTCTTTTTCCTAAGAGAACATGCATGGAATTTCCAATCAAAAACAAAAATTGTGAATAAAATCAGAGAAACTAAAGAAGGATATCATAACCCAGAAAGGACAGATTGCTCAAGGGGAGCACTGAGACCCTGTTGACAATTAGTTCTTTTGAGACATTTTATAAAATTATGAAACACAAAATTACCTTCAATCAAATCATTTTAGTGATTTATTTTAAATTATGTACAAAGAAGTTTCACATATTTAAGAACAGAGCCTTAGCAAGTGTTCCACATAATAAATGTATATATGATTTCTTAGGCTTCAAGTAAAACACAGAAATATGTCAGTTAACAAGGAGATTGCTGTAAGTGAGGAAAGGTGGACAACTATGGGCAACACATCTAACTGGTAAAAGAAGAGTTTAAGTAGTATTTCAAAAGGATGTTGCTAGTATATGAATGCACATTGTAGATAACACACATATACGTGATAAAAATCTCATAACTTGGTGTGACATTCCTTTCCCATATCATCTTCCTGTAATAAGGCTTAAGATACCCTATCAAAACAATAGTATTATATCTGGATCAGTATTTTCAGCCTTTCTAATCCTTAGCCACTGCACCTTGGGCATTGTTTCTTCTTACGTAGCCAACACAACAAGCTGGAGTTACAGTCTTAACTGGCTTCTGGCCAACAAAAACAGAGTATGCAACTTACTGCCTCCACTCTTTCGATACAAACAACAGGCAGAAAATGGACTTTCAATTACTAGGAAGATCCCCTCGTTAAATACTTGTTTCTATTAAATGGATATTTTCAGTTTTTTTTTTTTTACATTTTGTTCTCATACAATTTTTAAAAGCTTTTTCCTTTTGGTCTTTCCCCCTGTTTTATAAACTTAAACCTGTAATTGACTTATAATTATGTAGTAGGAGGTCGCTTGTTTGTTTCCCTGCTGCCCAGATTCCTGAAATAACCACACAGAAACTGTATTAATTAAATCACTGCTTGGTCTGTTAGCTCTTACTTCTTATTGGCTAGCTTTTACATCGCAATTTAACCCATTTCCAGTATTTTATATTTTACCACGAGGCACGTGGCCTACTGGAAACACTCTGGCAAGTCTGTATCAGTAGCAGCTCCATGGCTTCTCTCTGACTACACCTCTTTTCTCCCAGCATTCAGCTTTGTTTTCCCTGCCTAACTAAGTTCTCACTTTTTATTGGCCCAGCCAGTTTCTTTATTCATTAACCAATAAAAGCAACACATAGACAGAAGGACCTCAGACACCAAGGTTGTATTGTTGATAGTGAGAACAGAGAGTCTAGGTTTAGCTCAACTGAGAATTTTTCCTCAAGTGTTTATGCTCATACTAAAAAGTTTTCTACCTATTTTCAATAGGATAGAATCAACTGTTGGAATTTATATGTGGAGTGTTAAGTGTTATGGTTATGGTATACATGCAAATTTACTTATAAAATATGCAAATATTTTGCTATTATTAATACAACATCTGTCCAAACCATGTGTTATTCACAGAAAAAAATATGTTTGTTTTAATGTATAAATTTGCTTAATTTAGTATTTCAAGAATTCATGTTTTATCATTTCCTGCATGTTTTGATTTTGGTCTTCCATTTGAGAAAATGAAGGCAAAATGTTTCATGATCTTGGGAAAATGATTCCTAAGCAAATGTGGTTTGACAATTGTAAAAAATTAATCAGAAACAGAACATGCTTTAGTGAGAAGTATACCTTTGGATTTGAATGTTACTTATCCAATTATTATTTGAGTTATTTGGAGTCATTATATCTTTATTAATGCACTCTGTTAAATAGAAGAATATTATTATCATTTTCATCATAAGTGGCAACATGAATATAAGAACCATGTAGATAATAGTGACTCAAGTTATAGATTAAAAAATTAATTGATTAAATGAAATACATTTTCACTTGAAGTCAAATTTGTGAGCATTTATATAAGAGAAATTCAGAGAATTTAAATTCTAAGAGACAATTGAGGCAAGTGTTAGAGTGCAATCAGATATTTGACCCAAGAACTAATATTATACTGTCATAGATTTAATGTAAATGATATAACTTAAAGTAACAGCTCATTTTTAGGTGATGGGTATTTTTTTCTTTTTAATTATAGTTCTTGTTCTTTAGTGTAAATGCTATTTTGATAAAACTTCTATATAAAATGAATAGAAATAAAAATTATAACAGTATACAAAACAGAGATTTGTAAATGCTCATGCAGTTAAATGCACCACGGCAGGTGCAGTTTTCACTTTCCAAGAGCTGCTCTTCATATTAATTACAAATTATTAGTCTTTATATTAATTACAAATGCCCCGCTCAGGCTTGCTACTAAATTGGTTTTACAACTTAACCCATTTCTATTCATTTATGTGTGTCCCTAAGGCTCAAGACTTTTACCTTTATTCCATTTTGTGTGTCCGAATCCTGTGTCTGGCTGGTGATGCTTCTAACTCTGCCCTTCATCCCATCATTCTCCTTTTGACTTTCCCTCCTAACCTTATTCTGTCCAACTATTGGGCAGTCAGCTTTCTTATTAAAGCAATTACAGCAGCACATTTTCACAGTGTACAAAAGGATTATTCTACAACATATTGTTATAAACAATGTTTGTGACTTTAGATTCCAAATTATAGATTGTTATGAGGAGCTGCCAAAGAGTTAAAAAAGGCCTTGAAAGTGATTCCTGTTATTTTGGAACTAAAAGGAACAGGTATTGGGACATGTGCAATTTTAATAATAATTCCCCACATAGGTTCATTTGCTTGAATGCTTAGAAATCACATAACAGCACTACTTTTAAAGGATTCGTTTGGTTCATTTGTTTGAATGTTTAGACAACAGGAAATAGCACTACTTTAGAAGGGTTAACAGGCATGGTTTTTTTGAAGAAAATGTGTCCCTGGGGTTGGGTTTTGAGGTTTCAAAAGCCAAAATCAGGCCCAATGTCTCTCTCTTCTTGCTGGCTGCGTATCCAGAGGTAGGGCTCTCAGCTACTTCTCGAGCACCATTTTTGCCCTCCTGTAGCTATGCTCTCTGGCATGATATTAAGGGCTAAGTCACAATTAAATATTCTCTTCACAACAATAGACTACCAATTAAAACAAGATACAACCTAGCTAACACTTACATTATTGTTTTCCTGTTGTGCTGTTATATCTACCACTGAGCCTGCTCCTGCCATTTTCTTTTTTAATAAGCTTTATTATATATTATACATCTGAACTTTATTAGATATGAGAAGTATATACATACTTTTCATCTTTTATGTTTAGAACATTAATAAATTAATAATGTTCTGTTCTATGAATTGTAAACATTCAAAAAATTATATATATATGCATTGGTGGGAGAAGAGATTCTCCAAGTCAAGCCAAGCTATGCTGTTATTCTTACTGTCAGTATTTCATTACAAACATTTTGATTGGTGCTGCAGACTTGGCTGGAAGCCACTCCGAGGCCACATCCAGTTTTTTTAGCTGCACCCTGTAAATCACTATAGAGGTTATTATGAATTTGGCATTTAAACACCCTTAAATGAATCTCTGGCAGCCAAAATGTTTATAAAATATTAAATTTAGAAAATCTTTAACATAATGTGGAAATACAAGAAAAAAATCTGACTAGTTTACAAACAGAAAACAAATTCCTGAGACTAGTTAACTACTCCCAGGACGCTGTACATAATGAACTCTCAGAGTTTGCTGCTCTACTATCTTCTACTCCATCAGAGTGTGCACAAAACACCTGACTCCAGATTTTCTGTACTTTTGTCTGTGTGCCTGTCCTTTCCCCATTCCCTTGGAGCATCAGTAGGGATTTGATGACTAAGAAATGCTGAATGTAACAACATCTGATCACGAGGACTTATTATCATTAGTGGAAATATTCAAGCCTATCAATGTGAAATGTAGTAACCTAAGCCACTTTGATTTCACACACACACATCTGAAAAGTGAATTTACTTGGTCAAATTGCACGTGGAATGAAAGGTCTAATAGGAAATTAAGTCCAAGGAGTTAGGCTGTCATGCCTATTACACTCCCAAATATAACATTTGATAGGGCTGCTGAGGTTGGCTGTGCCATGATGTATGATTTATAGCCCAGTTCCCATCAGGCAGGGATGCGACTACTGATGTTTCTATTTGCAGCATTTTGGACACCTCTTATACAGATTGTTTGTCCATTCATTTAATATGTGTGTGTGTGATTTAAAGATTTATTTACATATTATGGATACAGGGTTTTGCTGTGTGTATGTCTATAGGCCAGAAGAGGGGGCCATATCTGCTCATAGAATGTTGGGAACCACTGTGTGCTTGCTGGAAGTTGAAATCTGGACATCTGGAAAAAGAGTCAGTGCTCTTAACTTCTGAGCCATCTCTCCAGCTCTTCTCTTGTGTTTTAAGTTTATAAACTTACAATCACTGTCTTATTTTTCTGAAATTAAAACATAATTACTATGTTGACTCATTCTGATAGATGTAAAGTTAATTGCAAATTCAAAATTTAGCTTTAAATCACCTAAATAGGCATGAAGTTAGAATTTTGATATAATTTAACTCTCTTTATAAGTAATATTGAATGGAAATTAAGATGTACAGTCATTTTTAAAATATTAATATTATATTTAGGTTCTCATTAACTTGATACTGGCATTAAAAGTGTTCCATAATCAAGTGACAATATTTTCCCTCTATAAAGCAATTTGCAGTATTAATGCTATTTTGGTTCGTGTGATTCAATACTTGCCTTTAAATTATATTTTTTTAAAGAAAGAAATTGCTTATCAATGCCAAATCGTCCCAAGAATAAAATTAAAATGTGCCCTTTAGTGAATCAGTGGTAGAGTGAGGAGAAGATGGGGGAGCAAGAGGACAAGAGGAAGAGAATATTGGGATTGTTATGTAAAATCAGATTTTTTTTAAATTAATAAAAATGTACCCTTGAGTAGTATAAGAAAAATATAAGAAAAATAAAAGAAAAAGCTAAAAAGTCAAAAAAGGAGAAGTGTACTTGAAATAGAAACAATATTAGAGGTGGGGGAGAACATGTGATGTGGGGAGAACAGAGATAAAAGGATAGCTGATTAACAATACCATGGGTATTTTAACAGCTGGAGCATGTTATTCTATTACAGTAGTAGCAGAAATCTATTAGAAGGATACTTCCCTTTTGGTCAAGAGAAAGAACTCATTGCTTGGATAGGTCATATACATAAAGGAACACTCCTTAGCAAGATGGGGCCTTAGCAAGAGGGTAGATCATGAAGGCTGATCTACCTTAAAGTAAATGAGAGGGATGAGAGAATAATTGCACACCTAGAGAGATAATGTAATTTTCCTGCTCAGAGATCCAAACTCCTAGCACAAATCTGTAACCACACCGTGTTGTAAGATTAATGGTTTTTCTTGAATTATTCAGCAAAACATAATTGTCCTTTATTTTTCAATTGCTTTTCTAATCATCCTGTCTCTAAAACTTTGGCCATCATTCTTTTCCTAAAGCTCCACTTTCCTCCAAATCGCTTCTTGTCTTCCATGTGTCCAACCTCACATGTATGTCTAACTCAAACAACATGCTTTCTTTGTCTTCTCTATTTTTCCCCTCTGGGCAACTTCTAAGATTTACTTCTTGTTTCCCTAGATTTTTTCTTTCAAACTTGAGTAATATTTTCAAGATTCCCTTTCCCTGTGAGGACTGTTTTTAAATTATTTTATTAATAAGACTATAAGGACTACAAAGGAAGACATTGATTTCCCCAGTAAGATGTGCCCATTCTGAAAGGACTTCCCCCACCCAACAAGTTTTTGGCATCGGTGTGCCCACTAAGGATCCCACTAGGCTTGTAGGTATAATTTTGAACCCTTGGTCATACAGATGATACAGCCAAAGTCAGTGTGTGTCATAAAACAACAACAAAGACTTTATAATGTGGAAATGAACTTGTGGGTGGTAGGGGATAATATGAAATAAGGAGATTGGAGAGAAGATTGTAACAGTCAGAACATACATTATACAGCCACAAAATTCTCAAAGAACAAACCCTATAAAATGTAAAAGTAAAGTAATTCAGAGATTTCTTATAGATAATAAAAAGCAAGAAAATAAAAAGAACTTTAAGTAAATATCAAGTGCTATCCTGGCATGCTGTGTTAATTCTCATTTATGCCAACAGTAACCAAAGTGTTGTGATATTGACATGAAGAATTATTTTTTAATATAACCACAAAAGCACAAGAGACCAATTCAAGAAGTAACAAATAAAATTAAGGCAATATAAACAACTTTATTCACATGCGGAAGAAAATAAACCATTGGAGAAAAGAAAACCTACAAACTGAGAACACACAGGCCAAGAAATGTAGAAATTCAAAATGTAATCACAGCACCACCTCATGTCAAAGGAACTATTATCCAGAAGACAAGACAAAGACAGCATAGTCAAGGATAACTAGAACAGGAAATCTGTACACACTGAAGGATGGAATGCAACCTGATAAAGGCACTAAGGAAGACACTGTGGCAATCCTCAAGACCATATAAAGCATCAGCCAACTGTATAGATAATACACATACAAAAAAAATTGGAAGCACATTGGGAAGATGTCTGTGCTTCTTTATTTATTAAAGGATTATTTATAATTGTCAAGGTTAAAATTATTTCTCCCTAATAAATAAAGAAATTAAGTGAAACTGGGCATGGTAGTTATCATTTTGGCATTGTAACACTCAAAAGATGAAGGCATAAGTCACAAACAATCCCACACCAGTTTGGAATTATGATTAATACAATGGCTAATTATATAAGGGGGGAAAACTTACAGATCACCGTTCCAGACAACAGCCAAGACTTTGGTTCATTACTGAGCCATGGAAAGTCTGTCATGTTGGTCTCCATAAAAAAAAAGAAAAAAAAATCTGTTAAAGCAAGTAAGAAGATAACTGCCAAGAGCCATGCTGTGCAGTTATGGGCTTATTGTTAAAAAACATTCCTGAAATAACTACATCGTAAAAGTCACCAAGGAGTAAGTAATTCTGAATAGTTTTCATGTTCATGCTTCAATAATATTTATTGCTGACATCTGTGGTGATTTTTTAACAAGATGTTTCATGTCTACTTTTTAAGCATAATGTTTTAGCTGTCCTTTAATGGTTTCCTCAGAAATGTTACATTTCCCTTATATTTTTGAAATGATTAATTTTTGGTGGCAGTTATTTTAAACAAATAAAAAAGACCTATGCAAATTATGGATTTTTGAGTGTTCTCTAGCCAACTGTGGAAAAATAATACAACTGACATTTTCAGAGCCAGTATCTGTTAAAATATAATTACCTTTCAGAGTTTGAATACCTTTCCCAGAACATGAAATAGCTAAGGAAAGACAGGTCCCAGGCTAACATCTAGTAACCAGCAGGTCTTGACAGGTGTGAGATCGCATTTTATTTATTGTTTCAACCTCTTTTGGACTAACTTTAGATTTGTAGAGAAGGTGCATAGATTATATTGTAAGTTTCTATAAAACTCTTACCAATCATGAACAAATATATTACTTTTGTGCAGTGGCAAAAAGTCCAAGATTTACATTGGTGCACTGCCATCAACTGAACTCCAGACATGATCATTTTAATGGCTTTTGTTGACCGAATCAACAGTACCAACTCTCCTTACAAATCCTGAATTACCATACCCTGTTAACTATGAAAGGTTTTCAACCTCTGCTTGTTTTCATGACCTTGAGAGTCTTGATTGTTTAGCAAGCATGAATAATATCTAGACCTTGCAAGGACTGGCCAACTAACTGTATCTGCTCCAATTTTGTTTGATTGGTAAATTTTATATGGCCCCTTTTAACAAAATATCAAAGGGTACATGAGAGTCATGTGAAGTTCTGCAGATTTTCACCTGTATATCCAAATTTATTTCCACTTTATACTTATTTCAATATTTATATCCACTTTTATTTCATGTTCTAATTATTCATATATTTGAGATTGTGAAAACTTAAATTTATTTGATCTATGTGCTTTTTTTCAGTACATTATTTTTAAAATTTTTGAATATATGTTTACGATGCAAGTTCTTCTTGATTAATGTTAGATACATTGTGTTAAACTCTCCCTAATCCTATATCTCCATAGTCATTTACTATGTACATTTTCTATGATATTTAGGATGTGTTAGGAGTCAGGATTGAGGGGAGAAATATGGCTTACGTGTGTTGTGGTGCAATTATAGGGGTCAGAGCCACTTGTAAGGGTCAGGTCTTCTTTCCACCACGTAGATTTGAGGAATCATAATCAGGTCGCCAGCAATTAGTTCATTGGATTTCATCTGAGTTCTTCTGTCAAATTCTTGCTTCATGCCTTTATTCTTTTTCCTTGACTAAAAGAACACAAAACTGTAATTTCTCATCTACTTCTGTTCTACTGTGTTTTGCATTTTCTGTATCATTCCCATTATCTAAACATTTTTGTACAAGAATATAAGAAAAAGATATAAATAAAAATATGAATCTCATGCTCAAATATGTTTATATTTACTTTATGGTATTATAATTAACACAACACTGGTTTCAAGAAGCAATTTACCATTCATTTCCTTTGCACAGAGTCATGAGTTTTTGTATACCAGATAGAATCTACTCTATCTAGTCCTCATCTAAGAAGGCCATATATTTTGTAATACAAATTGTACACCATCTTGTAATAAGTGTTAATGTCAAGTAGAACATAAGTTTTATTTGATCCAAACATTGATCATGATTGCTTAGAGAAGTAAAGAAGTACATTCAACTCTTTCATAAATATCAATATTCTAAGATGAGAATTACAGTGAGATTAAAATACCAGTTTGAGGTAATATCATTCAATTAAAATCTAAAATTGCATTGCATTAGATTCACTAATATCTAAGAAATTCTACTTAAAAGTAGAAATACAAGTATAATGACTTATAGTGTTTTGGGTTACCTAAAAATGCTGAATAATGGTACAAAAGCTGTAAATTGTATAAAAGTTAAGACTAAAGAAAATGGGTACTTATTACCAATTAATTTTTCTAAACTATAGCATATAATAATCTACTCATTATTATTGGAGGCCAAAATGAAAAATATATTCTTGTATAAATAAGTAATATATATATATACAGAGAGAGAGAGAGAGAGAGAGAGAGAGAGAGAGAGAGAGAGAGAATATAAGGTAATATCAGAGCAATCAAATATAACTTTGTAGAGAAAATTGCTGCTTTTTGTGAAAGACTTCTGTGGAAAGTACTTTCACCCGATGCTTAGGAAGCATATCTTCTACTATGCAGCGTATCTCCCAGTCTTAACTGAAATGACAACCAAATACTTTAGTTTATGTCTATCCCTAGAGCAACAAAAAGGACTTGCGTTTTCAACCTCTATTTTTACTGTAAAATTTGTGTTTTGTTTCACCTGTTTTTCACAATGTGCACTCCCATAAAAATGTGCAGGACTAATAATACAAGTGAAACACAACCAGTGCAAACTTCTTTTCTCAGTTCTTTCTCCTATGGAATATCTTCGCTATTCACAGACTGAAATCAGAGGTGAATGTGCCTTACTCCACTGTGATTTGCCTAGAGAAGAAATCACTACACTTTATTTCTTTTTTATGACTTTGTTATAACTCTATATTTTATACAAAATGTCACTGTAATATTTTAAATATTTTTACCACACACAAACACAAAGAGAAATACATACACACGAATGTGTGTAGATATCACAGCTGCAACTCCTAAATTGTACACTTTCTTAATTATTAGCCTTTTAAAACTTTAAAATAAATTGTTTAACTTTATAAATTTTTCTATTGTTAATATAAAAAACTGAATTTTTTTTATTGAATTTGCAATTGTTATTGATGGTAGATGATTTTATCTTAACATGATATTATTTGATCTATATTTTTATCTATTGTAGTTTGATGGTGTGGGAGGTTCTTCTGTCTATGTGTTGTTTTTATTGGTTAATTAATAAAGAACTGATTTGAGACTCTGGCAAGGAAGAACAGAACTAGGTGAGGGAAACTAGACTGAATGCTGGGAGAAGGAGGCAGAGTCGGGGAGACACCATGGAGCCCCTGCCAGAGTCAGACATGCTGAAACTTTGCCCGTAAGCCACTGCCACTTGGTGATACACAGATTCATGGAGATGGGTTAAATTAATATGTAAGAGTCATCTGATAAGGATCTAGAGATAAAGGCCGATCAGTGATTTAATTAATATGGTTTCTGTGAGATTATTCCAGTCTAGGTTAGCCGGGTAGGAACCAACAAACAGCCCTTCCTCCAACATAATTCACTTTCATTTGAGACACATTATTTAATTATTTCTGCTGTCAAAAATCCATAACAAATACTTCATCATTTATTACATGTATTATACAAATAAATAAAATTAAATATATTTTATTGACATTGTGGTAATGATTCAAAAAGTTTTTAAAACTAAGAAGTGGTTCAAAAGCTATGAATTGCAGTAAAAATGAAAGGAGAAAATTCACGTCTGTCATCTTGGAAGAAACTGACATTTCAGTCAAGTTTAAAAGTAAGCAAAATTGAGGACAATGTGAAGTGCTGAGGGAGGACATCAACACAGGGAGGAGGCAAGCCACATGCTGTATTCTAGGATTGATGAGCAAGTCATATCGACTGCATCATTTGACATATATTGAGAAACAGTGTGAGAAAAGACTGGAATATATAGCTCACCAAGGAATGTGAATAGTCAGATGTAATTTTAAAACATTATTGGTCATAATATATTGATGTCAAAGGCTTCTGAGTAGGGAATTTTGATGACAACCCCTTAGATATAAAATTAATCACCAAGTAGCTATGTGTTAATTAAAGGAGCTAGAGAAAAAAAATGAGAAGTTAAAAATGTAACAAAAGGGTTGCAAGATGGGTGTGAGGCAAGAAGGGATAGTCTGTTGTTATGGCTTGTGTGAAAAGAAATGAAGACTTGAACTGAAATGACACTTGGAAATGAAGATCTACTTGAAACAAAATCTGATTTTTCATTGCTCAAAGTTTTCACTGATCAGAAGCAGGCAGGCAGGGGGTACATGTTTTAAGGAGACCTGCCAGAAGAGTGATGATAGCCAAAGGCATGCAAGCAGACAGGGCGTGTGCACATAGAAGGACAAGCAGACAGGACATGTGCACATAGAAGGACAAGCAGACAGGGCGTGTGCACATAGAAGGACAAGCAGACAGGGCATGTGCACATAGAAGGAAAAGCAGACAGGGCGTGTGCACATAGAAGGACAAGCAGACAGGGCGTGTGCACATATAAGGACGATCACAAGAGAATAAAAGAACTCCTCACCAATTTTGTCTGCCGACTGAATATGAAACAATTTAAAAATCTTAGCAAAGGTAGGGAGTAAAGACTAGAAGAATCCAGTTCCCCATATTGCCATGTAAAAACATGGTTCTAGAAAGCCTGACCCCCCAAAAAAAGGATTATGCTTTTAAAATGCAGATGATCAAATTATTTGAGTGAGACTTTGCTTATCAAGATTTCCAGCACATATGAACCCTAATATATTTTATGATTTTAAATTTGATCAAGAAATAGGTAGTATTCCTTTGGTTCATCTAGTAAAGAAACTAAAAGACCTAAGAAAATGTGTCAAATTTTGCTGGGAGAGAATATGTCAACTATGTGTGTGCGTTAAACATCGTACTTATGCCATCTAAAAGTAAATTCATTGACAACAGTCAATTTCTTACGAAGAGAATGTTCAAACAAGTCACACCGTTTGAGAAACAGAATAATATCTACTACCAGTAAAAAATAAAGTGTCTATGAGATGATTTAGCATTGAAAAAAAATAGAATAAACAACTGTTTAAAAAGCTAATTTATTGTATAGAAATATAATAAAATAGTATATGCTGACATATAATATCAGAGATAACATATAATTGTCTACATAAGTGTGACTTGTGTTTAGCTACTTTCTTCTAAAAAAGTAAGTATGCAAAATTAACAAGGAGTAGGTAATAATGGAAAAATCTGTCATCATTTCAAGTTTATAATAAAGATTCATATTATTGTTAGCAGAAGAATGTAACAAAGTAGGGAAATGGTATTTTAATTCAGTGACTATTTATTGTAAAATCTGTTGTCCCTGTCTAGTGTAAACTAACTTTGCACAAATACAAATTGCAAATCTTTCTGTGGACATTTTTACTCACTCATCTATAAAACCGTGAATCATAAGATAAGAAAAGCTTGAAAAATAATCACAAACAAGAGATAAAATATCACATCTTCTCACATGAGAATTAAGCATAATGTAGTAGTAGGGATATAACCTTGGGACAGAAAGAGGATATGAGGAAAAAAAATAATGTTCTAACTAATTTAATAATGTATTAATATTAAAACTTAATAAGAATGAATACTTGATCAAATGATAGGAACTATTAGGTATGCTAACACATTTTCTAAGTAAATCAAAAATTATAACATGTTGAATTTTTGTCACCATAATTATGAATTTTCCAATCAAAACATAGCTGCACACCACCAAGAACATAGCAGAGGATTTTTCTCTGCAAGGAGAGTAGATGCCTGATCAATATTTTTCATCATCTTTTTTAGTTAGGCTGTGTATTGCTGTGACAAAACACAATGACAAAAAGAAACTTCTAGAGGAAAGATTTCATTTCAGCGCATAACTCTCAGGTCACACCCCATCAAATATCTGAGTCAGAAGAGGAACTCATAGAAGAGGCAGGAGCTGATGAAAAGGCTGTGGAAATATGCTGCTTACTGTCTTGCTTTGACTAGTTTCTTTAGCCAGTAAACACTTCCAAACGCTATATGTACAAAGTATCATGACAAGGTACAAAAACAAGAGAAAGATTCCTAAACTGGTACACATATCAGTGAAAGTATTACATTTAAGTGATATGTGTGTGTGCAATTATGTCCTATAAAATAACTGCATTACTCAATTTCATTCCCAGTTCAACTTACCAATATGGCATGCACTAGAAATGGGAATTAAATGATCTAGATTGTTCCCTATTAATGAAGGAAGACAATGAAAACGAATATAATTTCAATAAAATAAAAATTAAAATGTGATCTTGAATCAAGAAGAATAATCTTATAATAAAGAATAAAAATACTTGTATTAGTAATATAATATCAACAATGAGATCACTGTATTGATACTAATAGAATGATGTGTTTAGAATAATCCAAACTTAATCAGGAGATATATTATAAGCATCCATGATATGCTGGAAGAAGAATCCAAATTTCAATTCTTTTAAAGCTATTAGTGTTTTGTTTGAGGCTCCTTAGAAGGAATGTATTTCTCTGCTCACGTGACTTCATATTTTTATTATGTAGCAAATTATATTTCTTGTGTTCATGTTTAATTAAGTAGAAATTCAGCTAACATTTTTGGATGTGTTTAATTTTCTGGCCACATTTTGCTTAGTATTTTTTTTCTTATTTCATCACTTCAGTTAACATATGTCATGACCCTTTAAATACTAGAGCTAAAATATCAACAAAGCTGTGTGGCTATTAGTACAGTCATTCATGGTAAAACTTTTTCTGACCTAATTATTTTTGGTTTCTAACATTCACCTAAGTGTCTACAACAGCACACACACACACACAAAAATCCTCAATACACTCATATAAAATCATTAATACATGTAGTGGATAATGATGGCAGCTATGATATTTAAAAAGAACTCTAATATTTCTTAAATATAAGTAAATATAAGATTACTTAACATTGAGTATTAGAGTTATAGCATTATAAATGCTGTGATATTTTGTTCTTAATTAAAGTTTGGTATTGACAAACATATTAATTTGTTCTTATACTATAAATTATATTATATGTAATTACTGATAATATTAGCTATTCTGCTACTTGTTTCTTCAAGTTAACTTTTTCTTCAGATATATCCTAAACTACAACAGGTAATACAGATTAGAAAATAAACGTTTCTATTACAAAGCATTCACTCTTCTGAATCTGGGGCAATAATTTATCACAGAAATAATTTTTAAACAATTCTATTTAAATTTAATTTCCCAAAAGAATTCAAAGTATGTCCATAACCCCCACAGATTATGATACATATTCATAATGCTGAAGTTAGATCTGGAAGAATTAGATTCAATTCATATTTTCAAAATCCAGATTTAGACATTTTATCCCATTTTTGTTTGATCTTACTAACAAATCCATTTATTAAAATTAGTTTATTCTCTGTTTTCTATCCTAATTCTATTACTGAATTGATTCTCAACATCCATTCTTATTTTCTTTACAACATGCCTGGGATTATGCGTTACAGTAGTCCTCTTATGGTACAAATTTAGTCCTCATAAGAATGGTTTCATTTCCACTGACATAGTTACTGAAGTTCAGTCAAAGTCTAGAATTACTAAACTAATAACCTCCAGAATAGTTTACAATATTGAATCATGTATTATTTTAAATTTCCCGAAATTTCAGGAGAACATTATCCAGATGATGCAACATGAATGAAACAACTAAAAAACTAAAAATTGAAACTATGACAACATAGCCATTTTAATATTTCTACCTATGGGGATGTAGGACTTTTCAGAGACACTTGCCTGTCACATATGTGTCCTTACCTCAGAGCTGATTCTGTACTAGATTCCTGTTCTGCTCTGCTAGAGAATGAAGGACTTTTAATTTTGAAACTATCTAAATTAAAGATTTTTTAATCATGAACATTATAACAAATGCAATTGCACCTCAGATTTGAAACAAACTGGACACATTATGTTCCAAAAGAATCTCTGAAATAATAGTCACTTACTTTTTAGTATCAAAACAACCTATTTATTGAGGTTTCAAAGAAATGCAAATTAACCTATTCATTTTTTTTTCTAAATTCTTGCAGAAATTGAGAGCAGACTTTATTCTATTCATTATAAATTACATGTAAGGATATTTACCTGATGATTAAACAAGAAAAAATGGATGTTAAGAGATGTCAACTATTGACTTTTAATTTCACATTCAATATTCACCAAAACCAAAATGTTCTACACAGAGAAAAAGATCACCGTTATCTTTCAAACTTTATTATGTTTATATAACAAAAGAACTATTAATGGAAGTAAAATATCTGTAGAGTAAAATGTTGAGAACACAATAACTGAAGTTTGACATTTTCTTTTCTTTAGTCAGAATCATGGAAACAAACCATTGTACCTTGTATGCAAAGAATGAAAAAGCTATGGACGGGATGGGTACGAATAGGAGTATTGAAACCTCAGTGTTCTTAATAACTGATTCTTTCTATGCTTATTAATTAGAACACCTTCTTCTGGTTTTAGAAGAAGGTTTTCTTATGAATGGTTAGACAGAGGCAAAAAACATACCTTTAAGTTGCTAAATGAATACCCCATCCCAAGAAATGATTCGGATGATATTTATTTTATATAAACACGGTGATATAATTTCTTACAAGAATCTGCATTATTAATACTTTTCTCTTACTGTTTAACGTTTGAGAAATTCTATGGTGAAATTTTCTTATCAAAATGAATTTTACATTGACATGAATCTGTCGAATGCGGGAGAAGGTAATCAACCTCTTTGTCCCTAGAAATCCTTTGTGAGATGCAAATGAAGCATATTAAGTTTAGGTCTTGAATGCATGGTGAGTGTAAACTGCACTTGGTCACCTCTCAAGTCTTTTCCTGATTGTCTGGCTGTGATAAACTATCCTGATAAAAGAAACTTAAAGGAGAAAGGGTTAATTTTGCCTTACAATTCCATGGTGCATACCATCACGATAGGAAATTTGTGACATGGGATTTTGAGGGAGCCGGTACTGTTCTGCCAGGAATCTGAGAATGAATTTTTGTGCTTAGCTCCCTTTCTCTCTTTTGTAAAATCCAGACCCCAAGCCTAGTGAGTAATGCCATCTGTGTTTAGTGTAGATCCTCGTACTTCAAACAACCTCATCAAAATAAGCCTCATAGTCATTCCAAGAAGCTGCATTATTCTTCATAGGTATGCAGGAAACTTGTCTCTTAGTGATTAATAGCTAAGTTAGCATTAACACTAACCACCAAAGGTTCCACTATTTACTTTTAATAACTATTATGTTTTACAAGTGACTTACATTTGCACTTGCAAACAAGATGCTTGTGAGTTTCTTAAGACTAAAGGAGAACATTGTAAATGCTAGATCTAATAATACATTGCAAAATTTATACATCAGAAAAATAAGACCATTCTATGATACTGAAAAGATGCTGATGTTCTGCAAACCTCCTTTGAAACTGTTATAAGGGATATCCCAGAGATTTTTGGAAAACGTCAGCGGTGTATAGAAATATCAATATAATACCCCACACCCATACTGCTTCCAACTCAAACAGAGTGACTGAATCCCAACTGCTATCAAAGTGTAAAAATTTATACCTGTATAAAAATAATAACAGCAGATTGTATGCAATTTTATACCAGTCAATGAGCAATACGCTATTCAAGTCACAGGAAAAACTACCAGTCCATAACAACTACAAAGGGAATCTAAGTTCCTATTTCTGGATTCTGGATAAACTTAGAGAATGTTTTTCAAGTTGTAGTGAATAACACAGAAATTCTCTCAGAGTTTGATAATTCATTTGAAACAACATACAGACAAGACAAAAATTTCTAAAGAAAGTGCCCAGAGTCCAAGTTCAATTAGCAAACATTAGATCTACATGAGATAGAAATTTGAAGATCAGCACATTGCCCTACCCAGGATGCAATTGAATAATCAATAGTACATGAATGATGTTCTTATCCACAGCATAGAAACAAGCAAGCACAAATATGAGGGCCAGCACTCATTGCTCTCACAGATTCCAGAAATAGTCCATTCATACTGAGCAGAAAGGAAACACTCATAATTCACGGATAAGTCATTCCACTAAGAGAGACTTGCCTTTGCTATGGAAGCAATCCATATTAGGACCAAATTTTTCTGTACACTCATCCAAATATGTCAAATGAATAATTCACAGGTACTGACAGGCTTCTAAGAAACAGCATATTTTATAACAAAGCTTAAGTATATTCAATTTCTATGTAATACCTAGCATCTACCATGATGAAATGTAATGCAAAATTACAGAAGTGATGCATGGAGCTTCAACCGTCAGTAAAGACAGAAAATATAGATTTACTTAAAGGATCCACAGATTGATGTGACATGTTGGACAGCAGACAGTTATAGCTGTGGTCCTTATGGAGAGCAGGCTATAGAAAATGTGGAATATGTTAAGTAGAAACAATTTAAGGAAATAAGTCAAATTTCAAAAAAAATAAAATATACTACATGGTATTAAAATATTAAACATTTTCAAAAATTATATTATAAGGCATTAATATTTTTCTGGAGTAAACTTTAAAAATCAACAGAATACTAGTGAAATGTGATAAAATATAAACCAATCATGATGAAATATGGCTGAAACTTTTTTTCTTGGTTGATATTATGAACTCCCACTTCCAATAGGAACAGAAGACTCAGACTCTATATAAGAACATAGATTATAAATTACTACCTCCAAAGGAAAGCATCTCCAATTTGTATAACTACAGGTTAGTTTGCCCTTGAACTCCTTTATTGTGACAGTTTTGTTCAGCATATAGCAAAGTGATAAGGTCTTATATCAAGATGCTTAGCTCTGGAAACTACCGTGGTTTATATATACATAAACCAGGGTCCACAGATGAAGGAGAACAAACATTCTTTGCTATTTTTCTTTTTTCTAAAATTGGTTACCTCACATAACATTATAAATACTGCATCTATTTTTCTATGAAGTTTGTGACTTTATTTTTCTTTGAAACTGAATGTGTGTGTGAGTGTGTGTATAAGTGTGTGTGCATGTCCATGTGTTTGTGTTCAAATTTGCATTATCTGCTGATGGACATCATTTATCACAGATGTGCTAATATCATTATGGCAGTATCTGGATGTCTCTGGATATATGGTCAGTGAAGAAAGAACTGTATCTTTATCAGGAAAGCTCAATGTTTCACACTTTTAAGGAATACACAGTCTCATTTCCATAATGGTTGAACAATTTGCACTTCAAGTAACTCATCCTCTCTGACAGATTCCACGGTGATATCCATTTTGGATGAGGTTGCATTTCAGAGCAGTTTTCCCTCCCTAATAACCTCATTTTTCTTTCTTTCGAACCTTTTCTTTTTTTTAACCTTTTCTTTTTTAATTGATTTTATTGAGCTCTACATTTTTCTCTGCTCCACTCCTTTCCTCGCCCCTCCCCGTCAACCCTCTCCCACGGTCCCCATACTCCCAATTTACTCAGGAGATCTTGTATTTTTCGACTTCCCATGTTGATTACATCCATGTATGTCTCTCTTAGGGTCCTCATTATTGTCTAGGTTCTCTGGGGTTGTCATTTGTAAGCTGGTTTTCTTTGCTTGATGTTTAAAAACCACTTGTGAGTGAGTACATATGATAATTGTCTTTCTGGGTTTGGGTTACCTCATTCAATATGATGTTTTCTAGCTCCATCTATTTGCCTGCAAATATCAAGATGTCATTATTTTTTCTGTTGTGTAGTACTCCATTGTGTAAATGTACCTAAATACCCCTCAACCAAAGATGGATAAGAAAAGCATGGTACAATTCCACAGTGAATACCTAATGACCGTCTGAAATAGTGTCTGGCTATTTGTTTTGTTGCTTCTGCTGTTGACTAAAGTTTCTATTCATGTGCCAATTCCTCTATTTCCTTGCCATTAAGTTTCTTTGTTAATTTTGGAAATTATCCCTTGTCTGAAGAATGACTGGTAAATATTTTCTCCCATTCTCTGTGTTTTCCATTTGCTGTACAGATATCTCTTTATTCTTTGGAGAAATTTTATAATCTCACATTGTGCTCTCTGTTGGCATTCAGGGCCTGTCCGTGTAAATGGAAGCTCTATCCAGAAAGCTCTTGCTTACCTCAGTATCTTGAAAACTATTCCTGAAAATTATGTCCAGAAATGTCAGTGTTTCAGATTATAAATTAAGTTCTTTGATACCTTTTGAATAGGATATTTTGGAAGCTGAAAAGGATAAATCTAATTTTACTCTTCTGCAAATATATACCGAAGTTTTCCAGCACCATTTGGTGAATAGGCTTCATATATTCAAAAGTATTTTTTGTCTCCATTGTACAAAGTTAGCTGGATACAGCTTTTTGGTTTATTTTTGGGTTCTCTGTTCTGTTTCATTGTCTCTATGTTTTTATGCCAGGACTAGGTTACCTTTTAGCTATATCTTTAGTGTAATTTGAAACCAGGTATTATGATACCTCTATGTGTGTTCTTTGGCTCTGTGGTCTTTGTGGAAATACATAAATTTTATTGGCTATCTTTGGGAATTTGTAGTTATATATAAATTCATGTTTTATCAAGATATCTGATCGATGACATCAGAAGTTTATTTTTAATTTATTAAATCTGTAGATTAATTTCTGTTAGATAGGCATTATTGCAATATTAATTCTACCAATCCACAAAAATATAAAGTCTTTCTACACCATTTTTTATTTGATCTGACATGGACCAGCAGGTTGTCTTCAGTGACAGGATCCTGATACAGATAAATGGTTTAAATAGTTTTAAAAAATGTAAAATTTTAGAAAAAATCTAAAATCCTAGGCAAAATTCCAGAGTTTCAGACTGGCTGTTCCAACTGTATAGAAACTCATTGATATAAACAGAGTTTGGGATGGAGAAAGGATCTGATTGAATATTTTAATTAATACTATGCAATGACATAGCTTTTATTTAAAATAATCATACAGGGCGTGTATGAATGCAAGTATAATGTTTAAGTAATATGAATGTGGACAGATCTGTTTCCTTCTTTCACATCACTGTAACCAAAATACTTGACGCAACAGCTTAGAGGAGGAAATATTATTGGGCTCATTGTTTTTGTGGATTTGAGCACACTGTGGGAGTGTGTATGGTTACAGGAGAACGTGACAAATCTCACTGTGGAGCTGAACACAATGTGGAGAACTATGTGTACCAGGGATCAGTAATCATAAGCTCTCACAGAGCAACACTTGTGATAGCTTACTTCAGCCAGTGTAGGCCCATAGCTTAAAGGATTCATAGACTTCCAATATTGCATTACTAGCATGCTAAGAAATTTTCAGATAATGAGGTTCTGTGGATTCTTCCACACTGAAACCGTCACAATATCATCTATGGTAAAGATTCAGTAACTTCCAAAAAACTCTCTTACAAACATTAAGTCAAATGGCCAGTATTATTAGAAACTTGAAAATGACCAGTTCATATTGCATACAAAATAATATAGAGATTAATTAATTGTTGAGAGAATTCAATCACAAGAAACCATAAATTAGACTAATCTTCTAAGTTAATTTTTCTGTATTTTTCAGTTCATCATGACTTTAGTAAATACCAAATAGCTGATATATATATATATATAAAGTAGGCTCTCTCTCTCTCTCTTTCTCCTTTCCCCTCTTTAAACACAATCTCAATATATGCCCTCAGCTGCATTGCAGTTTGCTGCATAGGCTAGATTTAGCCTCAAACTTACAGGGAACGGTCTGCCTCCTGCATTTTGAATTTATTACATATTTAAGTCATGCATTAATCAAAATAATTGTCTACTGGCATTGAGTTTTGCTAAATATATTTATTTACTAATAATACATGCTTTTATATTTAACAATGTGTTTCCTTAAATGGTTGTGTCATATTGAGTATTAAACAGGGAGTCATACGTGACAAACAAGCATTTTACCAGTGAGCTGTATCCTCAACATTTTTTTTTAAAGTTAAGAATCATGAGTCTATCCTTGGACAATAGAGGAGAGGGCACCTGAACTGGCCTTGTCCCATGGTCACACTGATGAATATCTTGAATATCACCGTTGAACCTTTGTCTGCGATGGATGGAGATAGTGACAGAGACCCACATAGGAGCACTGGACAGAGCTCTCAAGATCCAATTGAAGAGCAGATAGAGGGAGAAGATGAGCCTGGAAGTCAGGACCACAAGGGGATGGCCCACCCACTGAGACATTGTGCCTGATCTAATGGAAGCTCACCAAAGTCAGCTGGACTGGGACTGACAATCATGTGATCAAACCAGACTCTCTGAATGTGGCTGACAATGGGAGCTGACTGAGAAGCCAATGATAATGGAACTGGGATTTGTTTCTACTGCATGTACTGGCTTTTTGGGATCCTAGTCTGTTTGCATGCATACCTTCCTAGGCCTGAATGGAGGGGGAGGGACTTGGACTTCCCACAGGGCTTGGTACCCTGCCCTCTCCTAGGACTGGAGGGGGAAGGGAGAGGGTGAGTGAGGGAGCAGGAGGGAAATGGGAGGAGGGGAGGAAGTGGAAATTTTGAATGATATTATTTATAAAGCAATAAAAATTAAAAAAAATATGAGTCTGATTTTCACTGCTTTTGATCTATAGCAGCTTGTTCTTGCTACTCAGGTTTCATGGATTTTAATGATATCAGAAAGATATCAGCTGGACTCAGTATTGAAGATTCACTAGATTAGAGCTACTCTAAACAATCACAAGGCAAAACATCAAGAAAAAGTTTATGCTAAATTATTGGGAGATAGTGCAGAGGGTACAAGGAAACAGCAGAGTTATCCATTAGGATTTAGAAACACTGTTAATAAATTGATGATAACTCTAAGATACCGTCTCATATAGATGAGTCAAGTGGAGCCCATCAGTGAAGAAAGTCCTCTCAGGGTTATTATTTCTGATCAATTTTGAGCCAGAGTTGGTATTAAAGTCATTGCTATAAAGTAAAAAATTAATCATTGTAATAAATTTATTATATCTTTAAAATAGAAAAAAATATTCCATCAGCATGGTTGGATATAATTCCAAATTACAATTATCAGACACTATATTTACAATCTAAGATTGCACCACCTTGGACATTTTAGACAAGTATTTTGAAATGTTTTTAAAATTACAGTTAATGAGAACATGATGATCCATTCTCTGGAGTATTGTTGAGTAATATCGGTTATTAAAAGATGGTATATTTAAACAATGAAAAGGAGAGACTGTTATCTCTTATTTTTTCTTCTGGAACAAAAAGAAATGGAAGAATGGATGAGAGGAGTCTTGAGAAACTAATTTAAATCCTTTCTTTGCTTCCCTAAGTTAAGCTTTATTTTTCATAATTATATCATCCTAGACATGAAATTCAGTGACAGTAGATACCACATCAAAACATTTTACTCTTAATCCAGAACACCACAAAAAGAAATGTAGGGAAGGAAATAAGCTTTGACATCTTTGTCAAGTCAAAATTGCAGGTAATTATTTTAAAGTAGGTCTCCTTTTTCATGCTAAAATTGAAGATAGAAAAGTGGCCATAATTATTCTGTAATGTAAATGTAAAAGTAGTTCAGTTTATAGTTTCTGGAGTTATAATTTCTTATCTACGTGTGATGCAAAAGGCACCAAACAAATAAAAGGTGAGAAACTGTAACCTAGTATTATGAACTAAGTACAATTCAAATTTCATAAGACATTCAAATAAAGGACACTCTGCTGGGTTATATGATATTAATAGTCATCTCATAAATATTAAAACCCATGAAAATGTTCACAAAAGTGACAAATCCAAGATATGTAAAAAATGTCCATTGTTCTCAGCCTAAGAACAACTATAATGTTTACTGAAATAAAATAGGCACCATTAATGTTATTATACCATATCAAGCATGAGCATCTTTTTTTATATATAATATATGTACCTACTGACTATTCCATAGTAATACAACATTCTTCTCTAAAAAGTAAAAGCTACCTTTCACATATTCATAAGAAAATCTCTTATATTTGAATCGATATAATGTTTGGGTTAATTTGAACATTTAAAATATCCATGGTATTTGTAACATTTTCCAAAAAAAAAAAAACCAAAGAAACAAACAGGTGGTTAACTTAATAACCCATAACTAAAAATGTGTCTGAAACAAAAAAAAAGTAACAGAAATAATAATAAACCTTAGTCTTTTTTCTTCTGAGAGAACAAGAGAATACCCCTTAATTTATAATCTGAAATGTGCTGGCTAAAACTTAGCGTTTGATTTCTATATTTGAAAGTGGTGAACATTTTTTGTTTGTTTGTTTTTAAAAAACACATGAATATTGAACATATTTTTATACTATTAAAAGACCCAGTGAGTTCATCACACACACACACACACACACACACACAGACACACACACGCCACTCATTATATATATATATATATTATTTACAATATATATAATATATATATATATATATCATTCATTATATAAAGAACTCAAGACCCTAGACTTCAAGTAACCAAACAATTATATTAAAAATAAAGTGCAGATCTAAACAAAGAATTCTCAACATAGGATATCTCCAAAGGCCCAGAAACACCTAAGGAAATGTTCACCATATTTAGCCATCGGGGAAATGCAAATCAGAAAAACTCCATCTTACAACTTTCAGAAGAGCTTCAATACAAAAGACATGTGACAGTTCATGCTGTTGAGAATGTGAAGCAAGGGGAACGTTTTTTCATCGCTAACCACAAACTCAACCCTACACAAAACACTAGAAGTAAAACTCCAACCCAAGAAGTTGGCTGCACAAAAAAAAAAAAAAAAACAAAAACCAAAAACCCACAGATGATTGATGGTCTCATAGCAGCAAATCACAAAAGGGAAACGTGCACAAATTAATATCACCAACATTAAAAATTAAATTAACAGGAGTTAGCAATCCCTGGTCATTAATATCCCTTTATATAAATGGATTTTTCTGCTTTCTTGTCCCATCATGGACAGTAACCCTCTGAATCTCTAAGCTCTAAGTGCAATGCTTTACTTTGGAGGTTGCGTTTCACCCTTTGGTCACGGCTTTTATCATGTCACTAGAATGTTAAGATAGAAATTATGATCAGGGAGTGGCCTGTTGCTGTGCCAGGCCAGATTATGCTGTATTTTGTAGAAATGTGAAAAATACTGGGACTTTGGACTTGGAAATCCATGGAATGCTGTAAGAAAGGCTTAATCGGACATTCCAATAGGTTCTTGAATGACAATACTGCTAACAGCCATGCAGACTACAGAAGCACAGCTCAAAAGGTTACAGAGAGAAAAAAAGCAACTATACTGGAGACTATTTGCTTGCATGGTATTTGGAGTACTAATAGATAAGAGGACAAAAGGAATCAAATTGAAGACCTATATATCAATCCACACACCTATGAATACCCAATTTTGACAAATAAGCAAAAAATATAAAATGGAAAAAATGAAAACATATTCAACAAATGGTATTGGCATAACTGGATATTGACATATAGAAAAATTACGATAGATTCATGTCTATTGCCATGCACAAAACTAAAGTCCAAATGGATCAAAGACCTCAACATAAAACCAGCCACAGTGAACCTCATAGAAGAGAACGTGGGAAGTACACTTAAATGCATTGGCACAGGAGACAGCTTCCTAAATATAACCCCAGTAGCATAGACACTGAAAGCATGAATTAGTAAATGAGAAATGATCAACAAGACAAAATGGAAGCCTACAGAATGGGAAAGATCTTCACCAACTCCACATCGGGCAAAGGACTGATCTCCAAAGTATACAAAGACCTCAAGAAACTGATCATCAAAAGAACAAATAATCCAATAAAAAAATGGCTACAGACCTAACAGAACTCTCAACAGATGAATCTAAAGTGGCTGAAAAACGCTTAAGGAAATGTTCAACATTCTTAGTCATTAGAGAAATGCAAATCAAAACAACTCTGATATTCAATCTTACATATTTAAGAAAGGCCAAGATCAAAAACACTGATGACAACTTATTCTGGAGAGGATATGGGGCAAAGGGAACACTCCTGCATTGCTGGTGGGAATGTAAACTGGTACAGATTATGTTTTTTTAACTATTTTTCATAATTATGTGTAATGAAATTTAAATATAAAATTAAACCTATATTTTGATAGACTCCTAGCTATTTCAATAAATTAAAAACGGTTTTCCAAATTGCCTGTTAAATAAATTTTAAGTCTATTTTTAAGAGTTTTTCCATATATTTACTGTATATTATTATTATTTTGTGGAGACTCACCTATATGTTCAGTTATTGTAAGCAAAGTAAAACAAAATTCAATAACCAATTTATACAAGAAAAAAAACTTAATTGATCATTGATAATAAACAATTACAATTATCTTAAAATACAAACCTCGCTTTCAATTTTCAATAATGAACATTAAATCAAGATGTGAGGTTGTCTTATGTTATAAAAGAGTGTTTATAAGACAGATTGAACAGTAATTTTAATTTCTTACATTTTGAAAACATAATAATTTAAAATTTTTCCAAGGATAGTCCATGTTTTATTTTATCCTATATAGACCTAAAATGAACTCATGAACTCCTCATTATTAAATATCTCTTTGGTTAAAAGAAATAGCAACTTATTTCTTTTTTTTTTATTGAGAAAAGGAGAAAAAAAAACAAGTTTCCACCTCCTCCCAGCTTCCCATTTCCCTCCCCCTCCTCCCACCCTCTCCCTCTCCTCCCACCCTTCTCCCCCTCCCCCCACTCCTCTCCCCCTCCCTCTCCAGTCCAAAGAGCAGTCAGGGCTCCCTGCCCTGTGGAAAGTCCAAGTTCCTCCCCCCTCCGTCCATATCTAGGAAGGTGAACATCCAAACTGACTAGGCTCCCACAAAGCCAGCACATTAAGTAGGATCAAAACCCCGTGCCATTGTCCTTTGCATCTCATCAGCCCTCATTGTTCGCCATGTTCAGAGAGTCCAGTTTTATCCCATGCTTTTTCAGTCACAGTCCAGCTGGCCTTGGTGAGCTCCCAATCGATCAGCTCCACTGTCTCAGTGGGTGGGTGCACCCCTCGTGGTCCTGACTTCTTTGCTCATGTTCTCCCTCCTTCTGCTCCTCATTGGGACCTTGGGAGCTAGTCCAGTGCTCCAGTGTGGGTCTCTGTCTCTATCTCCATCCATCACCAGATGAAGGTTCTATGATGATATGCTAGATATTCTTCAGTATTGCTCTAGGATAGGGTCATTTCAGGTTCCCTATCCTCAGCTGCCCAAGGAACTAACTGGGGACCTAGGCTTGGGCACCTGGGAGCCACTCTAGGTTCAAGTCTCTTGCCAACCCTAAGGTGGCTCCCTTAACTAAGAATTGTGCTTCCATGTTCAGAGCAGTATTATTTGTAATAGCCAGAACCTGGAAACAACCTAGATGCCCTTCAATGGAAGAATGGATGAAGAAAGTGTGGAATATCTACACATTAGAGTACTACGCTGGGGTAAAATACAATGACTTCTCGAATTTTGCATGCAAATGGATGGAAATAGAAAACACTATCCTGAGTGAGGTAACCCAGACCCAAAAAGATGAATATGGGATGTACTCACTCATAATTGGTTTCTAGCTATAAATAAGGGTCACGGAGTCTACAATTGGTGATCCTAAAGAAGCTAAGTAAGAAGGTGAACCAAAGGAAAAACATATAGTTGTCCTCTTGGCTATGGGAAGTAGACAAAATTGCTGGGGAGAAAATTGGGATCTTGGGGGTGGGGTGGGATGGGGGTAAGGGGAGATGGGTTGAGCAAAGGGAGAAGGGGAGGATGGGGGGAACTTGGGGAAAAGGAAGGATTGGGATAAAGGAAGGTTGGATAGTAATATTAAATATTAAAATTACTTTTTTGTAAACTTTTATCTTTAAAAAATTTTCTTTCCAAGATCTTTCAAAGTAGCTTTTCCATTGACGAATATAAATATGTCAATAACAGTAAAGCAACTCTCATGTATTTCCTTTTCACAGGAAATTGGTGACTTTTATTAATCACCACTTATGTTTTTGTTTTTCTATTATTGTATCTCCTCCTTTGATGAGGAAAAAGAGTGCTTGACTTCTATAACATTTTTCCATTACTAGAGACAAAAATTATTCTATTAAAATCATCGTAGAACAAACAACAAATATTTGCTAAATAAATGTATGAAACAATTAATTGCATCCTGGGCTCTTAAAGAACTCTGGGCTATTCCGTAAGTGACATGTCAAGTTACTGTGGACAAACTGCATTTTAATGCTGCCAACATTTTTTTTTTTCCTGTGCAGCAAACAGATTGAATTTGGCTCTGCTTCAGTAGACCACTTGACTATGCAAATGTACAGCTTAAATGTCATTGTGAGGTAAAAAGCTCCACTACTCTAAACGATCATGTAGGATATTATATTTTTGAGGACTAAATTTTCAGGACGAAATCTGGCAGCTTAGTAGGAGAATAGCAAATTTAGAGTGATATCTTTCACCTTACTCTTAGGTGAAACAGAACAAAAAATCTGTGATCTGGATTCTAAGATTATAAATGAGAAATCAGTTGGCTCCTGAAATATAGTTTAAAAGAGGAATAATGGATTTAATTGCTTGGAAACTTTAATATGTAATGTAAGTCTAAAGAAATGTAGAAGCACAGACTTTTTCAATGATTTGAAATAAGGATTAAGCCCCTTTTGCTTCATTAGATTTAAATGAACCTACCACAAGGATTCTCAACTCAGACAGAGAAAAACTCAGGGGTCCCTACTGAGATTGTCACATGTGTCTTCCTTGAATAAGGCTCATATTTGTCAGTTCATTTGATTCTTTTCTTTAGTTTTGCTGATAGAGTCTCAGATATCAACTTCAGATATAAAATCTACAATTTCCCAAATTTAGTTTCTTCATCTTTAAGAACCTTATTTATATATTTTTGATAAATTTTCCATTTTAGTATTGTGGAATTATTACATGTATTTAGAGGAAAAATTAGACAGTATAGAAAACTCAGTGGTTCAAAACATTTTCTTTTATTGCCCAGGACCTGAGTAGTACTCATATAACTAACATGTGGGCTCACCACCGTCCTTAACTCCATTTCCAGAGGATCTGATACACTTTTCTGACTTCTTCAGGACTATACCTAAATATGGTGTACATACATATAGACAGGTACACTCATACACGTAAAATAAGTTTAACTCACCAAAATGATTTTGGGAACTGTACTTAGTGGGTATAATAACAGCCTTGCCTACTGAAGTCACTAACTCTTTTTCCTAACAACTTTAAATTCAGATAAGTGGCACACAAGACTCCAATCCCTGATACTCCAAAAATGGAAGTTGGAGAATCAGGGTCCAAGAACAGCTCCTGGCACAATTGAGACACATTATATCCTATGTAATAATTCCTATAATGTATTAACTTTACAGATGATAATTTTCACGTTAATCCCCTTCTTCAGACTTTTTTTTAAATATTTATTTATTATGTATACAATATTCTGCTTCCATGTGTGCCTGCAGGCCAGAAGAGGGCGCCAGATCTCATTACAGATGGTTGTTAGCCACCATGTGGTTGCTGGGAATTGAACTCAGGACCTTTGGAAGAGTAGGCAATGTTCTTAACCGCTGAACAATCTCTCCAGCCCTTCTTCAGACTTTTTTAATGCAGTCTTTTCTCATTTTACATAGCTATCCCAGTTTCCACTGCCTCTCCTCCTCTTGCTCCAGCCTTCCCTCCATCTCCCCATCCACTCCTCAGAAAAGATAAGGTTTCTTGTGGGGAATCAACAAAGGCTGACACTTTGCTTTGAGGCAAGATCGAGACTCTAACCCCTAAATTTAGGCTGAGCAAGATATTCCTCCAATAAAGAATGTGCTCCTTGATGCCAGCTCAAGCACTAAGGATAAATCCTGGTACCACTTCCAGTGGCTTAGAAACTGCCCAAGTCTCACAACTGCCCACACATTCTGTAGGCCTAGTTTGGTCCTGTGCAAATTCTCCCACTCTCAGTCAAGAGTCAGTGAGCTTTCATTAGCTCCAAGTCAGCTGTTTCTGTGAGTATCACCACCATGGTCTTGAACCCATTGCTCATATTATTGTTCCTCTCTCTCTTGGACTGGTCTCCAGGAACTCGGCCTAGTGTTTTGCAGTAGATCTCTGTGTCTCCTTCCAACAGTTGCTGACTGAAGGCTTTATGATGATAATTAAGATAGTCATCAATCTGATAACAGGACAAGGCAAGTTTATGAAGCTTCTCCATTGTTGCTTGGGGTCTTAGCTGGGGTAATCTTTGTGGATTCCTGGGAATTTCCTATTGCCAAGTTTCTTGCTAGCCCTTTCATGGCTCCCTAAATCAAGATATTTCTTTCCTTTCTCACCCTCACTGTCCTGTTGGAGGAACTCCTTCACCCAATAGCCTTTCAGATATGTGCCCACTTTTAGTGTAATGTCATGTACTATAAGTACAGACAAAAAGCATGCATGGCCCCTTTTTCTGCTGTATTTAGTTTCAGTCCCCAGTGTATTCAGAAGACTGTTGATTACTACCCTTAATGTGAGTTTATTCCAAGATAAATAAAAGTTTGTGACACTCCATTCTGGACTATAGTGGAACTCTTTGATACAACTACAGTTTGATGCCAAACGTTGGTCACAAACGCATGACCCTGAGTCTCATGCTTTGCCCAAGTAGCCAATTGTTTCTGTTACTTCTTGTCACTTTTTGGAAGTTGCTTGAATGCACTTCTTGTTTATTTAGGTAATATTATTTCCCTTCTTGGGTCTTTGATGTGGTGGAAGACTAGATAATCATAGTTACCTTCCCCTTATGACTTAGCCAACCTATTTTTAATATAAGACTTAGACTCCTGAAGATAAGATATATATTGAAATAACTAGCATATATTTGTTGTTTGATGCTGCTCATTCATGATGGTTGTAGTTTTAATTTTTATGTACGTTTTTGCCTGTTTTTCCCTGGACAATACTTGATATTTGTTCTTATTGTAAATAGTTTTGTGTTAGACTTAGGGCTTTCTTATTTAGACAAAATGGGGAAATGTTATGGGACCTACTTTATCCAATAGCATTTAAGATACTGTCCAACATTAAGAGTGGTCTCATATATTATAAGTGAAGACAAAATGTGTACACTGCCCTTGTCCATCTGTATGCAGTTTCAGTTCCTAGCACACTCAGAGGGCTGTGGATTGCTACCCTTACTGAGAGTTTATCCCCAAATAAATAAACCTTTGTTATACCCCAACTGTGCTATTGTGCAGCTCTCTGATACTACTACACTGTTCTTTACTGTTCTTGTGATTGTTAATTTTGGGAAGGTATGTTGTTTACTTATACATCTATAAAAATGTACTGAGTGAAAATACTTATTCTATTATAGCATTCTATTCAGAGTTCAACATCATCAAAGGCAAAAATTAATTTCTAATAATTGTTTTCTATTTTCTAATTACTATATTTCCTAGCAACTACATCTAATTCATTGGAAAGAATGCTTACAGAAACATAGTGTGTTTGGATTTTTTGTGTGTTTTTATTTTATCTATTAATATTTTCTATTAAGGTATTCTATTCTAAGTATTTCTATTCTAATGTATTTCTTGTTTGGGACACTGTCAATTCAAATGTGGATAGTTTCAAGATGTTTCTAAGATCTCTTTTCTTACATTTTCATCCAGTTAATTCTTGTCATCATAGTAACAGGAATTACCCTTTTAAAAACAAATCATATCGTAAACTGACTTATTCCAAAACATGACCTTTCCTATTCCATTTACAATCAAATTATGACTATGTATCCTAGTCACTTACTCTGTTTTCTGTTGTTATAACTGAATATTACATGTAGATTGTATCATCTTTGAAAATTAAAGTCATATTCAACTGAAGATTCTGTATGCCAGGAATTTCAAGATAAGAGGACTTTATTTTATGAAAGCTTTCTTACTAGAAAAGAAAAATGTTGTGTTCAATGTCTTATCAATTATACAGAGAGAAGTACACTCACAAGGAGACATGGCCAAACTGGCTTTTCTAATAGATTGACTCTGAGACAAGTTATTAACCCACAAATGCATTAATCTCTGAATGACTTAATAAATTTGTGAGGGCAAAGATCTAGTAACGAAATCACTTCTTAACTATTCCACCTTTTCTTATATCCTAAATCATCAAAATGGGGATTATAACCTTCAGTAGGGGTTCTGATAATATAGTTAAATAAACTAGTTCTTGGGTTCTAATCCTTGCATGTTTGGTTTTATGATTTCTGTGTTTATAATCCTCTGTCTTAATTTTCCTACATTATTTTACCACATAGTTAACTATACATTTTATTTTATATAAAGTGACAGCTCCATATTTTTATTTTCCTAATTTATGCTGTTTTTCATTTAAGTCTATTTTTTCATTTATTTCTTAGTTGACATGAAACTTTTTATGAGTATCATTGATTATCTTTCTAAAGCTATCCAGTACAAATTTCATCATTAGTTAACCCTTACTTTCAAGCCCCACACTGCAATCATCATTCTTATGCTTTTTTTGGGGGGGGGCGGTTAAGAGGGATCAATGTTTCCATCAACAATTAGCTCATTCATTTTCTTAAGCATTTATTCTGAATACATATGTGTTTGATTTATTTTATAAAATTGACTTATATAGTTATAGAATCTGATTGTAATGGGAAATTATAGAGATTACAGAGATACTGAGCAATTTCAACTTAAGTGAAAATTGCCAAATCTGATGTCATAGTTCCAGTTCAAAGACATAAAACTTAGGAAGAGCTAGTGGTACAGGTTTGCAAAGAAGTGTGCAAAGTCAAAATTTCAAATCACTAGTTATCATGTGGGAAATAATCTGTCTTTTCCCCAGATGTGCCATGTTAATGTCTTATTGAAAATTGTACAAATCAGACAAGCAAGCACTGCCAATATTATATGGAACAACATGTTCTTCCTAGTCTGCCAATTTAATTATTGAGCCTTATTAAAAGACAAAGAACAATCATTGAAAAATATTCTTTCATCAATTAAAGTCAACCGAATTTGATAAATAAACCTGAAAAAGTAAACTAATCAGAATGTATATCATTTACTATTACTATGCATAAAATAGCTCAAATTTAAATTATTATAGTTTATATAATATGTAATATATTATATAATACTTATTATTATATGAGGAAATTGAACTTCGGAATTATGAAGTAACTTGATATATAGGCATATGTATTTATGTCTAAACTTATATATACTTGTGCTTTTTATAAAAAAATTAAGGAAGTATACATTAAATTGTGATGAACAAATTTGTACCAATTAAACTAGTTATATTTCTAATATCCTTCTTGGTATGTTAGTAAAAGAGCAATGTTACTTTCATTCTGTCACATATTTTGCTTGTCTGTAATTCTATTTACTTGAAGCAAAGTTTGCAATTTGTAGCACAGTCACACTTGCTTGGAATTTTAGGACTTTGTCTCGTTTTCAACTATAGACGTATTTGCGATAATTTTGACATTTTGATTATTTTTTTTTATAATTTTTTTTATTAAGAAAAGAAGAAAAAAAAACATAAACAAAAAACAAGTTTCCACCTCCTCCCAGCCTCCCATTTCCCTCCCCCTCCTCCCACCCTTCTCCCCCTCCTCCCACCCTTCTCCCCCTCTCCCCACTCCTCTCCCCCTCCCTCTCCAGTCCACAGAGCAGTCCGGGTTCCCTTCCCTGTGGTAAGTCCTAGGTCCTCCCCCCTCCGTCCATATCTAGGAAGGTGAACATCCAAACTGGCTAGGCTTCCACAAAGCCAGCACATTAAGTAGGATCAAAGCCCCGTGCCATTGTCCTTGGCGTCTCATCAGCCCTCATTGTTCGCCATGTTCAGAGAGTCCGGTTTTATCCCATGCTTTTTCGGTCACAGTCCAGCTGGCTTTGGTGAGCTCCCAGTAGATCAGCTCCACTGTCTCAGTGGGTGGGTGCACGCCTCGTGGTCCCGACTTCTTTGCTCATGTTCTCCCTCCTTCTGCTCCTCATTGGGACCTTGGGAGTTCAGTCCAGTGCTCATGTGTGGGTCTCTGTCTCTATCTCTATCCATCACCAGATGAAGGTTCTATGATGATATGCAAGATATTCGTCAGTATTGCTCTAGGATAGGGTCATTTCAGGTTCCCAATCCTCAGCTGCCCAAGGAACTAACTGGGAACCTCATGTTGGGCACTTGGGAGCCCCTCTAGGGACATTTTGATTATTTTATATTTGACAAATTCTATAGCCTCAATTATATTAAAACATTCTATTTTATTGTTGTTTTTTCTTTTTATGAATTTATTTTTATTGTAATACTTTATTTTTTTACAATCTCAGTTCCCCCTCCCACCTTTCTTCCCACTCACCTAACCTTTCTTCCACCACACCCTCCATCCTCAGAGAGGGTAAAGCCTCCTCTAGGAATCATCTAAGTCTGTCCCATCACCTCACTGAGGCAGGACCACAGCCAACACTCCCCCCCCCCCCCACACACACACACTCATGCCTAGGCTGAGCAAGGTATCTCTCCATAAGAGAATGAACTCCACAAAGTCAGTTCATGCATTAGGGTTAGATCCAGTTTCCACTGCCAGTGGCTCAACATACTGCCCAAGTCACACCATTGTCATGTGTATTCAAGGGGCATAGTTCTATCCTATTCAGGTTGCCCACTCAGTGAGCTCCCACTAGCTCAGGTCAACTGATTCTGTGTGTTTCCCCATCATGGTCTTGAACCCTCTGTTTATATTATCGCTCCTCCTTCTCTTCAACTGTAATTCAGGAGCTTGCCCCAGTGGTTTGCTGTGGGTCTTTGCTCTGCTTCCATATGTTTCTGGGTGAGGATTTTGACTTCTCTGGCGTTGTGAGATGTAGGCTGGTTATCCTTTGCTTTGTGTTTGATATCTTCTTGTGAGTGAGTATGAACTATATTTGTCTTTCTGGGTCTGTGTTACTTTACTCAGGATTTTTTATTTTTAAAGTTCTGTCCATTTGACTGAAAATTTCAAGATGTCATTGTTTTTTACCACTGAGTAGTACTCCATTGTGTAAATGTATAACATTTTTCTTTATCTATTTTTCAGTTGAGGGGATTCTAGTTTTTTTCCATGTTCTAATTATTACAATTAATGCTGCTTTGGACATAATTAAGCAAATGTCATTGTGACGTGAGAGTGCCTCTTTGGGGTATATTTCCAAAAGTGGTATTGTTTGGTCTTATGGTAGATTAATTTCTAATTTTCGGGAAAATCATCATACTGATTTCCACAGTGCCTCTCCAAGTCTGCACTCCCACCAAGAATGGAGGAATGATCCCCTTACATGCCCTCCTTTCCATCATAAAATATCATCTATGTTACTTGATCCTATCCATTCTGATTTTTACAAGATGGTAACACAGAGTTGTTTTGACTTGCATTTCTCTGATGACTAAGGATGTTGAACAAATCCTTAAGTGTCTTTTGGCCATTGGAGATTCTTCTGCTGATAATTTAATTCCCTGTTTAAAACTGTATCCCATTTTTAAATTGGATTATTTGGTAGTTTGATGTCTAGTTTCTTGAGTTATTTGGATATTTTGGAGATCAGTCCTCTGTCAGATGTGGGAATGGTGAAGATGTTTTCCCATTCTGTAGGCTACCATTTTGTCTTGATGACCTTCTCCTTCGGGTAGGATTGGTATAGTAAAATTGGCAATCTTAAAAAAACAATCTATAGATTCAATGCAGTCTCCATTAAAATTGCAGGACAATTCTTCACAGACCTCAAAAAATACTAAATTTCATATGGAAAAACAAAAAATCCAGGATAGGCAAAACAAGCCTGTATAATAAAGGAACATCTGAAGGCATTGTCATCTCTAATTTCAAACTCTATTATAGAGCTACAGTAATGAAAACAACTTGGTATTGGCATAAAAACAGACAGGTAGACTGGTGGAATCAAATCAAAGACATAAATAGCTGATCTTTTGACAAAAAAAATAAACATATAAAATGGGGGAAAAAAGCATCTTCAACAAATGGTGTGGTTATAACTGGATATTAACATGTAGAGGAATGCAAATAGATCTGTATCTATCCCCATGCACATAACTTACGTTCAAATGGATTGAAGACCTCAATATAAATCCAGGCACACCAAACCTCATAGAGTAGGGAGTGGGAAGTATTCTTGAATGCATTGACATGGGAGACCACTTCCTAAATATAACACCAGTAGCATAGACACTGAGAACAACACTTAATCAACGGGATCTCCGGAAACTTAGAATCTTCCCTAAAGCATTTTATTTTTAAAATGAGTGAAATATGTGCTTGTCTTTTAGTCTTGTCTTCTTCATTTATTAGTACTTCTGAGACAGAATACAGTCAGAAGTAATAATTACTGAAAATTAATTATTTTGTTATTTTAAAAATCATCACTTTTCCATTCATTCTATATACACTAAATATCTTTTGAAGATAATACTTTTGGAGTGTAATAATTCCAATTAATGACCTATACAACTGGTGATGTATTGCTATGATAATTTTATCATGACATTGTCAACACAGATATATAATCATATAACAAATAGAAACCAGAATAAGCCTAGGCTCAAGTGGCAGGCCCACGGTCTTCATACTCATAAAATACTGTATTCAGCTATTGCTTTTAAAGTCACTTTGGTATAGATGTTTTATCAGTAGAAGATCAAGGCTTCATATCACATATCCACAGAGGTTATTTGAAGAGGAAGGTATTATGAAAATGTATTTTTACTGTACTATGAATTTTTCACTGAACTGATAACTGGCATTAACTGTTTCACTTTATTCCTTTTGCTTTAAATAAAATAATAGTTGATTTCTTTACATGCTCAAAATGTTTTCATATTACGATCTAAATTATTTTCATTTTCTGTGTTAGGAAGTAGAAAAATATCAATTGTCATATATATGTTGTTATTGAGCACAACTCTAAGAAATTTATTTATTTAAATATATATATATTAAATAACATATATATGTTATTGAACTCAATTTTGAGACACACACCAATTCACAAAGGCCTAACTTCTGATGATTTCATTTGATTGTGATGATTTGACGTTAACATACCAAGAACTTAATAATTAAAGAAATAAACTAAAAATAACCTTACCATTATACAAACTCCATGCTTTCTTGTGTAGCACAATTTGTGTACAAACAGCATAGCCTCAGTGTGTGTAGACTGAAAAGAATACTGTGCATTGGATAAACTTTCTCTTAACTTTAGCATGTGAAAACAGAATCTGGGAAATTACGGATTTCTGGCCCATTTCCAAGATTCTCCACCACTTCTCCATATAACTGAAAACTCAATTCTCAAAAATCATGCTTTCACTTTTGATACCTTCAGGATAAGATGTCACAATTTCCTAGACACTTAAATTACCTCTCCTCTTCTAGGGCCAAATCAACTTTTTTGAAAAGTTCAAAAAATATGACTGGCAAATATCCATTAACATGACCATTCCTTCTTATCCACTGAAGTGCTGATAAAAAGGAATATCTATAAAATACTGCCTTAACTTCTGGAGAATTGATAACCCAATTTTGAAATATGAATATTTAAAATATGTTAATACATATCATAAAGGCATATTCAAATTTCAATCATATACTTTTCCAGCCAATACATTGCATTCTGATCTGAATAAGGCAATTGGAAGAAGCATTTGTGGGTGGTTGCTAAAGGAGCATTAGAGAGGAATGGGTACAGACATGCTCATGCCTCACTATTTGCATGCATAAAATTCTTACAAATAAACAAAAAATGAATCAGCAAATGAATATCCAAATAGTTATAAATAAGACAATAAATCACAAATCTTAGTAACTTAGGTACCTAATTTTCTGTTTGGATGTATTTAATGTCAATATAGCTCATAAAAGTACTATATTAAGTAGGCACTTAAACATAGCAAATATCTAGACCTGATGACTTTAAATATTATAATTACACAAAACACTTAGTTTATGATCCTTCATCCAGATAGATAACTTTATTTAAACGTTACTTTTCTATGGAAGGGCATGACATGAGACTCCTATCTGACACTATGAATAGTGTTGGATTAAAAAAATTACTTTACTTGAGTGCTTCTTGAGCCATGTGTTATATGCTCAGAAATAAAACATTAATCTAAAGTGAATACAATAGGTACTGTTTGAATTGAAGATTGATCATCATTTTCTAAAGGTGTGTCCTAGATGAGGTGGCCAATTGAATGTTCCCACGGTGTCTCAGAATATTTTGCAAGTAAAGGGTAAAAGTGCCTCTTGCCTCTTTTTTGATAATGCCAGAATTATAAACAAACATATGTAAGTTAATGTCATAAATGTTCTATTGACAGTTGATGTAAAATCTTTATGCATGTGTATAGGTGAGTATGTGTGTGTGTGTATTGGTGTGTGTGATTGCATAAGGGAAGAACAGGAATTTGGGGCAATGACAGAACTTTATTTACGTATTATGTAATTGCATTAGAAACAATAATATATATTTAAAACAATGGTCTATTGACAAGTAAATGTACATGATTAATATTTATCTACTTTACATACCTTACCTAGAAATAAAAATTCTAAACCTTGTTATGCCATTCCCTAATTCTAAAAATAAAGTGGAAATGATAAATGAAGGTGGGGAAAATCTGTCATTGATAAATACTAAGAGCAAAGAATTTGGGTTTTTTTTAGAACTATGATAGAGCAAGTTATATTTTTTTCATCCTTAGTGCACATAAGTGCAAACACAGTTTTAAATCTGTCATATAGATCCTCATACATCAGTTTGTGATGAAAACAGCAATAGACTAGGCTTTGCTAAAAACCACATGCCAGGAAAGGTTTGTGTGTAAGGGGTGATGCCTAGAGATCAATGACATCCAAGTTACCTTCTAAAGGAGCACTGAAAAATACGCACTTGTGACAAAAGCATGAGGTCTTAGAGAAATAAACACTGAAACTCACAAGGAGCATAGAACCAATTACCTTTAAATATCATATTTTATGAGAAGTAAGCAGTGAAAACATTTTATTATGTACATGTTCAATTATTTCATTATAATGAGCCCTATTTGAACATTTTTAGAATATTTTCCCAAATGCTTATTGTATCTAGACTCTGATATATTTGTAATAACTATTTTAAGTCTTTTTATTTGAGAGTTTATTCCCTGCTTTAATTTAATGTAAGACATAAATTATAGTCCTAATAAAAAATCACTTCCAGAGGGGATGTTGTGATACCTTTGTACCTGATATTATTTTTCAACTTCACTGTGAGACTCCACGTTCAGTGACTCATTTATTATAAATTAGAAACTCTAATATTTCTGAATTGTTGTGTATTAACTCACTCAGTGAAAAAAACATGCATAATACCAATTAACAATTTAGACAGTTATACAGAAAGTGTAGAAACACCAAGATTAATATTTACCTAAACTTTAAGCTGATAGTCTCTTTTTTCATTTACTGTATTCTCAATAATCACACTTTCCTAGTCCAGCTATGCATCATCTCTTCTTCAAAACTCTCATCATGTGACTACAGTGGTTTCATCTTGGTACCATTCTTTGCAATATCATGATGACAAACATTGCATTTCAAAGATTACAACATCAAAATCCATAGTAAACAGAGAAGAGGTAATAGAAATGAATCCAGATTTGCATAATGATGGCCAAAGGGTCAAAGAAGGATCTTTTTCAGAGTAACTCCAATGACTATCCAGTAACAACTAAATGAGTCATTTGTTGATTGTATGAAAGACAAAGCATTTGTCTTTCTGAATCTGACTTCTTGTTTAACATAAAGATTTACAGTTCTATCCATTTTCTGATAGAAATCCTGCTTCAGCCTAATATCGACAACTCTATTCCATCTTCTCTAATATTATAGAAGCTAATTGTGATGGTTAATGTAGTCAATATTGTGATGGTAGTTTAGTGACCAAATACAGGATCACCTGATCAATGGCCTGTGGTCAACCCTGTAATGGAATACCTTAATTGCATGATTAAAATGAGAATACTTGTCCATATGGGTAGCACTAGTCCTTGAAAAGGATCTTAGGTCAGAGAAATTGAAAAGGAAACTGGACTTACTGCACTCTGTTCATGGTTGTAGATTTGACAGAACCAGCTATGTCAAGTTCTTGCAACCTTGAAACCATGAGTCAGAATAATATTTTTCTACTTTAATTCACATTAATTTGTGTATTTTATTAAATCACCTTTCTTTTCTATAAATTCTATCTTCATAGTATTGAAAAACAATAGTTTGTGTATCATATATCATGATTTTTCCTATTATTAATCACATGCCATATAAAACATTATAACATTAAAAGAAATAAATTTAGTCAAAATATAATTTTATCATTTTTCTCTTTAATAGTAATATTTATATAGTATTAGACTAAATCATGTGAATCAAAATGTTCTATTCAGCTACATATGCTGCATTTATTAATTAAGTTGAGAATATATCATATTTCCCTCATCTTATTAGTAAATCAGATGGTATGCAATCAATTATGGGATTATATTACTAACAATTAAAACCAAGTGTTTCATAAATTAACTACATTTGCTTTATTAATATGTCTTTTGCTTTATAAGACTTGGTGTACTAATAAGTAATATAGTGAAACCACTTTAAAATGCAATATAAATAATACTATTCACTTTATTATATACTAAAAATATAGGTTAAACCAGGCTGGGCGCTGGTGGTGCTCACCATTAATACCAGCACTGGGGAGGCAGAGGCAGGTGGATCTCTGTGAGTTCAAGGCCAGCCTGGTCTACAAGAGCTAGTGCCAGGACAGGCTCCAAAGCTACAGAGAAACCCTGCCTCAAAAAACCAAAAAAGTAAAATAAAATAAATAAAAAATATGAAAAGCCTTTAGAAATGAAATTTCACTGTTTAAATACAGTTATTTGAGTGCTCAACATGTAGTTCAGTAAAATAATATTTGTCTTCTTGTCTGACATGAAGGAGGCCCTATGTTTGATCCACAGTGACACACAGAAACAAGCATATAAACACACACACACATGCACACACAAGGAACACACACAGAGAAAGAGAGAGAGAGAGAGAGAGAGAGAGAGAGAGAGAGAGAGAGAGAGAGAGAGAATGTCCATTTCTGTGTAAGGGAATGGAAATCATCACAGAATAGTTGTTTTAAAGTATAAAGTCTGTCTTGCACAATATAATCGAATTGGATACTCCAGCTGATGATCCCAGATCTTGAAATGCCTTGGAATTAATACTGATGTCAGCTATTGAGTTTAAAAATGAAAGTTGCCCAAATTCTAGGTACTGGTGGAGAAGAGGAATAGAGTTATCACTTTCTGTTTACGCCACAAATATCTCATTTTAGATCTATTAAAACTCCTTATACAAATGATCTTATGATTTTAGAAAATCAAAATTTAATTGCATTAAAAATTTAATTCAAAATTTTTATGCGTTTGTATTAGGTGAGTAGCGTAAAAGAAACCATTTTATTCTTTACTTGAGGTAGACCAGAGTATGATGAGATTAATTTTACAACCAAGTAAAATTTGAGATATTAAATTTCATGACAAAAATATCTTACAAAAGTTTTTCTGGAACATTTGGTGATTTATGGGGACATTTGAAGAGAATATTTAAAAGCAACATTTCAATGGAAGAACAGATTGTAAATTGGCCTCATAAATCTTATGGAAGCATTTGCCTTTATAGTCCATACAACATAATTTATACTCATTGTGAATTAAAAAATTATTCTTTTTCTAAACCATCCATACTACTTTTATATGTCTCTTGTTTTGACATGCGTTGTCATTGGGAAACAGAACCTACATGCGCGTTTGAACAGTGAACAAATCATAGTACTTATTTAACTATCTTATTATTTTACATTTCAGGAAAAAAGAAGATATTTGGACTTCTCTGTGACGAATTTAATTAGTCCAGCACTGGAGTTCTTGGTGTGCAGATTATAACATGCTTCTTGGTTTCACTATCCACTGTAGGTTCCTTACCCGATAGAAAGGAAATCTATCTGTTGTGATGCTAAAGACTCTTTTCACTTTTTTCTTATCTTATTTTATATGATTTGTAGGTTGGCTCATCTAGCCAGACTACAAAAGTGTAACATTCCCTTTTATGATTTATAATTCTGTTTTCCACTAGAAATCCTGCTCCTTTTCTCCCAATGCTTAAAAAAACATGTTGTTTTTATATTAACTTGCAAATAGCTCTTATGAAACTGGGACATCTTCACTTCTTGATATACAGTAAATACATTTGCTAAATGACCTCTCTATCCATAGCCTCCTTCACTCACCAATTAGCCCACTTCCTGTAGTATAAAAGAGTATCTTTTACCCTATCCATTGTATTTTAACTATTGTTATAAAACTCTTCTAGTAGACACAATCAAATAAAAATATATGTTTGCCTTTAAACCATTTGTACTCAACAGACATGGGATTCTATATACATTTTACAGAGTCTTGAACATTGTGCTTAATCTTATCAAACATTGTATATTAACTTAGACATTGCTTATACCTTGTTTTATTCTTTTGACAATCCCATTATATAGTAGGTCAACTGCATTTGCCTGATTCCAGTTGAGAACCTTTTATGTTACTTCCAGGTGCCTTCAACAGCTTCGAGAAATATTGGCGGAATGTCTTACTCTACATTAGAAGTAAATTTTTCTGTATATATTATAAAATGCCCAGAGTTTGCAATATGCACAATGAGAGACTTTTTTTATTTTATGCTCAACTGCTATCTGTAAAGTGTTTAACATTTTGTTACCTTATTGACAATACATCAGTATGTTACAAAGAGTTTAATCTATGGGGTTTGGTTACCTTAATAGTTTTTATGTGATAATTTGTTTGCCTTGGTTTTTTTTTCTAGGAATTTTAGACAAAAAAAAAAAAACACGTTCTATTCTTGAATAGTTTGGAGCTTGGTATATATAGAACACACGGCAGGTGGGCCTCAAACTTATGGTAACTTTCTGACCTCTGCTATTCCTTGTTTAGGAGTACAGGTATGCATCATCTCACATGGCCTGTTAGGGTAAAAAGTACAGTGGGTTTCTAGCCATAAACAAAGGACATTGAGCCTATAATTAGTGATCCTAGAGAAGCTAAATAAGGAGAACCCAAACATATAGGCATCCTCCTGAATATTAACCTTCATCAGGCGATGAGAGACCCACATTGGAGCACAGGACTGAAATCTCAAGGTCCAAATCAGGAGCAGAAGGAGAGAGAGCACGAGCAAGGCACTCAGGACCACAAGGGGTGCACCCACACACTGAGACAATGGGGATGTTCTATAGGGAACTCACCAAGCCCAGCTGGCATGGATCTGAAAAAGCCTGGGATAAAACCGGACTCGATGAACATAGCGGACAATGAGGACTACTGAGAACTCAAGAACAATGGCAATGGGTTTTGATCCTACTGCACGTACTGGCTTTGGGGGAGCCTAGGCAGTTTGGATGCTCAACTTACTAGACCTGGATGGAGGTGTGTGGTCCTTGGACTTCCCGCAGGGCAGGGAACCCTGACTACTCTTTGGGCTGAAGGGGGGGGGGGGACTTGATTGGGGGAAGGGTAGGGAAATGTGAGGCGGTGGTGGGAAAGAGACAGAAATCTTTAATAAATAAATAAATTTAAAAAAAAAAGAAAAAAAAAGTACAGTGGGATTTAAGTTTTCTGCTCTTGTTTTTATTGTTTAGTTCAGTGTGGAAAACATACACATAAGTAACATTATACAGTCATAAGGTTGTATTTATGTATTTAGGAATATCTATGCACATATTGTGTGTATATATAAACATATATAAAAATGTAAACATGTGTAAAAATGAAAAAATAAGCTACATATTTAAAAGAGAGTAAGAAATGGTATATAAAAAGGAAAGGGGAACGTGATGCAATTATATTGCAATAAAATAATTACAATATATACATACATAATCATTTATTTGACCTTATACATATATGACTATATCTATGGCTTATATAGATATGTTTATAGATGAATATATATGTTATACACGTGTGTATCTGCATGTGTGGGTGTGCATTCTTTCACACCTCCCTTTCTTCTTCCTGTGCCTCCTGCGTTCGCACATTCACATCTCTCCCAAATCAAAGTCCTAGGGATTTCTCTTAAAAATGTGAACTCATTTTCCACATGTACTCTGGTAGGTTCATATTACCCTGCATGACTTCACTCCTGTTAAGCTGGCCTCAAAGTTCATTAAGGAGAGGTAACATTTTCATGCATGTGGGGATTTTTGCAAGCTGCCTTTTCATATTGTTGACATTTTTCTGTGAGTTGTTTTTGTAGCATGTATCAAAAGGTGCTGACTCAGTCTCTACAGCTCCTGATTTCAAAGAATACGCTTCTCACCAGCATAGTTGTGGCAGGTTTCTTATTCAGTTTCATGAGCAGAAAACTTAACAGAATTTTTAACAGGGATAGTTGAGTGCATTTTGAGGAGACATAAAAATATATGGAGAGTCATACTCGTAAACTAACAGCTCTAATTAAGTGTGTGTGTGTGTGTGTCTGTGTGTGTGTGTGTGTGTGTACACGTATACGTGTTAAATATTTACCACCAAGTTCTATTTCCATCAGTTATTATTAACTATCCTGGTTGCTGTTTATTTAAAAGTTTTTGTTGAATAGCACATTATTAAATCCTGACAAATTGAACGTACAGCAATAATAATAATAATAATTCCATTTTGTTGAACTAGTTTTAGCTGTTCCCAATCCTGTGACTTCTATAGATGGACATAAAACATTTCTCTAAAGTTTAAGCTATAAAAGTTCATCTTTTATGATGGTCTGTGATGTTTAATTTTACATTATCTCATTGTCTTGTTTTTGTTTTAGTATCAAAGTTCATGGTGTATGGTATATTAATTCTGATTAATAACATGAACTCAAGTTATTTCTTACTGTGATTTTTAACCATTTTCATCAGTCTAACTCAGTATAAAATTATAATAACCTTTAGTTGACTGTGGTGACGTTTAATGGTAATGGTGACAAAATATTTTTGTCTATAGAGAGATGATATGAATAAAAATGAGTGATGGAGAAAATAATCTCAAAGAAATTTACTGGCAGTTTCACTTAAGTTCAATGCATATGTAACAAGATTTAATTTTTACTTTGCTTTCTTTTATAAATATTATATTTACTATGTGATACATAAATACCAAAGGGGTCCCATGGAAATACTCAAACACTGGATGATTTTGCCATCATTGGGATGCTATCTACAAACTGACAGAAAAACACCATTGCTGAAGACAACACATAAGTCACTGAACATAGAGAATTCAAACTGTCAACATTCTAATGTCTTTGGTATGGGAAGGTACTCTTCAGACTCCCAAAAAGAAATGAAAACACCAATCCAGCAACAACACCTTTACAACCTGACTTACTACAATGTACACAGGCTATTTCCTGGACAATGGGGGATGGAAGCAGGATTTAATTTTATGCATGTATGAAATCCACAAAACATCAAAATACTTTGATGTGGGATTTCCCTCTGTATGCTGGGATTATCATTAATAAATAAAGGAACTACTTTGGGCCTATAGCAGAGCTGTAAGGCAACAGAGCAAGGAGGGAAAAATTAAACTGATTGCTGGGAGAAGGAAGGCAGAATCAGAGAGAAACCTTGTAGCCCCACCATAGTCAGATGGAACTTTAGCCAGTAAGCCACAGCCACGTGGTAATACACAGATTGATAGAAATGGGTTAATTTAAGATGTAAGAGCTAGCCAATAAGAAGCTAGAGCTAATGGACCAAGCACTGATTTAATTGATACAGTATCTGTGTGATTATTTTGAGTCTGATCTGCTGTGAGGTAGAAAAATGAACTAGCAGTCCCTCCCCCAACAATACATTTTTTAAAAAATATAAAATGTTTTGAAATAAATATAAATTAATTTAGCATATATTTATCCTCTATAGCTCCTCCCTATGGTTATTTTATTTATTACTCATCATATAACTAAAACACAGATTAAAATGATCACTAACAAAATTTAAGTATAACATAAACTCTGTCTAATAATAATTTCTATCCTTGTTCACATAGTGCTAATTAACTTTTAATCAGATATGGTGTCTTTTTGCTCATCATTTTTGAGTCTTTGGTTTATGATCAGGTGAAACATTGTTTTAGATTTCTGGTTGGAACCCAGGTGTGAATATTAGGGCACAGTTAGAAGAATAAAACACCTTAAACTGTAGCCATGGAGTAAATTACAAAAAGAAGGAAACTAGAACATAGCCACACAGTCCTTTCAAAGTTATACTACAAATCATATAAGACCCTCTGTGGTTTCTCATCTCTTCAAAACACCTCTGCCCCATCATAGTAGCTAGGCAAGAACGTTACATGCCTGCCTTCAGGGAATATTTTGTTTCAATGTGAAAGAATTACCAACTTATTCTTGACAAGGATGAAGTACAGATGCCCTTTTATTCATCTCTCAATGATAGTGAAATCCTTAGTTTCTTAGATCATTTGTTTTCTTTTATACTTCCTTTTAATTTTATATCCTGCTGATTTCAGACATTTAAATGAGTGCACTTACTGATTCATGAAATATCCGGTGCTTTATCCTGCTTTCTTCCTTACAGAATTTTAAGGAAGGATTAACAGAACCTTGGCCAATGATCTGCCAACTCTCTCAGGAAAGAGTATGTCATAGATTTTTATAATTTTCATCCTCAAAAGCATAAGGCAGCTTGCTATGACATTTTATTTGGATGATGCCACTTTTGACTCACAGAACAAGTTTATTTAAGTTAAAGATAAGCAGACTTAATATAATATGACTTAAATATAACAAGTAAAAGACTGACTTGAAATGAATAATGTAAGAATAACCAGAAATTGAAAGAAGGTGATTCTTAGAATTGAGAATAGTATCTGAGAGAAACAAAGTGAATGCATTGAGCATAACATCTTTGAAGCAAATAGTATGTAGCTATCATTACAAATATCTAGAAAAGAATAGCTGACCCAAAATATTTGTTGCTCAGTTTTTCTATGTATATATTCTATATACACAGAGTGGAAATAAACACTGTATAATGCTGCTATTTTGCAATTATTTGTGATTTTTCCTATTGATATTCTAAAAATCTATTTTTGTGTTTTCTGATAAAGGGTCTCACTCTGTAACAGTTGATGGCTTGGAATTTATTATGTATATGAGGCTAGCATCAACTAAGATATTTCCCTGCTGTATCACCCTACTGTATTATTAAAGGTGTGTGCCACTATATCAGCCCAACATGATAAAATGCAAAATTAAAAGCTGAAATAAGTGATAACTAGAAATTTTAAATGGGTCTATTTCCCACATTAGATTACTCCAAAGTTCTATGAGAGGTTTACTGATTTTGTTTCTTTTATACTTTTTAAATTTTTATATTTTGCCACTTTTAAACACTTTGATAAATTCAATTCTTTATTGACTATAAGTATGTCTATATTTCCGTAGATTTCATGTTTATATCTACAGTGTTGTATTTTTGTAATATAAATGGATGACCAAATTTATATAGCATATAAAAATAGAGGTACACTTCTCACTTATATAACTTTGGTAAACTGATAACATAAATTGATTATAATCCTATGAATCTAGATTCCATACTGCCATTATTAAGAAGAGTCACAATTACGGTGAACCTTAGATTTGCAGCATTTTACTCCATCGGCACCTTCCCAGCTAAGGCTCAATTTGATATCCTATTATAGAGTTTCTTACAGTCTTGCTAAACCCACCTTGAGTGTGGTTGTGGGTTTGTTTTGTCAAAAGAAAGATCTCCAGATTAAAGTATCCAGTATCTCAAGGAAATATGTCTGTCAGTTACCTACTTGTGTATTAGAGAAACTGTAGAAATGAAGAAAAAATTATCTCCAGTTAGTAACCAGTACACAAGACTCAAAAACCTGGAGAAATTTGAGGGAGATTTATTTATAAATTATTATTATAAATTATAGATTTATTTTTAATTTATTTATGAGTAGCTGTATTTATGGTTTTACATGTTACTGTACAGGCTGACATAGAGGTGCACAGAGAGGCTAGAAGATGGTTAAGACACCTAGAAGTAGAGATACCAGCAATTGTGATTCACAGAATCTGAGTGTCTACTGTTCAACTCCCATCGTTTGCAACAGCGTTATATACTCTGAACCATTGAGACATATGCCTAGCCTCAAATTTGTGTTTTGTTTAATCATTTATGAAGGACTGTGGGATATACTGCATCAGGTGGAATTCACAGAATGCTATTCCTCCATTAATGATGATAAGTAGCTACATGATTGAAAGCTACTCTCTAGATGACTTCGATTCGCTTAAAATTATGCTGCTATATTTGATTCTACATACTTTGTTGTGTGATAGGGTAAAATATTCTTACAAAAGGAATCCACACAAATGAGCAAACAACTTATATTTGATAATACAAGGCATTCAGTCAAAACTTGCCAATCATGTTAAGAAACATATCACACAAACAATAAAAAACATATTAATGTTGGAAACAGTGTCAAGAATAAAAAGTTGTCAAGTGTCAAGATTGAGGAATTGAAAGGAACAGACAACCTTGTTCAACTGTTATCAAAGATGGTGAAGGAAATAGGGAACTGAGAATAGAAACATAAAATCATTCTGATATAAAATTTCTAGCAAAAAGGGGGACTAATTATTATCAAGTAGAAATTCTGATACCAATAGTCACTTAAATATTCTTGATAAAAAAGCAATAAAGTAAAACACAGAAAACTTCCCAAAAATATAAAAAAATAAATAGGAATGAAGATTCCCTGGCACAATTAACATGGTGGTTATAATGTGTTGTGCAACTTTGCATAAAAAGAGGACAGACTGGATAAATAAAAACTATAGAAAAGAGAAAATTTCTCAAACTGGAACAAACACAATGAAAACTCACAGTGTATCGTCTCTACATGGTAGGGAGGAGTTTGTTTCATGGAAAGAGAAAAACAGTAAAAGAAGGTAAGGTAGAATATTATGACCAAAGGACATTGCATATTTAAATATATATATTTATGTATAATAAAATGTTAAAAAAGGAAAATTTTAGAAAATTAAAAATATATGCACCAGCAAACAGTAAGGTACATTTTTCTATATCAGTTATAATCAACTTTTCCAAGCAAGCTGTTAGAAGAATTGGCCAAACCGAGAAAGCAGCATCTAGAATTTGTAACCAAAAGACTCATAAAAATATTTGCAAAAATCATTACTTACAATTAAAACTATTGCCAGTTTATAACTGACTCACCATTATTTTCTTCTGTGTCCTGAAGCACTTTAAATAACCATACCATTAAAGTCCTTGTATTCTTATGTATTGCTGCATGTATATCTTCATTCTCAGGATTTGTTGAAATGTTTAAGTGTTATTATTAAGTAATCAGTCAACAATAAATATCATTTCTGTGTTACAAATATTACTTTTGTTAAAATTTCCAGCAATATTGTCAAATATGTTCACATGTTTGAACAATTTTTATGAAATATATTACAATTGGGAAAAATCATGATATCAAGTAAGATGGCTTTCATAATTCCAATATTACTTTCTTTTTCTTTTATTTTCTGTTGCTATGTGTCTCACTAGAACATATGAAAGAGGGTAAATATCATGATTTACAAAACCATTTAGTAAACAATATAGCTTTTGTGAAATCAGTATCACATTTCTGCTTTATTCATGCGGTCATTTTTTATTATTGACAAAATACTGTGATGTAGAATTTCCCTTTGTATGATGTGATTACCATTGATAAATAAGGGATCTGCTTTGGTCCTAAAACAGAGCTATAGGGTAACAGAGCTTGGCGAGGAAAACTACACTGAATGCTAGGAGAAAGGATGTGGAGGCAGAGAGAAGTCATGTAGCCTCACTGAATGCAGATGCCAGAACAATACCTGGTAAGTCACTGCCATGTGGCAATACACAGATTAATAGAAATGAGTTAAATTAATATGTAAGAGTTAGCCAATAAGAAGCTAGAGATAATGAACCAAACAGATATTTAAATAATATAGTTCCTGTGTGGTTATTTCTGGGCTGAGCAGCCAGGAACTAACTAGTGGCTCCTTCTACAATACTGATTAATACTTTTTCTATCAGCAGTTTTAGCATAACTGTGTGAGTGTGTGTGGGTGTTTCTAGATAACGAACTCAGCAATTGTGCATGCTACATAAGTGACTAAGCTACATATCTTGTCTTTTTCTAGGAGTTTTGGTTTTTGAAAGACTATCAAATGTATTCTTTAAAATTGATGTTTATGATTGATGTTCATTAATTTAATAGCAATAAGTAATAATAATCTCATAAAGTATTATGAAGTAGATGTATGCTTAACTTTAATGCAGGAAACCTATATTTAAGTTGTATTATTGCTGCATTTGTGAATAATAAGAGGTATTTAGGTGTGGTTGTAAACATGTAAAACTACAGCACATATGTAAAGATCACAGGATAACTGCTGGAAGCTCAATTTCTTCTTTCAGTGTGGGTTCTAAGGATCAAGCTCAGGTTGTCAGGCTTATGTAGCAAGAGATTATCTAATGGAGCTATATTTTCAGCCTGATACTCAGGTTTTGTGTTGTTCTGAGACAGGGTTTAATGTATATCAGATAGCTTAGGAGCTACACTGAACTTGTAATCCTCTAAACTCCACCTTTGGAGTGTCTGGAATAACAGGCCTGTGTGACTTTACCACTCTGGACTAGACAGTCGTGGAACTGGGGACTCTTTAATGCTTGGTTGGGTTTTGATACATCCTGATGTATTCCAAGCGTGAAATACATTTTAATCAACATATTACATTCTACTTTGTTAACTTCAGTATTTTTCTGATAATGTTATGTTCCCACCTAATATTATTTCATTATATCTTAAATATTGAAAAAGGGTACAACATCTTGTTGTACAATGAAAGGTAGGAACTTGACAAATTCTTAGTAAAGCCATTTTCTATGTTTTTAAGACATGATGACTGATTCTAACTCTCTGTGTTTTTCTCCCCATTGCTGATTCTAAATCTATGTGTTGTCTCTCCCCATTTTCTATGTTATATTTTATTTGTATTTTTTAATTAAAAAAATCTGATGATATCAACTGCTTATTCCTGGATTGTAAACGTATAATTTTTAAATGTCTGTTTCTATTTAAAACTTCTAACTAGAAGACAATTATATGGAAGGGATTAAACTCTGAAAGCCTCTATCCTAGACGATGGGCCATATTTAAGAAAAGAATGCTGAGAACAGGAGAAATAGTTTTACCCAGGAAAGTTTTTTTTTTTTTTAAGACAAGCAATCCTTAACTTAGTTAGTAGATTCAGAAATGTGAACAGTGTTTTATTTCCTATTAGATAATGAGTTATCAAACTAGAACCAACATATGATACTATCTAAAAATGTGTAACTATTTCTATGTACAAGAAAAATAGTAGCCCTAATAGTATTCTCAATTAAATTTATAGAGTTGGCTGGTCTGTTCACAATACCAGGGAAATGGAATCATTACAGATGTACATCAATTGATGATTAGTTAATGAAAGTGAGAATATGTATATACATATGGATATGAAGTGGACTATTACTCATCTTTAAAGAAAAATTAAATAATTAAATTTGTAGAAAAATGGAATGATTATACTAACTATATCTACATTCGGGCTCCAAAAGAAAATCTCACTGTTCTCTCATCTGAGAACTGAGCTTTAAATCTTGAATGTGTGTGTATAATTAACTGAGACAAGTTAACTTTTTTGTGCATGTATCTAGAACTGACCACTGGTGACTAGAAAACCTAAGCAGAGACGAAACCTGGAAGACACTGGTTCTCCCTCTTTCCACGGGCTTTGTCTGTAGTTCTTCATCTTTAGAAGAGACCATGACCTTTATATACATTAGCATGACAAATGTTTCTATCTTTACAATGGTTTTTAAGAGGGGCAGGGGAGAATCATATTGTTGAGAGTTTTTGGGTACAGCTTCCCTGTCATCTATAGAGGGTACATCTCATAGTAAACATCTGTACTTCCTGGCTCTTAACTTTTCAGTTCTCCTTTGCAATTTTCCCAGAGCCTTAACTCTATGGCTTGCATTGCTGATGCATCAGTCGGATTGGTAGCTCATGTTCACTGATTATCTGCCTTTACTAGAGGTAATTCTCTGTAAAAACATCCATCATTTGAGAAAAAAAGCCTCTTTGATTGGGAGTTAGAATTTCACCCACCAGTACTCTATTTACATCATTTCTAACCCATCTCACTACCACCCCAACTCTTCGCACACACGCTTTCTTAAATTTAATGACATCTTCTGATTTAACAATTATTTACACACACACACACACACTCACCATGCTAACTCTTTTTCATGACTCTCCTATGTATATCTGCTTAGAGATGACCACTTAGGATTTGAGAATTTGTGCCTGAAGAAGATAATTTTTTAATTAGCAGCCATTAATTGACTGTAGCTCTTTATCTGAAGGTGACAGGACTGTGGTGTTTAAGAAATAAAGTCTTTAGGTTTGTTTCCATGTCCCCAAATTTCCTTAAGTCATGTAATCCATCCTTATTTAAGAGAAAGTTCCTTAACTATACTGGTTCTCAGGTTCCTTACATGTATAGGACTGACAATAAAAATTCAGACTTATGGAGCTAATTTAAATTATACAATTCTTGTAAATAAAAATAAATAGCAACATTAGAATGGTATAAGCACTGAAAAGAAACAATTTCTTGTTACAAGATCTGTAATAAGTGTCATAAGCAAATAATCAACCATTGTGACTATCCAGCCCATATTCCCTGTCTTCTTTACAATTTTTATTTTGTTTACTGTTAAAAATTGTGCTTTATTTCCTGAAGGCTTTTCAGTAATGACATTGATTTTGCTTCCTTGGAAATAAAGATTAACTCAAAAAATATTGGTAAAAGTGTTTATATGGATATTAATCAAGAGATATTTCTGCAACTGCCTTCTGAAATAGAGATGGGGACTGTACTTCTGAAATATCTTTTTCAGAAATTCTTGCAAGAATTATAGAGAAATATAAACATATTATATAAAATCCAGCCACAGATATATTATGACAAAATAGTTAATATGTAAAGTTATAACAAATGACAAACTAAGATAGTCCTGTTTGATCGAGAAAGAGGGAGAAAATAGCAGAGGTTATAATTTGTTTATTATTGCTTTTGTGTGGAGGACACAATCAAGAAACACTTCACCATGGAATGACTACTAATTTGAGTGAATGAGAATAATTGAGAACAAATTGTCATATTAATATACATGATTATGCATTTGACTGAGATCTGTTGATGTTATTTCGAATAAATTTATACAGAACACTTTAATATAACTAAATATTTATGATATATTAAATAGCATATTTAAATAGCAAACTGTTCAATCACTAAATCAAATACTATAAAAGATTTTGTAATTATTTTTCCTTTCAATAATCTTATATAAGTATGTTCTGTCATCTAATTATAAATTAGCAAACATACTGAGAGAATAATTCTGAGCAAATTGTAATGCTTGCCAGAGCCTAAGCCAAGACATAAATTTGTATTTAAATGCTATAAGTCATGCTGCTAACCATCTTGCCATTTTAGAGAGTCTGCAGTGCAAACAATAAACTGTCATTCATCTCTTTCGTCTACAAAAACTTAGTGAAATTTGGGTGTGGTGGCACACACCTTCAATTTGAGCACTGAGGATACAGGGGCAAGCAGATCTCTGAATTCATGTCCAGTCTGTCTTCAGAGCTAGTTCTAAGTCAGTCAAAGCAACACAGAAAAGCCTTGAGTCACAAAAAAAGAACAGAAGAATAACAACAAAACCTTACTAAAGAACTACTATATCCTGGAATTACACATTTTAATACAGCACTGAGTTCTCCTTAATCTATATCATTGTCAAATAAAATATTCATGTTGAAAAAGTAAGGAACTCTAATCTGAGGCTTGATATGATACTGTTATCATCCTGGTAATGTTGGGTAAGTACTTATACTTTTCATAAAATGCTACATTGAGGAAGAAAGCACACTTTCCCTTGCAAAGAGATTACACACTGCTTAAAGCATTAGTAAGCTTGGGCTAGACACAATTCCACAGGGAAACAGTGGCTGTGCAGTATATTTAGAGATGTGCTGTGTTAGCTGGCTAAATGCTTGGGAAGTGTTTAGATTAAGACAAAAGAAGAGGGCATTTTGAAGGTGGTGATGGATTTTGGAGTCTGGTTAGGTCACACACACACACACACACACCCAAAAAATAAATAAATAAAATGGAAGAAATGAAACCCAGGATATCAGCTTAATAAGATACTGTGAAGCCCTGTTAACTTTGCTGTGATTTTGAAACTGCCTTTCATTGCAACACCAAGGTTAGTGAACTAAAGCCTCATCATAGCCCTGTTTTGCCACATTCATCTCCTTGAAACTCAGAGGCTGACCTGCTTTATATCTCACTTAGAAGATTCAGGGAAATCTGAATTGCCCATTACACCATGAGAAGAAGAGGTTGTCACTTTCAAATAATACAGAGCCATTCTCTGAGAAAAATCCTTCAGTGTTTGTTATCGAAAAGAACATGGCAATCTAACAAAATGCTATGAACAGTTGAAAAACAGGAATAAATTGTATGAAACCTGTCAAATTATTCATGGCAATGAGTAATTTCTTCACTCCAATTTCTTTAGTATCGATTAGCTGAGTTTTAACTATACCTACAAGACATACTCAGGTATTGCAATAGCTAAGCATTAAGAACTCTAATTAGAAGTACCCTTGACTCAGCAACAAGCACACAGGGCCAAGGTAAGCTAATAACAAGAGCAGTTTATTAAGACATAAGTCACACATTGACCTGGCTTGCAACAATACGCACAGCTAAGTGATACAGAATCTAAATCCCTGACAAAGCAAGGCAAAGAACTAGCCATCAGTCCCAAGCAAAGCTGAATTTAAAGTGGAGCATTTTCCAGTGAAAGAACAACACGGAGTGTTTTTAAAATATACAATCTCATATTAAGACACTCTGTTTGCATAATTGACTTTTCAATATAAACAATGTTGCAGGTAAAATAAGCCCAAAGTGGGCAATAGTTTCCTGGAATATTTTATTGTTGATAACCTATGTAAAAGACGGTCATGAACAGAAAAATTTGTGAAACTGCCCTGTGGTTGGAACAATGTGGTGTTGGTCTATAGTACCAGTGCTTTGCTGTGTTTCTATTTACAATGGTGCATTTATTGTCTTTTTTAATAGTTAAACTAAATTTGCCATAAGTAGGAAAAGTAATTAAAGAAACCCCCCTTTTCTGAACACTTTTATTTGCTTATATTTATTCTTTTTCTCTTCCAAAAAATACTGATGGAAGAAAATATTCATATATAGAATAGTTTTCTTTCATGCTTGTCTTAGCTAGGATTTTACTGCTTTGAAGAAGCGTCATACCACAACTTTTTAATGTTGTTTTGTTTAAAAAAATATTTACTTATTTTTCATCTTCTGCCACAGTTTCCTCTCCCTTGTCTCCTCCAAATTCCTCTTCCCCACATCCCTCTGTTCCAACCCACCAATCCACTGCTCCTCTTTTTCTCTGTAGGAAAGGGAAGATCTCCAATGAGTACCACAATTCATGGCATATCAAGTTGTAATAAGACTAGGCACCCCCCATGGATTAAGACTGGACAAAGAAATCTAGTATGTGGAGTAGGGTCTCAAAAGTGAATAACCCCAGCAGCACAGACACTAAGGGCATCATTGAATAAATGGGACCTCCTGAGACTGAGAAGCTTCTGTAAAGCAAAGGACACTGTCACTAAGACAAAAAGACAACCCACTTACTGGGAGAAGATCGTCACCAACCCTGCAACTGACAAAGGTCTGATCTCCAAAATATATAAATAACTCAAGAAACTAGACCATAAAAGGCTAATCAACCCAATTATAAAATGGGGCATTGAGCTGAACAGAGAATTCTCAACAGAAGAACTTCAAATGGCCAAAAGGCACTTAAGGTCATGCTCAACTTCCTTAGCGATCAGGGAAATGCAAATCAAGACAAATTTAAGATACCATCTTACACCTGTCAGAATGGCTAAAATAGAAAACACCAATGATAGCCTTTGCTGGAGAGGTTGTGGAGAAAGGGGTACACTCACCCATTGCTGGTGGAAATGCAAACTTGTGCAACCACTCTTGAAAACAGTGTTTCGTTTTCTCAGGAAATTTGGGATCAACCTACCCCTGGATCCAGTAATACCACTCTTGGGAATATACCCAAGAGAGGCCCTATCATACAACAAAAGCATATGCTCAACTATGTTCATGGCAGCATTATTTGTAATAGCCAGAACCTGGAAACAACCTAGATGCCCTTCAATGGAAGAATGGTTGAAGAAAGTACGGAATATATACATATTAGAGTATTACTCAGCAATAAAAAACAAGGACTTCTTGAATTTTGCATACAAATGGATGGAAATAGAAAACACTATCCTGAGTGAGGTAAGCCAGACCCAAAAACAGGAACATGGGATGTACTCACTCATATTTGGTTTCTAGCCATAAATAAAGGACATTGAGCTTATAATTCATGTTCCTAGAGAAGCTAAATAATAAGGTGAATCCTAAGACAAACACATAGGCATCCTCCTGAATATTAACCTTCATCAGGAGATGAAAGGAGACAAAGACAGAGACCCACATTGAAGCACCGGACAGAAATCTCAAGGTCCAAATCAGGAGCAGAAGGAGAGAGAGCAAGAGCAAGGAACTCAGGACCACGAGGGGTGCACCCACACACTGAGACAATGGGGATGTTATGATAAAGATTATGATACAGAGAACCTTTCTCAAAAAGTAAAAAGTTAAAAGTAAAAATAAACAAAATGGAGGTTAAAAAAAGCTGTACAAAGATGGAAAATACACAGAGAATGTTGATACTGTATGCTATTATGCTCTGTTTGAATTGTTTGAATGCTGAGGATGGAGCAACAGCTGCTAAAAGATATTTATTTATAAATGCTGCTGAACTAATCCAACATAGATTTTTGAAAATGCCTTGACTTTGAAATTTGGATCTAAGGACATGATGCTTTGGAAAGGAGTTTCTTATTTTGTTTTCACATAGTCTGTGGATTTATCTATCCGGATATGGTATGATGGACCACGCCCTCCTGAAGGGTTGCTGTGAACATCTTCAGAAAATTGCTTCGCTCAACTGCCAACTGAGATGAAACTGGCACACAGGTTATACCATGAAAAACCTAATTAACGACGCCCCCATTCAGCAGGAAGCAGTTTGGAGAGAAAAAACTGCACCCATGTTCCCAAATATGGTTAATAAATGTTCTTTTACATTTAAAGGGGGATATGATATAGGCATGAATAATTTGCATTAGTATAGATTTTGCTTTATTGATAGAGATTTAAGGTCAATTTTGTTATATGTATATGCATATTTCTGCTATTGGTTAAGATATTGTGATTGTGTAGTTCATTAAAAATGTAATGTATAATTAAGAAATATAGGTTAATGGATAATCATCGGTAATAGTCAAGTTTGTAGTCATGTTAGCTGGATTTTCTAGATATATAGAGATACATTTCAGTTAGATAGACATTCTTCATATCTTTCAAAGACTGCAGAACATGGCATTTAATGTTTTAGTAACTTAGGACTTTTCATGACAATGAGACACTCTGTTCCTGGCAGCACCAATCTACTTCAAGAGGAAGATGGGCATCGAAGAGGATCCTTATGGAGTTTGATAGCCATTTGGGCAAGAAACTGTTCTTGCCTGGACTATTGCATAAACTGGAAACAGAGAACCCGCAGAGAGAAGACTACTGAGCTTGCCTAAAGTTGAGATGATCTTTCGGGGTTCCTGAATCATGAAGGAGTCTACAAGACATTCTGCAGGACACAACAGATTGTGACTGAAATGACTTTGAATTTTCCTGCTTCATGGAAATGTCTGCTGGATACTATGGGCCTGTAGGCCGAAGATAGATGCCCCAACGGTACAGAGGAACTTTGGGTGACTGTACAGGCTGTGAGATGTCTCTGTCATTTCTAGAGTTTAAAAGTTGCTTTTTTCTTGTTTGCTTAGGTAATATTGTATCTTTCTGGAGTCTTTGATGGAGTTAAGAATAGTTAGTTATAGTTATAATTTTCCTTAGTTATGATAAAGATTATTGTAATTTTTACTTGATAACTGTATTGTTATATGTAATTTTGCTATGTTAAAGTTAAAACCTTCCTTTTTTTGTTTAAACAGAAAAAGGGGAAGTAATGTGGGAGTGTCATATATCAATCTGTTGATTTCATTAGTTAAGCAATGAAGAAACTGCTTGGCTGGCCCTCATAGGTTAAAACATAGGTGGGAGGAGTTAACAGAACAGAATGCTGAGAGTAAGAGGAAGTGAGCTCAGACTCCACAGCTCTCCTCTAGGGGGCAGACACCTCAGAGAGATGCCATGCTCCTGGCTCCTGGGCAGACACATGCAATGAAGCTCCAACCCAGGATGGATGTAGGCTAGAATCTTCCCAGTAAGCTCACCTAGCTGTGCTACATAGAATATTAGACATGGGCTAGTCCAGGTGCAAGAGTGAGCCTAGAAGAGGCTAGATAGAAATGGGCCAAGCAGTGTTTAAATGAATACAATTTGTGTGTTGTTATTTTGGGCATAAGCTAGCATGTGGGCGGCCGGGGTGCTGGGGACGCAGCCCCGCCGCTCCTTATTACTACATTCTTGTGGTATCGTTGACCTTTCTGGGTCCTACATTCATTTCTTTTTTTCTTTTTTGCAAGATTCTCTAAACTCTGCCTAATGTATGTCTGTGTGTCCACATCTATTTCTATCAGTTGCTGGATGAGACCTCTGTGATGATAGGGGTAGAAACAACTCTGGTCACAAGACTTGGCCATTACAGGCTATAGACACTATTGATAGGTATCATAGCTGGCATAATTCTTGTAGATTCCTAGATGATTACCTTGTGCCAAGTTTTTACATGACTCCAAATAGGAAAACATTGGGCTGCCTTCCAGTTCAGTGTTGTAGTTCATTATTGTGATGGCTGGAAGCATGATGGTACACAGGCAGATATGATGCTGGAGATGACACTAGGAGTTCATATACATACGGATCCAATAAAGCAGGAAGAGAGAGTGACACTGGACCTCGATTGAGACTCTAAATCTCAATGGTTGTGTGGCAGGATTGTTGATGATATTTCTCTTTCAGTATCCTATAGAGCATCTTCACACCTCAAAGACACTAGGACATAGGTGTGAGGGCTTTATGTAGTCACAAGTTCGACTTCTTTGACTTCAATGAATTATATGTGTGCGGTCATTTGAAATAGGACCCCAATGACAGTTACCTGAGAACAATACTTTGTCTTAGCATCAGGATTGATTGGTTGGGGACATCCACGTGATCCCATGGGCCAACAACTCAGTTGAATGCAGTCATGTCTTTTTGGGAGCTGTACACCCTCAGACCTTGAAGTTTCTTTGACTCCTTTCTTGGTGGAGTAAACAATTTGCTTTTCTATGCTTGCAGCTGCTCTGAGCATGAAACTGTCATGAGTTTCTGATATAAGGAAGAGGTTTCTGGTGGGCTTGTCATGGAAAATTCTGAGAGGTAAGGTCACTAGTTAAAGAGAGCACTATATAAACTGCTTTGGAACATAATAAAATTGACATGCTTGTTTCAATAATAAAAGGGAACACGAATAAAGTAGTCCTACACTAGCTTCTGTCTGTTCTTTACTCCCCAGACCCTTGCCTGACTGCGGTTCCTGGTGGTGCAGGCTCTACAATGTCTCACCAGTGGAATCCTTGCTTGGCTATATGAGGACAGTTGAGGTTACATATTCCCTATTATTAAGGTAACCCTCCATTTGGATCACCTTTGTTGGTTCCAGGAAGTTCCCACTTCACTAGGTTTCTACACCACTCCCCAAATGGTGTAGAATTCCAGATACCTCTCTCTGCCTATGTTCCAACACTGGTCAATGCTAACACCCTGATAGGTTTCCACCCTCAGTTGCCTTTTAAACTGAGCCATCTCTTCCCACTGTTGTTCCCTCTATCCCATCCCCCATTTTACCACTCTGATAGGTCTTCACTGTCCTACAGTCAACCCATGAGCCTATTTTATTTCCTTTCTCAAGGGAGAGCTATACCCTCCCCTCAACAGCTTCCCAGAGCCTCTTCTTTACCTAAGCTTTCTGGGTCTTTGAATTGTAGCTTGGTTACCATTTACATAATAGGTAATATCCTGTTTTAAATAAAAAAATACCATATTTTTATTTGGGAGTATTTTTTTCTAGTTTCATCCATTTTCCTACTAATTTTATGATGACATTTTCTAAACAGCCGATTAACACTTCATTGCACACTTCATTTCCTTTCTCCATTTTTTCTGAGCAATTGTCCCTTTGGTAGGATATGGTAGAATCCTTTGTGTACATGTGGGATAGCTGGGTCTTGTAATAGCTTGATTCCCAGGTATACGGGGAACTGCCATGTTCATTTCCATATTGACTGTACCAGTTTGTACTCTCAGCAGCAATGAAGTAGTATTCCTCTTATTCCGTATGCTCTCCAGAATGAGCTGACACTTGTGTTATTGATTGGATATTAGTCTTCTATTGAATAGGTACTTTTCCCATTTTGTAGACTGCCATATTGTCCAGTTAATGGTGTCTATTGCCTTACAGAAGGTTTAAGTTTCATGAGGTCCCATTTACTAATTGTTGATTTTAGTACCTGCAACACTGATATTCTGTTCAGAAATTCATCTTCTTTGCCAATAAGTTAAAGGCTGTACCTCATTCTCCTGTCTGTCAGTTTCAGTGTATCTGGCTTTATATTGAGTTCTCTGATCTACTTTGACTTGAGTTTTGTGCAGTGTTATAAATATGGATCTATTTGCATTCTTCTACAAAAAGACATTCAGTTTAAGCAGCACCACTTATTAAAGATGTTGTCTTTTATTTTCCCCTTATATATATGGATTCTTTACCAAAATAACTTGGTCAATGTGAATGCACAAAGTAAAAGGGAACACGCATAAAGTAGTCCTACACTAGCTTCGAATAGGGCACAATAAGGGGTACTTTATTTAAGGGGGACCCACAGATCACAATGGGGAACAGGAAAAAAATCCAGCATCCATGTGAGAGCGGTGAGAGAGAGAAAGAGAGCCAGAGCAGTGGGCACACATCTTTTGTTACCCAAGGCCATGCCCAACCTAGTTCAGCTTCTCAAAGGCCATTGGCTGAAGAAGTTTCCCCCATCAACTTGGTTTTGTTGATTCAATTCCATTGTCTGTTTTTATACCAATTCCATTCATAATTTATTACTATACTGCTGTAATAATAAAGTGCATCTTAAAATTAGTAAAGTAAGACCTCACTAGCTATTTTATTGTTAAAGATTATCTTAGCCAACCTGAGAGTTTGGTTTTCCTTGTGAATTTAATAGTTGTCTTTTCAATTTTAAATGTAGGCAAAACATATTTTTGTAGTACTTTGCAATAATTTCAAATACAGTTCTTTTTAGGAAAATTACATTATCTCCAAAATTTTTCATATATATTTTCCTTGACTGCTTGGCTAAAGGAATTACAAGGAGCATTAAAACTTTGGGGAAAAAAATGGTTAAAAAAAAACAATATTTGCAAACAGTAATGCATGTTTTGTATCTGTGTTAAATTTTCAGTATTCTCTAGGATGCTCTCCTGCCATGGCAGAAAGTTAATGTTTATTCTTCATTATGTCTCCCTGTCTTATTTACTCTTTTCAATTTCCCCTGAAATATTCTTACTCATTTTCATACATTTTCAATTCATTAAAATAATTAGAAAATTACAATAAATAAGTAAATAAAATTATCTACATTTATGGAACACAAAAGTAATTTTGAAATAAATTCTCCAGATTCTAACTTCTAGTTCAGCAATTGAGGAAAATAATCATTGGTAAAATTTTCAAATTGTTTGCGGACTGATTTTATGAAATGAATCTAGATAGTGTATTTAAAAAAGTATTTACTAGTCAGTTTTGCATTGGTTTATGAGATAACTGATTTCTTTAAGATGATGTTCATTTCTTCAGTTGTTAAAATAAATAGTAGCTCATTTAAGGGTTATAATATTAAAAGTTCTGCTGATATTTTACTGTTTATTGATGAACCTATCTTCATAAAGAATTTTTTGAAAACTCATCAAATTCAGTGAATAAGTTTTCTTCATAACCCATTTGAAATTATTTCTAATAAAATGATAAAAATTTGAAAAAAATATTAAAAGTGTAGCTCATTAAAACTTTCCAAGTTAATTTTCAAAAAAAGTTCATTTATTCACACTGTTCCAATAGGTTTTATATTGTAAGAATAATGGTTGACATATATACTTTCTCAGTTGTGTTCTATGGATATTTTATCAATTGATGTTACATATTTCCAAATGCCTTTAGCTTGTGTTTAATTGACATAATACTAGCAACCACACCCATAATGAGTCCCTATCAAGCTTGATACTCAGGAACACCAGGGACAGTCCTATGAACTAGAACCAGAAAACATGTAAGGATTCTAACCTAACCTGAAAGTTGAGAACCAGGATTGCTAAGGACTTAGGATTAATGTTGCAACTTTTCAGTACAATAGTAAATAAATACCCTCCAAATCTTGTTATTTGGTCCTTCAGTGAGGGGAATACTGTGGTGGTTTGAAAAGGAATGTCTCCCATAGACTCACAGATTTGAATTATTTGTCGCCAGGAAGTGACCCTAATAGGATGTATTGCTTCGTGGAGAAAGTGGGGCACTGGGGGTGGGATTTGTGGTTTCAAATACTAGAGGCAGATTGAATATCCCTCTCTACCTGCTGCTGGATGATTCAGATGTAGAACTCTTCAGTCTTCAACAGCCACGTGTCTGTTGGTTCACCACTGTGATTCCTGCCATGATGGCAATGGACTAAATCTCTAAACCTGTAAGTGAGCCACACTGAAATGATTTCCTTTATAAAAGTTGCTGTAGTCATAGGGTTTCTTCACAGCAATAGAAACCCTACCTAACACAGATACTGACTTCCTAAACTGCTAAGGGAAGAACATTCTTATGCACTCCACCAAATCAAACATTCATATTTCCAGAAAGATTCTTTGAGATATACCAAGCAATATTTATCTGCTACCAAGTATTCCACAGTCCTGCCAAGTTGAAAGACAAAATTAAATATCTCATGAAGTCTCAGTGTTATCCTGGGAACACAGATTATTGACCTATGCAGAAGGCACAGTTTTTTTTTTAATTTGAACATTTGATGACCCTTAGGGCAATTGCAAATATGCCTCTGGGATCCAGCCAGTTTTGTATGGTTTCCATCTGAAAAGACTAGTATATAAGATAAATGAATGCTTACAAATTCATGGGTAAAAAGCAATATTTTTTTTAGTAAACACAAAACTGAAAGAAATAGCCATGAAAATGTGCCACGATTTGTGTGTCCTTTGCTGATTTGTATGATGTCAAACATGGAATATCAGTATGTGGATATTTCTTTTCTGTTCTCACCATAGATTACTAATTTAGCCTGACAAAAGTTTATTCTAATTTTCCTCTTGTCATTTTTTCACCAATGACTACATTTTGGTTATATCTCTTATGGTGTTCTTTGAATAACATATAAAGTAAAGTATATAAAAAATAAAATTCCCTATCTAAGAAAACATTCTGTAATCAGAATAGGTAGCTATTATTGAATTGTCTATAATAAGCTAACTCTTTCAGATGCTTAATAACTGTGATTTTTCTTCTCTTCAGACTGGTTCCTTTTGGAAAAAACAACTAAATATTTTCTGTTTTTTATCTTTATATTGCTTTGACTTTCTGTCATCTATTTTCCAATTGCTAGCATCCACTCATTACATCTGTTCTTGAGAGCTCATTAGCAGAGTCTGGTTGGATTAGCTGTGCAACATGTGGACGGTTGCTTTTTAGTTGTGTGATGTTGTGTGTTTGCATATTGAGAGTTCATATGTGTAGATGTGGGTGTAAAAGCCTAATGTCAACTTAAGGGAATATTCCTCAGGATCTCTCCATCTTTTATTTTTTCTCTTCATTGAACTTGAGCTTTTTTTTTTTAAACTAGACTAGCTAAGCAGGTATTGCTAATGATTTTGATATATCTCTATTCCTGGTGTTGAGATTATAATAGCATACAATCCCAATAAAAAAATTTTTGTATGTGTAGAGATTTTTATGTCTTTTGTTTTTATGCATGCCTTGATAATTTCATTCATAAATATGATGTCTCTGAACTTAACTCAGACCTTCATGATTATATAATAATAAAGTTAATTTTTAATTAGTTAATTATTTTTTTTACAAAACCTCTTAGTTCATTTTACATACCAATTCCAGTTTCTTCTCCCCCACATCCTCCCTTTACTTCCAACTTCTCTTCACCACAAAACCCACCCACAGAGAGAGTAAGGCTTCCCATGGGGAGTCAACAAATTCTAGCACATCACTTTGAGGAAGGACATAGGCCCTTCCCACTATATCTATGCTGAGCCAGGTATCCTTCCAAAGAGAATGGGGAAAAAAAGACAGTTCAAGATAATGGGATGAATCCTGGTCCCACTCTCAGTTGCCCCACAGACTGCCCCAGGCATACAGCTGTTACCTACATTCTGAGGGTCTAGTTTGGTCCTATGTTGGTTACCCTGAAATCAGTCAAGTCACTGAGTTCCCAATAGTTCATATTAGCTGTTTCCATGGGTATCTCCATCATGGTCTTAACCCCCTTGCTCATATGATCACTCCTTCCTCCCTTTGAAAAGACTTTGGGAACCCAGCCCAGTGCTTCACAGTGAATCTCTGCATCTGCTTCCATCAGTTGCTGGATGAAGGTTCTATGATAACAATTAAGGTATCATCAATCTGATTACAGAGAAAGGGAAGTTCAGGCACTCTCTTCACTATCACTTAGGGTCTTAGCTGGGATATGCCTTGTGGATTCCTGGGAATATCTCTAGAGCCAGGTTTCTCACTAGCCCCATAATGGATCCTTCAATCAAGATATCTATTTCCTTGCCTTCCTTCTCTGTCCTTCCCTCTTCTCAACCATCCCATTTCCTCATGTTTTCTTCTTCCTGCCCTTCTCTCCTCCTCTTCCCCTTCTGCCCTCACTTCTCCCACCTCCATGCTCCCAATTTTCTCAGGACTTCTTATCTATTTCTACTTCACAGTGGGATCCATATATATTTCTCTTAGGGTTCCTCATGTTACTAAACTTCTTTTGGATCATGGACTATACTAGTAATCCTTTACTTTATGTCTTAAATTCACTTATGAGTGAATACACACAGCGTTTATCTTTCTGGGTGTGAGTTACCTCACTCAGAGTAGTTTTTTTTTTGTTCCATTCATTTGCCTGCACATTTCAAGATGTAATTGGGATTTTTGTTTTGTTTTGTTTTACCTTTGAGCAGTACTCCATTGTGTAAATGTACCACATTTTCTTTGTCCAATATTCAGGTGAGGGGCATCTCGGTAGTTTCCAGGTTCTGAATATTACAAATAATGCTGATATGAACATAGTTGAGAAAATGTCCTTGTAGTGTGATTGAGTATACTTTGGGTTTATGCCTATGAGTGGTGTTGTTGGGTCTTGAGGTAGGGTGATTCCAAATTTTCTGAGAAACTGCCACACTGATTTCCAAATTGACTGTACAAGTTTTTCTCCCACCAGCAGTGGAGGAGTGTTCCCTTTTCTCTGTAGCCTCTCATACGTACATAAGCTGTTATCGGTGATTTTATCATAGCCATTCTGACTGGTTGGGTATAGTAGTTTGGGTTTGCATCCATGGTCTCTTAGCTTCTGAAGTACCTCTATCCAGGACCTTCTGGCTTTCATGGTTTCCATAAAGAAGTCAGGTGTAAGTCTGATCGGTTTACCTTTATAAGTTACTTGGCCATTTTCCTTTTCAGCTCTTAATATTCTTTCTTTAACCAGTGTATTTAGAGTTTTGATTATTATATGGCGAGGGGATGTTTTTCTCTGATCCAGTCTGTTTGGTGTTCTGTATGCTTCTTGAATATTCAAAGGAATATATTTCTTTATGTTGGGAAAGTTTTCTTCCATAATTTTGTTTAAAATATTTTCTGGGCCTTTGAGCTGTGACTCTTCTCCTTCTTCTATTCCTATTATTCTTAGGTTTGGTCTTTTTATTGTGTCCCATATTTCCTGAATGTTTTGTGATGAGAATTTGTTGGCTTTGCTGTTTTCTTTGATCAGTGCATTTATTTTCTCTATGGTGTCCTCAGAATCTGAGATTCTTTCTTCTATCTCTTGTATTCTATTGATTATGCTTGTTTCTGTAGGCTCTGCTCGTTGACCTAGATTTTCCCTATCTGACTGGTATAAGATGGTATCTCAGAGTTATTTTGATTTGCATTTTCCTGATGGCTAAAGATGATGAGCCATTCCTTAAGTGCCTTTTTGGCCATTTGCAGTTCTTTTTGAGAATTCTCTGTTTAGATCTGTAAATCATTTTTTAAATGGATTTTGTTATTTTAATGTCTAGTTACTTGAGTTTTTTAAAATATATTTTGGAGATCAGTTCTCTGTCTGATGTGGTGTTGTCAAGATGTTTCCTGTTCAATAAGCTGCAGTTTTATCTTATTGATTGTGTCCTTTGCCTTACAGAAGTTTCTCTGTTTCAGGAAGTCACATTTATTTATTGTTGTACAGTTCTTTAAGGTTGTCTAATATTCTAATATGAAGTTTTAATCTTTAAGCTATATAGGAATTAAAAATTATAGATCAATAGACATTCATGTTTGTCATGGTTATAGTTGGACTAATCAAATTATTTAGTACATAGAGACTGTATTCATCATGGATAGGTAATTTTCAACAACTTCAAAGAGCTGTAAAATATGACATTTTGAAAACTTAGGGTTTTGTTGACAAGAGACACAAGTGCTCCTGGCAGCACTGATTTATTCCTGAGATTGTTGAGCACCAAAGACACTCCACTTGGAACTTGTTTTCTTTTAGGCAAAGCTGGCCTTTTGGCAAGAAACACCCCATGACTCAATTACTGACAAAATGCACTGTCTAGACTGGACAAGCAGAATAAAAAAAAAAAAAAAAAAAAAAAAAAAAAAAAAAGACTGCTAAACCTTGCCAAGGCAGGGTAAGACAGTTTCGAAAAATTTCTTGCCTCTAAAAATGTTCTGTCATTTACTCTAGGCCTTAGCCAAAGTTGGTTATTCCAACATTACAAATGAGACTTTGGGTGATTGCCCAGGTAGCCATTTGTCTCTGTCATTTACTGCACATTTTGAAAGCTGTTTGATTACACTTTCTGCCTGCTCAAGGTCTTTGATGGGGTCAAAGACAAGATAGCTGTAGTTACTTTCTTCTTAGACTTAGCTAAATAATTTCTAATACAAGATTTAGACTCCTTAAGATAGAATAATTATTAAAACATTTAGCATACATTTCTTGCTTAATATTGTTTATGGTGATTGTAATGATAATTTTTGTACTTGATATCTGTTCTTATTGTACATGGTTTTATATTGGGTTTGGAACTCTCTTATTTAGACAAAAGAGGGAAGTGATGGGGAACCTCCTTTAACCAATGGTCGTTGAGAAGCTGGACCATGTTTGATGTGACCTTGTACCAAAAATGTGTGGGCCCACCCACTTTCTCTCTCATCTGGATGCTCGGTTCAGTTCCTGTTCCTGGTTCCTACAAAGCCTGTTATCTACGAGTTCCCCCTAAATAAAGAAGCCCTTTAATACCCAATTCTGAGCTAGTGTTGATTTTATTTCATTCACATTCACCTTCATATGTGGATTGATGTCGGAGTCTTTGATTCAATTCCATTGGTCCACCTATCTGGTTTTATGACAATTCTAAGAAGTTTTCATTACTATAGCTCTATAATAGAGCTTGATGTCAGGGATGGTGATCCCTCCAGAAGTTTCTTTATTGTACAGGATAATTTTGACTCTCCTGGGTTTTTCTTTTTCCATATGAAGATGAGTATTGTTCTTTCAAATTCTGTGAAGAATTGTGTTAAGAGTTTGATGGGTATTACATTAAATCTGTAGACTGCTTTTGGTACGACTGCCACTTTTATTAAGTTGATGCTACCTGTTTAAGAGCATGGGAAGTCTCTTTTTGATTTTCTGATATCTTCCACAATTTCTTCCTGGTTTAAAAATTTAAATTTCATGTTATACAGGTCTTTCACTTCTTTCATTAGTGTTTCCTCAAGATATTTTATTCTATTTGTGGCTATTGTAAATGGGGTTGTGTCTCTGATTTTTTCCTCAGTCCTTTTATCATTTGTATACAGGAGGACCACTGACATTTTTGAGTTTTATATCTTATATCGAGCCATATTTCTGAAGGTATTTATCAGCTGTAGGAGTTGTCTGGTAGAATATTGTGGTTAATTTATTTATCCTATCATATCTATTATAAATAGTGAAAGTTTGATTTCTTCTTTTCCAATTTATTTCCTTTTGATCTCCTTTTGTTGTCTTATTGCTCAGGTTAGAACTTTGAGTATTATGTTGAATAAATATATAAAATGGATAGCCTTATTTTGTTCCTAATTAATTGAGCTCTCAAGACAAACATTTGATTTTTTTTAAAAAAATTAAGATAGCCTCCAGAGATAAGTTTATTGTTGAAAAATTTCTTTCTCTCTCCATATATATATAATCAAATTATTCCAAATTTTACTGGGAGAGGAAAAAATAGAAACAAGGAACACAATTCATGTAAGAAATGTGGATTAAAACCAACTAAGAAAAGTCTGTACACAGCACTTATTCTGTTACTTATAAGTTACCCTAAAATTTTCAGTAGAAAAATTCTATAGGTGACAAATGCTTTCTATAATATAGCAATTACAAATTTAAATTAAAAAAGTGAATAGCTTTCCTAAATACAAATGAAAAATGGGCGGAAAACAAAATTGGCCTCTAAGAGCTTCCACTCTAGCATCAAATAATATAAAGCATCTTGGGAAAATTCTAACCAACTAAGTGAAGGACTTGTGTGATACCTACACATTAGAGTACTAGGCTGCGGAAAAAAAAAAAAAAAAAAAAAAAAACAATGACTTCTAGAATTTTGCATGCAAATGGATGGAAATAGAAAACACTATCCTGAGTGAGGTATCCCAGACCCAAAAAGATGAACATGGGATGTACTCACTCATAATTGTTTTGTAGCCATAAATAAGGGTCACGGAGACTACAATTGGTGAACCTAAAGAAGCTAAATAAGAAGAACCTTCATCTGGTGATGGATGGAGATAGAGACAGAGACCCACACTGGAGCACTGGACTGAGCTCCCAAGGTCCCAATGAGGAGCGGAAGGAGGGAGAAGATGAGCAAGGAAGTCAGGACCACGAGGGGTGCGTCTACTCACTGAGACAGTGGGGCTGATCTATTGGCAGCTCACCGAGGCCAGCTGAACTGGGGCTGAAAAAGCATGGGATAAAACCGGACTCTCTGAACATGGTGAAAAATGAGGACTGATGAGAAGCCAGGGACAATGGCACAGGGTTTTGATCCTACTTCATGTACTGGCTTTGTGGGAGCCTAGCCAGTTTGGATGTTCACCTTCCTAGACATGGACGGAGGGGGGGGGGGGGGACCTAGGACTTTCCACAGGCAGCGAACCCTGACTGCTTTTTGGACTGGAGAGGGAGGGGGAGAGGAGTTTGGGCGGAGGGGGAGAAGGGTGGGAGGAGGGGGAGGGAAATGGGAGGTTGGAAGGAGGCAGATACTTTTTTTTTTCCTTTTCTCAATAAAAAAAAATTAAAAAAAAACTTCAAATATTTGAAAAAAGATATGGAAGAAAATAACAAAAGATGGAAAGAACACCTATGCTAGGACTGACAGAATTAAACTGAGAATCCTACCAAAAACAATCTACAAATTTAATGAAATCCTCATCAAAATTTCAACACAAAAACAATTCACAAATTTATATGAAATACCAAAATCTCAAAATACCTTAAAACAATCCTGAGTACCCAAAGAACTTCTGGTGATACCACTATCCCTGATGTCAAGCCTGATGCATTTTGGCTTCTTGCCAAATATTTCTGTGTCCAAGAAATTAAATTTAGTCAAGAATATTAAAAGGGAAGTTCTGAAAGACACAATAGATACAGCAGTTTAGATGATCTTTTTGGGGTGATGAGGGATTGTCAAGGCTCCTACATGATCTCCATGCTCATGAAGCAATAGTAAACTTATTTCTTATTAAACTAAGCTATACTTTTTAATATGTGAATCTCTAAAACAACAGGAAACAGCTTCTAATTGGCTGCAACGTTTTTATTGAGTCTATATATGCAAGTAGGGTGCCAAATCAAATATCTAAGTCATATAACCTTGTTAAAGTCCCCAAAAAAAGAAGTCACCAGTGAAATTCATGTTATGTAAAAGAGTATCTTAGTTTGAGACTCTTGCTAGTTTAACAGGAAAAAGAGGTGGATACCAGTTTCTAGATTTTATTCATAAAATGTAATATATTGAATAATTTAGATTTTTTATTTAGTCTTATATTTTTTAGAGAAAAGGGAATTTTTTCCAATGGATATATTTAATTGAAAATAGATTATTTTCTCACACAATATAACAATTATATTTCCACTTCATTCACTTCCTGCCTACTTGCCCTCCCCTCATTTATGTATCTCATTAGAAAAAAAAAACAGATTTTGAAGTGATAATGACCAACTATTACAAAATAAGATTGAGTAAAATATTTCATATTGAAGTTTGGTTTGGTATCCTAACAGGAGAAAATGGTCCAAAGAGCAGATATAAGAGTCAGAGAGCCACTTATTTTCATTGAAAGGAGTCCCATAAAAATACTAAGCTAACTCCATAATAGTCTTAGATTTTTTTAAAATATCATTTATTTATGAATTTTCTTTTGAAATATTTTAAATTGCATTTTTGTTAAATCAGTGTTCATTTTTACTATTAAAATGCTGTGGGACAATGGCTTTACCCTGAAAAGATTTGTTTCTTGTACTTGTTTAATAAAATGCTGATTGGACCATAGCCAAACAGGAAGTAGAGGCAGGGCAATGAGAATAGGAGAATTCTGGGATGAAGAAAGCTCAGTTTGCAGTCATGACCCAGCTGAAGAGGAAGCAAGATAGCAAGATGTGACTGCCTCTCAAAAAGAAAAAAAAAAATACCAAGCTACATGGCTTGGTATGGGCTAATAATAAGTTATAAGAGTTATAATAATAAGTTATAAGAATAATAATGGGCTAATGTAAGTTATAAGAGTTAATAAGAAGCCTGAGCTAATGGGGCAATCAGTTTATAATTAATGTAGACCTCTGTGTGATTTCTTTGGGACTTAACAACTGTGGGTACAGGGTAGGACACAAAACTAAGTCAACGTTATAAGACTAGGAGTCCCATGAAGTTTCTGTTACAACTTGTAAAATCATAATTTCATTAAAATTTGTATTTATTTTCCTGCTGAACATCTACATTGATTCCTTGGAAAATTTTATTTTGTACTTCCTTGCAATTACATATAAGTGGTTTGTTTCAAATTATAATTCATTCATTGATTTTTCAATAATTACACAATTATCTTTATATAACTTCACTTTGAATATTTTCAATAAAAAAATAAAAAAGAAAAAGAATAACAAGAATTAAAGAGCAGTAACTAGATCTAATTAACTCTTGTAAAGAATTCATTGCTCACATGAAAATTTAAAAATACAGCTCAATATCTGCATTCCATCATTATTCATTGTTGTACTTTATATCAGGAATGATTTCATAATTTCTTTTGATGTCTAGACATTGTTGAATTATCAAGAAAATAATTCCTCATGTTTTCTAAAAGACAAATGTTCTAATAACAATAGACCAATATTTTCCCTTCTACATTTTTAAATGAACACCATCCTTTGCAATCAGACTGTTGTAGAATATGAAAATAGCAGAAGATACAGTAATGAGTGCTCCTTAAAATTTAGGAAAACAAAAAAACAACTGTTTAGTTATTTATGATTTGGTGATATTAAGATATTTAAGAAGCATATTTAAAACAGACAAATAATGGAAATGGGAAGTGAAGAAAAACATGACTAGAGAGTTTGGAGACTATCCCACTGGAAAAAAAAACTCAATAATAGTCCATTATAGAGTAACCCTTAAGGGGATTATTCAATAATAGTCAATTATCAGCCAGATATGACTATGACTATACACATCCATAGTCTCAGCTGTGTGATGTGGGAGGCCCTTCTCTCTGTGCTGCTTTTATTGATTAATGAATAAAGAGCTGAATTGACTTGTATGATAGGGCAGAGTTGAGCTAGGTGTAAAAAACTAAACTGAATGCTGGGAAAGGCAAGGCAGAGTTAGAGAGAAACCATGTAGCAGTACCACGATAAGCTCAAAATCTTGCCGGCAAGCCACAGCCAAATGGTGATACACAATTTACAATAAATGGGTTAAATTAAGATGTAAGAGTTAGACAATAAGAAGTTAGAGCTCATGGGCCAAGCCTTGATTTAATTAATACAGTTTCTGTGTGCTTATTTTGGTTCTAGGTGGCCAGAATGAACAAGTGGCCTCCTATAAGAGCTGTGGAATCATAAAACAAAAAGGGTAGATACTATTTCATATAAATGAAACAGACAAATAAAGAAATGCATTTTCCTTATATATTCATCCATGAAGGACATTTAAGTTGTATGAATTTTCTAGACATCTTCACTAAGGGAACAGTGAGTATGGCTGGAGGACATAATTTTTGATTTCATTGTTGTGTCCATTGGCATATGCCAATGAGTAATATAGCTCAGTCAAAAGGTAGATTTATTATTAGTTTTTAAGGAGTTCCCATACTTAGATTCAGAGTGACTGTATCAATTTGCACCCCCGCACAGTGAATGAGGGTTCCTTTTTTTTTACAACATCTGTTGCATTTGTTTTTAGTTGTTTTGTTATTTTAGCCATTTTGAATAAGATATGATAAACCCCAAATTTACTTATTTTTTATTGATATTTTTTGAGCTCTACATTTTTCTCTGCTCCCCTCCCTGTCTCTCCCTTCCCCTCTTCAATCCTTCCCCAATTTACTTAAGAGATCTTGTCTTTTTCTACGTTCTACTCCCCAAGTAGATCTCTTAATGTCCGCATTGTTGTCTAAATTCTCTGGGATTGTGGTTTGTAGGCTGGTTTATTTTTGCTTTATGTTTAAAAACCAACTATGAGCGAGTAAATGTGATAATTGTCTTTCTGTGTCTGGGTTACCTCACTCAAATAATGTTTTCTAGCCCCAACTCTTAGCCTGCACAATTCAAGATGTTGTGATTTTTTTCTGCTGTGTAGTGTTCCATTGTGTAAATGTACTATTGTATGTCAGTGTGGCAATTTCTCAGAAAATTAGGAAAAATCTTTCCTAAAGACCCAGAAATACCACTTTGGGGAATATATCCAAAGGATGCTCAATCGTGCCACAAAGACATGAGTTCAACTATGTTCATAGCAGCTTTGTTTGTCCTAGTCAGAACCTGGAAACAACCTAAATGCCCTTCAATCGAAGAATGGATAAGGAAAATGTGGTATATTTACCCAAATTTATTTTAATTTGAACTTTCCTCAATGTCTAAGGATGACTTAGATTTTTTTTTTAGGTATTTCTTAATTCTTCTACTAAACTCTGTTTAAATTTCCTAACCCATTTTTAATTGGGTCATTTTTTTTCTGTCTGTTTGCATTTTTGAGTTACTTTTCCATTCTGAATGTTAATCCTCAGCCAGAAGCAAAGCTGACAAAGATTTTCTTCCATTCTGTGTGTGTCTTCTTCATTACATCAATTGTTTTCATAGATATATTGAAGCTTTTAGTTTTATGTGCCTCCATACCATTGTTTTGAGTCACCACAATGTCAAAAATATTTGGAAACATAGAGATTTATTCTATTACCAGTGTATTAGAAAATTGCTGCAAAAGTAACATCTCCAATAAAACCCTAAATTATAAAAACATGACTTAAACAGAGAAACAAATCAAGACACGAGGAAAACATATAGAAGCTATAATTGCAATAACTTTTTATTGAAAACAAGAGATTTCAGTATTAAACTCCTTCCTAAAATTGGCAGTGTTCTTTGTCCAGCTTATAATTTGAGTGGGTTGCATCATGAGTCTCAAAGATTCTGCAAACTTTTCTATTAGAAATTTTGTTCAACATTGTTTCCTGCTAGCTTTGAATACATCAGCATGCCAACTGTGTACATTTTTAAATTCACATGGTTTATTAGTTATCCATTGAAGCATAATAAATAGTTCCTTCAGGCAACAAGTACATATTATACATACAGATAAACTTCTTACTAAATTCTGTCCAACAACTGTACCATTTTTAGTTACTTATTTGCTTATCAAACATTTTGTCCTGTGTCTTCCTTCCAGCCATTAGCATTTTACTTCAATTTAATAGTAACTGCATTAGTACCAAATCAAAAAGAAAAAAAAAACATTTACCTGAGACAGTAATAATCTTAATCCAATTTTGACTTGGAATCTCACTGCCTTCTTTTAATAAGTGGGATACCCCTAATATACTGCTAAGTCTGCACTTTTCTACATTAAACGTGGGTCATGTGCAGACAGATTTCTGACTTAGCTGAACTCTGTACTCTTTCCACTAGATCTGTCATTACTGAGAAAAGTCTTTGTCATAGAACATAGATTAAGCTGAGCCAGGGTAATGTCCATAGAGAGATGGATACACACATGTCAGTGCAAACTGAAGACCCATAAAATAAGCATAGTAAAGGGATGCTTACTGGGCATGCTAGAATAAGGCCTGAATGGCAGAGCTCCATAAGAAAATACTTTGTGTTATGACATAATGATTATTTCAAGTTTCACTAACAATAGAAGAATAGTTACTAATATACATATATTCATATGTATATATATATGTATATGTGTTTAAATGAGTTTATATATGTGTTTACTCAGCTGTTAAAAAATGAAATCTTTTTATTTATTATCATACTTTTTATTTTGTTGAGATAGGCTCTTACTTACACAGTCCTAGCTGGGCTAAAACTCTTAAAGATCTTCTGGTTTCTTCTTTTCATGTTCTAGGATTAGAGGAATCTGCTACAACACTTACCTTTCAGTTATATTTTAATTAAATAAAAAATAAATCTGCTGGGAATCAAGTTTAAATGTTCTTATGACAAAAATTTCTGGGATGTGAATTATCTTGAATTGTGATAAATTTTCAACAACAAACACATATGTCAAAACTATTGCCCCCCCTCTGATTCCTGAAAAAATTTAAAACTTTTACATGGATGCAATAAAGCAAATAGAAATCAATGTAGTTTAATCAACACGCAGAAAAAAATAACTTGTAAAGTGTAAGCATTAATGAATGTCTATTTGTATATTTCTTAGGAATTTCCATAAAGACATCTTGAAATTTGTGGGCAAATGGATAAATTTAGAATACTTAATATTGAATGAGATAGTCCATGCCCAAAGACAAGTATTATATGTAGTCATACATAAATGGCTTTTCGACATAAGCAAAGAAAAACAAGTCTACAATTCAAAATCTCAGACAACAAAAAGGACGCTAAGAGATTACTTGAAGCTAATCTACACGGAAAGTAGAAAAGGGCAAGATCTCCTGAGTATTCTGGGAGCATGGGGATCATGGGAGAGGATAGAAGGGGAGCGGGTAGGAAGGGAGGGAAGTGGAAATAAAAATATATAGCTCAATAAAAATACTTTTAAAAATTAATTTCCAATATTAAAAACTTTCTGTAATGTTGTCTATTTGAAATATAGTTTATAAAATAACAATAATCTAAAACTTATCAGAATAAAATCTCAAAATCATGGGGATGGAGAGATGGCTTAGTCATTAAAGTGGCTGTTCTCCTTTCTAGAGGTCCTGAGTTCAACTCCTAGCACCTATTTCTGATGTCTGTCCTCTTCTGGCCTGCAGGCGTCATAAAGGCAGAGAAGTAAATAAATCAGCAGGGATATGTTTGCCTAAGCCAGTACTTGGGAGGCAGAGACAGGTGGATCTTTGCAAGTTAAAGGCCAGACTAGTCTACAAGAGCTAGTTCCAGGACAGCCAGGGCTGTTACACAGAGAAATCCTTTCTTGAAAACAAAACAAAACAAAACGACAATAACAACAAAAAAACTCAAACTCATATGCACACATTCAATTACATGAAAATTTTAGAAATAGATTCATCTAATAGATGAAGCCCAATATAAACATTCTTAGTTAGCATATTTTGCATGAATAAATAATTCGCTTTGTTTAAAGGCTTTATAACAAATTAACTCCATGCAAAATGTTGTCCATAGAGAACTAAGAGGCAGAACCAGTAGAATGGTGGTCCTCCTTTATATCCATATCCTTGCAGTTTTCAATGCCAGATTCTTTCCTTCCCATGAGATTTTCTAGCTACAATTATTTTTAAGTTCACATTTGATTTTGATAAGTGAGGCAAAAGATATGTCTATCATACCATATTAAATGGTTATTGGCAAATGAAAGAAAATATAGCATCAATTTGATGCTTGGCCAAATTTATAGTCAACAAAGCATGAATGATTCAAAATCTTTTTCACCACTAGGAAACCCCTTACATAACTTACAGATAGCTAAACCACAGAAGAGTCCATCCATGTCATGAGTGATTTTTGAACAGCTAGAGCACTGAAGCATCCCTGAGAAACATGCACATAATGAAGAGTCCCAAAGTCAATCAATTATATGAAGAGTCCCAGACTCAATCAATTATATGACAGCTGTATAACTTCAAGCAGAGAGGAGATATGTCTTTGCTTCCCAGTTAAAGACAGAGATTTGCTTGTATAAAATTCTATCTCTTTACAGATAAACTGCTTACTTATCTACAAATAAAATTTGTTGGCTATCAGTGCATTGTTCCATATTATGTGATCCATCATTTTCTCCATTAATATATTTTACTTCTATTATTATTATTATTATTAATGTTTGTTAATAATATAAAGATTCTAAGATAAATGCTCATAAAGGGCTATAGACCTGGAAAACATTTAGAAAATCTCTAATAAAGGATTACTTGAGAGCTATATGAATTTTTGTGCATGTTGAGAATGTGGCTGCAAGAAGTAACAGGAATGGAAAATGATTTAATCATTATTAATTAAACACATACAAAAAACTTTAAAAAGAGGAAAAAAGTGATTGTGTTTTAGTGTTTTGTTTGAGGGATTACTTGTCTGTGTGATTGCTTGATTTGTGACAACTCATAGTTATCCTAAGCTTCTCTCAAAAGTTGTAGTCTTGACAGTGGGGCTGATCTATTGGGAGCTCACCACGGCCAGCTGGACTGGGACTGAATAAGCATGGGATGAGACCGGACTCTCTGAACATGGCAGACAATGAGGGCTGATGAAAAGCCAAGAACAATGGCACTAGGTTTCAATCCTACTGCATGAACTGGCTTTGTGGGAGCCTAGCCTGTTTGGATGCTCACCTTCCTGGACCTGGATGGATGGGGGAAGACCTTGAACTTCCCACAGGGCGGGGAATCTGGACTGCTCTTCAGACTGGAGAGGGAGGGAGAATGTAGTGGGGGAAGGGGGAGAGGAGTGGAGAGAGGGGGACGGAAATGGGAGGTGGGGAGGAGGCGAAAACCTTTTCAACAAAAATAAATAAATAAATAAATAATTTTAAAAAGTTGTAGTCTTCCACATGCTATGCTGAGAAGTAAGTAAGTGCTTACTTATACACACTTGAGGAGATTGTAAATATTGAAATGTTTCAATTCAAGAGTACACTAGATATATGCACATCCATGTCATGCTTTAATCAAAACCGTATAGAAAATATATACAGTAAATTGTAACACGATTCTATATTTTGCAACAATAATTCCTTATGGAGTACTATTGAATAAAACTTGTTTATTATCAAACACGGAAAGCAGCTCAAGCAATGCAGAGATAGCTAACACAAAACTAGGTAGGTTTGGTATTAAACAAGAATGTGTTTACGGGAAGAAACAATAGTTAGGACAACCAGTCCTTTTTGCCTCTGTGCATATGGTATTGATTTAGGAAAAGTGATTGCAATGAATCTTATCTTGCTTTTTAGTTCAGATTCTGCAACTATGGGATTTTTCACCCAAATCACTGGTGGGTAAATAAGAATCATAGAGAAATTCTGGTCTCTGCAGATATTTCAATCTGTGAAATAATCCCATCTTTCATTTACCAGTAGTAAATTCTATAGCATTGAATAGCTAACAATATACAGTTTCTTGAATTACTATCTCCTCCATTATTTATTTCACCTGTCTTTTATAGTCTAGTCTAATATTTATCCATTAATATGAGGTGAATGTATCTTAGTGTTAATGTTTTCAACTTATACAGAGTGATCAGGTACAAGTAAAGTTTGAATTTACATAATTAACACAAGCATGTGACTGGCTAGATTTGTACACGAGTCACGGCACTTGCTGAACATCCTGAAGACCTGAGCTTGTTCCTCATGTACCTTATGGCTTGTTCATGGAGATTATCAACACCTAAACTTTATTTTGGACTTTAGAAAAACAGTGTGTTATATGAACACACACACACTGTAAAAATGTTCAACAATATTTTTAAAGACAAAAATATTTACCTTCACTCAGTCAGTACGAGACTTAGAAACAGTATAACTCAAGAATCTATCAGGATCTCTATCGCTTATCCTTAGCATGATACATCCTTGTTTACTTTAAAAGCCTGCAAATGAAGTCTAGCACTGGTTCAAGCAGACACCTTGGACTTGAAGCATTTGTAATGTTTAGTAAGAAATATGTGCTCAAAATGTACAGGAAAGAAACGCATAAAAGCGAATACTAAAATCAACAACAAAAAGGGTTGGTAATAACAAAGAGAAGAAAAGCCAAATGAAAGACACTACTGCAAGGAAGTATATATAGTTGTTTTTTAACTTATAGTATACAATTTATATATATATATATATATATATAGAGAGAGAGAGAGAGAGAGAGAAAGAGAGAGAGAGAAATCTAAATATGTTAACAAATTAGCAAAATGGATAAATATCACTTGAGAATAATTCAAAATAACCAGTGTTGTCAGTTGGTTTTCAGTGAGATGCAGCATAGATTTCCATCTTTAAAACACTGTATATCTGATGACTTCCTTATAAACAAGAGAACTGACAATGCAAAACTTTGTAACTCTTCACGAATAATTCACAAAGATCAACTTGTTAATGGTTACCAAGCCATCATCAACAAAAGTCATACTATGTTGATGTCTTAGAAATAATGAAATGTAATAATTTTCCCTATAGTCTTTATACAATCCCTGTCTTTAAAGACAAGAAAATTAACCTTCCAGCAAATTCCAATAGCAAAGACCTTAGAAAATTAGCTTTCTTGCACCCTTAAAAGTATTGTATTCATTCAAATGAGCAAACAGTGCTCTTGAGTAATACTACAACCTAAGTTAGCACTGTATAAACTAGTCTGTGATAGAAAATTTTGCATGACAGACTCCAAAATCTCAGTGAACAATGAATATAAGATGTTAATTATGTAAGAAATTTTGTTGACTGTCAAAAACAAATAGTAGGAATACAAACGTTAATCATGAGAAGCAGGTGCTTGCTACAAAGCAATTCCATTTTCCGTCAATCACTCTGATACTAAACTAGAGATTAAAGCACACTTAAAATATATTAAAGCAAGAATCCATTTTTGTTAATTTATATTTTTCGTTCTGTAGAATTGCATAATGAAAGAAGAAATTTGAAAATCTTAGATCAATGTTCAACTTGACACATTCAGTTACAAGAGGATGAGTGGAAAGGGTTTGCATAACTCAGAGTGATGGATGGCTGACAGAATTGCAAGAAATTGATTTATCCAGATAAATCTTTTGACAAAATAGACACTGGTTTTATATTTCTCTTTCTCAAATAAACATATGGTTTCAAAATTCCTTTAAAATAGCATCTGAATTTCTACTCCTGCTTTTGAAGGCTTGTCCTTTTGCAATTCCTCTCTGAATCGTGTTTCTTACAAGATATCTACATGACACTTTCCTTCTATTCCACTCATGCTGTGTCCTCAGATATCTTCAAAATGCAAAAACAGAAAAGAAAAAAGTTTTTTTAATAAACCTAGTAGGGCAATGGTACCTTGTAGCAATATTGGCGGCGGGGCTGCGTCCCCAGCACCCCGGCTGCCTGGCTAGCTTATGCCCGAAATAACAACACACAAACTGTATTCATTTAATCACTGCTTGGCCCATTTCTATCTAGCCTCTTCTAAGCTAATTCTCACATATTAATTTAGCCAATTTCTAATCATCTGTGTAGCACCCTTAGGTGCGCTTACCAGGAAGATTCTAGCCTATGTCCATCCTGGGTAGGAGCTTCATCGCATGCGTCTGCCTGGGAGCTGGGAGCATGGCGTCTCTCTGAGGCGTCTGCTCCCAAGAGGAGAGCTGTGGAGTCTGAGCTCACTTCCTCTTCCTCCCAGCATTCTGTTCTATTTACTCCACCTACCTATGTTCTAACCAATAAAATGGGCCAAGGCAGTTCCTTTATTAGCCAATGACCTTCCTCCATCAGTACCTCCCAGATTATTCTTCATCTTCTCCCTTATTAACATTCTATGTTGGTGCCCCTTTCCCCCAAGATCAGCATGAAAAGGTAATGAATAGGCATATCTAAAAATAACAGTCTGGAAATATATTTATTTCTGTAGATGCAATTTTCTTGCCTACCTTGACAATTTCTTTCCAAACTATTAACCAAAATTATTAAATTTAAATGACACCTCACTAATAAAGATGGAAATAATAAAGGAGAAAGACTATCTGTGAACCTCAGGTTGTGAGAAATAGAAACCAAAACACTAGTGATAATGTTTCCAGGGGTAGCCTACCCAGTGTTGACTGGATGGTATTGGGTGGAAATACTGGATTAAGCAAATACTAAAATTTTAAATAAAAACTGACTGGCTATTTGGGTGCTATGAAATGACACAGAATATGGCCAAAACATTTAGATTTTTATTCTTATCTTTTGTGTTCACGTGGTTGATATTTGAGTTTCTTGCTCTCATGTTCACAGGAGTTTACTTAAAATATCCACCTTCTTAATTACATCAAATTACACAATAGCAAAATAGAAACACATGGACAAACATGTACAGAGACATGCAGATGGAACACAGAAAAGACATAGTCATGCACAGGAAAATACATAGACATAGGGGTAGACATATTCACAAGAAAGCCTTCCTCAGGCCTCACAAATTCAGATTCATGTAATGACAGGCAGAGGGCAGAAGACATAGGAGCATGTGAATTCAAACCTTGACCCACTCTTGGTTAAATGACAAAAAAAAATAAAATTAAATTAAACTACAATTTTTTTCTGACACTAAAAAAAAAACACTGCTGTTTGATTAATATTTACATGAAGTATCTTTCTTCATAACTTTATTGAAAGATTGGTGTGCTCATAAATCAAAAGTGAATGCCTTATAAGGGATAGATATAGGCCATGCTTCGCTGAACTCATGAAATTACATGAGTTAATGAGATATGTAAAATAGTTTCTGGTAAGACAGGAGCTCTATTGCCATCTTGTTGTCCCCAGGCCTTTTCACCTCTTCCTTTCACTTCACTCTTTTCATTAGTATTTATTTTGGTGTGTCATAATCACCTGTAAATATTGAGATTCTTTTCCTTATATTTCATGTAAGACTCATAGATATTTTCTTTATTGTCTTAAAATAGTTGCACATAATGAACTAATAATACAACACATTTTATTTGCATGCAAGACAATAATGATTTTAGACCTATATAATTGTCCCAACAACACTTCACAATATTTTTATCTTGTTACACTTTACTTATGGAGATTTGATAGTATAGGTTTGTAATCACTTTATAATCTTGCTTTATGTTCTATAAAATAAAGATCCTACAATAATAAACCAAACAATATTTTAGTGATTTTTATAATCCCCTATGCATTAATACAAATAAATTATTATATATTCTTATAGTTAGAGTCCAAATTTAGTACCTTTTCATTTCAAATAGATTGGCTTCTTTTATAGCAGATGTAAGTTCTGCATATAAAAAGCAACCAGTTATTGATTTTGGCATGCATGAAATTGCTATTTGAAATTATATAATAACAATAATACTGTAGTTGGAAGACTCTTATGTATAATACAAGTTACAATTTAAAATAAGCATCTATCTATTTAAATCTCTGTATTCTTGTAGCATTGATATATATATATATATATATATATATATATATATATATATATATGAAAAAAGAATAAATAGCAAAATGAGGATGTAATTATGTTTTAATAGACATATTTTCTTCACTCAGTCTCTGAGTCAATCTAGAGCAGGTAAATGAGATAAAACTTTTTCCAGTCCTGTTCTCTCCGGATGAGGTAAATTTCATGTGGGATAATGATAAATGGTTGTTGATTATGAAACAAATTCATTTTTTATAAGAATCAAGAGATGTTGAATTTGTCTTGGGAAACTGGCATATGAATGTACACTCTACCCTACATCCAAATTTGAATCTTGTTTCTCACAAATAATGATTATATACAGCAGCAAGTTTGAGTTCTGTCCTACAATTTTCTTATAACCCTCAATACTCACATGAATACAAACAAAAAAGTGCTGAGTTTTGTTTCAGGCTAATGGGATCACTGAAACTCTATCTTTTTTGGTGATAATTGTAAAGTGTTCTATCACTAATGAAATGAAATGCCACCTAGTTGCATTCCAGAGTTCTACATTCTGAAGCACCTATTATGCCCAATATTGACAAGGCAGGAAATCCACTTGAACTTAGCCTCAAGGAACAAGGAAGAAATTTCTCGAAGCTGAACAGCACTCTAATGAGCTGCTGAACACCATGCTGACTCCAGTTGCTACCAGAATTAGAAACCAGAAATCACTTACCTCTGTTGAGAAATAAAAAAATATGCTGAAGACTGACTATGGCAAAATTTTCTTGTCTTTTCACTTTTCAAACACATTTGTAATAAATTGAAAAGATATAAATTACCTACAACTGAGCAATACAATAATAATTTTGAGAACAGTGTTTGCTCATACCACTACTTCCTATGCATTTTTCATTCATCTTTAAATATTGAAAATCATATAAGTTTTCAGAATATTAAAATAAGAACATTGTTAGAAACCAAGGAAATATGTTCCTTAATCCTTTAACTATACATTTTTGGTGCAAATAGAAAAATCAACATACATTGCATGACAATAATATAGAGGATATTTTGAGTCAGTATGAGTTTTCTGCATGTGTTGAATGAGATGATATCTAGAAACAGATGATATCTGAAATGTAACTGGGTCTGAATGAAGGCATGTCATGATAGAATTGGTGCTCAAATTGTGGGGGATAAGATATAAACCTCAAAAACTCTGGCTTCTGATTACTGCTCTTCATTTTCTGAGTATGAAATAAAAGACAGACAACTGCATTCTAGAAAGAAGCATCACCAGAAAACATCTCAACTGACACCCAGTCTTTAAACTTCCTTGCATTTAAGACATCTTGAAGTAAATATTGGCTGTATGAGTCATTCAATTAGGTGTGTGATATTTTTCTCAAGGGAGTCTGAATTCACCAAGGCAAGAATTACTGGTTGATATTTAAATGTGCGTATTTCTAAACATATGTGTCTTCCTTTGAGTATATTCGTGTAGTGGAATTATGCATACCATAATGAAACACAAGTTTAGCTTTATATCTTTTAGAAAAGCTTTAAACTTCTGTTCAATGCTTTCTTCCAGTCACGAAATGGCCATTGACTCCCAGAATTCTCAACATCTGTGAATGTTATCAGGAGAACTACCTAGGATTGGGCATGGTAACATTTCATTATGAAAGGTGTTTGGGTTCATCAGCCTCCATCATTTTCAGGGATTTAATAATAGTGTTTTGTCCCCAAAAAGCAATATTTAGGCAATAAATCTATATGAATTTTCAGCAACCATAAAGAAACTTTAGATTATTTAATGCACGGATAATAATATAACCCAACAAAGATATAAAAGACAATCATTTAAAGATCTTTGATAATTACTTCACAGAGGAGAAAATATTTCAGATTCAATCTGATTTGTTCGTATTTGTAAAACTATCAATGATTTTACAAGTATAATGAGAATTTCTCATGAAATTAATGAGCTAATTACTGATAAAATGTACTTTTAAAATAATATTTAAAGTGTCAAAGCTGTTCACTTTATGTAGCACCAAAAAGATAGCATTGGAAATTTTTAGAAAATATGGAGGATATTATACGAAAAGTATTTTAAAAATTTGAGAAAATTTTTATTTTTATTTGTTAAAATGAAGTGGTACAATGAGATCTAGATATAAAACATTTTACTATCCATGTACTTCCTAATTATACACCAATCTACTGGTTATAAATTTCTATAAAAATAATTATTTAAGTATTCTAGTTAAGTTGAAAATTCAAAATAATGGTAAATTGGTTATAAATATTAATAAAAACCACGCACATTTGATGTCTCTACACAATCACCTGCAGCTCTTTCACATGAAATTCAGCACAAATTTGAGAGGGAAACCCAGTGTTCTTGGATAACTAGGTAAGAAGTCCATGATGGTAGGAACACTACCCAATTGTCAACTAGAGGAGTTGTTGTTCTTTGATACAAGTGCTCTTCATTCTTTTTAAACATTTTTATAGATTTGTTTTATTTATTGTTCACAAGTAATTTTCCTGTATGTATGCATGTGTACCACGAGGCAAGGTTCAAGGACCTACTCTCCAGAGTTTTGCACCTGGTGGGGTGCAGGGGCAGCTCTCCAACTCTTATGATCTCAGGATCAGCTCTCCCACTTGTCTGAGGTATTGATTTGGAGGAGGGTTCTTGGTATTTGCTTCAGAGAAGTTGAAGCTCATGTACACACAAAGGCTTGCTATATACACATATACACATATGCTAATTCTATTAACAACCACCAAGAAATGGAAATAGTAAAATGTTGTTCAACAGGTGAATATGTGTTGTAATATGAGTGGCGGGGCTGCATTCCTGGCACCCGGCCGCCTGCACAGCTAGCTTTATACCCGAAATAATTACAGGGAAACTGTATTCTTTTGAACACTGCCTGGCCCATTAGTTCCAGCCTCTTATTGGCTAGCTCTTACATATTGATCTAACCCATTTCTAATAATCTGTGTAGCCCACGAGGTGGCTTACCAGGGAAGATCTTAACCTGCAGCTGTGTCGGGTGGGAGAATCATGGCGACTCTCTGATTTGGCTTTTTTCTCCCAGGATTCTGTTCTATTTACTCCGCCTATCTAAATTCTACCCTATCAGAGGGCCAAGCAGTTTTTTTATTAGTTAACCAATGAAAGCAACAGATAAGATACAAGACTCACCTCCATCAAATATGTGAACAGTGCTACATCTGTAAGGTGGGTATGTCGGAAGTCCCAGAACACATTGTAGAGAAAATAACTCCAATGGATCTGAAATGTGAAGACAGATTTAAGGTGTTTTACATTCTGTAAGTGCGTTCTCTACAGAACTAGTGACGCTAGGGAGCAGATTGGTCATTTCCAGAGTTAGGGAAAAGAAGAGGTTTAGGCCTTTTAAAATTGGTTGCTTTTATCTCCTAGACAGTCTTTATTCATTTATTGCTCTGAGTGGAGGAAATGGAAGTTAAAAATCAGAGGAAAGGATGGGGATGAATTTTGTACTTATCAATTTGTAAAATTAACTAAATAAATAACATATATTATTTATTTTCCATTGCTGCAAGTTCAGGGATTTATGAGTCCTGAAAATGTTATGTATGATGTACTTGTATTATTAAACAAGATATTTTGGAGAAAAAAAAGAAGTCCATGATGATAAACACAGTCAACTTTTTAAAAGCAATTTTGTTTGTTTTGTTTTATTTGTTTTTTTTTTGTTGTTGTTGTTTTATGTTTTTGTAATAGCTCACCTTATATCCATGTTATTCTGAAACTTACTAACCATTTCAGGTTAATTTTTAAATCACAGTTCTACTGCCTTGACCTCCCATGAGCTGTTATTACAAGAACAAAGGTGATTCATACTGCCAAGTTTAAACCTTTAACAGTTATGGTTGTCTTAAAAGTAAAGCAATGATCAGGAGGGAAAGGAAAGGAATTTATATTTTAGTAACTGGTTCACACACAATTTGGAGAATTTTATTATAAAATCTGAAGGTTGGCTAGGGTGCAGAAATAAGTTTTAAGTTCTTGGTGGAATTTTCGTGACTGAAGGTAAAGTGACTCCTAAACCACAGGTGGCTCAAATGATGAGATGAACTTTACTCCTTTTATATTTTTATTCAGACTTCAGAAATTTAAATATTAACCAACAATCTTCAATCATTCATAAAATAATATTTGATTAAATACTCTTGGCATCAAGATATAACCATACAGAAATATAAAATTCAATATATCATAAGCAATTAAATATGCATAAAGAGAACCTGTATTGAAGTAGTTCAGCATCTATAAGCAAATAATGACAAATTTTGTTTAAAAGCTAAATCAGCTTGTCTCCTCCAAGGAGAAAGATTTTTACCACATCTTCATTTTCTTAAGTACAATGTAGGTATTATATTTACTAAATACTTAGTAAAGATATATTCTTAATTAGTTAATTCTTTACTGTGTCTAAAATGAAATAAAACATGAATCTTGAAAATGTGAATACCATAGATAAAAAATTAATGCTATCATTTCATGTAATTTTATACCATTGAAAGATTCATGGTGACAAAGAATGACAGGATATGATTTAGACTAGGAAATTAAAATGTGAACATATTTCCATAAGAAATGTTGAGGGATGCAAGGCTCAGCAACTATTCATAATGTCTGACTGTAGTTCTACAGGAATACACACACACACACACACACACACACACACACACACACACAGAGGCATGAGGATGACTGTGGTTAATTGATGTGTTTCTTCATGAGCTCAGCTGCTTACTTGAGAGGACGCACATCCCAAACTTTCAGACGCTGAGCCTTGATATTGGAAGGGCTTGTCTAATTTTCTAGATGGGCACAACATTGAGTCATATTGTGGAAGAAGCAGTTCACTTCTTTGGTTCCCAGTTTTCAGCTGCAAAGATTTCCTTCATGGTTATGCTATTGACAATGTTGGCCTCCTACTGACTTACATCTTTAGAAAGTAGTGCTCTAGGGGGCTTCTAAGTTTCTTTGTGTTCCCAGCTCCTGTCTATCTTATCCCCTTTACATTTGATGTTGTCTCACCTGTGTGGGGTTTCTTTTCATTATGCACCATCTAATGTTTTCTCATATTAACACATAGAGCAGTCTGCTTTGTTAGTCTCATCCTCGGACTGCCTGAATGCATCTATGCCATGAAGGCTGTATTTGTAAGTTATGCCCTGCTATAGGCATGTCAAATTTATCTCTATAGCTTTGTAATTGACTCAAAGGAGTAATCAAAGTTCCTCATGCTGACGCTAGCTTATTGTCAATTGTTTCCCACTTGAATGGCATGCCAGAAATTAATGAGTTCATATTAATGTGATTATTTGATTAGTTTATTTTAGTGATTCAACATGATGTTTCCTGAGTTGTATTGTTTCCTTCCCATGAGAAAACAAGGTGATTTAATGTGAAGCAAGAATATAATGCTGTAATTTCTGTTATTTTTATCTAAACATATGAGTAATAAACTTAGTTCTCTAGTAATTAAATGCATCAGTAGAGTGCAGTGTTTCCCTGTGAAAGAAGAATCGATAAGGCGGGAGATAGGTCATTGAGTTCAAGCACTTGTTGTGAAATAATGAAGATCTGGTTCTCAATCTCCAGGACATGCATAAAGACTGGAAACTTGACCTAGAGCACCAGATCTGTGCACATAAGGGAAAGACAGGAGCCTTCCTCACTGTCAGTCTAGATCACAATAAGTAACAGATTCTCTTTCAAGGGAATAGGCAGAGAAAATGCCAGAGCAAGACACTCTATAAGTAATGCGCATGCACTCACATACACACATGTGTGTTTACTGTACACACACATCACACACAAGCATACAAACAGACAGACAGAAAAACACACTCGCATGCGCGCGCGCGCGCGCACACACACACACCTCTAAAAAATTCTCCATTAAGCATTAGCTACAGTTCAAGCATGAGGTATGTTAGAGAGCCACACAAGAAAGAATGGGGCCGGACACACCATGAGACAGAACTGTTTGCTGTAGATTTCCATAAACTCATAAAGTACATAAACATACAATCTAACCTTAGATATTAATAGTAATAATGAAGATAATGAAAACCTATTGACAAAGAAAAGTAAATAAAACATTCCATGGAGCAAGCTCAAAGCTCAACAACAAGAATATTAACTGTAGTGGGTCTTTAGAGGGTTTAGAGAAGGGGAGTAATTTCCTTAGTGAATTTGCCCTTTGGAATTGATTTTTCCTGTGAGAAACTCAAATGTATTAGAGGATGTACTTTCAGTCTTAAATGAAAATATTTAAATATTAGAACTATGGGAACTTTTTAAAAACTTGTGGCTGACACTAAAAAAATTTTCATTACCTAATAGAGTATAAAGTAATATTTTCATTATATGATAGATTCAATATGAAATAATCATATATATATATGTGTGAATTATGACAAATTTTAGGGTCAGACTCATTGAGGCATAAATTGGAAAAATTATAAGCACATTTGTGCTATAACTTCTGTACAGATTTTCACATCACATGTAATCCCAAACAATGAATAAACAATTATTTTCTCTGATAATCATGTTTTGCATGACATGCTAAAGAGAGAGAGAAATTTAATAATAAACTTGCACATAATCTTTCAGATGTTGATTGAGAAGCCCAGACCCGTCCAGGTCCTAACTTGTTTTAGTCCAGGAAAGAGAGGCCAAAGGTACAATATAGGAGACAAGTTGTCAGGTACAACAGGCAATCAGGCCAAGGACAAAATAGACAAACCATGGCAGTGTCATGAGTTGAGATTTTTCCACAGATCATTGCTTATATCTGAAATACTAAAAGTTTGTACATGTCCACAAAGAAAATAAGACTATCCCTTCCATCTTTGCAAGGTGTTAATAAAATTTTTATCAGACAAATCAGGAAAATTCATTTCAAAAATGTTTTCAAATGAAGTAAATATTCAATTGATTCAAACTTGTTTGAATTTGTTTCAGTTATCCAGTTAATTGCCTTTATTTTGTGACTTACTTTTCCTCTGTTGATATCAAGCCTGAGTTGTAACCCAAAGATATGTTCATTTTTATTCTCCTCTGTGTATAAGTTGGCAGATACAGCCTCATTCTTCTGGAACTTTGTTCTTTTCATGCCATTGATTTTTCCCTGTGGATCTAATCGAGCCTAAGCTTGCTTGTGTTCATTTGTTTTCTGTTTGTCATTAGTAACCCTGACAATACACTCTTGTTCCTCAGAATAGAATATTTACTGGAGACTGAATTTCACAGAAGCAAGTGAAGAAACAACACATTTCAAAGGTAAGGAAGACAAGGCTAGAAAAGAGTTGGGTAGGGAAGTAAGAAAAGAAGTTTGTGACTGTAAAGTAGGGAAAGGAGAAGCATTTTCAAATAAAACAGAAAATCCTGTACAAGTTTAGCAATAACCTTTTATTTCAGTGTGACAGATGAAAAACAGTATAGGAAAACAAAAATGAAAGGATTTGTCAATAGACAGATGTGGGCCCTTTAAAAAGTTTTCAATATGTATCAAATATTGTAATTCTAATGTGATAATTACAAGTTTTAGGTAATTTCCAAAATTTTACATAAAATTGACTCAACTAAACCTCACTTAATGGCCATTTGTTAAGGCAGAGTCACAAACATTTATCTTTACTTCTTTAAGCATGTTTATACATGGATGTGTTGTGGTGAGCATAGAGAAATATAACTTTTGCTTGCCATAGAGAACTGATGTTATACTTGATAGTTTTATTGACTGCATGTTGTAGAATGGAAGTGGCCATTTCTTATATGGCTAGATCAGCATTTGTTGAAATTTGTGCTGCAAAACCCTGCCTTACCCAGTGATTCAGAATTATCCCCTATGATCAGTTGCATTTGAAAATAATCTTTCCATTTACTTACTTACTTACTTACTTACTTGCATAACTACTTACTTACTTATTTTACATACAGGCTACAGTTTCTCCTAACTCCTCTCTTTCATTCCCCCTCTCACCTCCCTGCCCCTCCCAGCATCCAGTCCTCCACTATATGTTTAGAAAGGAGCAGACCTCCCATGGATATCAACAAAGCATGGCATATCAAGTTGCAGTAGGACTGAGCACCTCTCCTTGTGTTATGGATGTTCAAGGAGATACAGTATGAGGAAAAAATTCTCAAGACAGGGGCAACATTAGGGACAACTCCTGCTTCCATTCTTCAAGTCCCACAAAGAGACTAAGCTATACAACTGTCATGTTTGTTAAGGTCCTAAGTTGGTCCCTTGCAGTCTCCCATACAGGTTGTTTGTTCAGACAAAATGGGTTCTTTGTGTGTGTAGTGTGGTCCATGCTTACATTTTTTTATTATTTTTTTATTGAGCTCTATATTTTTATCTGTTCTTCTTCCATCCTATCCCCTCATCTCTCCTCCCCACCCTCCATTTCCACCCTCTCCCAAGGTCCCCATGCTCCCAATTTACTCAGGAGATCTTGTCTTTTTCTACTTCCCATGTAGATTAGATCTGTGTATGTCTCTCTTAAGGTCCTCATTATTATCTACAAGAAATAATAAACTAAACATAGCAGAGTCTTCTTTTACCCTCGAGTCATCAAAGTCAGAGATATAAAACTCTACATGTATTTGCGGATTTTAGGCAACAAAGGTCTGAGTGATTGAGGAACTCACATCAGTCATGGGGTGATCACCTGAAACAATGAAGTTGCAAGTTGCGGTCATTACACAACCTAAAAGGAGCTTAACTATGAAGTAAACTAGTGATGGTTCCATTCCTCTCCCTCTAGAGGGATTTGCATCACAGAGATACCCTCAGCATTGTGCTTGTCACTATTCCTACTGCTGGTGTCAGCAGAGAAAACAACAGCTGAATGTCTCTCAGCAATAAACTGATTTAGTTTAGATAGGAATTCTTGTCTTACTAGGTTAAAAAGATCAGTAAGAATTTCAATATTAGTCTCTTATATTGAAAGCTACATTCTGAATCAATTTGTTTTCATTTGTCTAACTGATTTTGTTTCATATATATATATATATATATATATGTAAGCATACTTTCTTCAATCATCTGCCTTATACGCACAAATGTTATTTTAAAGAATCATTACTTTTCTCTTATGAACACATCTAATAATATTATCTAAAAATGATGGGAATCAGATAATATTTATTATTTTCTTTATATTTCAAATAATTTAGAGTGTATACAACTTGATATTCAATTGCATATCACAAGCTTATGAGATATTTCACATACTAGAGGAAAACATTTTCTAATACTTTTTAATTTACACGTATACTAAAGCATTAGACAGAATTTTTCTCTTTTCCTGAGCATGTTAAATAAACAAAGCTTTTCACACAACATTAACTGTTGCAGCACCAGGAAACAGGTAAAATAAAATCATTGTAAGCATGTTTATACTTCATTCCCGTGAATGAAGTATAACTGGCTGTTAAACAGGATGCTAAGATCAATCCAGAACTGATCGTTCTGTGCTAACTGCATAGCTTGGACTTACATGAGAAACAGGACAATATCACCTGACAAAGTGCTTGAAGGTTGACAGGAAGAAGCTATAGAAAATATTTACCCTTCTCTAACACTGGTATATTGCAAGACCATTTTCAATTTTCTTTTTCCATTAGTTGAAGATTAAGTCTACTACCAACATACAGGTGCTTTGGAAATTCATATCTTAAGCAAATAACAAATAATTCTTACTGAGTTTGTCCTAGGAATTGCCCAAAATCAAAGCAAAATAAAAGCTACTCTTCCAAAACATTAAGGAAGAAGTGAAGAAAGCATTGTGGAATACAGTGTAGTCAACCTGAGAATAGCTTGAAGTTCTAGACACTTCCAGCTTCTAGGAAACAAATACTTGATTTTAACAAATAGAGAAAGAGAAATTTAAAAGAAAAATTCATTTTTTATTTCATTTATGTAAAAAATTAACAATTTTAATAAATGTTTGGGTCTCGTTATTTTTTTCTTCTACAACAAAGTCTTGACAGAAAAGCTTTGAAACCATATCATGAAACTGTTACAATTATGTCATAGAGTTTTTGCTGATATTGGTCATAAAATTATATAATACAATATTCTGAAAAAATCGAAATATACTCAGTAATTGTTTACATATGAATAAATAATAACAATGAGCCTAAGTTTGGATGCTAAAATGAAAACGAGTTAGTTTTTTCATATGTGGCCATCACTTATACACTTCATGAGCAAGGTAAACTGAGGAAAAAGTTAGGAACTATTCTTGGGATTTTGAAATTTTTAATTCCATGTTTTTATCGAATCACAAGAGAATAAATTTTCATTTTTCCCTCTATTGTTGGTACATTATTGTTCAGAAATAAAACTTTTTTTACTGGTAAATTAAGGTTAGAATTATTCATGAAATGGACTTAGAAATGGGAAGCAACCTTTGAAAGTAAATAAGAAAAAGCCTAGCATTGTTTTTCATGGAACCAAATATTTCACGTTTACATTATTTGCAGCTTTTATGAATGAAATTATTTTTGCTACCTAAGCCAAAGAATCATTAGTTGCATCATACTAGTTTAAAAATTAATCTCTTCCTACAATCAGGCATGTTCTATAAGGATAATTGACACTCTAACATAAATGTGCAGAGGTTGGTCTTCAGATTTCTAGAAGGAAAGATCCGAGGCACTATTATGTAAAGAAAAAAAAATAGGTATTTAACACTTTAAATCTTGGAATGTTAGCAACATATTTACTATTTTGTTAGTATTATTCTTTAGGGAAAATAAATTTTACTTAAAGTTTTCTACACTGTAGGAATATTTTTGCGAAAAAATATTTTTTCTTGTATTTAACTGTATTCTTTTCTCCTTTCATTAATTTGTTTTGAATCTTTTTGATGGTTTACACTCACTTAATCTATATGAACCTGTATCCTGTTGGAATATATTTCTGCACCATAGTTATACGCTTCAGATTTTCTGTAATACAGTCATCTATGATAATATAGCACATATTTCTGAAGCATAATAGGCAAAGATTTTTTAAAAAAATAATTATTAATTTTAAATAAATAAGATACTTAACAGGGGATAATTATTAATCTCCATTCACAAACAAGGAAACAGAGTAAAGAAGAAAGGGATACAAAATTTTCTCTGAATCATTATGCTGAAGAAACTCCAGCATAAATATGAGAGAGTTCTCTATTTCATTTACATATATAATACACAAATAGTCTATAAGTGTCTAATACTAATTGTTTCCAAGACCTTAAAGAACTATGATCAGCTTTATACTGAATTTGGTTCACTGACAAAGACTGCAAAATATATTTCATAAAATGTGATATCCATATATACATCTTTATCACTACAGACTATTGGTAGATGTTCTTTGAATTATATAACATTTACTTAGCAAAAGAGTTAGTGATTTTTGAAAGGTTTGTATCTGTTTTTCAACCCAAAATCAATCATTACTCATATTTATTTTTCAGTTTTCCTACCATTTTATCTCTTTGTTCATAGTTGCACTTTGCATGAAGAATTAGTTAGGAATATAATTTTTCTTTATATAGGAAACAATAAGTATTAGACCTACCAATTTGTCATATCAGAATAACTCAGCATGAAAGAACAAGTGCATATATAAAATATATTACCACGGATTTTTACTTTATCCATTAGCCTTATGTAAACAGACATGAAATGAATTGGCATATTTCACTTAGAGTGATGATTTCTTGTAATGCTTTCCAAATTTTTAGTATTTAGTAAGCCTACACTGTCCAATTATACAAATTATCTCCTGAAATCCATATGGAGGTATTGACTCATATAGCTGTATCAGCGGTGATTCCAAATGCAGCAAGCACATTTTCATACCTTCAATATGGGAATGAAAGGAAAACTGCTTTTTTTTTTTATAATGTTGCCTTTATTGGGAACCATGTGAAATGAATCCTTTTGCAAGACCTACTTGTGTTCTTCTTTATTTTATGACTCCTTTGTCTGATACATTGGAATTAGTAGATATTAACTGAGTTGGAATGTTTAGAGACTTTACACGGTGGAGAATATACATCTTCATGCATTCTGTAATTTTGAATAAGTACAGTTAAATAAAACTTAACTCTGAAATATGATAAGGTTTTACAGTTTTATCTATAATTTATGCTAACAATTCAGAGTAAAGACATAAAAGGCATGCATATACATAAATCTTTCCCTAATCAACTATTGAAACTCTTACTTAGATTTATTAAAACTACAGATATATTTACAAAATAATATACTCAAGATAATATAAAAATAGCCACTATTGGACATATTTTAAAAAGTTGATGAGCTAACTACTAATTCTCTCATGACTTATCACATTTACTAGGCCAGGCAGATTTTTTTTTTTTTAATTTTCGAGACAGGGTTTCCCTGTAGCTTTTGGTTCCTGTCCTGGAACTAGCTCTTGTAAACCAGGCTGGCCTTGAACTCACAGAGATCCGCCTGCCTCTGCCTCCCAGGTGCTGGGATTAAAGGCGTGCACTGCCACCACCCAGCCAGCCAGGCAGATTTTATACCCATATTATCCAAATACTAACAATGCCTTTTAAGAATATGCTTTTTAATATTTTTTTAATTATCCTCATCTACATAAGAGAAATAATGTAACACTTGTCTGCCAGTTTTTATTCATGATTGCATGAAGGTACATGCTTTAATGCATGCCGTAAAATACTTTGCATAGACCATGTTTACAACAAACATACAACTTCTCTTTTTCAAGACACCAAAACCTCTTGCCTAGAATATCTCAAAATGTTCTCATTTCGCACTTGCCTACAGACAGTCTGTTCTCAACAATGCTGTCAACTGTCCTGTAGAATGTAAAGTCCTCTGAATGTCTCTTTTAGAGGTGCTGATAATACGTGTTCTGATAACAGGGAATCTCTATTATGCCTAGGAACTTTAATCTTCTGACTTGCTTTCCTGTTCGCTTCTTTTGCTGATTCATAGTTCAAGAATATTGATCTCTATCATACTTCTCAAACAAAACAAACGTAATAAGATGTATTCTTCTGCTGCCCAGTGGTGGCACAAGCAGTTAGTCCCAGCACTTGGGAAGCAGAGGTAGGTGGATCTCTATGAGTTCTGGGCCGGCCTGGGCTACAAAAGCTAGTTCCAGGACAGCCACTGAAGCTACAGAGAAACAATGTCTTAAAAAATGAAAAAGGAAAAGAAAAAGAAACCTAAGATCTTTGCCATCTCACAGAGATGTGCACTAGGAACCCCTTTCTCTAGCTTGGGAAAGCACCATCAACAAAGGTAGTATAAACATAGGTTTAGGTAAATAAGAAACATAATGACCCTATATGGTTTTTCCTTAGTGTTATTTTTCTTCCTCTTCTGTGTTCATTCTGTATAGACTTCAGAACCTTCTCTCCAATATGTCTCTCTCTCTCTCTCTCTCTCTCTCTCTCTCTCTCTCTCTCTCTCTCTCTCTCTCTCTCTCACACACACACACACACAAACACACACACACACACACACACACACACACACATGCTGCACTGTTTTTTTTTTTTTTTGCTTATTCCCTTACTCATTTGTGTCCTGTTATTCTCCTCTTTATTAGTTATTCCTCCCACCTCACCATCCCCTTTGCTTTTTATGGCCTCTGTGGTTTTTAGGCTGTCTAATTATTTCTAAAGATTTGGACCTAGGAACCACAGAAGAGAAAGACACGTGATGTTTATGTTTCTGTTTCATGGTTTATCTATTCTATATAATATTTTCTTGTTTCATCCATTTACCTGCCAATTTTCTTACTTCATGATGTCAATTAGATCTTTTAGAAAGCCCAGTAGTAATACACCTGGCTGATAAAGTACAAGAATTTTCTAGTGTTTTGAGGATTTGTCACATTGTTTCCAGGGTGGCTAGACCAGTTTGCAATCTCACCAATGGTGAATGAAGATTCCCTTTACATTATACCACAACCTCTCCTTAATTTGTTATTTGTTTTATTGATTTTAGCTATTATGAATGAGTAAGACAAAATTCACATGGTTCTTTTTATTTGCATTTCCTTAATTTTAAGGATAATGGATTTTTTGATATTTAATCATGGATATTTTGATGTATTTATTAACCAGTTTATTTCTTCTTTTAAGAAATTTCTCTGCCATGCACCGTGCCCCGGTGTCTGCACTTGGTGCAGTTCTCGAGTTTCGGGCAAGGGGGCTGGAGGTTAAAATGCACTGACACACACAGACAGAGAGACAGCGACACGGGTCATCGTTGAATTCCCCAAGAATGCCCCCTTTATTGTGTTCAGGGGCAGATTATATAGAGATAGCCACGTCCTGGCCAAATGCACCAGAAACCACTCTCCTGCCATCAGGAACTCCTGAAGGTCTCGTGCTCAGAGCAGCTGTAGGCACGCAGATCAGGAGATTACAAGAAATTCGGGATCTGGGGTCTCACTGCTCCCATCATTTCTCAAGTAATTTGTTGTACCGATAACGTGGAAAATTTTGATGGTGTGTGATCCTTTTTATTTTTGTGATTTATGTATTGTGAATGTTAAACTTCAGATACAGTAGGCAAAGATTCTCTCCTGTTCTGTGGAATTTCTCTTCACGCAAGTGGTTATTTACTGAATATAGATATATGAAACACTATGTTAGGTATATGGAATTGCTTCCATAACTTTCTTTTATTGTTGACATTATCCAAGAAGTTTGCCGTCACTTGAAAAGCAAACAATTACCAAGCCAAAATATTCAGTTTTTATGGGTTTGAGATGCAGCCTTCTAAAAAATTGTGTTTAATTTCTTATTTTCTTAAAAAAAAATAAAAAGCTAGATACTGTTTTTCATCACTTACCTATCTTTACAAATTTTGGGGAGATTATACAGAAATTAGCACTTTTAATCAAAGCTGCAGAAGGAGTTTTATATTGAATTAAGAAAAATAAACTTCTCTGACTCCATGACCCTTTTTATAATTCCATGTTGACCGTAATATCTTATTTCAAACTTATTAGTATGTTTGTCTTTCAATAATATTCATAACTGTGGGCAGATAATGTTGCTTATTATGTTGACATTATCTGTTTCAATATCATTGGATCATCAAGTCAAGAAGTTAGCCAATAAATGCAATAGAGAATAGCATTTCTTAATGATTGTGGGATATTTAAAGTAGTCACAGAAAAGGCATGTGATCATGAATCACAATATTAATTTCAATTTATGATGTATATTTTATAGCATCACAACTAGAATATCATCCCTGGCTAAATTACATAAAATTTAAAGCTAACATTTAAAGCTTTAACATGCTTGAACAAAAGGCAATTGTGGATTGGTTTAATTGTGTTACAATGATCGCTACTTAACAAATCTCTACTTCAAGTTAACTCATTTTACTATGTTTTGCCTTTAGATATGCCTTTATTTCTGCTGTTCCCATTTGTGTCAATTCTGTTGAATTACTCAAAGCCCAGTGTGTACTTAAAGCTCTTTTAATAATTTTCTGAGTAAGACACAAAAGAGTTATATTTGACTTTTAGCCTGAATGCATAAAAGATTATTTGATCCTTTAAAATTTGAATCAAGGTAAAAGAATTATAATTCATCTTTATTTTATTTATGCAGATACGCATATCAGCATATCCAACAACTTTTTGCTTAGCTTTGTCCTTGGGTATGTCTGCCTAGCTTGCTTTTCATAGTATCTAACATTATGACATAGGCCTTCTAATACACCATGGAGACCTGATACAATTACAAATTCCTGACTAAGATGTTTTTTTTTAATTACTGGTAAATTATAATTATCCTAAATGAATTACAGAGGTTGCAAAATACTTCAAAGGAGTGTTATTTATGCTTTCGTCTACTCAGATAAAATATTAAAGTGATAGGAAAAATCAAGAACATATTTCTAAAGTAGATTATGTCATTATTTTGTATGTTCACTTATGTTTTTACCAGTAGCTAGAATTTCTATTGCCTAAGTATAAGCAGAGGGCCAATTGCTTTCTTTAGATGTCTATATGCATCAACAGGGTTGCCATTTATATATTTTGAAAGCTGTTATTGATAAACTAATATTTTGAAATATACTGTCTGGAGAGCTAGGAGCCAGAGACTGGATAACCCAAAGACCTATACAACCAAACACATGAAGTAAAAATGAGTCAAAAGTCATTTTATGTTTCTTAATGATACTCTAATATACTTTTAGACAGAGCCTAGCATGAGTGACATCTGAGAGGCTTCATCCAGCAATTGGTGGGAGCAGGTGCAGATACTGTTGCCAAAATATTAGGCATAGCTTGGTTAGGGGAATCATGTGGAAGAGGTGGGGTGGGGAAGATTTTAAGAGCCAGGGAGGTCAGGGCACCACAAACATACACAGAATCAACTACAAAATCAATTAACCAGAGGTTATGGGAACTCACAGAAACTCAGTCTACAATCAGGGAGCATGTATGGGTCTGATCAAGGCCCTCTACATATATGTAAGAGTTGTGAAGCTTAGTGTTCTTATGGGACTCCTTACAGTGAGAACAGAGGCCAGAAGCTGTCTCTGACACTTTTGCTTACTTTGGGGACCGTTTCCTCCTAATGGGTTGCTTCATCCAGCCTTAATATGAAGGAATGTGCCTAGTCTTATTGCAATAGGCTATGACATATTTGAATGATATCCCTGAAAAGCCTGCTCTGTTCTGAAGTGAAGCTAAGAAGTAGATCTAGGGCAGAGGAGAGGTGTGGGAAGAGGAACTGAGAGAAGAGGGAGGGCAAACTACAGTCTGGATGCAATATTTGAGAAAAGAACTTTGAGAAAGATATGTTTATCAGTGAAACTCTGGAGGCAAGCACTTATTATTATCTGAAGAGTTGTTTTCATATATCTTCCAAAAGTGAAGATGTTGGTAAATGTTTCAATATCAATCTTGATACTAGTTAATGAAACTTGAGTTGTATTTGCTGTAAGTTTATGAAGCATATTGCTACCCAGCAATCTATCTGCATGTCTATATCAATTCCTACATTTCTAAGTTTTATTTCTAAATAGAAATCCTAGAAGTTCTCGTGTTATTTATATTTTCAGAGGAATTGAGGATATTGTTTAAAAGAAGAATTCTTAAATTAGAGCCCTCATTCCTGCAAATTTCTATACAGACATAGTCACATAAGCATGTGCAACTTGACAAAGTGTTGATTTTTTATGTGAATCACATTCTCATTTCCCATGTAGGGAGATAAGAATAATACCTAAGAAAGATTTTGGTTGCTCTAAGAATTAATTTTTTTGTAAAAAAAAGTATTGAGTATGTAGTGTATGAATTTAAAATTTTTATTTTTTTCCATAAAAATTTTCATAACCATATTTGGTTCATATGCCTCCCCTCTTCCAACTCCCAAAGACTTCTGAATATGTGACTGTGAATATTAATTTTATAATTTAAGGCATTAAATTTATGTAGATAAGAGAGAGTTGACAGAAACCAAACTCTCTGCTACTCTACTTCTCATGTCAACATACTTGTTGTCTCAAAATATTGTATTTACTAAGAGATACCCATCATACAAAGATAAGAGCAATAAATTAACATTTTCTTTCAGAAAAACTATTACAAACATAACTAATTGGCATGACGGAAACTTGTCTATAAATTTCTGATATATCCTAATTTCATTAATAAATATTAGTAATTCAGTTGAAAATAACTATTTCTCCCACATTATGGTCTATCATCTTACTTCATGGGCCATAAAAAATAACACAGAACTGCCCTTGGAAACTAGAGGCTTGCATTATTTCTCTTAATAAGAAACAAGACTTGGTGAAACTATCCCCTAAAATATGAAAATATATTCAATTAGACTATAATCTGCTATATTCTTGCAATTATGCAAAGTTGGATGACCTTGACTTAGACAATAATTTTTTCTTGCAAAAGTATAGTTAGTATTTCAGAATTGAAGAATAAGCTACAGCTATATGAATTTTACATTTATTCTAAACATTGAGGAATAAATATTGTCTGTGTATCTTATTTCTACAAAACTTACTTTGATTCAGTTACTAAACAGAATATCTAAAAAATATAGAAATCAAGATATCAGGTGTGATTGCATACACAAATAAATCTCCGGAGAGAAAAAGAGGTGGATATCTTTAAGTTTGAGCCCAACCTATGTATATATGATCTTCCTAGTGAGTTACAGGGCAGCCAGAGGTAAATAGTGAGACCTTATCTTGAAAAAAAGAAAGAGAGAGAGAGAGAAGACAGAGAGAAGGAAGGAAGGAAGGAAGAAAGGAAAACATAAATCAAAACCAAGAAAGAAAACAAAAAGAAAAAAATGTATATGATAATAAAAAATCAGTTAATACTAATATAAAATCATTTTTAAATTCCTTCTATGACATTTATTGGAATAATAGTCATTTATTACCCTAGTATTAATCATAAAACTGAGGAAAGTTAGAAATACAATTAGAAACAAGACACATATAGATAATGTTACAGAAAATCTGAAGATATCCTTATTCCCAAATGAAAATAGCATTTGTATAGGGAACCTAACCTCATCACACAAGGAACACAAAACTATTTTAAAAAATATATGTTCTAAGTATTATAATTAATGGGAACTGAAATTTATATACAATTAAAGAGTATAATGCAAAAGGACTACATAAAGCCAAGAACTGAGGGTGTAGTAATAGTGTGCATATTTTGGCAATAACCACAGATACCTCATGGGACCTCAGTACCATTCAACAAGATGAGGCATTTCCTCAACTGAAGCTTATTCCTTTCTAATGATTTTAGCTTGTGTCGAATAGAAACACAAAACAAGCCAGTACAAACTGCATCTTTAGATAAAAAAAAAATGAGAAACTAATGGCTACTTGGAGGAAAATAATCCTCTCTCACAGGAATGAGTTTTTTTTTTTTTTTTTTTGGTGGGAGGGTAGTTTAAACAGCTTACACTTCCACCTCACTGTTCATCATTGAAGGAACTTAGGACAGAAACTCAAACAGGGCAGGAACCTAACAGGAGATGATGCAGAGGCCATGTGAGTGGGGGGTCTTGCTCCCCATGGCAGGCTAAACCTGCTTTCTTATAGAACCAAGGACAACCAGAACAGGGGTAGCCCCACCCACAATGTGCTGGGCCCTTTCACCTCAGTCGCTAAGAGAATGCCCTGCAGGCTTGCCTGGAGCTTGATATATGGGGCTTTTTCTCAGTTGAGATTCCCACTCTCAAGTGGCTCTAGTCTGTGTCAAGTTGACACAAAACTATTCACTACACACCCTGGGTCTCAAGTCAGGCACAAGTACTCATTATCCTCCGTAGGCCAGTTAAAAGAGTCAAATTCAAAAGTGAAAAGCAGAAAAGAGAGATTTATTCCTTGTGGCCACTGTGAGAAGAGAGACACACGATCCAGCAAATCCCTGGTCCTGAAGAAAGGTCAGTTTAAATAGAGCGCCAAGCATATTCAGATCTGAAAAGTCTCAGTCAGGTGTGGTAGGAATGAGTTCTATTATTGGTTATTCAATGCAATAGTTAGCATAGAAGCCGTATATACAAACGCAGTAAGAGCAGACTTGGCAACTTATATTTATACATATTTGTGTCTTTGTAACAATAATAAGCACAGAAAAAGAGGTTATCAACTTATCAGTTAGGTGTGTAAGAAGGATCCCAGAAGGGTGGCTGAGAGGTCATAGATGGAAGCAAGGGAACATGAAAGTAATATAATTACATATCAATTAAAAACATGCTTTAATATTTTTGGAAATAGGAAATGAACGTGTTACTTCAAGGTTTGCTTTGGTGGTGGTGTTGACAAGAGCAAAAAAAGGATGAAATAAAAATTTTAATTATGATTTAATGCATGAATAAATTGAATATCATATCATATACTTAAAGTGTTGTGGTATTTTCAATATTACAAATGAAGCTAGAAGAGAATAGGCTATATGAGACACCATAGAAGCAGAGAAAAATACTGCTTAATAGTGATTATGTATAGAACTTTAAAACAAGTAGAAAGCAGAAAAGAACAGCAGAACATCGGTTAGCTGAGGCAGTATGGAGGAATGAGTGTTTCAGATCAAAGAACATAAGTTGAAGTAAATAAACAGAATAAATGATAAACATTTAATCTGAAGCAAGGGCACTACATCTATTTCATTATACAGTATTATAGAAAATAAATTATTTTGTCAGGAAATTAAACTTTATGTACATGCACAACATCTGGACGATAAGTAGGTTAATTTGCTTTAATATACTACCCATCACACCTTATTTATATGCATCAAACATATCATGAAAACTCTTTATGTACATGTAAATATAAGACTAAATAGAAACACAGCTCAAGTGTAGTAAGCAACACCATTTATACATAAGACACGTATCGTTGTATGTTGTGATTGGTATTACTAACAGAGAATGACAGCGCAACTGAGGAGGGAGGGGGACTTGATTGGGGGAGGGGGAGGGAAATGGGAGGCGGTGGCAGGGAAGAGACAGAAATCTTTAATAAATAAATAAATTAATTAAAAAAAATAGCAGTTAACAAGACAGAGTAGCTATTCCACGGAAAGGTTTTCCTTTAACATTCCAATTCAAGAGTATGAAGTATGCTAGTGAGGAAATCAAGGAATCTAGAGATAACTAGAGTAAGGAAATGAAAGCATCAACAATGCGGCAGCATGTCATCATGTTATAGGGCTGATAGGGAAAGCAAACTATACCAGCTGTGCAGGTGAGAAGGATAAACTTGCGTTATTGATAGAAACGTGATGATTTGAGAGGGCTAAAGATGCAATAAAAGGTATCATGGTTTTTAGAAATGAAGATAGGTCTTTGGAGAATAAAACCGAAGACTCAACAAATTAAGGAGGAACTAAAGCACAGGTTGGGAGTGAAGAGGGGCGTCTATAACTCCACTCTTGTCAAATGACATGGAGTAACTTGGACGTTGGCAAATGTGTCACATTTACAATCTCTCTATTTAGCAATTATGGGTCTCACTTGGAGTTAGCATTTCTGTTCCTTTCATTCAGACTTTTTTTTTTTTTAAGCAAAACAAGATTTACTAGAGGATGTTTTGTGGTGTACAGAATCCTTGGAGGGCTAGAAGGTGGGTGGTGTGGTTAGATAAGAGGCTGCCAAGGGAAATATTCACTATGAGACACTCTTGGTAGGAACCCTAAGACACTGGTTCATGCCATTTGGCACCCAACATAACAAGAACCAGATGCTGTAATCTCCATTAGACAGGACAAACGACTCTTCTTGAGTCTTTATATAATTTGCCCATCTCTTCTTCAGCTTCAAGTTGAGTCCTCTTTCCGAGTTTTCTGCCAGTTTCTTTTTTTTTTTTACATTCAAATTTTATTGACCAAGAAACAAAACAAAAAAGAAGAAAAACAATAATATACTGAGCATATACCATATTTCTGATGCAGGGATCTGCACTGATTTTTCTTTTCTAGCTCGATGTTTTCCTCAGACTCTATGCAATAAATTGATGTTTTTTTTTTGTTTTTTTTAATTTATTTATTTATTAAGGATTTCTGCCTCGTCCCCGCAACTGCTTCCCATTTCCCTCCCCCTCCCCCGATCAAGTCCCCCTCCCTCATCTGCTCGAAGAGCAATCAGGGTTCCCTGACCTGTGGGAAGCCCAAGGACTGCCCACCTCTATCCAGGTCTCATAAGGTGAGCATCCAAACTGCCTAGGCTCCCACAAAGCCAGTACATGCAGTAGGATCAAAAACCCACTGCAATTGTTCTTGAATTCTCAGTATTCCTCATTGTCCGCTATGTTCAGCTAGTCCGGATTTATCCCACGCTTTTTCAGACCTAGCTTAATAGCATATTAACAAGATAGACACGTCATGGTACTTCCATTGCCATGATTTGAAGGAACTGGCAATTTCATCTTTTCTACTTTTGTAATATTTCCTCCAGTAAAGCTTTTGGATCCAGCTGTGTTACTGGGAATGAATTTATGGATGTGCTTGCATAGACAAGAATTTAAACTCTAGACAAAAGACTTTAGCTCTGCTTTCCTGTGAAACCTTCTGTGAAACTATAGGGCACACATCAGTAGTCATGAACATAAAAGCTTTTTATCCCAATTTGAACTGTGACAATAAAACAACATATATAAATGAATGAATAAATAAATAAATAAATAAATAAATAATGACTACAATATGCCTTGGGCAGTAAAAATGCTTGCTACCAAGTGATAGCCTGAGTTTGGTCTCTAAGACGCAAATAATAGAAGAGATCCAATTACCACAACTTCTCCTTTGACCTCCACAATTATACAATAGCATGCACATGCAAACATATACACACATGCAAATAAATATAATAATTTAAAAATAATTATGTGAACAAAAAAGTAAAAAATTTAATATTTGAAACAGTGTAATGTTAAACTCTATATATTTGAAGTTTTTTGAAAATTATATATACATATTATTCATATATTTTATGCTCATACATATTACATAAATATACAACATATACATCTTATATATTCACCTTGCATGTTCAGACATTTAAATGAAGAAGCAAAAACATGAATAACTACTGTTAATGGTAAGAAGTCGACCCTTAGACACGTCAATATACAGCCTACTGAGCTAGCTTGAGGGAGAAAAATATTCAGGACTGCAGAACAGATCCATAATAGCTAAATACGGAAATTGCGAGGAGATGGGAGCTTTAGGGAAAAATAGCTAGCTTTCACAAATTGGTTTGTTTACCTACACCTTCTGTTCACACATAAGGAACACAAATTATGATTTATGAGCAACAGAAGGTTGCTTTACATTTCTACACAAGGTTTTCTGGATTCAATCTGGTCTTATGGTAAAATAATGTGGTTATATCCCAAAGACTTAGTCACATCAACAAAGGACTAAACTGGACTATATCATACAGGGATGATCTCTTTGACAACTAGTGATGGAGTACAATACATAAAGACTCTTTATCTGTCAGTGTACTTGGGACCTTAATGGGAAAAATTCTTGTTTCCTACTTTGTAACTATTTCAGGAATGCAAAACCTAGCACTTTCAGAGCAAGCACTTGAAAATGTTGCTACATTTGCAAATATATTCAAAATAATTCATTTTAGTTTGCAATTTGAATTAGTATTGCATTCTAAGTATGCATTATCCATACATAAATCTAATAAAATCTAGTGATTAATTAAGTAAATCATTTGAACTAACAGATCCTAAAATACAAAAAAAAGCACATTCCACTAAGTTTTACAAATCAAGAATCATCCATACATATTTATATTAATTGAATCTTTAAACTTCTAAAATGTACCTTTATATTAAATCTATGTGCATATTAAATACCAAGATTATAACATTTAGATGTAAATATTTGACAATAATATTGCTATTTTTTGATTGTAGGTAAATCTGAGCATAAAATATTAGTGCATTTTTTCTTCCTGAATGATTTATGCATACCTGGACTTTGTGCACTTTATATATTCTGTAGATGGGTCCAGGAGAGAAAGAGCCTTGTCCTTTTTAGAATAATTTCATTTCTTCCATCTTATATTCTGCTCTTAAAGTCCTTCTTTTTCAAATTCCATATTGTTATAATATGTATTTTGATGCTATTTGTAAATCACATAAGTAGTTCATCTTGGATGGAAAAAACGAGATTTTCTTTTTTTAGTGTAGTTAACATGTCGGTTTCCTGATTTTTCTATTTGTAGAGTGAATGACTTGGTGTAATACTGTTTGCCATTTTCAGCTAAGAGAAGAAATCAGATTTTTCACTTTGTAATGTCACAAACCTCATTATAGTCTTAATTTCTTATTCATGAACACACTGAGCATCTAATATATGCCATCAACTATAGAGAGTAGAAAATAAGATAAGACATATTTTCAACCTCAAGGAATTTGCACCTCAATGTGGTGCCCGTGTAAAGACTCACATAGCAAGGGTGCTTACATGCTGGCTACCACGTAAAAATAACACACTAGAAGAACAATGGAAACAGAGCTGGGCTGAGTTCAGGAAAAATGCCAAAGGAAGTCTTCTAAATTGGGAAGTAATTGAGTCACCCAGTCAGGATATTCCAACTTCTTCAGCTCTTGACCTTCCAACTACCCCACTACCTAGAACTATCAATTGAGAGGTTAGAGCCTCAGTGTGTGAACTTGGGAAGAAGGTTGCTTACTCAACACCAAATGGTTAGCCACCAAAACATATACACAAATACCATATGTCTTTGAATAAGAACTATAAAAGAAGAGGGTGTGTCTTCTCTGTTATATCATTTCATGCTCTGCTCCAGTGCTTCCCTTCCCCTCATCTTCCTTTATTGTCTGTCTCCTTTACAAATCTAACTAAATACTCCTTTATTTTCTTGACTTTTCTTTATCTGAATATTTTATTGTCAATCCTATCTTTTCCTTGTGCTCCATTTAGGTCTGTGACAGTGATTTGACCACAGTCACAACCACAGATAATCTTTTGGGTTATCCTTCAAAATTACAAACACACACATCACAAATACGTGAATACATATATTTGTACGTCACATTCGGACACGTAAACATCCACATACACACATATATGTTTGTGTGAATATGTGTATGTGTGTATACGTATTTTTTTTATCTCAGATGACTGTACTCTGATAGATTAGGGAACAAATTGCCCATATTTGAAATTATTTCATATTAGATTGTAATTGGAAATATTATAATTAAGAAACGTTACTGAGCTAATTACAAACACATTGATCTATTATCAAGTTTTATTAATCACATTCATGACAATTTGGTATATATTTATAATATACCATTCTTTTCTCATATACAGTTGATACTTATAACATGCTTGCTTCTACTTGTGTTAGATGCCCAAATATCTTACAATGCAACTGTGCAGAAAAATAAACGGTCAGTGTCAGGCAGTGGTGACACACTTTTAATCTCAGTACATGGGAAGCAGAAGGAGGAAGAAGGAGGAAGTCCTCTGTGAATTCATGGCCAGCATGAACTACAGAGCTTGTGCCGTGACAGACAAGCGTAGACAAAGAAACCCTGTCTTAAAACAACAACGAAAAAAATGCAAAAGAAAAAAAAATAGTAAGGAATTATTTTGCTTCTGTTTCTTCATATACGAAAATGGATTGGTATCCTGGAGAAATGGATTTTCTCTGGGGAAGTGCAGCACACATATCTACAATTGACAGACAAATGCAGAAGCACCCAAAGATCTGTTTGGCAAACCAGTAAATTCTATTGAAGTTTCTTTTTTTCTTTTTTTTTAAGATTTATTTATTTATTATGTATACAACATTCCTTCCATGTATGTTTGTATGCCAGAAGAGGGCACCAGATCTCATTATAGATGGTTGTGAGCCACCATGTGGTTGCTGGGAATTGAACTCAGGACCTTTGGAAGAGCAATCAGTGCTCTTAACCTCTGAGCCATCTCTCCAGCCCCCTCTATTGGAGTTTCTTATAGGAATATGAGTAAGGGGTTATGTAAGAAAAATGACACAAAGAAAATTTAAGGACCAAATCACACCACAGCATGGGTAACAGCTCTTAAAAACAGAAAAAAAAAAAAGGACAGAAAAGCAGCTTAAGAGGTCTGAGTCTGCTTTTTAGATGGCTTATTGATTTCTGTTTCCTCCAGGCAGTCTTTAATGTTTACTCTTGGGAAGGAAAGGTCTAGTGAATCTGGTCATTTTCAGGGACTTCCTGAAGCTATTTTGAGTTGTTTACTTTCTGGTTAAATGTAAGGAGCTTCCTGCAGAATGGAAATCTTCAATCTGGAAGGAAAGTGCTATACAACTATTGGAAAGGAGTATTTTTGGTACTTTGCTATATACTTCTTTTGTTTGATTGCTCTTTTACTAGTATTTCATTGTAGATAAGTTAAATGACCTCATATTATATGTGATAATCCGTAACCAACTGACTAAGAACAAAGTTCTTCCTTTGTTGACATTCATCAACTCAATATTAAATCGAAACTTTAAAAATTACATATAGTATGAATAAAAATGGTTCTTTCTTGGTAGATTATGTTTTTTAATTTATTTATTTAAAAAAGAAAACAATCTTTTTCATTGTACATACCGATTCCAGTTCCCATTGCCTCCCCTACTCCCTTCCTTCCACCTAACCTCCCTACCCTATCGCCTATCCACTCCTCAGAGAGGGTCAATCACATTGCTTTGGGGAAGGTCCAAGGCACACCTTACTATTTCTAGGCTGAGAAAGGTATCCATGTAAAGAGAAAAAGTTCTAAAAAAAAAAAAATGCCAGTAAAAGCAGTAGGGATCAATCCACTGCCGGTCACCCCACAGACTGCTCCTGCAACACAACTGTCACATACATTCAGAGGGACTAGTTTGGACCTATGCTGTTTCCTTCCCTTTCTGGCTGGTGTTGGTGAACTCCCACTAGCTCAGGTAAATTGTTTCAATGGGTGTACACATTTTGGTCTTGATCTTTGCTCATTTTCCCACTCCTCCAACTCTTCAACTGGACATTGGGAGGTAAGTCCAGTGTTCTGATGCAGGTCTCTGTCTCTTTTTCTATCTCTTGTTGAATAAAGGTCCTATGGTGATATTTAAAATATTCATTAGCCTGACTACAGGGCAAGGCCAATTTGGGCACCCTCATAACTATTCCTTAGGGTCAACTGTGTTATGTCAACTATGTTCATAGCAGCATTGTTTTTAATAGCCAGGCCCTGGACACAACCTACATTCCCCTCAAACAAAGAATAGAAAAGAAAATATGGCACTTTGAAACATCAGAGTATTACTCAGTGGCAAAAAACAATGACATATTGAAATTTGCATGCAAATCGATAGAACTAGAAAAAGCAATCCTGCGTGAGGTAACCCAAACCCAGAAAGATGAACATGGTATGTACCCACTTGTAAGTGGATACTAGCAAAGAATAATGAGCCTATAGTTCATGATTCTAGAGAAGCAAAGTAACAAGGGGAATCCTAAGAAAAACACACATAGAACCACCTAGAAAGGTAAAAGAGACAAGATTGCCTGACAATATTGGGAACATGGGGATGGGGCAGGTAGGGAGGATGGAAGGGTATGGAAGGGAAGAAGGGAAGAAAGGAGGAGAACTTGAAGGAACAGGATAGCTGAGATGGAGGAAGGAAAGAGATGAGAACAAAGAAAGAGATATTTTGATTGAGGAAGCCATTATGGGGCTAGCAAGAAACTTCACACTAGAGAACTTCCCAGAAATTCACAAGGATGACCCACGCTAAAACCTTAAAAATGGTTCTTAACCACCCAAAAAACATGTATTTAATATTGTTAGTGCAAATTAACCAATAGTTCTATGTCTGACAAGATTGTAGTAATAATGACACAATTCTAAAAACATAAAATAAAAACATGTTTTAAATTCTTAAATCAAAAAATTCTTAACACCTATTAAAGGACAGTACCAACATAAGTGTTTAATAATCTTTGCCACAACGGGAGTCTTTGGATGGATTTGTGTACATTTTCTTGTAAATGTCAATATATTAAAAGATATTTTCACCTTCATGTATATTATATAATTTATTGAAAAATTCTTCCTTAAATAATTTTAATTTTATTTAAAATACTTAAAGTATTATATGAACTATGGTTGTTGTATTGTAGAAACATTTTTTATACATAGAAAGGCCAAATAATCATATGATTGCAAGCTTCTTTTATGGCATCTACATTCTTCATGAAATCCATGATCAGATATAAAATAAAAATATGACCTCTTAGTTAAACTAAAATAAGTGTGTATTTGACTAAGTGGGTTTTAATAACCATATGAACATATACAGCAAATATTAACCATTTGAAATGTTATAGAAACAAATTTTAATACTTGCTGTCTTCTAAACTAGCTCAATTTGCAGTTATGTATTGTAACATCTTACTAAAGACTGTCAAACTTACTACTCTCAAGAATAGTCTTAAAATGTTATTTATTTATATTAAGAGAATGTAGTCCTCTTTTTGGTTGTACAATACAGAGAGGTAAGATATGATATGTTATATATATCTTCAACAAATAGATAACAGTCTGTATATTTGCATATGTATTTTTGGGGGGGGGGGATTTTTTCGAGAAAGAGTTTCTCCGTAGCTTTTGGTTCCTGTCCTGGAACTAGCTCTTGTAGACCAGGCTGGCCTCAAACTCACAGAAATCCTCCTGCCTCTGCCTCCCGAGGGCTGGGATTAAAGGTGTGCGCCACCACCACCCGGCATTTCTATTTGTATTTGTGCACATACTTATGAATCTATATGTGTGTATGTAAAAATAATAATCACTAAAAAAGTGGATATTTAACTGAGCATAGAAGGACAAAGGAGAACTTTGAGAAAGTGTAGCTAAGAAAGGTTTGTTATCGGAAAGGAAGGGAGAAAGTGATGTAATTCTATTTCAATTAAAACTTTTTAAAAATCAAAAATAAGTCATTTGTTATTCACACACAAAGAATATAAAACATCGCTTAAGAATAATTAGCTCTCAACAACACTTCCTTTCCTTTGATCAAAAATAATGTCAAAATAACATTGAAAGCAATTTTCATGATAATTTGCTCTAAATAGAAATTTATGACATCAATGCCACTATAAAATGAATAATCATAATTTCTAGTGTCAAATTTAGTTTTAATTCTTCTAGTTTTTAAATAACCATAATAATTCATTTCTGTTTGACTTTAAAAATCAAATGTATTATTAGTCCAATTTGAAACGTTATTTTTAAAATTATTTATTTTATTTTTTAAAAGTATAATATAATTGCATGATTTCCCCTTTCTCTTTCCTCCCACAAACCTTCCCATATATACTTCCTGAGTCTTCTCAAATAAATTTATCTCCCTTTGCATGACAATATACGTTACACACAAAAATATGTACATACATGCACACACATGGACAAATGTATACACATATCTAAATCTATATATCTATCTTATATATATATTCATTCTCAATCTGGATAATATTGCTTGTGCCTTTCCTTTGTAGAAGATCAAACCAGTGGGTTAAGTAATACCAAATGATCAGCCCTGAAAATAAGTATGTTGAGATATAATTTAACTATCATTAAAAAAAAACAGCAGAAATTGGGGTAGAATGAAAACAAACAATATATAAAATTTACTTAAATTAAGACAACCCAATTCTTTTATTTACGGGGGATATTGTATCCAAAGGAAAGAAATAGCCATAGAAGACACATCATTAATTCTTGGCTATATTTGAATGTTGAGCATTTTTTCTGAATAGCAATATGATGTTTTCTACTGTCTTCCAAATTGGTTTTGGGGGGATGGAATAAGCATCAATGCTAAACTACATTCAACAATGATTATACAGCTTCCTACTTTTGCAATGCATTTAATTAATGAATTAATCTTTCCCCTTTTTGTAAATGACCCTAAATTTCCATTTAAGGTTCTATTCATAAAGAGTTTTAGAATATTCATTTTTTTCATGACTCTGGGGTTTTTTTTTTAACAATCTTTGCTCATTTTACATATCAACTCAGCTTCCAATCCCTCTCCTCCTCCCAAGCCCCTATCCACTCCTCAGAGAAGGTAAGGGAGTCAAAAGTCTACCACATCCCTTTGATGCAGGACGTAGGCTCTACTCCCTTTATCTAAGCTGAGCAAGGTATCCCTCCATAAACAATGGACTGCAAAAAGCCAGTTCATGCACTAGGGATAAATCCTGGTCCCGGTGACAGCTGCCCCACAAGACTGTAAAGTCACACAACTGTTAGCCACATTAAGAGGACCTAGATTAGTCCTATGCAATTTCACCCACTCTCAGTCTGTAGTTAGTGAGCTTTCACGAGCTCAGGCCAGCTGTTTCTGTGGGTGTCCCCATGGTGGTTTTGATGCATTTGCTCATATTATCACTCCTCCCTCTCTTCGACAGGACTTTGAGAGCTCAGCCCAGTGCTTCACTGTGGATCTCTGCGTCTGCTTCCATAAATTGCTGGATGAAGGTTCTATGATTATAATTAAGGTGGTTATCAAGCTGATTGCAGGGTAAGGCCAGTTCAAGTACCCCCTTCAGTACTGCTTGAGGTCTCAGCATGGGCCATCCTTGTGGATTCCTGGGAATTTCCCTAGTGCCAGGTTTCTCTTCAGCTCCATTATTGTTCCCTCTATCATGATAACTCTTTTCTTTCTCTCCATCTCTGTCTTACTGTCCTTCCCCCATCTAGACCTTCCAGTTCCCTCATGTTCTTCTTCCTCCACCCCTTCTCCCCTCACCCCTCCCCTTCCACTCTCCCTTCTCCCCACCCCCACATTCCCAATTTTCTCAAGAGATCTTGTCTATTTCGTTTTCACAGGGTGATCCATGTATGTCCCTCTTGGGGTTCTTGTTACGTAGCTTCTCTGGGGTCACGGACTATAGTCTGTTTATGCTTTGCTTTACCTTTAATACTCATTCATGAGTGAATACATACCAGTTTGTTTTTCTGAGTCTGCTTACATGACTCAGGAAGTTATTTTCTAGTTCCATCCATCTGAATCCAAATTTCAAGATGTCATTGTCCCCCTACCCCCCCGAATGGTACTCCACTGTGTAAATGTACCATAGTTTCCTTATCCATTTTTTCTTTGCGGGACAAATACCTTGCTTCCAGCTATGGCTATTATGATTAATGCTATGAACATAGTCAAGCAAATGTCCTTGAGTTATGAGAGTGCATCCTTAGGGTACATGACCAAGAGTGGTATTTCTGGATGTTGAGGCAGATTGATTACCAGTTTCCTGAGTAACTGCCATATTGATTTCCAAAGTGGCTTTACAAATTTGCACTACCACCAGCAATGAAGGAGTGTTCCTTTACTCTGTTCCCTGTACTCTGCCTCCTCTCCAGCATAAGTTATCATTAGGTTTTTGATCATTGCTATTCTGATTTGTGTAGGATGGTATCTCAGAACATTCTTTTTAAAGGTATAATATAGCACAAATTATAATTATTCTTAATAATAAAAACCCAGAGTCAGATATTGGGGGGGGGGGGTGAAAGTTGAAAGGTCGGATGAGATCAGCCAGCAACTATTTATTAACTCTACAAAATCCTCAGACCCAAGGGGGAAAGATCCTGTCTCAATAAGTCCTCCTGCCTTATATTACTGTCTCCAGTCAGCCGTATTGCTCCTGTCTCCACCTTCGCTGGTGGAACTAAGGGCATGCAAATCACAAACACTGTGATTAAAGCTGTGACCTATCACTGTCTGAATCTGTTTCTCTTTTAGACTGAATCAATCTCCTATGTTCCAGGATGGCCCTGAACTCAGAGATCCATCTGCCTCTGCCTCTGCCTCCTAAGTGCTGAGATTAAAGGTGTGTGCCACAAATGCCTGACCTCTATATCTAAATAGTAACTTAGCTTCACACTCTCATCTTCAGTCAAGCTTTATTAGTTAGATCACAAACAAAATATCACCACAGTATAGAAAGAACTTTGTTGATTATTGAACTTTTAAATACAGATTGGAAAATTTACCTCATAATTTCTGTATGATTTTCAACATATTTATTGTTTAATTAATATATGCCACTATACGTATATTTATATGATGTGCATATAACATATAATCATATATATATATATGTATACACATATAATTGTACATTCAAAGTTCCTCTCTACTTGCATTTTTCCCCATGGAAAATAGCTTTATTCCTCATAAAACATATATAATTGTTTTCACCCCTACTCCTTTCAGTTACTCCTCACTTCCCTCCCAATGTGGATCCAAACCCGTTCTATTTATCATTAGAAAAGGAAAAAAAAGAATCGGAAGGATAATAAGAAGATAAAACAAAAGTTAAGAAATTGCTCTACGACAAAGCAATCATTAAAATGAGGCTCAAGAAGAGGCCCAATAGACAGATGTAGACACAGAGTTCCATTTGTTCATACACTCAGCCATCTCATCAAAATACTAATCAGGGAGTGATAATACAAGTTTGAAAAACTGTAGGACAAAACAAGAAAATGTATTATATATTATAAAATATTAATATAATATATAATCAATAGAAAATTAAAGATAATTTTTGAAGTACTGGCAATGAAATGATATTATGTAAAACAAAGATGTTTGCAAACTATGCTTTGGCATGCAGCATACACCTAGCAGAGTAATTTGTTTCCACAGTGAGACTTCTTTAAAGAAAATAAAATTTCATTTGTAAGTGGATATCAGTTGGAGGCAGATTCTGCATTAAGGATGGATGTATGTGTCCACTTCTCCTTTCTGCTCTGGGAAAATATCTGGTACTGACCCATACATATGCTGTGCATGCTGACTCAATGTCTTTGAGTTTACATGTGCTTTGATCCTATTTTAGAGAGCATTGTTTTCTTGGTAATCTTCATCCCCTCTCAACAGTACCCACTTTCTGACTCATTTCTGTGAGGTTCCTTGCACTCCTGAGGGAGTTAAGATGAAGATCAACAGTATAGGACTGAGTGTTCTGAATCTTTACTTCATTGTGTGATTTCTGGCTTTCAGTCTCTGTATATGAGGGTGTGGCAACTAATGTTGAGCTCTGCTTTGTGTAGAGGTATACAGTATGTTCTGATTTGAGTTTCATCTTTTAGGTATCTGTGCATATGTGTATGGTATGTGGATGTGTGTGAATTTCTATAAACCTCTTATTCACTCATAAAATTTTATCTAACTGACATAAATGCATTAATATTCTCAAACAACTCTGAATTTAATAATTTGTTTAACATTTCATAACTTAAAAATAGCATGTACATGTAAATATATTGTACTATGAAATACTTATATTTGCTTACCTAATTCATACTTTCTATAACAGATTTGATTTAGATTATTTTAAATAATGCAAATTACTACTACAAGTAAAAAATGATTAATTTTTAAATATTTTAATGCATACACCAGTAGAAAATAAATACATTTAAAAAAGCAAATCTCACAGAATATAAGTGTTTTGGTTTTTGGATTTTTTTTTGGTTTTTGGTTTTTCAATTCTATTTTTATTGTATCTGGGTTATCTCACTCAGTAAAGTGTTTTGTATTTCCATCCATTTGCATGCGAAGTTCAAGTTATCATTGTTTTTTTACCACTGAGTAGAACTGGATTGGCTAGAGTCTTGGCTCTAGAGGGGTTCCCAGGTGTCCAAGGGGATTTCCCCAACTAGTTCTGTGGGCAGCAGAGAGAGGGTGCCTGTACTGGCCTTATCCTATAGCCACACTGATGAATATCTTGCATATCACCATAAAACCTTCATCCAGCAATAGAGGGAAATAGAGACAGAGACCCACATTGGAGCCCCGGACTAAGCTCCCAAGGTCCAAATGAGGAGCAGAAGGAGGGAGAACATGAGCAAGAATGTCAGAACCGTGAGGTGTGCGCCCACCCACTGAGACGGTGGGGCTGATCTAAGGGGAGCTCACCAAGGCCAGCTGGACTGGGACTGATGGAGCATGTGATCAAACCGGACTCTCTGAATGTGGTTGACAATGAGGGCTGACTGAGAAGCCAAGGACAATGGCACTGGTTTTTGATTCTATTGCATGGACTGGCCTTGTGGGAGACTAGTCTATTTGGATGCTCACCTTCCTAGACCTGGATGGAGGGGGGAGGACCTTGGACTTCCCACAGGGCAGGAAACACTGACTACTCTTAGGACTCGAGAGGGAGGCGGAGAGGGAGTGGGGGGAGTGGGAGGAAAATGGGAGGAGGGGAGGAGGTGGAAATTTTTAATAAATAAGTAAATAAATAAAATGCATTTACTTTCTTTAAATTAAGTATTTTCATGACACTGATTATCAACAATGACCTCCACCACCCCCCCCCCACACACACACATCTTTTTGATTGGATACTACTCTAGTTTCCTGGTAATTTCCCCTTCGTGTGTATTCTCTCAGAGCTAATCACATGTAGGGCATTTTACTCTTTCTTAACCTAATCTCTCACATCTCCATGAGTCTGCATACTTTTGTTCTAATTAAAATTTTAAGGATGAGAGCTATTCTATACATTAATATCAATTCATGCAACTTCTACTTTAATTCCTTGTGAACTTCTCCCATACTTTCAGTTACTACTCAGACATTTTCTGCAGCTGGAATCTTTCAGCCATTTTGCTTTTTAATGACCTAGAGCCATAAAGATACATATAAGTTACAAATGTAGTGGTTGTTTCTGAATTACGTCTTTGAAAACTGAGCAGTTCTTATTTGGAACTATGTATTTAAATGATTGAACTAGAGGGAAATACAAAATTTTAATGAAAAAAATTCCAGTAAGATATGCAGTTTAGAGAAATGTGTCACAGAGCTTGGTAATGCCACCACTAAAAAGAATAGAAACATTTTACTCACTGCTTTCTCTAATGAGATCAGAAAGTTGGCATTTGATGTTTTCAGTCATTTATGGCCACATGAGAAAAGTCTCTAAAATTGGTGAATTCTTCCTTTGATGCGCATTAGTATTTGAAGATAGACATTCCATGGCCATCATTGAGTGCCTTTCTGTGCTAGAATTATAGCAGCAGAGACAATATAAGAGCAAAAACATGAGCTTTTGTCATATTGAAATTTAAATGATATTGTCTTAATAGAAAATTAGACTCACTTTAGATGAACAATCCCTTAGTTCACACAACATCAATAAAGTTTTTCAGCATATAAGTCAGATAAAAACCTAACTTCTTCTTCCTAGTTCCTCCTTTTGTTTTTCTCAATGATTCTTTCAATAATACTTCTAGAGATGTGACTTATTTCCAACCATCCTCCATAATCTCAGACAAAGAGACCTTTCCGTCTGTCCAGGTGTAATACTTAGAAACAGAATACCTTTTTCCTGATCTTGAACACATGTACACCTCTTTTATTCATCTTGGACACTTACTCATTTAATTTAGGCATCCTCAACTATTTTATTATAAACAACTTGTAATATTGCAGGCAGAAACCACTTTGACTTCATGATAGCCATGGGGTATCAATATATTGGTAGAGGATCACTCCTCTCCATTTTAACACTTTCTATACATTCACTTGTCCATTCTTAGGCTCACATCAGTCATGATTTTCCTTCCTGAATGACATTTTTATTATGCCTAACTTTTTCATGGTTTGTACAAACTTTTGTAAGTATTATAAATTTATCCTGAAAAGAAATCATATATTAGTAAGTCATTTTTGTCAGCATATTACCTCATTTTGATAACCGGATAATGAACTTAGTATAAACACATATTGCAAATTAATTTATGTTTAAATTACGTGAGACTATTTGATACTCCATTAATTATCAGTCAAGTATCTGGCAGTTGCATACAGCAAACTGATAAAGTCAGGTCTCTGTTATATATATATTACTACACTTTTCAAAATTAGGCAAACGTCTATCTGTAGCCAATCAGTCTTTGTCTACCTTTCCTGACCTTATTCAGTCTGCACACATATCATTCCACATTGTTGGGCACAGTTCTCTGAGAACTCCACCACAGCGTAGCTAACTGCATGCTGCTACTTGGAAATTTCCTAAGAATGTGCACATCCCCTCACAACTGCTTCATTCACTGCTGCATGGTAGCATGCAAAGCTTTCAATTTGTACTCCCAGCTCCTGAGTTCTGGGCTTCTTGCTCCATGTGCGGAATTAGTTTAATTGCTTTTAATTTGCCAAGCAAAACATATAACTAATTTCCATGGGATTATCTGAATTAGAAAATGATTGTTTCTTACTGTCCAAAAATCTGGAAATTCAAAGGTGAAGGAAATTTTACTGTTTGACAAAGAATCAATTTTCAGTTTGGGGAAAATACTTTGTGTTTTACATGCCTTTTCCATGAGTTTTTTGATAAGGGCACTAATTCTATGAATGAGGCCTGTGTCAATATAATATAATACCAAAGGAACTATTTCCTAACATCATTTTCAAGTTTAATATTTAAACATATAGATTGAAGGAACACCCATACCCCAAATATATTATTAGTTGCTCAGAGATTTTCTTACCTCTGATATAACATTTTCAGAACAATAATATGTTGACTCTTCATTTATCTAGTGATGTCACATTATCTTAATGTATTTGTGAATTCTGCAAAGAGGCATATTCAAAAAAATTATAAGCTGAAAGTCTTTAAATCACCTTAATAACATAATGTTTATTTTTCAAAAATTATCAATTTTTCCCAGCCAGGTCTGCAAGAGCTAGTTCCAGGACAAGTTTCAAAGCAATACAGAGAAACCTTGTCTCGAAAAACCAAAAAAAGAAATTATCAATATTCAACTTAATTGGCTTTTGAAATATTTAAGAAAATGACATAATAAAAAATAAGTTGCAATTAGAACATTATTTAAGACCTAAATTCATCCTCAAGTCATACTTTCTGTCTGAAGAAAACATTATAATCATTATCTTCCTCCACTCTAACAGGAAATGGATCATAAATGACATTGTGCTGAGAAAATAAATAAAATAATTTGCTGGAAATTGTTGTATACATGCATATTGGAGAAATTTGTAAAATTTTATTTAGGAATCTGATAATCACGCCTAGCCCTAATGAAATGTTTTCATGGATTGTAATCAAACCAGAAGCATGCATCTCAAAGCAAAGACTGCACATTTATCGTTAAACATCTGTTAGTATTGTTTCTTCAATATATGTGGCAGACTCTTTTATTTACTTCAAATGTCTTAATATCAGTTACTACAGGGACTATGATACAAGTGATTATCAACTTATATTTAGTATAAAATGCAAGTAAATATAAAGCGTGTACAAAGAAGCCCCAAGACCCCTTTCATAATATTTATTACAATTATATTCCTTCTTACTTTTATTTCTATCATAAGATAATTACTTACTAATAATTTTGGTTTAAATTATCAGCCAACATAATTTGCTGGACTGACAGGACTACATGCACCTGAACTGCACATGAGCGAGTCAGCTGAACCTCCTCCTGGATGAATGAGTGACTTATATAATTCTATCATAACTGACACAATATTGATAATTAATTGGTACTAAGTGAATTATGTTATATGTTATATTTTTAAGGGATGTGACCCTTGAAAGTTTACCCGTGCTCCTAGAGATAGCCATACATCCTGGCATACACAAGCAGTACTAAATGAAAGCATCAGTTCAGCGGAAGAAGAGGGAAAAAGAAAAAACACCTTAAAGTTGTTATGGAAAAATCATGAGGAACTAAGAGGACCGACTGGGGATTGGGTTGTATCAAAATAGATTACATATTTGAAGAAGGATACTTAAAAGAAATCCCATACTAGCCCAGAATTGAGTATAATAGAGGGTTATTTATTTAGGGTTTAAACTCACAGATAACAATCCTCTACTTGAACAGGGAACAGCAACCGAATCCCACAGCCAGAAAAGAGGCCACCCATGCACTTTACAATGGCATAAATAGTATAAGAGGCCACGCCCAAGTGGGCGGGTAACTTAAAGGCTACTGGAAGTAGAAATTCCTACAACACGTATATGCATAAATTTCACAAAAATATAACAAAACTTATTGATGTTCTATATTAGGAAGGAAATTCACAGATATTTTGCAACCTCATTTATATCTTCTGACAAGGGTTGTCTTGCTTTTACTAAATTCTATTCTCATTTACACATACTTTTTTTCTATGACTGATATAATTATCCTTAGATATGGTAATGTTGAAAATTCAGAAAAAATAATCATTCACCCATTACAGAAATGAGAATAAATGCTTTCGGTTGGGGAGGTCCTTTCTTAAAGTACTTGTGGTAGGTATATTAACCAACAATTCCTCTGTTAGGTATCAAGTCTATTTTGTGATAGACGCTTACTCATGACTGTATGAACTTCTCCAATTCTCCTGAAGAATCTTAAACCTAGAGATACTGTATTTATACATTTTAGCATTTATAATGTCTGTCGTAGGATCTATTTTTTTTAGAAATAACATCTCTCCTTCTATACAGGCAAGTGGAAATTATATTGTTGCAGTGCTGGTAGCCGTTGTCAGCTTCATAATCTCAGAATTGCTAACAGGTTTAGAAGAATGAACCACATATACTCCAAAGTTCAAGGTTGATAAAATTTGATTTAGTGCATTTTGACTTTACAATTTATGATGAGTTTACCAATATCTCACTTCAAACATCATTTTCTCACAGATTAGTTTATTTTTACTTCTGTTAAATTGGATTATAAATGTCAGTTTAGACTCTGGTCAGTATAAAAACACTATGCTTTTGAGGTGCTCTTGCCTTTTCTATAGTTATCAAATGAAAAGAACAAATTTGAAAATTTATCTTATGGTTTGTAAATCTGAGAATGGCAGGAAATCAAGAGCTTTTATAGCAGGTAGAAAGAGCTCTTCTATTTATGAAAAACGACAAATTAAAGCATATGCATATTTCTGGAAATACAAAAGAATGTCTAAAAATGTATTGCACAAACTGAGATCTATATGCAGCAGAGAGGAGATAATACAACAGAGAATTTATCATCACAATACCATCATTTGCTCAGTCAAATCGAAGTTACCACAAAAAGTCTTGTGTGGTTACCAGCTACATGAAAGTTAATTGGATGAGTCATTTTCAGATATGTAATCACTGGAAATTTTCATAAAATTTGATAAGCCATTTATTTTGGAAAGTAGCGTAGGAGGAAATGAGAAGAACAAAATACTTAAAATATCAATTTAACTGAAAATTCCAAGCCATCATCTTGAAGAACTCAAAAGTGTATATTTTTCATGCTTTACATGAATTTTAGTTCTGATGGTGTAAAAATATTTAAATTTTATATACTGAATATATACTATGGTAATGTTTGTCTAGAATTAAATGAAAAGTATAATTGATTAATAGTTTAAATCTTACAGTGTCAACAATTTGCTGAGATAAATAATTCCTTAAATGATTTATAGACATCTCTGATATCAAGTACAAATCCCTTATAAAATGAATTCAAAATACAAATCCATTTTTATAAAACTTTAAATTTATATAACTTTAAGTCTATATTGCTACTAGTTTATTTACCAATCCAATAGTGAAAGCAAGTGCCTCAGACTCAATATGACAATTATATCCATAACAGATAGTATATTTGACTGCTTACTTTTTTTTTATTGAAGAAAAGAAAATTTCCGCCTCCTCCCAGCCTCCTATTTCCCTCCCCCTCCCCCCACTCCTCTCCCCCTCCATCTCCAGTCTGAAGAGCAGTCAGGGTTCCCTGCCCTGTGGAAAGTACAAGGTCCTCCCCACTCCATTCTGGTCTAGGAAGGTGAACATTCAAACTGACTAGGCTCCCACAAAGCCAGAACATGAAGTAGGACCAAGACACAGTGCCATTGTCCTTGGCTTCTCAGCAGCCCTCATTGTGACTGCTTAGTGATAATTCAATATTTTACTCAATAATAGTAACAGTAGTAATAATAATGATAAAGTTATTGCTAAGATATTTTGCAGAAAGTATGATAATATTCTTGTTATTAAGTAAAAAATAAAACTCTAGGTATATATAATTAATTAAAAAAATCAAAATAGAAAAACAGAGGTTATAATGACCTTAAAGGAAAAATGAGAAAAAAATTTGCTATAAGGATTTGGTGAGGGAGAAGTACTCAGGTTAGTTCTAGAAGAAGATGGTCAGTAGGGTGTTGGAAATGGGTTTACCATAGTAGCAATAGTTTTGATCCAGAGATTCCAAAGTTCATAACTGAATTTTTCTAGGAATACATTTTAAATTTAGATAAGCAACTTTGAGGATGACACCATCAGAACATGAGTCAAAAGTGGATAGAAAGAGAAGCATTGGAAACTAAAAATAACACAGTAAGTGGTGGGTGATTATAACCAAAGAACCATGCAAACAGCCACTGCAGATTGACAGAAATGGGCTTATCTACTAAAAGAGGGAATGAAGAGTTAAAAGTACTACCATATGGACTGAAAGAAAAATTGGAGAAAATTTAAGAGAAAAATAAGCAAATTTAGCAAGTCTGAAAACGTAATAAAATTAAAGAATGTTGGACTAGTTATTAAAGATATATCTATACATACATACTGCTAAAAATCTTAGACTAAAATTACAAGTGATTAAAATTAGCTCAGTATTCTTGAAGGAAAAATATGGAATACTTATTTTTGCATCAGCTAGATTCACCTTTGAATACCATGGTCAAATACGTTCTCTCAATGTTGTTGTTTTATCATTTGAACTATTTGAATTGAATAGATTTTGTAATCAAGAGGCATTTTAATGGTTAAATGAATTGCTATTTAGAGTGTGAGTAGCTATTCTTTGACCTTTTGGGCAGAAAAATAAGTTTCCAAGAAGAAATTTACTCTTTTCTTCTTTTCTACCTGCATTGCTAGGACACTTCATCATATCCTCTAAACACTTCATACTGGTACTTCTACCACTGGATCTCCTATCTTGAGATATGTAATTTATCCTGAATTAACAAGTCAGTATGCAAATCTGTTTATCTAACATCTATCTGTCTGTCTGTCTGTCTGTCTGCCTGCCTATCTGTCTGTCTGTCTGTCTGTCTATCTATCTATCTGTCTGTCTGTCTATCCATCTGTCCATCTTTAAGTCCCCAACAAAGAAATTTCACCTTCAACGAATCTTTTGCACGAATGATTAGCCTATTAGAATGTCAATGACATGCTTAGGGAGATGTTACAGATTTAGAGCTGTATTACAATTTGTCTTGAGGTATTTTTAACATTCTATATAGGTATTTTTTGGCCATCTCTGTGTAGAACTCAAAATACCTCACCTAACATTAAACCTTTTAAAATGTGTTACCTTAAAAAGAAAAAACCCTGCGATTTCCACCAATCAAAAACCTAAGAGTATCATCAGATAGAATCTGAATCCAAAAGATGGTATTTCTCTCCTTAGCTATTCCTACATAATTAATGTTTCTACAAGTGTATCTGAAAAATATTTAATTTGAGAATTTCTTCAATATTACTTACTATAACTTCATCAAGCCATTACCATATTGCAGCATGAAATTTGTGGCAATTAATATTTGTGATTCCCAAGACACGGTTATCTACACCTGGTTCTAGAATAAACAATTTTTTATGTCTTTTGAGGGGAGAGTGTGTTTTTGCATCAATATCATTTCTCACCTAGATATCATCTACTTATCTCTCATCTATTAATTTATCTTTCATCTCAATAGTTATTAATACCTAACTGTCTATCTTTCTAGCTATTTGTCTGTTTACTTTACTATGTATCTTAGTATAAAATGTCTGTTTAAGACATAAAGTTAAGTGATTCAACAATCTTTAAAACGCGTGAACAGCAATTTCATTACAATTATCTAAAACAGCAACTAAACTATATTGTACATATGCAGTTTCATTCTAGCAATTTAAACTCCATACAAACACATTTCTGAACTTATTGTTCAATGTGTCTTATTTGCATGACTAGACAAATATTACAGTTTTAAATGGTATTTTGCTATTCCCTGTGCTTCAATATTCTCTAGTCCTAAACTGAACTTTGCCACTCTTTCATATAATCATTTTCCTTGACTGCTCCATTACCTTAAAACCTTTTAATTCATTAAGTTTCCCTGCAAAAATGTGGGGTTTGTTGTTGTTGTCTGTCTGTTTGGTTGTTTTTATTTTGGTTTAAATCTGTAGTATAGTCATCCTCCCATTTACCAGATTATCAAATGAATGGGGCTGGAGAAATCATGGTAAGAAGCTGACACAATACAAGTAGACTTTAAATGCAAAACTGTCATGTCATGCAAAAATCCCAGAAAGAGGACTAATCCCTAATTAGACACAGCGCTCTCTGTTTTGTTGTCAGATTGCATTACTTGCAAAATTATTGTTTAACATGTGTGGAAGGGTTTCACAGAGACATTTAAAATTGACTTCTAAAGGAAAGATACAAAAGATTTCCCACACTTCCTCTATAAAAGCGGTAGAGGAAAATAATGTTTCCAGCTGATATTAGGTTGTGAGCTAATATCTAACAAAATTCTTGGTAATATTTTTTATAGGAAATGAATGTTCCTTGTACCACTTTTATGAACATAGCCCTGATTTTAAAACTCTCCTGGTAACTATGGGATTAACCTTGGAATAGGTACCTCTTCTAAGGAAAGGGCTTTTAAGTAGATGTCATGGTAGAATCAACTCATTCTACCATTTGCTTCACAGGATTCTTTGAGATATCCACAGTGTGAAATTTATCTGAGGAGACATGAGCAAAATATCTTCTAGCCAGAGTTAGGCTGTCAAAGACTTAAAAGCCTGACTCTACATATGTTCATAGTGTTGATGGAGGAAGGTCATTGGCTAATAAAGGAACTGCCTTGGCCCATTTTATTGGTTAGAAGATAGGTGGGAGGTGTAGACATGACAGAACGCTGGAAGGAAGAGGAAGTGAAGTCAGACTCGACAGCTCTCCCCTCGGGAGCAGACGCCTGAGAGAGACGCCATGCCCCGCTCCCAGGATGAAGCTCTGACCCAGGATGGACATAGGCTAGAATCTTCCCCGCAAGCGCACCTTGGGGTGCTACACACAGATGATTAGAAATGGGCTAAATTAATATGTAAGAATTAGCCTAGAAGAGAATGGGCCAAGCAGTGATTAAATGAATACAGTTTATGTGTTGTTATTTCGGGGCATAAGCTACGCTAGCCGTGTGGGCGGCTGGGGTGCTGGGTACGCAGCCCCACCGCCCATTAATACTACATAGTGTTGGTTAGTTTTAATTGCCAACTCATCACAACCTAGAGTCTCCTGGAAGGAAGGAAATAAAATTTAAAAAAATGCCTCGATAAAATTGTTATCTGGTCATATCAAAATCAAAATGATAGAAATGTGAAAAAAACATCCAAAGGAGAAAGAGAATCAGAGGAAAAGGTCAAGAAGTATACAAATATGAAAGACACATACATATGCACAATCTAGAATTACATAAAAACCCAAAACCAGAAGCCATAATATGCACAAAGGACCTGGAAGAAAGAAAGAAAGAAAGAAAGAAAGAAAGAAAGAAAGGAGAAAAAGGAAAAAAAAGTGGTTTCTTTCCCTAGTGATAATACCTTAGAGAAAATATTGTTTTTATTTTCAAGTGATTATGAGTTGAAGATAACTACTGGGTTAAGGATGGGGAAATGTGTCTACTTCTACTTTCAGTTATAGGATACAACTTGGATAAGACTCACAAAGGCCCTGTGTATTCTGCTACAGTCTTTATGAGGGCATATGTTATCTAGCCCTGTTGAGATTAAACAGCCTTGCTCCTAGATGTCTTCCATCCACTATGGCTCTTATACTCGTTTTGCTTCCTGTTCTATTAATTTCCTGTTCAAACTTTAATGGGATGATATGAGCCAAGCATACAATAGAGATGCTATTTATGAAGTTAAAATGTCGAGAAAAGAATATAAGGACCATTTGTGTAATTCTTTGGAGTACGAATCAGTGATGGCTAGCCAGCATTGGCTAAAGAGCAGCTGTAATAAACAAGTTGCTCAAAATGGAACTAAAACCTTTCTGTTCTTTACGAGGTGAGTGATGCTGGTTAACTGAGGCTGTCAGTCAGGTATGATTAATAAAAGATCAGAATCACTGAAGTGAATATTCTTGAATTATTCTTAGGGTCATTCGTTATTCAAGTTGTAGCCTTAAGGTTCAAGACTGATTCACCAGTTGACACATATACTTGGCAAATTATGAGACTTTCTCACACAGCTCTTGTTTTTAAGAAATGATAGATATAAGAGTCAAGATAACACGAAGAGTATCTAAGGCTTCTACCATGTAGCAGGATCAGAACTAAAAAAAGGCAGTGGCGTGCCACAGGAGAAGCAAAGCATCTGTTGTCATGGTGATCCTACAATACTGGCAATAGGGTTGTAGAATGTCCTTTGGGGCCAGTTTTATGTTTGTAGTGAAACCACCTGAGCCTATTACAAAAGCTGTGTGCTGTGGATGACAGAACTATAGAAATGGGCTATGGATGTCTTTTTCAATCCAGAAAATAACATGTGCATTCTGAAAATTGATACTGAGCTATTGACAAGTTGATTAAGATTCTTCTTATTTAACAGAAATTCTACCCTATTTCTTCCATCTGAAGTAATAAAGCAATTTATTTTTTTTATTTAACAATTAAGACTACAGATTTTAAAAGAAATTTTTGAAAGTATTAAAAAATTTTAAAAACTGTTTTATTTGATTGCTGCTGGGATAAAGAAAGTCAGTTTTCTTCCTTAGTGAGATCCATGGTATATCAGACACACTCCAGGGAAGGTTCCATACCCAAAAACAGTTGTTCAATCCAAAGTCAACTTAGTGTTGTTGAGATTCAGAGAGCATTACTAAATCTAGATAGCTCATTCTGGAATAATTCTAAATCTTATACCAAATCAATTATTCAGTAAACTTGTATAATTGAAAATGTATTCAGTTCCTATGAATATCTTTGTCAGTGACCTAGTTAAAAAAAATTTTTCAGTTTTTTTTGGTAAAGAAAAGAGAGAGTTCTTTTTCCAGATCATTTTTTTTTTATTTTATATCTGATCCCAATTTACCAGTCAAGTGCCTGACAACAGGATCATTCTGATTTAAAATTCTGAGCTTCAATACTTTCCTAATAGTTCTCAAATTTTATGCAAAAATTAAAAAAACAACTTAAGAAACTTTTCAAATTATACTTTCTTCAAAGTTTCTGAAATCTTTTGATTAAATACATTGTAAGTAAATCTTATTGTTATTAAATAAAACACGACTTTCAAGTAAAAATTATGAATTCACATTGTATACATACAATGGATATAATAAGCAAACATGCTGTTAAATTACTGTTGTATATACTGTATAGTGATACTCTTTGACTTAAATGTGAAAGAACTCATTCAAAATAATATTAGCTGAAAATATATTAGCAGATATTTATGTAATCATACAGCTGACAGGCAACTGTTGCTATCTCCTATTACCCAAGCCCTCTTGAGATTATCATAACAATATATCCCTTGTTCAGCATAAAATAAAAGTTCATAAGTTCATACAAGTATTATGAGTATTTTTCTAAATATGTATTAAAGCACTATTAAGCTGAAAACTAACAAGTCCACCTCTGATTAGTTGAGAATGTCTATACATGTAAGTATTTTTTTGCCTCCATGTTTCTGCCCTGACTTCACTTTGTTATAGACCCTGTTTAGGACATGCACATTCAAATAAATGTTTTACTCCAAAGTTTGTTTGCTCATATCTCTTATCACAGAAATAAAAATAAATTCAGAAATAATTCCAGTCTACTGGGAGATTTTTGACATAACATGATTAAGTGTAGCAAATAAATGTTTTAAAAGAGGAAGGCGTATGAAGCAATAAACATTATACCAGAAATAAGACATTTATTTGGGTAAATACAAAGACTTGTAATGTTAAATGGACTAGTGAAATCAACTTCCATTTAAGTGTATATTCTCTTCTTCAATATTTATATATCTGATCTTATACAGTTCATCCTGAAGACTTTTTAATTATTACATAATAATTTAATTATATAAATTTAATTTCCAATAAAATACAAATACCATGTGGAAAAGGTGTCTTTAGATTTTTTTTGTGTGTATGTGTGCTTCTCCCTCTGACTGTGTGTGTGTGTGTGTGTGTGTGTGTGTGTGTGGTCTTTTCATTACTCAGTGCAGGACATAGCATGGTAAAAGTGCTCATTAAATATGTATCAAATGAGTGGATTTTCAAATAATGATATTTTTCCATTTAATATTGCTTTATCAGTTGCTCTTTTAAAAAATATGGAAATTTATATATTTTATCTAACTTGTCTTATATATCCTAAGTTGTGCATAGTGCATTTCTCCTATTCTTCTAAAATTTCTGCTAAATGTTTCAGAGGACTTATATTTTAGACCTCTCTCTAAGCTAGAATCTTTTAATATACTGCCTATTTTTTCAGAATTTTTTACTGTATGTGTAGCATAGCTGCCTGACATATACCAGGCATAGCACATAAGGACAAACTTCAAGACTTCCATTTCTGTCCAAGGATATATGCCATAAGAATTATATCTACAACTGTAGCTTCTTGGTACATATTGTTATTGATGATAATAAAAATTCCATAGTTCATTTCATTTGAGTGGATTGTGAGATATAAAACAAAGTATTTAGATGATATCTCTTGCCTTAATTAGAGTTTCTATTGCTTTGAAAAATTGTCATGACCAAAAGACAAACTGGGAAGGAAAAAATATTTTGGTTTACACTTATACATCGCTGTTCATTATTGAAAAAGTCAGGACAAGGACTCAAACAGGGCAGGGACCTGGAAGCAGGAGATATTGCAGAGGCCAAGGAGTGATGATGCTTACTTGCTTGTTTCCAAAGACTTGCCTAGTCCACTTTCTTATAGAACCCAACCTAGGGATGGCACCACCACAGTGGACTGGGCGCTCCTGCAACAATCACTAATTAAGAAAGTGCCTTAGAGCCAGAAAGTTTGGAAGCAGTTTCTCAACTAAATTGCCCTCCTTTCAAATAACTCTGGCTTGTGTATCAAGTTGACATAAGAGTATCCAGCATATCTCTGCATAAACTTAACTGAAATGAAAATGCAGAACTCTTAGTTATTTCCTTGTCAGCTAAAGAAAGAAGAACCAATGAATATTTTTAAGTCTATCATAATTTTTGTCAAAGCCTGAAAACTGGCAGTTTTCTAAATAAAGTATATAAAGAGAAATGGCAAAATCAAGATGATCTACTTTGCATTTTATCTTAATTCACTATTTTAAGATCTTTAAATCAGGATACTCATAATTTCATGCCTGTTTTGAGATATAAAATATATTTTATCCAAACCTGTATGTGAGTCATTTCCATTGCAATAGTAACAGCAAGACTAAAGAGGTGTCTGTACTGGATCAAGGTTGCTCTTGTTAGCAGAGCTTTCATTTTCAAAGGAGCATACATCCCCTTTCTGGATTCTGTGGGAACAAACAATACTTCTGCTTTACTTCCTGAAGAATGAAACATCAATTTTGTTAGATCTGGTTAATTGCTTCTTTCCTCTCATATCACCTTTTAAGGCCACTTAGGTAAAATTTTTAATGAATCTCAACAACTGTAGACATCTTTGCAAAATAATTTTAAATTTTTCACCAAACAAAAGGGTACTTACTCATTTTAAAATCGATATTGTACCTAAAATGAAAGTATAAATTTAATATTGTATTATTTAAACATTTAATTGTAATTTTCTTACAAAATTATCAACAAAATGGTAAGGTATTTTTATTTACTATATTAAAAGGATGCCCAAATATGATTTGATTTTTTCTTTACAGTTAGTTGCATTTTAATGTGTACATGTTCAACATATTCATCATTGTGTCATCTCTTGAAAGATACCTATACTGATTCTATGTGCTTGCATTATGAACATATTAACAATAGAAATAGCTGTGCATATATCTAAGTAGTATGATGTAGAATCATTATGGCTGAGTCAAATTACAGTTCTATTGATGTGGGTGTGTCATATATCAATCTGTTGATTTCATTGGTTAAGCAATAAAGAAACTGCTTAGCCCTCATAGGTTAAAACATAGGTGGGAGGAGTAAACAGAACAGAATTCTGGGAGGAAGAGGAAGTGAGCTCAGACTCAACTGCTCTGCTCTCTGGAGCAGAGACATCATGCTCCCCGCTCCCAGACATGCGATAGCTCTGCTCTCTGAGGCACGGGCGATTAAGCTCCGACCCAGGATGGACATAGGCTAGACTCTCCCTGGTAAGCCACCTCATGGGCTACAGCAGATTATTAGAAATGGGCTAGTCCAGGTGCGAGAGTTAGCCTAGAAGAGGATAGATAGAAATGGGCCAAGCAGTGATTAAAAGAATACAGTGTCCGTGTAATTATTTAGGGGCATAAGCTAGCCAGGCGGCAGGGGTGCTGGGGACGCAGCCCCGCCGCTCATATTACTTCAGATTTGGTTTCTGTTTGGGGGTGATTTGTTTGTATAAGACATCTTCATATTGATTCCACAGTGGGCATACCAGTCATTTACACTCCCATTATAAAAAATTGGGTTCATCATTTCCCACCCTCTCACCACATTTGCTATCATTTATTCTCTTTATGATAGCCCTTCTGACTGAAATCTGCAGGAAAATAAATGATTTTTGAGCATATTCATAACAGCTATTTTAAGTTCTTTTCTTGTGCTACAGCTATACTGCATTTCTCGGGGCAAGATACAGTAGGGTTGCTTGTGTCAGTGGAGACATACTTTCCTCATTATTATTGATTGTATTCTCATTCTGGAATCTAGGCATCAGGCTTTGGGATGATTGTGAGTGCTAAAACCTGTTCTTATGTGTTTTGGGTCAGTTATTCAGTCTTTTACAGCTCTTATTCTCTCTTGATCTTGGGTGTCTATTCTGGCTGGAAGTTGCTGTATTGGCAGTGTTTCTGTATCCCTGCCAGGTAGCAGCACTTGGAACCTAGAGTTGCACTTGTTTCTAGGTATTAAGAGCATCCGCTCAGGGAAGGAAGAAGAGAAGTCCTGCAAGAATCCACAAGGGGCATGTGGAGCCTGTGTCTGTTGCAAGTATGTCTGAAGTCTACAAAAAATGGAGAAAATGAAGGAGGGTGTCAGCTATAATAAGGACTGAGGATGAAACTGGGGAATAAGAATTGGTGATCAGAAAGGGAAGCGAAGATCATTTATCTGACTCCCTGCCTGGCGTGACCGGTAGGGTTCCAGGAAAAGACTGGCTCAGGTTGGTGTCTGAGACTGAGGGATATGAAATGAGGAAGAAATGCAGTGGGAGAACTGTTTAGTTTCCTGGGAATGGGAGCAGAATAAAAGCTGAAATCACAGCAGGTGGTAGTCTTCTATCAAGCTGGAGATAAGACTGGGGAACTAGAGTTGGAACCTGGGAGGAAGAGTGATAATGGCCTACTTGATTCCCTGGCTGGTGTGGCTAGGTACCCAGGGATTGATTGCTTTGGGTGTTCAATATGTATTTTAAAGACAAGATGCTAAATAATCAATTAAAATAATCATTATGTAAAAGCCAAAGGAGAGCTCTTAATTAATACATGTGCTAATGGTGTGTTAACTTTCCTCTCTGTGAGAAAATATTTAAAATAAAGAATTGAAAGGTAGAATTGTTGGTGTGGGCTCACTGTTTCCCTGTCTCACAATTTCTGCATATTATCACATTGTGAATATTGTGGTGACAGAACACAGGGGTGGAGGTGACTAAGTAGAGCACAGGAGCACACCTCGTGATTTCTATACAGCAGAAAAAACACAGAAGGTTCAAATGTGTACCTCCTCTGTGTGTCTCCTCCTATCAGATCCACTTTCCACAGTTCTATCATTCCCAGGAGTTTATTCACACTTCAAATACATCAGTAAATTAGCCACTGATTAGGTCAGAGCTGTTGCGATCTAATCTCTAAAAAAGCCCATCACAGACATATTTATGAGTATACTTCACTTACCTTCTAGGTACCTCATTCCAATAATGTTGACATCAAGCTGAAACACCAGAATAAGCTAATTATAAAAGAAACAATCACAATCACAAGTTCATTAGTAGCTCACATAGGGCATGTTGATACTAGTAGATTCAAAGGTATCGGAAAAATGCTGGCAGTCAATACTTAAGGGACTGTGTTTCAGCTGGATAGAAAAGAATAAGTTGAATATCTACTGTACACACCTTTCTAAAAATTATATTTAACAACAGATTTTTTAAAAGAGTTTTATAAATATCTATATTTATTATTATAATACAAAATGCAGTAAATAAAGGATTATAGCATATAATTGAACAATTGATCAAGGTGCAATATTCCTCTGATTATATATTTTAAAGTTTAGCCTGTTCACAGGTTCATAAAATACTGGAGGAAGAAAGTTCAAGACAGCAAAAATGTGAAAATACGGCTTAAAGATAGTGTTGTTACATAAGTTGCTATATGAATTCTATCACACTCCCCTAGACTCTAAGAGGCATGAACGTGAGAATGCATACGAACTGTGTAGATGTCGCATGATTCTCCACGAAGGTTCGGAACTCCACAGCAGGACTAGCAGCCTGTGGAGTTCATTTCCATGGAGAACAGGTGGGCATGGAATTTCTGAACTGGCAGACAAATATAAATGTTAATTAGAAACATAAAATTTTCTTTGTTTGGGAAACATGCTGAATTTATCGAGTAACAAAGCAGGAAACTTGAGGTTTTCCTTAAATTATTGACATAGTTGTTAAATAATTCAAACATCTACGCTTGACTATTCGATTACAGGTGGTATCTCAAGCATGCATACATTCTTAGAATATTTCATTTTTATGAATTATTCCTGGTTTTTTTTTTTTGTAGATGAGACAATGTTTGACTTTGTGGGGATTTCCATTGAACATCCCTAAAAGAATTAGAAAGTAAAAGAATCCTTAACCTGCACAGGCTACATTAAGTACAATTTGTAGAGTGCAATAATAAGACAGGGTTATGAGTCAGGGGGCAGAGTTTGCCATATGGTCATAGGAGTGGAAGAGCTGTCCCTGATCCCTACCAACTACAACACCGGAATGGGGGCCCTTTATATTACCTGGGCAGCGCAATACAGCAGAGGCGTGGGTAAACCAGTCCCCAAATTGTGAGCATGGTAGAACTGTCTACACTTTTTATCTGTCTTGTGGCAGCATGGGCATGGGAAAGATGCTCACTCCCCAGTGCCCATCAACACCTGAAGTAGGTGGGAGGGTTGGCCTGGAGGTCACAAGAGTGGGAGAACAGACCTTACCCTTTGCTGGGACAACACAATAGAGCTATTTCTGTTGGCAGAAGTGTGGGTGAACTATTCCTGAAGTAGTGAGCGAGGGAGAGCTGTACCATTGCCATCTGTCTTGTGGCAGAATGGGAAGGAGAGTGACACTCTCCCAAGAGTAGGAGAGCTGCAAAACTCTGGAGAGCAGGACAGTCCTCTTGCCTGGGCAACAAAACTGTCAAACCTGTTGACAGAGGGGTGGATGAGCCAAGTTCCAAGTTGTAAGCATGGAAGAACTAGTTGTCCCCACTACTTATCTGCCTTGTGGTCTTGTGGGTGAGGAAGAGATAACCCTTTTCCCTCCCACTCCGGTCCTTCTACTTCAGAGCTCCAGCACTCAGGAAAGTGGGACCTGCATGTCACCTAGGCAGCACAGTAGAGCTTACCCTGTTGTTGGAGGTGTGAGTGAGCCATCCCTGAAGAAGTTAACAAGGTATTGCTAGCCTTATTACTAGCAGGGGAGAGTTGCCCTTCCCCCCCACACCTGTACATTAATGCCTGAACCAGACAGAAGAGTTGGCTCTGGGGTCCTTAGAGCTGGAGGGCTATCCCCACTCCTCATCAGCTGCAGCACTTGGAAGAGTGGCTCCTACAGTTTGCCTAGGCAACAGATTAAAGCTGGTCCTGTTGGTGTAGAAATGGGAGAGCATGGAAGCAGAACAGGCCCATCTTTAGCTCCTTGCTGCAAGGATGAATTAGCAGAGGCAATGCTCGAGAACTCATCCTGGTTGCGAGGACCAGGGTGAACTGGTGGACTGACCAGCTCTGCAGCTGCCGAGACGTGAACCAGGTTATGACTTGGCCCACCCAACATTCAATCCATTTATAAACTGCTGGGGCGTGGGAGAAAGGACTTTTCCCACAGACCCAGAGCTGCATAATCTCCACCACACAGGACAACAACCGGATAGCCGAGAAGAATTCCCATTACAACCCACCATCAATAGCGTAGTAAAACCAAAGGCTTGGAACCAAACCAATGACTCTATAATGAACACTAACAAGTAAAGATTTATTGAAGAAGTGTGTGACTCACTGTTTAAAATGGCAGCTTTATGATGAGATTTTGACTTCCTTTCTTTTTTCTTTTCTCATAAATTTTGATTTAATTGGGTGGAGTTAGGGGTTGCAGAGGCAGACGGTGGATGCAAATAGACAGAGAAATGAATGGGCTCAAGATACACAATATGAAAGACACAGAATAAATAAAAGAAACATTAAAAAAACAGTGCTATGAGACTGTTGGAATCCATAACCTATTATCACATTAAAGCCTATGAAGTTATCGGCAGGGAAGGAGACAACGAAACAGAGGCTCACAAAACCTAAGATGAACAAAACAATTGTCTTTTTCCAAAATTAGCCTTCTAAACTACCGGAGGGAAAAGTAACAAAAATTGGCAATAGAAAAGATTCATGAAAGAAATAGTACATGAGCCGGGCGGTGGTGGCGCACGCCTTTAATCCCAGCACTTGGGAGGCAGAGGCAGGCGGATCTCTGTGAGTTCGAGACCAGCCTGGTCTACAAGAGCTAGTTCCAGGACAGGCTCCAAAACCACAGAGAAACCCTGTCTCGAAAAACCAAAAAAAAAGAAAAAAAAAAAAGAAATAGTACATGGTATGATAGTCTCAGGGATAAATTTCTAAAATGCTGAGTTCTCAGCAGCACATGGGTCCTGGCTGTTAAAGAAAAGAGAGAAGCATTGCTAGATGTGGATAAAGTAAAAATTATGCACATTGTAGCTAAATACAAAACAGAAAACTAGAGATCTAAATGGAAACTCTTGAGGGTTTTTAACTGCAACTACTGGGAAGTATTTAAGCATATACTGACAATACTTTTTCATGACTCAGTTGATGTGACTGAAAATTTGCAATTTTCTATTTAGGATATCATGGACCCATCCATTTTATTCTTGGAGCAACAAACATAAATAATGGTGGTTGTTCGACAGCTGGGAGAAGCTTTATGTTTTGTGAACAAATTCTTGAGGACAGGAGAAAAGAACAAGAGTTACAGATATGGACAATTCAGTTTTTACAATACTGTTCCCTTGTACTTTATTTTTGCATCAATTTTTTCCTCATATTATTATAAAATACTCTGTATTGTATTATTTTTGATAATAGCTGAGTCCAGGAATCCTAAAATTTCAGGAGTCTTATTGGTTGGTAAGTTTTTTTATGTCCAAATTATCTTTGGGTTGAAGCAAGAAAGATATTTATGTAGCTATCTACTAAATAACAAAGAAAAACAAACAATAACAAAGAACACCATCTCTAAAATATTTAATTTTTAGTTATATCTATAAATATGTTCTGTTTTGTAAAAATAGATTCAATTGGCCTACATTTCACTTTTATGACCAGTTTAATATTTTTCTTGATACAAGTGAACCAAATATCAGTTATGTTACATTAACTCCATGAGATGAATATAACAATAACAAACTAATATCTGAATTACACGATAACTGGGCCCATAGAAAGGAAAAAAAAAACCTATGAATTTAATGTGTCTGTGTCAATTCATGTTTGCTTATTAATTTACAAACCAACTGTCAGTAGCCTCTTTTAGGGAACAACATGCTATTGCTGACATTTCAAAAATCCATTGAGTTTGGATAAATTTAAACAAGTTAAATAACCTTGTCGTATGTAGAATTAGTTGGATCTCTGAAAGATTAGAAAAGCCTGAATTCCATTTACATAAAACCACCAAATACATTATATTGACAAGCTCGTTGTTCTTTGAACATAGAAAAAATTACCTAGTACTGCAGATTAACTCTTCTATTTGATAAAAATAATATTAAACTGGTCTTTCTCACTGGATTCTTTGTATTTTGTAACAGCATTCAGTGTTTGCATTTTTTTTTTACTCCAGGGAAAACACTGAAAAATATTTTTGAGAAAGATACTAATTAGGTCTGTGAGTATAATTATTTTTTAATATGCATAGGTTAAATATAGCTGTTTAAAATAGGATGTGCATATTGTGTTTATGTTTTATTGTTAAAGAAATTGTTAGCATTTCCATATTCCTTCAGTAACGACCATTGGGTTTTTAAGGGCACCAGGTCATGAAATACTGGATAAATATTTTGTAAATCTGATCTGCATTTAGGTCTTTTCTGTACATAAGTAACTTCCAACTAATATATCATTGTCAGAAAAATGACTCAATAAGTCAGGGTTAGTTGATAATATAATGCTGCAGATTATAAAATGAAATTTTTTATTTTACCCTCATTCCATAAAATATCAGTAGTCGAATCTTTACAAATATATTTTATAAATATTGAATTGTCATGAGGATTTCATTAAGTAGACAATGTAGTTTGGCATGATGTCACACACTCTTAAAGAAGGCACTTAGGAAGCAGAGGCAGCTGAACTTTTGATTGAGTTCAGCCTGGTTTAAGTTCCAAACTGGTTTCAGGCCACCAGTCAAAGGTAGTGTGAGACTCAAATCTCACTCTAATATAGATATTTACCACTATATACACTTAAGATGTATGGATTTATATCATGAAACCTATATCTCAATACAAATAAATGGGAAGTTACTAAAAAAATTAATTATGTTTTTTAAATTGTTCAAGATATAGAATTTAATGAATAACAAAAGTAGCTAGAGATCCAGAGCAGAGGTTTTGCTATTATTTAATCTTGAATATTTTATTTTGTAAAAGAATAAACATCAAGGCATCTACTTTTAGCATTTAGTATTTCTTAGTATATTTCGAATACTAATATGTTTGTAATCTGGGGGGCAACTGTTAGCATTTAATAATAATGTGCACATATCCAAAGAATTCATTGTGTTTTAGAATTTAAAATTATTAAAGTGTTAGGACAAATAAGGTCATCAATACAGCATATATATATATATATATATATATATATATATATATATAGAGAGAGAGAGAGAGAGAGAGAGCCATCATTTTTCTTAATAAAATTCATTCAAAACTTTATCCCCATGGTTGTATATGTCTAGAATACTGATTCATTTATTATAGGTATTTCAGAAATTATAACTATTGAAATCTACATAAATTTTATTTGTATCACTCATTTAATTGAATATACTGTAAACCATTAATGATTAATAGAAGAGAATGTGATTAGAAAGTGAGAAGGGGACTCTCTCTAACAAAGGGCCTTACAAGGTATGTTCCTTGGAATGCTGTATTGATGACCTTATTTGGATAAAGAACAATACATGCTGTTTATCTACTCATCTGATAAAGGAAAGCTTATTTTTTCAATGTTTTTTGAGAATTATTATACAACTGCATAGCATTTGTGGGAATATTAGTTTGCAATAGTGCAACAGTTTTATACTGATGACTTGGCTAAACTCTCTTTAAATATATCTGCACCATTGTGTTCATGAGGAATGGATAGGAGTTGCTGGTGTTTGATGCTATCATAGATGTTTTGCTGCAATAGTTCTCAGTTGAACTTAGCACTATTCTTATCAAAACATGATTATCTCATGTTGTGTGATATTGTTGTTATTGTGTGTATCTTCTCACTTGCTTGTTGTTTATTGTTGTATTATTCACTATGGAGAAGAGGGGCTGTCTCCACATTATAATGATATGCACTGCAATACCAGCCTTCTCATTTTTGTTAGAATTTAAGAATTTATAATAAGACCTAGAAAAGTTTTATGAGATTATGTTTTCTATTTAGTTCTTTGCTGACGTGTGAATTTAAGTGTATCTCAAAGCTTTCAAGTTATTTTCTTGATTTTTAAGTAATCTTAATGTTGGTTGCAAATTCGTTAACATTTTTTCAATTTTGAAAATTTTTCTTACCCTGTCTTATTTTCTCTCTTTTTAAGTGTATTTAAAATATAAGTTAAAATTAATTAACATTTAATATCATTAAAATAATATTTTAAAATTAAGAATACAAATAATTTTAAGAAATAATAATCATACTGTATCATTTTAAATAACACATATTATATTTAAAGCATACACATGAAATCATACTCATTCATCCAAGATCACTTGAATGGCCTTAGAGGATTAAGCTTTGCAGGAAATCTCTACTTTCTTATTTCATGCCTGATGACTTCTTAAAAATTATGCTTTCAGGCCTTAAAATTATATAAAGAGACTTATTTCTGTGGTTTTGATTTTTGTTTTCTGTTGTTCTGTTTTGTTTTAGGGTGTATGTGTATCAATACAGTTACTCTTCTACTAGTTGTTGCTACATAAAATAACCTTCATTCTTTATGCTTCACTGGCCTCTTTGTCACGGTTCAGGTGACTTTATTTGAACAGATGCATCTTTCATTTTGTTTCATCTATTGCATTACCTAGTCTTCTGACTATCCCAATACTGTAACACCTTTGATTAGTATATTAATACAGTATAACTTGACATGTATGGCAAATGTGGTCTCTCTTCTTTATTCATACTTACATTAGCTTTTCCTGGCTATTTGCTGTTCTACAAATTTGAATTTATTTGCCAGTTAAGTGCTCTTTCTCTGAGTTAAAGATGGCCTCATTATTATATTCTCATATGAAGAAATACAAAGCAGGGCTAACAAAGAACCACCTATTCATTATAGAGATAAAAAAAACATAAAGCATAGGAATTTAACCTTAATGACTTAATTATCTACAAATATTACATCACTGCCCATCAAGGTTTGGAATAACATTTTTAATATATAGGCAAAGGTGTGTATATATAGTCGTTCAAGTAATCGTCCACCATATTAGATTGTCTCCATTGCTAAAAGTACAGAGATTTCTAGTACTTTTCTAGAATTTGGGTGGTCACATGATCTGAGAAAAATAAAATCATCATTTTAATATACTCTAGAAACTGAATTCAATCAAGAAACACTTAAACAGTGACCTCTCTGAGCTTTAAGAAACCCTTCCCCTATAAAGCAGACTAAGTGCATTCACTTACTCCCATTCTACAAGGATGCATTTAAGTGATATGTTTTCAGTGACCTGAAAAACAACTTCAAGAAGGTAAATGGATTGTTTTAATCTACAAAGTTTGTGATATTCTGTTATAGAATAGTGTTGTAATAGGAGCAGCATGGCTGCATCCCCGGCACCCCGGACGCCTGGCTAGCTTATGCACTGAAATAACAACACACAAACTGTATTCTTTTAAACCCTGCTTGGCCCATTAACTCTAGCCCTTACAGGCTAATTCTCATATTCCGGTCAACCCATCTCGAATAATCTGTGTAGATAAGTCTTACGGGGAAAGATTCTAGCCTATGTCCATCCTGGGTCTGAGTTTCATGCGTTTGCCTCAGAGAGCAGAGCTATCTTGTCTGCCTGGGAGAAGGGAGCATGGCGTCTCTGAGCTCACTTCCTCTTCCTCCCAGCATTGTGTTCTGTTTACTCCTCCCACCTATGTTTTAACCTATGAGGCCAAGCAGTTTCTTTATTACTTAACCAATGACCTTCCTCCATCAGAATAGTATAAAATAAATATAGATGATTTTTAATTTGGTACAATTTTAAATTGTAAATCAGTCTAAAATCATTGTTTTATTTGTTGAGTGGAAATTTGACCATTAGGAAAGGCATCTAAATATAAAAGAACTGTAAATTTGGATCTTAGGACATGGTTACTTTTAATAATTATGATCAAATCTATTTCTGGAGCTTTTATATCAAGGTTTTATTGTTTATGCTCCTGTAAGCAACTTCTTACTTGGAGAAAATAAGATGCTTCTACTTACAGCAAGATGCATTACAATCATTTCTTTGTTTCCACAAGTGATGAGTCCAATGTATGTGCGTGTGTGTGTTACTAAAAGTCTTTTTCATTTTAGCTTTCTGATGGATTTGTGCTTGTGTATTATTGAGACTATGATTTGCTTTACCAGTGATAATACGTAATTTTGTTGGTAACCCAGGGAATGCATCAGGACTTGGCAGATTCTTATAAATTAGAAACCAAATATTCTTGGTGCAACCAAATAGATTCTATTATTTCCTTCTCATTTTAAGAACATGGTATAATAAAAACAGCAGAAATAAAAGCCTGACTCCATATAAAAATTTAAAAAACGAATATGTAATGGAAAACTGATGAGTCATCAGCTGAAAATGCTGAAGTAAAAAAGTTCATAAAACAGCTCACAACAGTTTTGTAAAACTTCTGCAATACACTAAAGAGCCTTTAAGGATACAGCTTTAATCATGTACATTGGAATTAAGTTGCCATTATGCATAAGAGACTAGAACAAAACCTTATTAAAGCGTTATGCAAACTGGCAGAACACAAAATGCTGTGGTTGTAATTTGTACAGTATGTATTCTTGCTTGTCTTATTTTACTGTTATAGGCTTTATCTACATATATATACCGATATATATTGATATAAAAAGAAAATTAAAGATTGGCTATAATAAAGAAGTTTACTCTCTTGTACAGTTTTGGCTTCTTTGTAAAAAAATCAGGTGTTCATGGGTGAGAGGTTTAATGTCAGGGTCTTCAATTTCATTCCATTGGTCCATATGTCTATTTTTATACCAGTACCTGCAGGCGTCTTTGAGCCTCCAGTCACCAGGCTTCTTGAGCCTCCATACTCTCATAGTCTTTGCTTGGCCTCCTTATTCCCCAGGTAAAGGTGAGTGCGCTATCTACCTATTCCCACAGCCCCACTAGGCAGGACAATTTGACACTATAGGGAGTCCAGTCAAGAAGGAACTCAATTTATTACTGTGAGCATCAGCTTATATAGCTTAAGTGACATGTGTGTGTGATGTGGGGGTACCTCCAGCCAATGAGACCCAGCCAAACCCTCCCTCTGAATGGAGGGGCATCTACCTAGTTTCTGCTGCCTCATCCTCACTCAAACTGGAACCAGTCTTTTCTCTGTCCTATAGGCTTTGAGTTACAGTACCTGATATAATTTTGGCCCAACACCCCCCCTTTTTATATCCCACCCTCTTCCCCTCTCACCAAGCTAGAAATACCCCATCCGGGGTTTTGGCCTTGACACCCTCAAACTGAGAGATTATCCTTGGGGTGAGATGTATTGAGCCTATCATAATGTACTCTAAGTGCCATGCACCTATTGTATCTGCTTTTGGAATGCTTGTTTCAGCTTTTGGAAAATGCATGGGCCAAAAAGACAGAGCAGTAAGCAAATAGCCATAAACCCAGTTAGGGAAGAGATAAGTGTGGTAAGCCATAGGGACCAATTAAACCGGGTATCATATGGAGTCCTTGACTTAAATGCACCAATATCTTTTCTTAACTCATCCAAATCTTTCCTATTTTGTATGGTAACCCTTGCTAAAGAATCCAAAGACTTTTCTAAATAACATAATGCAGTATCTGTCTTTCCTAATTATGTCCAGCCCAGTCTGCTCACATACCCATGAAGAACAATAGTAATCAGGAACACCACCCCCCCCCCACACACACACACAGAGTTTCTAATAATGGAGGCAGTCCGGTTGCTTCTTGGAAATACGTAAAAGGATATCTGCAGAAGGACATGTTTCCTAAGGACATGAAAACAGCCAGGCTCATTAGGGTAAGATGCCTAGGGTGTGGTGCACCTCCGAGAACCTCCACATTTAAGTCTCCCTTTGATCCACTGAAGCCAGTCTCCCATAACCCAGCTCCCATGATCCAAATAAGAGAGGTCAAACATCATGTCAGCCACCACCTACAGGGTGTCACTATCTGAGAAGTCTGGTTTAGGATCCCTCCAGTGCCGGTGCTTGACAGGATCCATGTGACCTTCTATGGTTGGTGGTGGCATACTGCCTGAACCATGATTGTCACCTGGAGGGCTGTCTGAAATGGATAAACAGGAAACGCTCTCTCCTCAATGGTTAATTTCCTTTGGGCAGTGGTTATTTTTCTTTTCTTGTGTTTGAATTTAAGGTTTGTCCACCGTGCTCTCTGTCTTCCTTTATTAGTCATCTTAGTCTTCCCCATTATTCTTAGGGGAAGGGAGAAATTTTAAGTTATGAGCAGATAGCAATATAGGCGTTTCCCCTCAGTTTGGGAAGTTGCATCCATATCCTCAGTCCTGTGTCAACAAGGTATCTGGGCCCCTCCATTGGTTAATGAGGGGATCTTTCCACCTAATTTTTAGGCAGGGCCTCATTGGTAGGGGTCCCCAATATTTCTGAAATCTATTTTAAAATAGTGATGGTTAACAATGCCTTCTGAAGTTGTAGATATGGGAGGCTTCACCCCCTTTTGTTTTATAAGTACCTCTTGGAGATATTGGTGATGGATTTTGACAATCACTTGACCCTGAGGGTTGTATGGAATCCCAGTAGTTTGGGATATATTTCATCTCTGGAAGAATTCTTTACTTCTCTCCAGTTGACAAGAGTTAGGTCATGCATTTGGTAGCATTTTGTAAGGGCAGACTTGAGACCTCTCTCTAATCAGACAGGCCTCTGAAGCTGCAATAGAAACTTACTAAAATATATACATATATAAAGTCAATATAAATGAAATTTCAAAATAATGGAGGCCACAGAAACTTAACTGGTCATAACTTCTCACCAAATAAAGCTTCCAGCAGCAGAATTGGGTTACATCTACTTGAGTTGCTGACAAAAAAACAGTCCCATAGGAATCCCCAAATAACATAGAATATTGTCAAGAAAATAGGCTGCTCTCCACAAACTGACAGCAAGAACTCATTGTTGAAGACAACATCTATATATTGAGCAATGAGATGTTAAGCTGGTTACTACAAAGAGTCTTTACCCATACTTTCTGGTATTGTTGGTACAGAAAGATACTCTGCATGCCACCAAAAGAGAAAAAATAAACACCAAGCCACTAACAAAACCAGTGGTCTATAATGATGTCCTGCCTGAAAGATAGCAAAGACAGTGGTGGCACAAAACTTGTGAGGGTAGTCAGTCCATGCCTTACGTTGCTTTGGGTCCACTCCACAAGATAGAACACATACCTGACACTGCTAGGGTAACCCCAAACCAGAAAATAGGTATTACATGAACCTAGTTCATAATCAAAAACTACTGTTTTAAAAACAAAACACACAAAACAGAGCAAAGAAATGATTCCTAATGACATTGTGCTATACTCATAAATCAGTGCATTGTTCAGCAATTATCAGAAAAGCTTCTTCCTGTAGCATAACAAAAATGCAGAGACCTACAATTAGAAAGTATGCAGAGAATGAGAGAACATGAAACACTCTTTCCTAAATAGGATGTCTTCATCAAATCACTCCCCTCTTCTTAGGCAACCAAGTGTAAAAGGAAGCAAAAATGTTTAAGTTCAGAGGCCATGAGAACATCAAGAAAACAAGGCCCTCTAAATCCATAGGACTGTTGCACATATGAACTTACAGAGATTGAGGCTTACATTGAACTGAATATATTTATTTTACATTTATTTAAATTCAAATATTAATTGAAATTAAATTATACAAATATGTAAAATACATTAATAATTAAATGCTTTTTTTGGTGGCAAAATTAGAACACAATCTTTAGCATGTTAACAGTGCAGGAAGCTATGAACCCATTGGAGCTTTCTGTTGAGACCATTCATGTATGTACCTCAGCCAGGCTACGGAGTAACTAGAACACCTTTTGTGGAACTTGGTTTTGTGCCATAAATAATGTATTTAACCATTTTTACTTCTGTCTACTCTTTTTTTAACCATAACACAAAAGTTGTATCTTACATTTAGTAAAATCAATGCTGAAAGGAAGTTAAAGGAACTATATTCAATTAAATAGAACTGAAAACAATTTAGATATATATATTATCAAGTATAGCTTGTGCAGAGTATGACAAGAATAAGAAGGTATAGAAAAGAACGTTGGAGTGATTTTTATCATAGGAGCCCTAAATTTGATTAGTTGGAATACAACTATCTGTGTGTGTGTGTGTGTGTGTGTGTGTGTGTTTGTGTGTGTGTGTGTATACTTGTGCAGATGTGTGTTTTAAAACAAGTAAGTATAATACAAACCAAAAATAAAAAGAATTCAGCAAGATCATTAATCTTTGTACAATATGTCATTTTTAATAGAAATGATGGCTTGCAGAGCATTAAAAATTTCTATCTGTTTAAACATGATATAAATATGTTTCTGAATAAAAAGATTCAATATATGTAATATGTTTTGAGAAATAGGAAAAAAAACGTAGTGAAAGAGTGAAGTTTTTGATTCAAGGTACCAACAATAACAGTGCTTTCCGTGGATGCAAGTAACATTCAGGGTGGGGTGATAATTCATGTCTATAAATAAAGCAACAGAGAGACAGGCCATGAAACTATTATACCTAATTATAAACACCTTTTCAGTCAGAAGCTGTGGTCTCTTAAAAATGAAGCCAGCTCTTAGCAACCCGTGGCCTCCTGTATAAAGTGTCACTTGCGGAACTCTGCAGAAGTTCCTGAAATTGGTTCATTAACGCAAAGCCTAGTAAAGTGTCTCCTATCAGAACATAGGACAAAGGCAATAAACAAGGTATGGTTTGTCAAAGGTTAAAAACTGATTCATCTTTTCTTATTATGAATCAAAATTGCAGTTTTGGTTGGCTATGTTCATACTTGCCCTCCCTGCAGTGTTCGCACCCATCCTGGAAACAGGACAGGCAAGATGGGTTCCCCCATGTTCCCAATACAGGAAAATTCCATTATTAAGGGTCCACAAGAGGGGAAGGTACATCTCTCAACCCTTTCACTCAATGCATTTGCAGTCACTGAAGATGTATTCCAAATTATCTGATACTAAATGCCGTAAAGTGCATAAAAATAAAAGGTATTGGCAATTGCATCACTTTTACAATTATTATTGAGAAATTAATTGCCTTCCTTTTACAGGCTACCACTTTAGAAGCCCACTTTCATTAATTTTATAGAAGCTTTTCAGAGCTTTAGAAAAATATAAATATCACTTTTTAAGAAATTGCCTTCGATATTTTATTTTACTCAAAAATATTTGAACATTCTACATCATTTCAAGAAGTTTTTACAATTCTAAAAATATGCAGCAATGATACATGGTTTTGTTTATTTCTGTTAAATCCTTTGTAAGGTTTTGCATTTCTTCTATGTCATTTACTGAATACAATATTCAGGTCTTGTGCATTTTAAAATAATGATCCTAAAATTAACACAGTTATTTGTCACTTTTCCTGGCTTGCTGCCCAACAATATTTTCACCTCCTTTTGTGAAATTTAATCTTAAAAAGCCAAATAAAGTTACAGTTACATCTCGAGTCACTGCATGCATCATCACTTTTTTTTTACATAACACTTAAAGTGAAAAGTACAAAATAACAATACTGACATACTGTACTGTATGTATTTGTTGTTGTTGTTTGTAGTAGCCATCAGAATTATGGTTGTGGTGATGCCTTTGTTTGTTTAGTTAATATCTATTAATTTTTAAGACAAGGTCTCCCTATGCACACTGATGTCAATCACTGTCATCCTTCTTCAGTCTTGCCAGTATTTGGTTGCAAGCATGAGCCAAACTTCATGGCTTTTTTGCATGTGTCCTATTCCCTCAACTATGAGAAATTTAATTCACTTTGTAAGGTTATAATTTATGATAGACAGGACGTTGAATAATGAGTAGAATACAAAATTAAAAAGACAAAAATGAACTGTGGAAGTTCCAAGTAGAGTTTTGGGGGTCACATATGTATACTATTATATCATCTGAAAATAGGAATAGTCTGATTTTTCCTCTGCAATTCATATCCCCTTGATCTCCATTTGTTGTCTTATTGCTCTAGCTAGAATTTAAAGTACTATATTGAATAGATAAGGGGACAGTGGACAACCTTGTCTTGTTCCTGATTTTAATGGAATTGTTTTGTGTGTCTCTCCATTTAATTTGATGGTAGCTTTTGATTTTCTTAAATTGCTTTTTAATATGTTTAAATATGTTCCTTGTATCTCTGATCTCTACAAGACCTTCATCATTAAGGGAGGGGTCTTGGATTTTCTTGAAGGTTTTTTCCGCATCTAATGAGATGATCATGTGGTTTTATATGGTAGATTACATTGACAGATTTCCATATGTCGAACCAACCCTGCATCTCTGGGATTTGTTCATGGTGGATGATTTTTTTTTTTTATGTATTCTTGGATTCAGTTTGCAAGTATTTTATTGAGTACTTTTGCGCAAGTGTTCATAAGGGAGATTGGTCTGTAGCTCACTTTCTTTGTTGCATCTTTGTGTGGTTTTTGTATCAGAGAACCAAACTCCTGGAAACTTAGGAACTCTGTCTAAACCGACAGCTGCGGAGCATCCGTGGGACAGAACTAGGTCCTCCATATGTGAGAGGCAGTGGTGAAACTAGGACTATTTATGAGGTGCCTGGCAGTAGGACCAGGATCTATCCCTGGTGCATGAGCTAGCTTGTTGGAGCCCATTCTCTATAGGGAGGGGTGCCATACTCAGCCTTAATGCAGTGGGGAGTAGCTTGGCCTTGCCCCAACTTAATGTGCTAAACTTTGTTGATTTCCCATGGGAAACCTTGCCCATTGGGAGGAGTCTTGTGGTACAGGTGCGGGGGATGAGGTGGGGGGAGAACTGTGGATAAAATATAAAATGAAATAAAACAGACAAAAATGTCCTAAAGTAGTACAAGGAGATAGGTTTTTGTACAAAGAGGTAAGAAAATGTATAAAAAAGATATTAAAGTTAAAGGAGTAAGTGCATCATAAATTGCTAATGAATGAAGATCTGTAATGAGTGATTTTTGGATACTACCCATGCATTATTCCACACTGTATGGGTAGCTATATCCAGGAACCAAAAATGAGTGATATGCATCTTATGATATGACTACTGGTTCCTTCTCCCCTATTATCATATAAAGTTTTACATAGCTTTTATTTAAAGGATACATATAAAATGAAATTTACTTTTCTTGTGGACAAACCTCTAATCTTGTTAAGCATAGAGGACAGAACATCAGAGCGTAGCACACTATGTGTCTTTAGCTATTGGATCTCAGAAGCCACTTTCTTTTACTTTCTCTCCTTGCTGCTAATTCTACTTGCTCCCAACAGTTTAAGGCAGTGTGTAAAAATGTTATGGTCTATTCATAACTATTGAAGCATTAATCTTTACAAACGACTGCTTAGTATAGCCATAATTGTAAATGTTAAATTTTTAAAAGCAATACTTCATTGCCATCATCCAGTATATTATAACTGCCTTTTTATGTGGACATCTTCCCAAGTCTCCTTTGAGAACAATTCATGAAACCATTCCCAGGAAAATCAGAAAATGATATTAGCACTTCATAAACAGTTGGCATTCCATGGTCAGATAGACATCATCAGACTTAATCAGCTGTAATTGAAAGGAAAAATACTCCTGTATTTACCATGTATGTAATTTGTTTTTCATTATTCCTCACATAATACTGTTGGACAACAATTCCCCTGGAGTTTATATTACACATGTACTGGAAGTAGCTGCATTGACTTATTGCACATGGGAAAATGTGACTAACAACTTCCCACATTATGTAAGGGAATAAGGCGCAATGCATTCTTGTACATGAAGCAATTCCTGAATGCTATTCCCAACGTTGGCAAGAGCCAATGTGTTTGCTTTCTCCTTGTTGAGGGTAAATTTGACTATCTATGGTAGTTTCTATTATCACTACTCATCATATATTATAGATTTACATATTCTCTACTTAATAAAATAAATCAAATTCTATAAGATCCATCAGACTCTATAAATGTTGAATCTGCTTGTTATTTTCTGAAATAATTGTATTTTACAAAATGAGAAGTGACTTTAGTGCTTATCACATGATACCCATTTCAAACAACTCTTTAGGTTTCCAGCGTTTTGCCAAAAACTCCATTTAACCTGCATGCTAAAGTGCATAGTAACTGATGAGCCACAGAGTAGTCAATATGTTTCTAGGAAACTGTGAGTCAGCAGGAAGGCTTCAGTGGTGTACAGGAATGAATACGACTTATTGCTGAGCACAGTCTCTTTGGAGCTAAAGATCTGAAAAGCAAAAGCTAACCCTTGTAATTCCATTGATTTAGCAGAATTAATAACCTCATTTTAGTGTCCGGTAAGTATTTAATATAAAAATGATTTTGTTCAAGTAGCATGTATATACTTTATCATTTTATAAATTGAGATTTTTCTATAATTTTATTTCTGAATAATAACAGTGAAAAGCATGTACTTGTACACATTGTGTGTGTATGTATATGTATATGTTGCATTTTATATATATTCTACTACACTGATTTATTAAAAATGTCAATGTCCTAATCAGTTTTTCAAAATATCCAATAAGATTTGTTCTGGCTACTTTTGTCTCAACTTGAAACAGGATAAAGTTACCTGAGAGGAGGAAATCTCAAGTGAGCAGATTCCTACATAATAGTGAGCTGCAGAAAGCCTATAGAACATTTTCTTAATTAGTCATGGATTTAGCAGGGTCCATGCCTAGTTTCAGTTGAGCCATTTCTGAACTGGTGATCTTGGAACTGATATAAGAAAGTAGGTTGAAAAAGCCATAAACAGCAAGCCAATAAGGTGCTTTTCTCTTGACTCACGGTTCCTGCTCCATATGAGACCTATGCTGACTTTCCTCTGTGATAAATTGTTACCTGGAGTGTAAGCTAAAATAAAACCTTCCCTCAAGTTGATTTATGCCATGGTGTTTCATCATAGAAATAATAAACCTAACTAAGACATAATTTTAATTCATATGTTCAAAATATTTTCTCTTCTATTTCTAAAGTAGTACCCTTTGAATACTTATTAAGTCCTTCAACACTGTTCGATTGATCAGCTTATTGTTTTGCTTTTATTTTTTTTTCTGGAAAAGTAACAACACAAAACCATTAAAGATGAGTTGTAGAAAACACTTCTAGAAATGATCAAAGATCAAAAGTAAGATTACTTAAAATGATTTTTGAACAAAATCTAGCTTTAAAAATAATAACATTTGTAAAAACCCTTTAGCTATTACTTGAGTTAAAGAAAAGCTGTGTTTATTAAAATAGTTTTTCTCAATAAGATTTGACTAATATTTACAACCTTGTTTGAACTTGAAATTTTTATTTCATACATTTGTGAAAGTCAAAATCATTTTTAAAATGTCATAGACATACGTCTATTAGCTTGGAAGGACAAAAATATCTGCATATGTAATGGTCTTTGAGGATGTGGAAAAAAATACATGTATTCACAATTTAAAAGAAATTCCTTTAGGCAACTACAATTCTACACAGTACTATGAGCAAAACACCTTTGCAATTCTTAAATTATGACCAAAAGCAAAACATTATTTCAAAATACAGATTTCCATATATTTGTTCATGAACTCAAAAAGTAGCCGCCATTAAGAGCACATGTCCTATAAAGAAAGGAAAACGTGAATAGCACTGTAATTTGCAATGTCTTATCAATTTGCTTTGTTCTCTTGTTTTCCTTTATTTTGCCTTTGTTTGTTGAGGCAAGGTGTCACATAGACCAGACTAACCTCTGTATAGGCAAAGGAGAAATTAGATACCCCTTATGCTTCTATTCTCCAGTGATAAGATTATAAGCCTGCACTGTCATGCCTGGCTGTTGGATTTTCTTACTATTAGTTAATAGATATTCAATGTGAGCTCTTGACTGTGAAGCACATAATAATATAAATAATGAAAACCCACCTAAATTCTAGTTGCAATTTTAAAACCACCTATATGCTATTTATGTATGATGGGCATCTAGAAAACCGATGTATATAAATACATACACAATTACAAAAATTCAACCTTCTAAAGTTACATTTTAAAAAAACAAACAAAACACAAATATCCATGTAAGGTCACCTTCCAGTTAAAGAGGTATTATAACTTGTCATCCATGCAAGTATTATACAGAAGAGCAATGGGTGGCATTACAAAAATTCCCTTAAAAAAAAGATTTTTCGAATAACATAGTTCAAAGAAAAATGTTATATGTCTATGTTTCCTTTTCTTAATAGGCACATTATACGTTAAAAACAATTGTTATTACCTCCATCTAGGATTATAGTTTATATGTTTATATATGAGTCCTCATTATATTACCATTTTTGTGATCATGTTTAGATAGTTCCAGGCCAGGGGACTGAACTATCACTGTAAGCTTATAAGGGAGAGTCTTTGTCTTGTTTCTTTTTTATTTGGGACAAATTAATTCTACATAGTAGACTAATGATATATACTCAACTTATCTATGTGCTTCTGAAAGACACATTATATATAATCTATATATGCCACTATTGAGGTGGCATCAATGCACTAGGGAATAACTTAGACTAACAACAGGGCACTCAATGAGCAACCATGACTATAAGTATGTTGTCCTTTGTATTGATATTCATTTTTTTCAAGTGTGGAACTGTTTTTATTATCAGTTAGGGTGACAACTTCAGTAGGTGCTGTATTTGAGAATATTAATTGGGGGAACCTAGGGACATAGTTTTCTTCTCCATTCATGCAGAAGGAAGCTGTGTCTGTAATCTGCGATTCAAGTGTCCTTTTCCCTTCCTTTACAATGCGGTTCATTGTTACCATACATTGAAATTGCTGACTCTCATCTAGCTAATATCTATTTTCTTCATTGACCAAAAAAATTTCCAGCAGCTTTACAACTAAAAGTGAAAGTCAATGATAAACTTGAACTTCAAGAGCTTCTGAGAAACACCACTGAAAGCAGTTTAGAAACAAACAGTTTAAGAGTCCTCACTAAACTAACATTTTTATGATCATATTTGCATACTTCCGGGCCAGAGGACTGAACTATCACTGTACCATATATGGGGGCAATCTTTGTCTAATTCGTTTTTTTCTTTGGGACAAATTAATTCCACATATTAGATTAATGATACGTACTCAACTTATCTATTTGCTTCTGAGAGACACATTATATGATTAGAAGGTACTATTGAACCATAAACATTAAAGGTAGTCAATAATTTAAGTATTACTCAACTGATTGGACAGTCAATCATTATTTTCAAAGTTTATTTATTGGAAATTTCACTCATGAATCAAAGTGTCCAGATATTCCTAAGTGCAGAGTCAGTAGAATAGCAAAACCATCTGGCAATTTAAGCTCAATTTGTAATGATGAAAGCTTACACTAGTAGATTTCTCCTTGATGGTATAGTATCCCTTGCTGATGTCTATTATAGTCCTTCATCTCTGAAAGGATAGTCTGCTAAAATCTTAGAAACTTTAGCACTAGAGAAATACTGTTCTTTATTTTATTTTGTTTATTGTCCTGAAGATCTGACTAAGTATTCAGCATAAACTCAAGTATCATTATACTAGCCATGTAGGATCGGGGGAGGGGGAGGGAAATGGGAAGCGGTTGCGGGGAAGAAATAAATAAATTAAAAAAATAAAAAAACACACAAAAAAAAGAACACTTGATGCTCGTGCAGAAGACTCTAATGGGCTTACAGCCCCTTTAACCGCAGTTCTAGGGGACCTGATGCCCTCTTCTGGCTTCTGTGGGCATCCTCATGTGTTATGTATAGGTACACATGTGTATAAACACATAAATAAAAAATATTAAAAAATAAAAAAAAGGAAAGAGAGACAGACATTTGCAAAGTCTTTATTTTGTTTGATATTGTTTTGTTGATGGTGGCTCATTTGTAAATCTAGTTTTTTTTTTTCTGGAAAGTTGTTATTGTCTTCTCTTGTCAAATATATTGCTATATAAAAATCCTGTAAATCAGTGGTTCTCAACCTTCCTAATGTTATGCTTTTTTTTTAATACAGTTATTTATGTTATGGTTCCACCCAAACATAAAACCCATTTTCATTGCTACTTCATAATTGCAATTTTGCTACTGTTATAAATCATAAAGTATTATGATATCTGATATGTGACACCTGTGAAATTTAGTTTGACTCCAAAGGGATTGTCGCAGAATTTTTTTTTTTTGGGAGGTGGGCTCTATTTGTTAGAAGCAAGTGCATCTTATTTAAGAGAAGCTTCCTGACTCAGTATTAGCTGGAAAAACCCTGCAGTTCCCCACCACCAAACACTTAAATAGCATTTTAATAGCTGACAGCATCCCTCTTGGGGGTGGCAGAGTTCTTAAAACTCCCTAGAGTTGTGGCCACATACATGGCTCCTGCCAGTATCTTCACCATGAGGTTAGACTCTTACAAGTTAAGTAATGGGATGGATCCAGCCATCAGAGCCACAATTTTAATTCTAGTCATATCAGTTAGCAAATTAAAGACTCATATGGGCAGAAAAAGATGTATAGTAAAGACAGATTCAGAAGAAATTAAAACACTAAATGGTTTACAGTGTCTTTAAAATCTATGTAGGCTTGGGAGAGGAAAAAAAACAGAAAAAGTCATTAAAAAACAAGAGAATAGTTGGGTGTGATGGCACACAAATTTAATCCTACTACCGTTGAGGCAGATGTAGGTGTGTCTCTCTAAATTTAAGGACAGCCTGGTCTACAGAGTGCGTTCAATGATAGTCAAACATACACAGAGAAACCCTGTGTCAACTAACAAAAAAATAAAAATAAAAAATAGATTTTAAAATACCAATTGGCCAGTATCCAGGCAGGAAGTATAGGTGCAGTAATCAGAATAGGAGCATTCTAGGAAGAGGAAATCTTCAGCCTGCAGTCACAACTCAGACAAAGAGGAAGCAAGATGAGAATGCCTCACTGATACAATTAATGTAGGCCTCTGTGTGATTATTTGGGACTGAACCCTTGTAGGACTGGGACAGGGGGTGAAGCAGTCAATGTACCAACCAATAAACCTGACGTTTTTACTTGCAACTAGGTTCATGAATGAGGAGATAGAACCAGGGTGGGGTGACAGAACTTACTGCCTTGATTTCCTTGAGTCTGTGTACCGTGATGAAGCCAACCATGCCACAGGGATGCCTCAGGGATGCCGCAGGGATGCCGCAGGGATGCTACTTGCTGGTGCCTTTCAGACCTGTTGGTATCAGTGTTCTAGATTCCTTCACGCTCTCCTTTTTAATGTCTCAAAGCTAATACTACCTATTCAGTTGCTGCCTTCAATAAACAATCATTACCTTTTTTTCTGTGTACAAATGGCTATCAGCTGAACCTGAAGTCATTCATATAGAGAGAAAAGAAAACATTACCAGCAAGTTATGGTTGCTGAATTTGTTATTATGTGTGTAAAAACAGGTGAGATATATTAAATGACAGATAAACATAAGCTGTAGTTATGTAGATCATATGCATTAGAGGTCAATACAAAAAAAAACATCAGCCTGATTGTTCTATGATATTAATATCAGCATAGCCATCCTAAGTCTATGGAGCATTCGGATTTCAGTCTGCCTGCCTCCAATGTCTGTCCAGCTCCACACTTTTCTCAAGACCAACTACCCCAAGCATCTGTTCTTGAGGCACAGATGCAGCACTTTGTCCATTCCTTCATTTTGGAATGGTTCTTTTCCCAGCACTTGATTTAAAGACATTTTGTCTAAAATATGGCAGGTATGTGGATTTTACCAGATGTCTGTCACAAAAGTGACAGTTTCAATGTTGTTAGTAAAAGAGGGATCGACATTGCTGACAAGATGACGGTGCCTCAGTTGCTGGATAACAAAGGTGACAAGAACTTGAAAATGGCTCTGAATTCTTGACATTTCCCTACAGGGGAAGGAAGCACGTGTATCAAATGCTGAAGAGATGATAGACTGTTCAAAGATGTGATGCTCACAGGTGCTCATTCTCATCTAGACGTGTGATAAGGGCTAAGGAGAAAGTGTCGGATAGTTAAGTTTAAACATCAAAATATAAAAAGCAGACCCCAGATCCTTAAACCTAACACAAAATGAGGACATATCCATTTAGGCAAAGTTCTAGAAAAGTGAGTTTTTCATATTTCAATTTCAACTTATCAGGAAGGTGCAAAGTTACGTTTCATCCAAATTATACAAGGCAGAATTATGCCAGGTCCTTATCTTGTTTAATTCTGCTCTATTATTATATACAAAATTGAACTTCCATGGAACATGGCTTATTTACTTGTAAGATCAGAAGTGTTTATCTGTTTAAATATTTCAGTTGGGGAACTTAGGTATGTAGATTCTTAAATGTTTACATGCAAGAGTTAGTTGTTTTTATGATGCTTTGGTAAAAACACCATGATAAAAAGCATTTATAGAAGAAAAGGTATTTTAGTTCCACAGGAACAATTCATCAATAATGGGGAAGCATGACAGCTATCTACCAGAGCAGAAAACTGAAAGATTGTATCATTAACAGCACTAATGAAGAAGAAATTAAACTAGATTTGAAGCAATGCTATAAACACTCAAAGTTTATCTTTGATGACATATTTCCTACATCAAAGCCCCACTTTTTAAAAGTTCCATAATATTCCAAATAGCATCACTGATTCAGGGACACAGTATTCAAAAGCATAAGTGGCTGACAAGGAGAGTGGACTGAGAAGCCAATCATAATGACATGACACTGGATTTTTATTCTATTGCATGTACTGGCTTTTTGGGAGCCTAGTCTGTTTGAATGCACACCTTCCTAGACCTGGAAAGAGGTAGGGCCTTGGACTTCCCACAGGCAAAGCACCCTGACTTCTCTTAGGACTGGAGAGTGAGGGGAGTGGGAGTGGGAGGAGTGGGAGGGAAAAGGGAGGATGGGAGGAGGTGGAAATGTTAAATAAATAAATTTTTTAAAAATTCACAATCAGCACACTGAAAAAAAAGATGTTGGCAGTTTTGTAATGGATTGCTAGTTTTTTTTCCACTGTATTATTTTTATTATTAAGGAGAGCTGCTTTAATTTGTAAACACATAATAATATTTCTGAAAGTCTGCCAAGATGTTCTATAAGAATTCTACCTAACAGGAGTTTAACACAATTGTTACATAATAGTATTTTTAACAGATGTTTGTTTGGTGATTCCACTGAGGCATGGTATATTGTCATATATTAAGGGGTGAAATTATCTGCCCTCATGCATCCCACATTCTAGAAATGAGAGACAGATGATAAAAACAAGTGAGTGAAGTAAATTATAGTCATATTAATGATAGTAACTTACTATGTTAGAATAGTGAAAGAAGATGAAATTACAGTTACTGTAGGAAGTTTGACATGTTTACACACGATAGTGTTCCAGAAAAATCTGAAAACTGCACCACTAAAAGGAGGGATAAGATAAAATACAGGACTCAAAATAATGATGTAAATTTTTCAAAGACACAAACAAAAGCTAATTAAAATAAAGAATGCAATGCATTTTATGAAAGAGAATGTTTGAAATTGGCCTAAATCCATGAATTCTTAGAATCAAGGAAAAAAATATGGCTTAAATGTAAAGTGTCTCCCAGTCTCCTCTTCTGAATATTTATCCACAGATGAAGGCACTGCTTTGGAAGATGCTGAACTTCAATGACAAAATATAGTTACCCACAGCACCTTCGGAGTGTATTTTAAAAGGATGTAGCTAGACTCTTACCATGAAAGAGTTTCTGTATTCTGTTCAGAGATTATTTTCCCAGTGGCGACTACATACTCCTGCCACAATGGCAGGCCTTCCCATTCATGAATTACTGAAATCTCCTGAAACCATGAGTGGCAATCAATGCTTCTTTTAAGCTCTTTCTGTCACATATTTCATAATAATTCATAGTTTGCTAATAGAAAATATTGAACTTCTAATGTGAGTTCGCTATTAAAAGATGAACAAGTTTAATTATGGATGTACAAACAAAGTAATTAAAACACACACATTTTTGGGGGGAACTGGGAGCATAATATAGCTTTGTTCTAGTGTGTTTGCTTAAAACTTACATGAGCCGGGCGATGGTGGCGCACGCCTTTAATCCCAGTACTTGGGAGGCAGAGGCAGGCGGATCTCTGTGAGTTTGAGACCAGCCTGGTATACAGAGCTAGTTCCAGGGTAGGCTCCAAAGCCACAGAGAAACCCTGTCTCGAAAAAAAAAAAAAAAAAAAAAAAAGTAAAACTTACATGATCCTCTAATCAATTACTAGTACCACAAATAAGCAAAAACAATAAGAACAAAAACAAAACACATACTATTTGATTATTAAAGTTCTTAAAATATCATTTAAATAACATTGAAAACAACATCTGTTTTATTTAAATATACTTACACTGTTACTTCATAAAAGAAAAATAAAAAGGTAACACCTTTATAAATATAGAATAAATTAAATTCACTTACATAGACATCATTATTTCAATTTTGAGGAGGCATGATATGTGACAAATGTTTCCTCTGCATTAAATATTCATTTATACTGTAGAAAAATCATACATAAGCCAGGAATAGTTTACTGAAAAATAATTTTGAACAGTATAAAATTAATACTATTTTAAAGCAGAGTTTTCTCACAAGTATTTGACTTTCTGATTTATCTCTGAAATATCTACCTTGATTGCAATTAGAAAAAGATATTTTCTTATAAATTTAGAGTTATTTGAAGTCTTAAAAAAAGTCAAAGTATGTTCAAATCTACTGATTAGATTGAAATAAAAATACGTTTTTCTGTCTCTGATCAAGAAAATTCAGTAGTTTTACTAAAAGCTTGGCAAACATGGTAGTGAATAAGGAAAAAAAAGAGAGAATCAAGGTGTATTTGTTTGTAAACAGAGCTGGCCAGTTTGTACAGACCTTTATTCTGAAAGAAAATTTACCAGTAATTTACTGTCTAATTCTTCAAGAGAAAATGTAGCATTTTGATGAACATTAACAAATATGTCTCAAAATCAGAACACATTTTATGCAACCACAGATCTCACTCTTGCCTTGCTTCAAGCAGTTAATCATTTCAAGTTTTGCATATCATAGGTTAGTTTTGCATATATTGAGTTACTGAAGATTAACCTAACATTTCCACTACTGAGATCTTGAAGCCCCTAGGAGTCAGACCTTAGGACATATCTATGAAGAATTACCCTGACTCTGCTGCTTGAGATGGGAAGACGCACTCAAAGTGACTGACAACTTTCCTTGACCTGGGATCCTGGAGTGCATGAAAAGAATAAAGTAGTATGAGTGCCATCATTATTGGTCTCTGTTCCTGCACCTGGAAAGCAACAGGAATAGATATTTCAAGCTCTTGCTGATGTTGAATCTATGCCTTAGTGGTATGCACCCTCGGAAAAATGATACAGAATGAACTTTTCTCCCACACACTGCTTCTGCCAGAACAACTTGTCATAGTAAATGAAAAAAACAACTAAAACATAATTCATATGATATACAGAAAAGCACATTTAATATTTAGATTCTAAATTATGTTATTGGATTGGAGAGTGGCTCATATTTTGAGGATATTTTTACTATTCTATAGAATTTAGATATTTATTTTTTTATTGCTTTCTTTTAAAGTAACATTTCACTATATGAGTATAACAAAAACATTCATGTCTCTTGGACAGAATCTTGGGGTTCTTTCTAGCATTTTATTACTCAATAAAAGCAGCTACAAATAATTCAGTTAGTATGATTTAGATAGATAATTTTGTTACATGTTCATACTCATATATGAAAAATATGTAAATAAAAATTAATTTATTTGAACATATGAAATCATGACTATGACATTATACTTATTGTTTAAATTTCATAAATGTGATGAGAAATACAGACAAATATACAAATATGCATATGTATATATATATACTTACAGTCATGCAAGTTACATCTAAAATATTTTATATTTTTTTAAGTATTAAGAAAGCTTTTACGAATAAACAACTTCAAAGCACAGCTTGAAAAGGGAAAAATTGTAGGAAACAGAGTAGCAAAATTACGCTACCACACACAACTGTGAATAGGCTTTCAGACAGCTAAAATGTGCCATTTAGAAGGAATGTGTCTCATTTATCCATTGTTTCGAGTGATTGAAATACATTGCTCTCACCCTACTCCTTGGCAAGTGTTTCAATTAAGTGGGCACAAAATTTATCCTAGTGCAGTGTTCTATTATTCTGCGCTGTAGTATATAATTGTATGTGACTTTGGACTTGTAGAGACCTTCCATTGTAAGGAAAATAAAATAACACATCTCATTTAAGGTAACAACCATAACTTTTCTCAGTGGAAATACTTGTTTGGTAAAAAGGCACCGATGCTGGAAGCACAGGGCTTTTATTTTCCTCAGTGTATTAGAAAATCATGGAAAATGTCAGAAAATGGGCAAGAGATTCAAACAGACTTTTCTGAAAAGAAGACATACAAACAGTCAACAGGTATGCGAGAAAAAAAAAAGGTCTCCTCATCTTCAGTTGTCAGGGAAATGGCAAAGCAAAATTACAAAGATTCCACCTCACTTCTAACCAAATGACTCAAAAAAGTAGCAAAACCTGGGGAATAGATTCCAAAAAGCTCAGGTGCCGGGGACAGGTCCTGATCCCAATGTGAGGAGCCCCACAAACAGACTAAGCTATCCAACTGACAGCCGCATGCAGAGGGACCAGGTCGGTCCCATGCCATTTTCTGAGCTGTCAGTCCAGTGTTCATGAACTCCCACAAGCTCAGGTCAGCTGTGGCGGCGGGTTTCCCCTTCATGATCTTGACACCCCTGGCTTATACAATCTCTGGTTCCTCTCATCAGCTGGATTCTGCCCAGTCTTTGTGGATCTCTGCATCTGCTTCCATCAATTACTGAACAAAGGCCTTTTGTTGACAATTAGAATAGTCACCAAACTGATTACTGGAGAAAGCAAGTTCAGTCACCTTTTCTACTATTGCCAAGAATCTTAGCTGGGTCATTCATTAGGAATCCTGGGTGTTTCGCTGGCAGCAGGTTTCTCCTTAACCCGCAAGCGGCCCTATCTATCAAGATATCTCTTTCATTACTCTCCCCCTCTGTCCTGCCCCCAACTCAATCACTCATGGGTACCTAGTTTTCAGGTAAGAGGAGAAGCTTGGACCTGACTGAAGGTGATAGATAGGCTTTATTTACGCCCATAGGATGTCTGCCCCTTTCTGACAGAAGAAAGAATGGAGGAGGTGGGAAGATTAGGCAGTTGGAGCAGGTAGGAAGGAGGGAGTGGAAACTGTGGTTGGTACATAAAATGAATGAAAGAATTAATAAAAATGCAGAAAAATAAATTAAGCAGGCATTGGTAGGATGTGAAACCTCGAACCCCTGTTTACTGTTGGTGCTAATGCAGTCTATCATTTCAATTGTTTGAAAAGCTTTTATTTATTTGTTGAGACTATGATATAATTACACCGTGGAGATACTTACATTCTACGAGTGAGCCAGGAGTAGACTAAAGATATCTAGTACTTATACTTCCTCCTCTGAGGGTAAAAAGAGTTTAGAGGAAAGAAGTATTCCTTTTATTCTATAATGTTGTTGTGAAGACATACAAACTATTTCCAAAATGTTATTTTCAATATATTGTTTTCAATCTATTGTCAATATTCTTAAATTATCTGTTTTAAATTTTCAAAGGCTGGGAACTGTAATGAAAAGGGAAACATCTCCTAATGTTTAAAACATAGAGCTCCACAGAGGCAGATCGGAGAGGCACACACAAATTGAAATACAGTTATGCATTTTTATTTGTTGTAACCAGTATGCAGCTTACTATATTTTAATGTAATAGCAGAATGACCTGTTTATTCTCTGAATGCCAGAAGTCTGTGTCTCACCCTTGCCAATCCACTAGCCACAGGCGTTTTTTACCTAATCTGCTCACTTTCTATTTTTTTCCGTTTATTTATTTATTAAAGATTTCTGTCTCTTCCCCGCCACCTCCTCCCATTTCCCTCTCCCTCCCCCAATCAGTCAATAGAGCTATCAGGGTTCCCTGCACATTGGGAAGTCCAAGGACCACCCACCTCCATCCAGGTCTAGTAAGGTGAGCATCCAAACTGCCTAGGCTCCCACAAAGCCAGTACATGCAGTAGGATCAAACCCACTGCCATTGTTCTTGAGTTCTCAGTAGTCCTCATTGTCCGCTATGTTCAGCAAGTCCGGTTTTATCCCATGTTTTTTCAGACCCAGGCCAGCTGGCCTTGGTGAGTTCCCGATAGAACATCCCCATTGTCTCAGTGTGTGGGTGCACCCCTCGCGGTCCTGAGTTCCATGCTCGTGCTCTCTCTCCTTCTGCTCCTGATTTGGACCTTGAGGTTACTGTCAGGTGCTCCAAATTGGGTCTCTGTCTCTGTCTCCTTTCATCGCCTGATGCCCTTCAATGGAAGAATGGAAGAATGGATGAAGAAATTATGGAATGTATACATATTAGAGTACTACTCAGCAGTAAAAAACAAGGACTTCTTGAATTTTGCATACAAATGGATTGAAATAGAAAGCACTATCCTGAGTGAGGTAAGAGAGACCCAAAAAGAGGATCATGGGATGTACTCACTCATATTTGGTTTCTAGCCATAAACAAAGGACATTGAGCCTATATATAATTAGTGATCCTAGAGAAGCTAAATAAGGAGAACCCAAAGAAAAATATATAGGCATCCTCCTGAATATTAACCTTCATCAGGCGATGCTCACTTTCTATTATCTCTCATTAAAATAAACAAGTTTGTTTAAAAACATTGAAATGTTTTCAAACATCCACTTTTGATATTCACAACAATTTAAATTTTAACGTATGCATCATATGATATCAGAAATGTCACTGGAATAGAATTTGTTGCACGGTTTTTCTACGGTAATTGCCAGTTTTTCCAAATTTTTGTCATTTTGCAGAGAATATCATGATTGATAGCAAGTATTTCTTTCTTAGAAACCTTGTTTGAGTTTGGAATGTGACATTTTCAAAGGAAAAGTTGTACTTTTAGCTGATTTTTTAAAAATCTTTCTCTCCCACTGTCTCACTGTTCCTTTAGTCATCTGAGAACTCAGACTCTGTCACTCTCTAAATGTAAACTGAGGAAAATCATAGGAGCTGGTTAGGTAGATTGGGTACTTTGGCTAAAAAACATCCTCAAAATGTCCCTCAGCTGAATTTGTGGAACTTCACTGCAACCAAAATTAATTTACATCAGTAAATTTTAGATTTACCTCTTTCTATCTCACTACATGTTCTAAATAGTTGTTATTGTTTTCTACCTCATTAGAGTTAACTTTGAAGTTTTCATTTTCCCATTTAATACCTTTCTGCGAATTAGTGCATAATTTCTTACTGCTTTAAGAAATAAAACATTTTTCCAGATTGTTATTGGCCAAACTCATGATACATGGCTCCAAGTCAGGCTGATTGTTTCCAGGATTACAAAACATCAGGAGATAATCCACATACATGAATTTGTCTGTGCAACATGTTAACGTTCCAGAGTTTTGATTAAACTATGCTATAGAAAATAGTCAAGATGTAAGAGATAGGCCAAACCTCTCTGTATAACAAAATGGATGAACTTGTCATATATATATATATGTATATATATATGTATATATACATATATATATATATGGTAAAATTATGTTTAATGGTAGGATTAATTACAGTAGCTATGAAGATGTGTTTTTCACAAAAGAAAAAATTCTAATTCTAGTAAATATACTTGTAAGCTTCCAGTCTACAGGACAGGAAAAGATGAGTAGAACAGCATTTCTATCAATGAAGATGGAAATGGATCAGTACTCATCAATAATAGGAAGAATAGTGGTAAATTTTAAAGGTCCTAACAGGATCTTTGTATAGCCTTTATAAGGCTCTTGAATCAAAACCATACGGTTTCTGCATGACCCTCAGTAGGTTTCCCTAATGTTCTTAAGCATCAATTTGGCATTGGAAACCGCTGTTTCACAGCAGAAATTGAAAGCAACCATCATAGTTATGTTGAGAAAAGTAATAATTTGCAATTCAGGGCAAGCTTAGACTTGAAAAAAATCTGACTGACTTTCTCATGAGGTTTTAATTCAGATATCATTATCAAGGAGAAAAGAGTATGCATTGCAACAGAATTGAACAGCTTTCTTGCTGAGTACTGCATTCAAGCATTCCAGCAAATTGAAACCATCATTATTCTACCAAAACAAACATGCATTGACTAATTATATAGCTTAAGACAGCATCTCAAGCTACTCTGCATAGTATAGTTTCTTTCTTTGAACTCTCAAAGCTGTTTCCTTGTTTCAGGGATTTTGTGCTTCTGTCTAAGGACTAACTTTAGCCATGACCAAATAATGGTAAATAAGTTGGATTCATACTTTCATATGAAAAAATTCTATTTAAATAAAATAGGAACACAGTATAAAGTAGAAAATTACAATAGGCTGAAATATGAAAACAATCAAATTGCAAATGAAATGTATTTATTAAGGTAAATATTATTCATAAATATACATGCATGGTAGGTTATCATATAATTTTTATAATTGTGTGATATTGATTTTAGATAATTTTCTTAATATTTTTATTGCTTATAATTTTAAATTTTAACAGCTTTAATGTAGAAAATGGTTTCTTTTTAAAATATGTGAATTTCTACTATGACTATTATTACTTGAAATCACACACACACTCACAAATGAATTGATGAAAATTGACAATCAATAGACATAACTCATAACAACTAAGAAGGGAATTTCATGTACAAAATAAATAAATAAAAGAATCTAAATTTCCCAATGTTCTTATTCACTGTTTCACCAACAACATATAAGAGTTCTTTGGAGCCACACACTCACAATGATTTTGATCTTTGTGTCTTTGAAGTCCTTTGCACTGTCAGAGATATAAGAAGAAACTGCAACTGAGTTTTCAGAAAGAAAAATGCTCATTAATAACTGTTGAGTAGACATGGAGAGACTAAAATGAATATTTCAAAGTCCTTGATAAGAATTAATGCATCCCAAATGTGGAAATAAGACAGAAAGCTATGACTGCATTACCTAGAGGCTACAATGATACCTTTTGGAAGCCTTCTTCAACCATGAAAAAATGAAGCACATTTACTACCAAAAAGAAATATCAAGATCAGTGAGATCTTGTTAGTTTACTTTTGCGGGCCAATTAACTCTTCATAAGGACTTTTATTGACCAATCTCATCTCTTGAAAATACAACAAACTCTAATTTACTCCACTGATTTTCAACATCTATTAATCAAATATTTTAAATACAAATAGTAATTTTCCTATTTTTATCTAGGGAATTTTATACAATTCAAGGTAATTGTTGAAAAGTAATTGGTTATATATTGATGTAAATAAATTATATATATATATATATATATATATATATATATGCATGTATATACATATATTGCTCCTGCATTCCAAGAGCTGATATTAAAGTCCTGCGACATCAGTTTTGGCTATATATGTTTATTTGCAAAATGAATGGTGAGATGCAAAAAGAATTAGTCAAATGTTTGTTCTATGTTTAAATTACCTATGGATAAATGATTCTCAACCTATGGGTTGTGACCACTTTGTGTAGTATATCAGATATTTATACCTATCAAAATTACTGCTATGAAATATCAACAAAATAATTTTGTGGATGAGTGTCACCAAAACACCAAGAACTGTATTTAAAAAAAAAATTAATGCATTAGGAAAGTTAAGAACCGCTATTTTAGAGTATCAGTATTGATGTCCTTTATTTGATATTACTTTTGAGCCTTATTTCTATTTTCAAATAGTAAACACTTTTCACAATGCTATGCATGGCGGTATGTAGAAGTGCATCAATAATTTCAAAGAAAAACTCATTGTTAGCAAAACAATCCTATTAAACCAAAAGCTGCATTTCAGCTTTTGGAAACTGCTAGCACTGCGAGCTAGACCTTCTTGTAAAATTGGAAACAGACTTGTTATAGACATAAAAGCCTGTGATACTGTGTCAGCAATTTCTAAATCTGTATTTTACTTTTGTTTCAAATGTAATTAAGGCCAACCCTATACCAGCAAACATATCTCAGAAACCTACAAAAATAACTTATGGATTTATCAATAATGATTTGCCCATGCCCTTTACAGTACAAAGAATCTCTTAGGAAGCAAAATGAACTGCTTGTTCATTGTGTGTGGAAGATTCTTCAAAAGTATTTATTTAAAATACATTTAATTAAAAATACAGATAGGAAAGTAGTCCTATGCTTATATAACAACTTATACATAGATTTTTATAGTCATTGGTAATAACAAGACTTCTATCAGTTGTTCAATTTCTGCTAACTGTTATTAAAACCAACTTTTTACTAGGTTTTCTAGACTCTAGATTATACTGTATATTGCACAAAAATCAAAATTTATGTTAGAAGTTTTAAAATTTAAGAAAGGCATAGTTGAATAAAATGTTTTTTATATTAAATTAGATTATATTGAAAAACAAAAATTTCACTCACATAAAATAGTGATAGTTTTCTTGCTCATTGAGGGCAGACAAGAGACTTCTAATTTTTATATTAGAAAATTGGAAAAAAACACCAAATACTTTTGCTGAGTACTAAGTCCCTATGAAATAGAGGAAGAATTTTTTAACCCTTTGTGAACTGGCATTAATTGACATATCTAAGAAAAGACATAAGCCTCTTAATTGGACATTATCCTAAACATCAACATGACCCTTCAATCCATACTAGGAGCAAAAGAGAAATTTTATCATTAGTATTCCTAGCACAACAGTCATATTGATAATAAATATGAATAAAGCAATTTCAAAATAACTAAAGAGAGGAGAATTTGTCTGATCTCCAAAAGTGAACAAGTGTATGAGTATTTTGTGCATTATATAAAATCTGTCCCCAGTGTATTGTATACCATGGATACACATGTTAAATAGATAGAGCATGTACACATGTGTAGGGAATTTAGGTATGCCATTCAATAAGGCATGTGAGGATGTTGTCTTAGTTAATAATCTACTGATGTGAAGAGGCACCATGACGAAAGCAATTCTTTGAAAAAAGCTTGTTTGATTGGAGGCTTACTTACCGTTTAATATAGTTAGTACATGAACATCATGGCAGGAAGCAGGCATGCATGAACATGGAGCAGTATCTGAGGGCTTTAAGTAATTATTCATAGACAGTAGACAGAGAGAGGAAGAGACACGGGGCATGACATGGACTTTCCAAACCTCAAAGTCTATGCCCAGTGACATACCTAGTCCAAAGTCACACCTACTCCCAGAAGACCACACCTCTCAGTCCTTCTCAAACAGTGTAGTAATTAAGGATCAAGCATTCAGACATGTGAGCCTATTGGAGCCATTCTCATTCAAACTACTACACATCTATGTAGTAAAAGGAAATACTACTATAGAGTAGCTAAATGAAGCAAGAGATTTAATTCATTCTACTGTTGATGAAGAGAATTCTCAGTAAACTTAGTACCATAGCAACAGAAACACAGACGACTATTTACATAAAAAACAGTCATGAAATAAAAAACAGAATTGCATTAATTTAATGGGATGTTTATTTGTGTGTGTACATATCTGAGTGTGTGTTTGAGTGTACCCATGTGTGTATGATTAAAGAAAATATGAAGAAGTGGAAATGAATAAGATATTAGGTAGATATCGGAAGGTACTTGTCCTTGTGAATTGGACTGTGTATACTTTGAAGTAGGAAAAATCAAACCGTTTTAGCAGCCACTGAGGCTGATACCGACTACAGACTGCTCCACAAAGAAGCTGGGATAATGTTTGGTCAAAGCACCATGAGAAGTTTCTGATTCACGGCGATAAGAACTAAAAGTATGAAAAATAGACATTCATAAATAAAGCAATAGTGCCCCTCTATTATGATTAGAAGTGCACAAAGTTTGGAGGACGAAGGAGTGATGTGATGAGAATTTGAATATAGGAGGGTTAATGTGAAAAATGGCACAATGAGGAAAAGAACAAGAAGGAAAACGAACAATGTGGGTTTAAAGAGAACATATTTGTGAGGAGTTACTAGAAAGTGAATGCAGTGTTGAAGTGAGATGTGATATATTTACTGAAAATAGAATTTGATGAGACACTTCGGGAAGTGATGAGTAAAGGAGGGATCAAAATTTGATGGCTTAAAATGCTCATAAATAAAGAGCAGAGTAAAGGATGACAGTGGACACATTATTTCAAGACTTTCTACTATGTGTAGTTTGCTGATGGTTGGAGCTATCCACTGATCGTTCATTTTCTCTGCATTTTATTAAAAGACCTGATGTGTTCATCCAGTGAGACTCACTTGTTCAGTATTTTATATTCTCTTTCTTCATTTGTTTCTCATTTTGACTGTAGCTCCCTCCTATAGAATGTGGCTTTGGAAGTACAATACTGCTTTCTCTGCTGTGAGAAAACAAGTTGTTGTAGATTGATGGATTTCTGGAATAGGTAAGGAATGCGCAAAGTAATCAGCAAATGGTGTCACTTACTTTGGCTTCTTGTTTAAATTTTGATTTATGAGAACAATTCACTTTGTAAAATTCCCTCAGATAATTCCCTCAGAGAGGGAAAAAGAGAGAAATTTGTAACCACTCTTTTTAATTTTTTATTTAATTTATTTTTTTAAGAAAAAAAATCTAGCCAGGTGGTGGTGGCGCATGCCTTTAATCCCAGCACTCGGGAGGCAGAGGCAGGCGGATCTCTGTGAGTTCCAGACCAGCTTGGTCTACAAGAGCTAGTTTCAGGACATTCTCCAAAGCCAGAGAGAAACCCTGACTTGAAAAACCAAAAAATAAAAAAAGAAAAAAATCATTTTGTTTTAAATGCCAATACCAGTTCCCTCTCCATCCACTCCTCTCATTTCCTCTACTTATACACCCCAGACTCCAATTCCTCAGAGGGAATTTGCTTTGAGGGAAGGTCCAAGAACCTCCCTACTATATTAAGGATGAGGAAGGTATCCATCCAAAGAGAACTGGTTCCCTAAAAGCCAGTATAAGCAGTAGAAATAAGTCTTGGTGCCACTGCCAGTGGCTCTGCAGTCTGTCCCAGCCATACAACTGTCAGCCACATTCAGAAGGACTAGTTCGAACCTATGCTGGTTCATTTCTTGTCTGGCTAGACTTCGTGAGCTCCCATTAGCTCAGGTTAACTATTTCTTTTTTTTTTTCAATTTGTTAAAATGGTCTTTTCTTTTCTTTTTTTCAATTTGATAAAATGGTCTTTTCTTTTTTTTAACTTTTTTTTTATTGAGAAAAGGAGAAAAAAGAAACAAGCTTCCACCTCCTCCCAGCCTCCCATTTCTCTCCCCCTCCTCCTACCCTTCTCCCCCTCCTCCCACCCTTCTCCCCCTCCCCCCACTCCTCTCCCCCTCCCTCTCCAGTCCAAAGAGCAGTCAGGGTTCCCTGCCCTGTGGTAAGTCCTAGGTCCTCCCCGCTCTGACCATATCTAGGAAGGTGAACATCCAAACTGGCTAGGCTCCCACAAAGCCAGCACATTACGTAGGAGCAAAACCCCGTGCCATTGTCCTTGGCTTCTCATCAGCCCTCATTGTTCGCCATGTTCAGAGAGTCCAGTTTTATCCCATGCTTTTTCAGTCACAGTCCAGCTGGCCTTGGTGAGCTCCCAGTAGATCAGCTCCACTGTCTCAGTGGGTGGGTGCACCCCTCATGGTCCCTACTTCTTTGCTCATGTTCTCCCTCCTTCTGCTCCTCATTGGGACCTTGGGAGCTCAGTCCAGTGCTCGTATAGAAGACCCGAATTTTAACCCACAAACCTATGAACACCTCATTTTTGATAAAGGAGCAAAAGTATACAATGGAAGAAAGAAAGCATCTTCAACAAATGGTGCTGGCATAACTGGATGTCAACCTGTAGAAGAATGAAAATAGACCCATATCTATCACCATGCACAAAACTCAAGTCCAAATGGATTAAAGACCTCATTATCAGTCAGAACACAATGAACCTGATAGAAGAGAAAGTGGGAAGTATCCTACAACAGGTTAACTATTTCCGTGGGTGTCACCATAAGGTCTTTTGATGGTGACAACTCTTTGCTCATATTCTCATTCCTCACACTCTTCAACTGAACTTTGGGAGCTCAGCCGAGTACTCCACTACAGGTCTCTGCCTGTGTTTTCATAAGTTGCTGAAGTTTCTTTAGTGATATTTACTATATTCATCAATCTGACTGCTGGACAAGGCCAGTTTAGGCACCCATTCCTCTATTGCTTAGGGTCTTATCTGGGTTCATCCTTGTGGATTTCTGGGAATTTCTCTAGTGAACAGTTTCTTGCTAGTCTCATAATGGCTCCCTCAATCAAAATATCTCTTTCTTTGTTTTATTCTCTGTTTTTTCTCCATCTCGACTATCCTGTTCGCTCAAGTTCTCCTCCCCTCTTCTCCCCTTTTTCCCTTCTCTTCCCTTTCCACCCTCCCTTCTGTCTCCATGCCCATACTCCCTTAATATAGCTACAACGATTTACTCAAGAACATTCATGGCCTTAACATACTGATCATTAATGCGGAGTTTAAAAATATGAAAAATGAGTAGGTATTTCATGTTTGTAAATGTAACTATAGTAAAAAATCAGTATGAATTGTGTGTTTTTATTTTTAATTAGAAAGTTTCACAAATTTAATATTAATATTATAAAATTAGATAAACACATGTTTATATGAAGGGGAAATATTACAATCATCACATTTGATTTCATGTTCCAGGATAGAAAATATTTCTATTTCTATTAAATGATGTACAAAGATGCTGAGCTGGTATATTGCTGGCAGAAACAGATCTAGTATTTATCATGGTATTCAGATATATATAGTATATGTGGCCATGTCAATATGTAGCACCATGGCCCATCATCTCTGTGTGTAATAGACACTCATGCAGGAGTATGGGGAAGGATCTATGATATTTTAGATTCTGAAGTTTAGAAAGAAAAAAAAACTCATAACACAGTGTTATGTAAATGCTCTCTAAAATGGAACAACACTTTTTTTCTGAGGTAAAATTTATTCTTAATGACTGCTTTCTTTTTATTCTGTCTCTAAAAGAGATAAGCAACAACCAGTTCAGTGTGCATTGATGAAGGAATAAAAGATAAATATACTTGTGGGAAAGGACGACAGTTTTGTCATACCTCTTAGGCACGAAAGGAAACTTGACATTTGTATCAATCTATTTCTAGTTTCATTATTAATTCATTGAGTTTATACAATATTATAAACAGCTTCAATTTCTTGGATGCATTTTTTTTTTATATATTGTATAGAACAGGGCCAGAAGTTAAGTCGTCTGTGCTCTGTTTCAAATCACATTTTGCCCAATCATTCTGTTATATCCATGCTGTCAGAGCAGATTTTCAACACTTCTCCTTCTTGAGGAGCATTCATTGAGTTTTCCAGCTCACTGAGAGGCATGGTTTGATCTTTCCTTCTGTGTCATTCTCCCATCCCTCCATCTTCTGCATAGAGTCTCCACACCTCTTTACTACTTTTAAGGACACCGGTACATGTTCTCTTCATGTTTCATTTTCTCACAATGGCAAACAAAGGGTATTCCAAATCAGGAATAAGCTTTATTTTTTATCTGTGCACCAAACACATTACATCTTGTGTTTCCCAGTGTGAACTACAATAGAAGGCTTTTCAAAGACTAAATAAATGAATGAAAAAATAAAGTTGAATGTAGAACAAAAAGATGTTATATCCTAGTTCTTAAACTTTTTGATTATTAAACATTGACCTTACTTACTTACTCAGAGAGCATATATTTATAATAATCATTTTCTCCCTAATTATGTTTGATCTATGTTTTGGATTCTACAACAGTTGCTTCATAGATTATTGTTCTAGTTTTAGAATACTTTATATATCACAAATTTCACCTCAAAACTTCCAAGAGGGTTTTTATACCTGTTACATGGTTCTCATGCAGAATTGTTCCTAGAAATATCTCTCTAAGTACTATCACAATAGAACCACTCTAAAGGATTCATTTAATGTTTTGGCTCAACTTCAGTCCCTATGAGATACACGTTTTTAGATATACACAACTTTATGATGAGTCAAATTATCTATTCTTCTTCTACTAAGTGATAGCAGTGCCAACAGTCAGTAAGTGAAGCAGAAGATTGCTCTGCTTTGCATTTCGAACATTTACCAGTCATCTCTATGCTGTAGGTTTGGTACCCAATCAATGGGTACCATTGGAAGATGCTAGAGACAGCAAGAATAAAGTCTGTTTATCAAAAGTTAGGGGTTAAAAATGTGCTTTTGAAATGTTCACTTGAGATGCCTCCTCTTCTGTGTACTCATTATATGCTAGGAGATGAATATGTTGTTACATGGAGAGAAAGCTAAGATATCATTAATGAGAAACAGATAGAAGATAACCAAGAAAAGGCCACAAAGAAGGATATTTATATACGGCATAACAAGAAATATCAAAATAATTTATGAGGAGTTAAACAAATTCACAGATAACAAATGATGGAGAGATACAATAGTAGAGGAATTTTGTAGTAGCCTCCTATAGAGAGACAGAAAAAAAATGCTATAGTAAATTCAGCAACTTAACCTCATGTTTGTAAGATATATTTGCAAAAACTTCTATTCAGAATCAGGAGTTGTCCCTACATCACCTAATTTTTGTTTTATTTTGCTATTTCTAATATCCTTAGGTAATAGAAGGCAGATCACTATTCAAGAAAAAATGTTTCTGCTCATATAATTCAATTTAAAAACTCTGCACTTGGATATGGTAAAAGTGAGTCTCCCAGGGATTCATGTGTTTAAATATAAGTCCTAGTGTAAGGTGTTAAGAATGAAACCTTGCCTAGAGTTGGTGATGCATGCCTTTAATCACACCACTTGGGGAGACAGAGATAAGTGGATTGCTGTGAGTTCAAGGTCAGTCTGGTCTGTAGGTTGAGCTTCAGGAAAGACTCTAAAGCTACACAGAAAAACTGTGTCCTGAAAACCCATGGAAACACAAACAAAGAAAGAAGAAAGAAAGACAGATAGACAGAAAAAAAAGAAAGGAAACGAAAAAGAAAAGAAAGCAAGAAGGTAAAACATTATTCAAACAATGGTGCTCAGATATCCTGCTTTGGAGAAAAGTTTAGAACCAAGCATGGTCCATAGATGTATGTCTATGATTAAACAACCAAAGAGACAAGAATGGATGTGAACAAATAAGCTTCCAACCAACCATCACATCCTCCAGACTATACCACTCTGTGCCACTTGGGCTTGGCATTCAATAGCTGGAAACATAAAAAAATAACATATGGATTAAAAATAACCTCTTCTGTAGTTTTGTATTTCACCAACAGAAAGTGAATTTATAGGGTCTTGAATATATAGGTTGTGGATTGTGTGGTAATTTTTTATTAATTTTATGAGCTATCTGTTCAGTGCAAATGAATACATAGTGAAAGTCTAAAATATTTGTAGATCTTTATCACAGTCTATATAGTGAGGTTATTTTTTGTTATTTTATTAAGTAAACATTGCAGTTTTTCTTTTTCACATATGTGGTTAAAGCTGGGCATGGTTAATGAGAACTGGTATTAAAAATCTATGTCAACAAATATTTCTCATGAATAAACAGGATTCTGATTAAATTTTATTTTAAATAGAAAGAAAATTTCAACAGTGTATTTCCACCAGAAAACAATTTCTGGGGTATTTTATCTTAACATTTCAGGAATGCTCAATTATTGGAATTGAGCTCATTCACCAATATCAGTGGAGGTCTTATTCTATACAATGGAAATGAAATTTCAGTACAAATCAATTTGTGATATGCTGTTTTGGGAAATAAGGGAATACATGAGTGTGTGCTGTCATAGTTTTCATATTATATTAGTTACAAACTCTGTGGGTTCACTTGCTATGCTAAGTCCTTCTCCCTTTTATTAAACTGCATTTATTCTCTAAATTCACAGTCAAACTATATTCTGTCTCATGCTGGCCAATAGCATATTGGCATGTTGAAATCAAACACCTATTTCCAAATGAGGAAATAATTTTCTCATCCAGGTGTTAACTTTTAGCGATATAGTTATCCTGCAGGAAATAAGAGGATGGTACTGACAGCCAAAGCTTTCATTAGCAACACATTCATATTAATAAAGTAATTGTTTGCTAGTTTAGCTTTGATTACTAGTCATGAAAGCTTTGCATGAATGACCTAAGCTTCTTCACCATTTCTTAGAATGTTACAGAAGTATACAATGAGCATGTTGGTCTGTTCACCAATAAATTGAGTGCATGATAAAAAGTTAATTCTAGAGTTTGTGTCTCTCCATAAGTAGTGTTGGATTTTTTCAACATATTGAAAATCAAATACAAATCCATATAAGTATAGACTAAATAGACTAATCATAATTTTTTTATTTCAAGAAAATCAAGGAAGCATTCCATCATGATTTTCCTGGCCACAAAATCTAATAAATCTTCACAGAAGATTTTATAAAGAAAATAATTTGTCTAACATTTTGATGACAACACAACAAATAAAATTAAGAATTATTTGTCCCTTTATATTTGTGTAATTCTTCAATATTTGCTTTTGGCATCTGATTTTACAACCATACTTAAATAATGAGAAGGCCCACAGTTATACTCCACATATATACTATGTTTGTTTTCCTGAAACAAACCAAACTACTTTTTCAAACAGATGAAAATATTTTAACATGTAAGACATGCAATAAAGAATTGGTGCTAGAATTATTAAAATAATGAGTTTCTTATAGTTTATCACAGGTTGATATTAAACAAAACCACCCCAAAGCTAAGAAACAATATGTGTGAAAATATAAAATCTTATTCACTGTTTATGAATTAACTACTCTGTCGAGTTATTGACTCAGGCCTGGTAAAATCTGCTGCCTTTAGGTTTATTACACATCAAGAGTTCAAACAGATATATAGTATAATTATCTTCTTCCCTGATGGAGACCATGACTTTTGGCATGTCTTTCTGGGGGACAACAGCAATGACAACACCACCACCAACAAAGGCTCAGCAAGTCAAGCTTCTCTTTGTAGTATGCCTGCAAATGTAAATAGGCCAAGGGCAACTTCCTGTCTCATGAACAGGGCTAAGGAAGGGAGAACTAATTCTTTCCATTGGAAAAGGCTGATTGCATGACATAGGCTATTACAAATGAATACCTTTACAAACTTTAAAGGTCCATTAAAATGAAGGGCTTAAATAAACTATAGCATCAAGGAAAATGAGAAATGTAATGCAAAGATGTGAGAATTACTACTCTCTATATCCCTGCCATTCATGACAGGGCACATCATCTGTTTGGACGTTCTGTTATGTTTACTGATTGACCATGTGGCTTGATATATGATATATTTTTCAACACTATTCAAAATTACATTGACATTTAATTTATCTTAACTGAAGACCTGCATTAAAATGATTTCACTGACTCCTTTTTCATGGACAACTTCCATATGATTAATTTTCTTTAATGGGTTTGCTTTAGTTATTAGTTTTCAAATTTTATTTTGATTATTGATAAACATGACACAAAAGTTGACTTTGATTTTAATTGCCAAAAATATTAATAATAACCAAGACTTAAGCTCCAAGAGTCTTTTTTAAGACCTCTGGTATTAGGTAAATATATAGTCTAAATTTGGGGATATAACTTGCCAAGTTATTTATTAAGGATTTTTTTTTTGTTGCTGATGTTGTTTTGTTGTTGTTGTTGTTGATGTTGTTGTTTGCTTGTTGCAAAAATTTATTATGTATCCATGACTGACCTGAATCTCACTAAGTAGACCAGGCTGGCCTACAATTGTGATCCACCTGCCTATCCCTCCTGAGTCTTGGGATTAAAGGAATACACTATCACACTTAGCAAAGTTACTGTTTTAAATTATAGCCAAGAAGAAAACGCCTTAATGTGAGAGATTTTTGTCTCATTTTGGAAACTTTAGAAAAGCAAATTTCAATATTTCATCAAAATTGACATCATGAATATTTATTCCTTCTTTGCATTACAAAGCAGGTTCTGCCACAACTTTCACGTATATTACAGAGACCTAGTTGCTATTGTATCAAATCTGTAAACACTTTTGGTTAAATTGTTAGCTTTACAAATTCAGTTCTACCAATTCATGACTATGGAATTTTCTTCCACTTTCTTATGATTTTTTTTTTATCTCTTTGTTAAAAGTATTAAAGATTTCATTGTAAATATCCTTCACTTTCTCGGTTAGGTTTATTCTGAGACTTCATTTTCTTTGAGGGTATTGTCACTGAGTGAATTTCTCCAATCTCTTTCTCTATTTTTGCTGTAGGTATGTAGAAAAAAGTATTCATTTGTGTATGTTCATTTTATATCTACCACATTGAGAAATTTGTTTATTATTTGTTGAAGTTTTCCAGTAGAACTGTTTTGATCTCTTAGGGGTCAATATGCTATCTGTAAACAGGGATAGCTTGAATACTTTTCCTATTTCTAGACTTCTTCCATTGCCTTCTTTAATTGCTCTCATTAGTGTTTTAAATACTGTATATAAACAGCGTGAGGTGAGTCAACAGTCTCATTTTATTTCTGAACTCAGTGAGATTGCTTCAAGGTTTTCTCCATTTAGAATGATTCTATCTGTGGGTTTCTCTAGTATATCTCTTATTATATTGGTATATATTCCTTTTGTTATATATTGTCTATGACTTTTATCATGAATCTATGGTGAATTTTGTCAAAGGCTTTTTCTGAATCTATTGAAATAATCATGTGATTTTTGATTTTCCTACCTTGCTTTTTGCAGTTTGCTAAATTTATTGACTTGCATATTTTGAACCATCCCCGCATTTCAGGAAAAAGGACAACATGGTCATGGTGGATAATTTTTGTGATGTATATCAGCATTCTATTTGTTAGTATCCCATTGATCATTTTGGAGTTTATGTTCATCAATGATAATGTCCTTTAGTTTAGTTTTTGCTTTTTATTGTGTTTCTTGGAACAAGTTTAGAAATAGTCCACTTTATCTCCTTTCTTTATCCTTCCCTTCTTCCTTTCTTTTTTTTTTAATGAATTAGGAAATGCTGACTGGGGTTCTTTGATTATCTGGTCAAATTCTGCTATGAATCCATCTAATCTTGAACTTTTTTCGGTCGGACGGCTTTTCATTATTATTTCAATCTGTTAATTATTATGGGTCTTTAAAGTTGTTGATTTCTTCTTGGATTGATTTTACTGGTTTTGTTGAATCTAGAAATTTATCCATTTCTTTCAAGTTTTCCAGCATAATGGAATACATGTTTTTAAAGTATTCCATTCATCAGTATACCTTTAGTAACCAGTTTAATATTTACATATTCACTTCTGATCTGTTAGTTTGGGCCCCTTTTTATTTCCTTTGATTAGCTGGGCTAAGTGGCTGCTATTCTATTTTATCTGCAAAATAAAACATAAGAAAATAAAGAAGAGAGGAAAAAAAACCTCATAGTTTCATTGAATCTTTGTTTTATTTTCTTAGTTTCTACTTCATTGATTGCTGCTCTAACTATTATTCTTTCCTGTTATTACTTGTTTTTAGGTGTGTTATGTTCTTTTTTTCAAATGATTTTAAATAAAATTTGGGTTGCATCTTTAACAAAACCTGTATAATCCCTAACTACCTTCAAAACTTGTCCTTAAACTCACAGATGAATGTTGTATTTACCACCCATCAAAGACTTTTCTGTCTTCAAGAGATGATGATTATTACATGAAACTTTAAACAAAATGAAAAGTTTTGCAGTCAATTTCCAATGAGTTCATCTACTTTGTAATTCTTGAACCTAAGGTTCAGGATTATTGTGGAAGAGGGTAAAGGAAATATGAGAAAATTAAAAAATCAGAGGATTTGCAATGAAATTGTATCGCCTACAAATGTCGAAAGCTATACACATAACACCTGAACCACCTAACAGCCTAGATATGAAGTGAACAATGACAACAGCAACAGATGTGCTAGTATTGGAAGAGGAAAGTTCATGAGCCTCAAATCTACACACTGAGCTATACCCAAATAAAGAATGCTGGTAGCAGGAGTTAGCTTTCTCCAAGAAAAGGCATGACAATTGATTATCTAATACTAAAAGTCAGCCTGAAAACATGCATATACAAATAATGTTATGCAGAATGAACCGATTTGCCCAAATATATATATGTATATGTATGTATATATATAATGTATAATATATATGTATGAATATATGTCCATATATATGTGACAACAATTAATGGGAAAGAGATCATGACCTTGAAAGAGATCAACCAGGGGAATAAGATGATAGGAAGGGAAAAATATAATTATAATCTCATAAAATAAATATCTTTAAAAAAGTTCAGAAGAAAAATAAAGGGATTAAAACTTAAAAAGTTGTAAATGTTCTCTATTACCTCGATAGTTTTTCTCTATACTGATAAGATTATTATAATATCAAAATAACTAACTTGTTTGCCAAATTTAGTGTCAATTAAATGTGACAAGTCATAAAAATAAAAATATTAATCCAAAACCTGCTGCCTAGTTGTGTCCACATTTATATGGGTACAAACTTAATCAACCTAGATCTGTTAACTCTTTTCATTGTGATTATATAGACTATTTTAAAATAAGAAATAAATAATTATTTCAATGCTTACTGCTAGAGACATAAAACTTTTCTTCAATGTCTTGCTTTTATAAGAATTATCAGAAATTTTAGTATACTAAAATTATTAGTTATCTGTCTTTTTCCCTCTTAAAATAATGTTTCAAACTAAATATGCATTTTAAAACATGTAATCGATTATTTGAACAATATATGAAACAAAAATCATTATTAATGTGTTTTCAATATAGTTTCATTTCACTTTCCTTTGAAATTCAGTTTAGTTTCTCAGATTATTTTAGTTGTGTTAGAATTTTGCAAATATTTTCCCATCTGGATTATGAACACACTGTAGATCAACATTTATATAATTTGAGTCATGGAAATATTTGTACAATGAATAAAATGTGTACTACTGTGGTTTGGGATAAGTAATCAGCTGTGTAATAAAATTAATAAATAAGATATGCAAATTAAAACTTCAGTAAATTTCCCAGATGGCATTTTTGTGATCTATGTTATTTATTTGTATTGTATTTGTGTTTTCTTTGCAATGACAGATTTTAAAAGACTATTTTTGAAAGCTTTTTAACTTTTAACACAGTTTAATTTACTAAATCAATAAATAAAACTATTTTCATTTCTAATAGTAACTCTTTTTGTTTTGGATAGATGAGGAGATTTTTAATCAAACTATCTTTCAAAGTATAGGGTTCATTAATTAAATTTACACTATATATATTTAACTAATATTTAAGATCAAAGTACTATGCTTTTGCACTAAATATTTTGTCATAAAACAATGACATTAAGCTCAAAGGAATACTTTTAATTTTCATGGTTGCCAATGTACTTATTATGGCTATGTAAACAAGCTTGGAAGATGTTCAACATTCTATGTGCTATATATCTTTAATATAAAATTAATTTATTTTTATAGAAATCATTAGTAAAGAGTGGAATAACAGTATATTATTAAACATTTTTAATTTGAAAGGTGTATGCAACATTTTGTTACCCTAAGATCTATTTAGAAGACACCAACATGTTTTGTTAAAAAAAGGACATATACACATGACAAAATAATTACATACAATTTTAAAGGCATATTTTAAGCATCAAAATAGTATATCACTAGCAATATATATAATTTTTTGAAATAATACTTATTAATTTATTACTAGGTCTTTAGACTTGTACCTGTTCTACAATTTTGACTAAATATGACAGAAATGTCTTTTATATTAATATATTTATATACAATATATAATTTATATTATTATACCCTTATTAAACCCCTTTATCAGAAATAAATGTAATTTTCTGGTTATTGTATTCTGTTGAAATAAGATACAAGCAGAATAAGGCCTAACCAAAATGAACTTGGCATGAGAAAAAAATGTTGGAAATTTATCTTATACCCTGACTGAAAATTTTATAAGGCATGCAACAGTGGTCCTAGAAATAATGGATCACCAAAAGAAAAAAAAAATAAAAACCTTAATTAAGGGGTGGAATGGGGTAAGGGGAGAGGGGGAGAGAAAAGTGAGAAGGGGAGGATGGGGGGAACTTGGGGAAATGGGATGATTGAGATATAGGAGGGTTGGATAGGGGAGCAGGGAAGCACATATCTTAGTTAAGGGAGCCACCTTAGGGTTGGCAAGAGTCTCGAACCTAGAGTGGCTCCCAGGTGCCTCTGGCGTTGTCCCCAGTTAGTTCCGTGGGCAGCTGAGGATAGGGAACCTGAAATGACACTATCCTATAGCCATACTGATGAATATCTTGCATATCACCATAGAACCTTCATCTGGCAATGGATGGAAATAGAGACAGAGACCCACACTGGAGCACCTGACTGAGCTCCCAAGGTCCCAATGAGGAGCAGGAGGGAGAACATGAGCAAGGAAGTCAGGACAACGAGAGGTGCACCCACCCACTGAGATAGTGGGGCTGATCTATTGAGAGCTCACCAAGGCCAGCAGGACTGTGACTGAAAAAGCATGGGATAAAACCGGACTCTCTGAACATGGCGAACAATGAGGGCTGATGAGAAGCCAAGGACAATGGCACGGGGTTTTGATCCTACTTCATGTGCTGGCTTTGTGGGAGCCTAGCCAGGTTGGATGTTCACCTTCCTAGACCTGGATGGAGGGGGGAGGACCTTGGATTTTCCACGGGGCAGGGAACCCTGACTGCTCTTTGGACTGGAGAGGGAGGAGGCGAAAAGTGGGGGGAGGGGGAGAGGGGCGGGAGGAGGGGGAGGTAAATGGGAGGCTGGGAGGAGGCTGAATTTTTTTTCTTTTTCTTTTCAATAAAATAATTAAAAAATTATATATATATATATATATATATATATATATATATATATATATGAATGATAGGTTTATTGGATTTATTTTTCAGGGAAGTCTTAGAGACCCCAAAGCAACTAACTATAGGCTTTTGTCATCCCTCTTAATTACTCATTAGAACTAGATATTAAGAACTTATTTCTGAAGACACCAAATGTAGAGAGCTGCGTGGAGCCTCACCTGATGGTGCTGGCTCTCGCCCTCCACGATCCCAAAAGCGAGTGCTCTCTGTGATAATCAGCTCCTAATATGGCTAAGGCCTGACTCATCCTATTATTACGCAATGAATGTCAGCTGCTTGCATATGCGTGGACCTATGGTCAGTGCCCACCTGGCGATCCGGAGTTGGCAGCCTGTGCCCATTTAAGGGCTAGGAGAGGTTTGCCCAGAGAGAGAGAGGGAGAGAAAGAGAAAGAGAAGGAGAAAGATTGCTGTGAACAAGGTCTTGAATAAACTGCTTGCAAGAAGAGCTCAGGTGCTGCATCTTCCTTGCTGGTGGAGGCGGGTGCGACAACCAAATATTTTGGAAGTAAGACATATAGAAATAAAACTTCAATAAAGCTGAAAACTTCCTCTATGTACACTAGTTTTGATAGATTTAGATGGAGATACACAGGTTTCTTGTGATGGCATGGTTGTAAACACAAGAATGGTCTTACAAAGCTGTAAATTCTATAGACTACAACATTAATGTAGTAGCAAAATGTACCCATCAGGAAATAGGGTCACTGCATGGTGGGGGTAACCAACCACTTTGTGTTCGTATCTGAAGTATATGAGGTATATGAGGGAACCCATACCTACTTCTTTAAACCTTTTCAAAATACCATGATGAATCAGTCTTGTGCACTAGGGAGGAAATCAAGACTGCTCTTTAGCTAAATTATCACAGCATCCAGCCATCTTCTAAGTATTTATGTTTATTCCAAAGACATAGAGTATTCTCAGACTTAATCATCCTTTCCCATCCTTTTGCTTATGAATAGAGGTAAATAAAAAAGACATGTGGATGCAAAGATACTGAAAATATATGATGGTGGAGGTCTGAGCCCTAAAAAAATTATATCACCACTTTATGTAGATGTTAGCTCGATTCATGAAATGATCAGGCTACCTTAAAGATAAACAATTTTATTTTTACTTATTATAAGGGAAAACTCACGCCACAAGAATGGAGCATCCAAGTTCTGCTATATCCCCGGGAATTACCCAGAGAGAGCAAGCACCTGGTCCATCCCAGATTTTCTTGCTGGGCTCCAGGCAGCCACGCCATAACTAGGTTCTACTTCTTAAAGATGATTGGTTAACAAAGCTTCCCCCAACAACTTTAATGCACCTAAAATATTTTTTAAAAAGAACGGATAGAATGAAAGTAATAACTAAAAGATAAGACAAATTCCATGATTTTTTTTTCTAATTATGGCATCATTACTGAAAGTATTAACTCACAGCATCTATGTCTATAGACTCAGGACACAGATGAGTAGGGCACTCCGTCTGATTGAAAGGGAAGGATTCTTGGATCTTGACAAATTGCACTTTATTTATTAGCAACTAAAAGGTTATGAGAGAAGTGATGGAATCCTCTCTGATTATACTCAATGGTGAGGCCATAAAATAGATAGTTCCAAACGTAGGGTCACACATAGGACCCTAGTAAAATCATGTAGGACAGAAAACAAAAACAACAACAACAACAAAAAAAAACAATGAAATATGTCCTCGTGTTGATTAGTTGTTGTATCTCTCACCATATGGAAAGAACTTTAGATAGTGAGAAACTCAGTCAAATAATTTAGTTTATACATTAACATGTCACAGTTGGTTAACAACTTGTGAAAGATCCTCCTTTCAAAGCAGGTTTCTAAGTCACAACCCTTTCATCTCAAGGTAAGAATGATGCAAGTATCTGCAAGTCGTAGTCTGAAGACTGAAGGTAAAGCTAGCAAATATAATCTACACCGTGTTTCATCCTTTCTCCATGTGACATCCTTTCTTTAAAACTTGCACATCCAATTATATTTTGTAATTAATTAAAAACTTCATAAGTGATGACTGTTTAAATCCAGCACAAATCTACCATTGAAGCGAAGAACCTGTAGTCTGGGTAAATGTACTTGTTTTAAATGGTAGAAGAAAAAAAAAAAACCCACATAAAATAGAGTGCCAAAAATGATGATATGTAATGTTTTTAACTAGTTGTCAACCCAAATTATCAAAAACAAGTTTATAAATTCAATTAATTACACAGGTCAAACATTACTAATGGTTTGCCATCGCAAACATTTTTGTGAAAAACATTAGCACCATCTGGATGTATGAGTAATCACAAAATAGGATGCAGTGAGAGCAAGATAACTTAATTACCAAACTGATGATATAACAGATAAACATCATAATTTTTAACAATTCCATCTCAAATGAAAAATACATCCTATATCACTTTCATAAAAAATCAAATATATTTTTATTAATTTTGAAACAAATTCCTTTTAGATAATTAAGAACACAGTAATTAGGATTCATACAGACTTTGACAACTATACATACATATATATATATATATATATGTGTGTGTGTGTGTGTGTGTGTTATATAATTTATTGGATAAATAATTATATAGTGAGAATACTTTTAAAGAGACAGAGAAAGAACAATTCGAAAGAGAAAGAATAATCCTTGAGATGGGTAAGATGTGAGAAATTTAAACGTACACAGGAAACCAAATTCTACTTAGCAGTTTCTTTGGCAGTAATCAGGGTTGGTCTAATTGGACTTCAGGTTTGCTCAACAAGAAGAAAGGCATGCCAGGTGCTGGAACCCTAGTCACCTGCCCACGACTAGTAAAGTCATGGATTTTAAAGGAGAAATAACAATCAGCACTTTATTAAACCAGCATGATCCCTACTTACACTCTAACCATCCATCTTCCTTCTCACAGATAGGTACAGTCCTCACCCATCATCAAAGAAATTTCTTTTGGCAAGAGACAGACAAGACCATTGCATAAAATCAGAAATATTCGACTGTTTCTCAACTTTTATCTGAGTTCACTTTCCTGGTCATCAATTTTTTTAAAATGATACATCTGCCCCTGAACTCTGTATTCAGGTGTCATTAGGTAACAGATTTAACCTGACTTAATTCTGTATTTCTCACATCATATTTCTTTCTTTAAACATATTTTTATTACTTTACTATCCTTTTATGTAGTTTCTTCTAAATTGTTAACTCTAATTATTCTCCAGATTAACCACCATGTTTTTTTAAACAAGGCATACTTTTCTTTCCTATGAACCTTCTTAGAACTTCAGCAGGAAGGGATGGCTTGCCTCTTCAACAGGTATTTAGATAAAAGAAACTGTTCCCAAGACAAAATCAATTGCTACAAACTTCCTTCTGTTTCAATTGACTAATAATATTTGCTTCTATGACAACTTTAATAAAAAATGTAAGTAAAATACACTAGGACAAATTACTGATATCCAGTGTAACAAAATAATAAAGTAAAAATAAGATGAGTTGTAAGATATAAAGATATTTTTTCGATAAACACTTGAAAATCTTGACAAAACCAAAGGTAAGAGTAATGAAGAGATGAAGTAATGAAAGTCCTCTGTATATGGTAAGCCAGGGTTTCAGAAGATCTAAACGACATCACACTGTTGGGAGTCAAGCTGGAGTCAGAAATGAAAGTGACACTTGTCTACTTCCTAATCATTTTTACAGGTTTTTAAGCTGTCTACTTTTTATGCAGTAAATTTTTATTCCTATTTATGACAAATGAAACTCAAGTGTTATCTGCAACTCATTTGTTCTCCTTCAAAACTACAGGAAAATTTCAGACAGCAGTCACATTTATTATTTTGCTCCTTTGAAATCAACACTGATAGCTATTCCTTTTTTGTTTATCTTCAAAATACTGGAAATGCATAGCATCATTTTTCTGTGTTTTAGTGTCAAGCAATGAGACCACCCTACAGGAAAGGATGCTATTTTAAACAGTAGTAGGCAGAATTCAGTATGAGAACAATTTGCCCATTTCTTCTAGACTTATTACACTAAGTTGAACTAGCTAATTCCATGGAGGAACAATGCTGCTTTCAGATAGGAAGACAGGGAGACAGCAAATCCTTTTTAAGACTTGAATGTGCTGAATCATCTACAAAAGTCACTGATGTTGCTGGCAAGGGGTGCACTTCTTGCCATTATATGTCTGTTTTTTTGTTTTTTTTTAATTAGCTCGTGACAGGTAGCTGAAGTATATTTTCAAATTAGTGTGTTATTTTTTTTCTCTCTACTTCATTGGTAAGGATTTCATAGCCTTTCACCCACATTGATTTTTATTGAACATGTAAAAGCATTGCAGGGGAATGAGTAAAGAGCTTAAACGGTCATCATTTATTGAGCTGGCCAAACTCTCTTAACCAAGCAGTTCTTTTTTATAGATTAATTTTGTATTATGAAATTAAGTTTACCTCATGTTTGTGTTGCAGTTTTTTATGCCTGCAATTAAATTAAACAACATAATCTCACTTGCACTGAATTATTATACACATTCAGATAAAATTTGAAGAGTAACTATTAGTAAGAAATAATCCACCAAAAATTGATTTTTAAAATAACAGCTAAAATTCTCAAAGAAACATGAGAGAGAAAAGCCAAGTTCTTTTGTGTTTGTTTGTTTGTTTGTTTGTTTGTTTGTTTGTTTTGGGGGGGGCGAGTGGGATTTCTCTGTAGCTTTACAGCCTGCCCTGGAACTAGGTCTAGTAGACCATGCTAGCCTTGAACTCATAGAGATCCACCTGTCTCTACCCCCCAAGTGCTGGACTTAAGGGCATGTGCCACCACTGCCTGGAAAAAAATCTTTCTTATTAATTCTAGCTCCCAAACATTTATGTTATATTCAGAATGCTTTGTAGAAATTTTCTTTCAGTGATATATTTGAGACCTGCTTTCTTCTATTTCTTCAATGAAAATGATAAGTATAGAAAAGCTACTTAATAAATTTGTGTGATTATGGTTATTTATCAGGAAAAATGTAAATGACAAAAGTATGAATAAGGAAATTTTTGTCTATTCACTACCTCTGTAAGTCTAGAGTGGGATAGAATTCTTTAAATGGAATATTTAATTTTATACTGAATTGTAATAGTTTTATGGATATTTGTGAATATAAATTGTGCAAAAATTATGTAATATAGTGTACACAGTATGCATATTTTATTGTTTTTCTATCTCTATAGCTTTTTGAAAAGCGGGCATTTATTTCACTATGAATTAAATGTTAGCAGTCCTTTGATCCTTATGAAATAAAGATAATTGGGAGGGTTGAAGGGGAGGGGAGAGGCAGAGAGGGGAGCAGAGAAAAATATAAAGATCAATAAAAATAGGGAAAAAAGAAAACATAACTATTTGACTTTGTTTTGTGGGTTCCTATGAAACACTCTAAAAATATTGCTTAATAAAAGATAAGATTGTTTATCAATAATATTTCATGGTTGACTCCAATACTATAATGTGTGCTGTATTAAAATATCAGATGTGATATTTCATTTTATTAGTAGTCCAGTTGTATTCCGTTAAAAGCAATCTTAAAAACATCATTAGGAATCTTGGTGAAGTGTCGCTTTTCTTTTTCCCAACACATAGCAGACAGATTCAGAAGTATCCCTGTGAGTTCTAAACAAGTTCAGCACTGTTAGTTGTTCTACATTTGAATTTCCAGAAGAGTGATATTTAATAGAGAGACTGTTTCAAATATAAGTGAGGGGAAAAAAGAAGAGGAATGGGCAAAGAAGAAACAGGAATAGGAGAAATATCATGCTGTAACTATAGGATCTTGGGTAACAACACCATTATGAATAATATTTTACAAACCATGATAAAAAAATTGTTCCAAAGTAAGGTAAAAGATTCTATTACAAAAAGTTGGAAAAGAAGAGACATTTTTTTCAGGTACTTTCTTTATAATTTTTCAAAAATATGTTAACTATTGCCAGCAAGATATATTTATTGTTTTTATTCCTAACTTCCACATTTTACTGCAGGATTCATGATCAAAAAGCTTTCATCTTTTAAATTTTTACTAAATGGAGAGACAGTTGGGATAAGAGGTTTGAGATAAGATGGAAGCTTTAGATTGAACTCCATATTTTTTTATTTTTACAAGTGTATATCCCTATATTTTGGAAGAAAATCAACAACAGTCCTTCAAAACATTCAAACCAGCTACAAGCAGTTCTCTGACTTAGAGTGTCTGGTTTTGCTTTTAATTTGCATTTAGAGTGTGTCTTATTGTAGAACTCTCACTTCAGTAAGAGAAATAGCAAAACAGTTTGTACTTCAGAAGCTGCTGTGTGTTGCTGTTATTTTATGTTTTGAGTATCCTGAGATCAGGAAGTTTAATAAATATATTCATTTTTGAGTTTAAAGTTATTGAATTGTATATTGTTCAGGATAATTCTTGAGTATTCAATAGAAATAGCTTGAAGTCTCTGGATTGTTTATTTAAATCAGAACATTATAATCAGAATGACTATATGAGAAGCTATAGTCTGTACACTCAGTTAGATTTTTACTCTAGATAAATATTTTATTTGATATTTATCATCAATGCTGGTTATTACAGGAATGAGATATTCATTAGCCACCTGATGTTCAGTACACACTGTGACATGTTTAGATAAAATGAGAGGTCTGAGACATTTCCTCCTTTCAGAAAATTAACATCAGGACAGGAGAGGAAATATGAAGACAAAAAACATAAAACCAAGATAATTTATTAATTTCTATAAACATGCAAAATAAAAGGTAAAAGGCACCAATAAAGTGTAGCATATACCTTGAACCATAGAATGTTTTATTAACATTCTCTTATCCTGAACGACTTTCCATTGCTCAAATGTTCATCATCTTAAATGTTTTCTTCAGAAAGATAATTGCTGTACTTGGTTACTAGTTAAGTAATGTATTCTAAGAAATTTCCATAATAACTTCCTTGGCACCTTTCTCTAAACCACCTCTAAACACTCACTAGGACAATTGACAGCTTCCCTTTTCACATCATAAGGAACTTGTGCATGCTTTCATCTTGTTAAGATTTAATTTATCACAGCAAAAAGGCATTTATCTCTGCAGATTAATCTTGAAGCCCTATAATGCAAAAGTAAGCTATACTGAGTCAATGTCAACACGACTGCATTACCCTACATGCAATTCCTGTGAAATTTCCCATGTGCATTTAAATAAAATTAATTTTTGACATATTCTCTCTGGGGGATTAACTTTGATCTTATACCTGTAAATTGCAACTCAATATTACTGCAACTTTCACTTGTTTATTTGATTATTCCCACATAGATATTCCATCTATTCCACTATCAACTTTATATCTATGCTCATATTACTTCAGCAATCCATTTTCCTATGAACTACTCTCCATTAATATCTTCCTACAAGGTGAGCATATGCTAATAATGTATTGTTTGTGTATATATATATATATATATATATACATATATGTGTATGTGAGTGTGTAAGTGTGTGTGTATTTATATACAATACATTATGTTTATAAATTGTAGCAAGATTTCTGTATGATTACATTTCAAAACATATGTCTCTTAGACCTCTTTATTTACCTGTATGATATTTTATAAACTTTTCTGTCCTATGCTGTATTTCCATTCCTCTGTTTTTTCATAATTCAATAACTTGTCTCATATCCAACTCAGTACTACAATATCACCTAAATGACCAAAGTTGAAATTCATATATGTTTCTTTCTTTTTCTTCATGTAGCTCTCAACTTAGTTTTGTGTTTTAAAATACTACTGACCACCCAGCTCATTTAAGCAGCTACAGTCAGCCAATTTCATGCTATTACAGGATTGTATCAGTCCCTTCCTTAATGCCAAGCATGTTATTATTTTATTTTTATGTATGATTTTAGTGTTAACATTAGTTTACCTGTCAAAATTTAAGAATTCAGAAATAGAAATTTCCTCTTGAATATTTGCTTAGTGCAAAAAAACTCTGCCAATAAAAGCTCCACTAATTTTTGTTTAAAAGACAAATGTTGGTTCCACAACAGTTATGAAAAACATGATAATCAAAATTATATACATATAATAATCAAGAACATGCCATATGAGAACACCATGAGGTAAGTACATTTTTTCTTATAACTATAACCTCAAGTCTTATGCATGTGTTATCATTTTGCATAACTTCAATACTTTTCCACTGAATATAAGTTAACGTATGAAAGGCAAAGGTCACAGCAACTCCGAGTAATAGAATGAACAGTAAGATTGCCTTCAAGAAAAATAAAAGTTAATTTTTTTCTGTTCCATAGTTAGACATAAATATCCATTTTTTGAATGAAAAAGAGAAAAGAAGGAAAAGTAAAATATTCTAAATATATGCACTACCTTATAAGTCAAATAATGAAAGAAATACAAGAGTTTCTTTTGGGTCGCTGTATAAGATAATGCAATCAAGGTAATGAAGAGCCTGAAATAACTGAAAAAAAATCAAGGAACACTGTGCTAAATTACAACATTGAGTGACTTTCACAGAGAAAAACAAAAAAAATCTATTTTGGATTGATTATTAACAAAACTTTTGAAGATAAGCAAAGTGAAAAAAAAGTATTTTTTAAATTTAAAACATATCTGGCATTGAATCATGTCATGTAATTAATGTACATATATTATATTTCTGTATCACAAAGCAAGTTTAATTTAAAAATTTAGACAAATTGTAATAACAGAAAAATTATTTTAAAACATAATTAGGGTTCCTTTTATTTTGTGATAGTAATCAAAATTAATTTTTAAAAATAATTTTATTACTTTTAACAATTATTATGTGCATGTGTGACTTTTGGCAAGCTAGTACAGTGCCCATGGATGCTAAAAGAAATAAATCCTCTGAATCTGTAATTACAGGCAATTGTAAACTGCAGGGTTTAGGGACTGAGAACTGTATTCAGGTTCTCTGCAAGAGCAATACTCTTTTTTAAAGACTAGATAAGCTTCCTATTTCCCCCAAATAGTACCAAATACAACAATATTTGTATGAGATTCCTCTAAAAATCTGCTTACAGTTGTCAAAAAATACCAGTATTTCTTTCCTCTCCCTCCATGAAATGACAAAAAAGATTTTCAAGACATCATTGACTTTTGAAGACTTTACAATGGAAGTGAAGAAGAAAAAAAAAAGATCAAGAGCACTATTTTCGAGTGAATATATCATACAATTTTGGAGCAAATAGATATCCTATTTTTTTTTTACAAATGGAATTAAAGATTAATTATCTTTAAAAGACATTACTGTGACCAGAAGAAGGCTCACCAGCTCATCTGCAACTGAATTCAAGATCCATTGCTTTGAGTCAGTCCACCACAACATCTGCTCTATCATAGTGCGGCTGGACTGAGTGAAGGAGCTGGTGCTGCAGAACCAGATGTCATTACTGAATAACACTGGTCCTAGGCCCACCTGACAATGCCTAATAATAGAGCCATTGTGACTGCAACTGAACTGCTTGCCTTGCTTTGAGACAGAACACAGGGCAGTGGAACTTCCTGCAAGCTACAACCATAAAGGTCAACACGGGTAGCAAATGGGAGCTCACACCAGAACCTTCCCCAAACACCCTGAAAGCCACAAAATTACCTTGATTCTGGTCACCAGGAGGATACCAGAAAAGAGTCTCAGTGAAAGCCCAGTATTAATGGTGTGTCAGAAGCCAAAAACCTTGAACCAGACCAATAATCTGTTGAAATAAATATTTGCATGTAAAACTGTTTGAGCGTGTGTGTGTGTGTGTTTGTGTGTGTGTGTAAAATGTGTGAAGCACTGAGCACTGCAGTTTCATATATCACTATGACAAGTAAACATGAGACAGCTTGGAAAGATTGAGGAAGAGAGCAGTAAGGGAGAAGTGGAGAGAAGCAGAACTAGAGACACAATGGCAGCTATAAATGCTAAATGCGAGAGACAGCTGATGAGGACACTGATAGAGGGGAATGTGCCATTGCCAAGTCGGGCTGACAGTATGGTATGCAGCAGCCTGAAGCTTGCACAGACTCAATCCCAAACAGGCTGCCCAGACACATGATTTCCCTGATGCTGAGCAACAACAGAATGTTCAAGATGAAGAACAGTTCTGTTTCTGTATTGGACCTTCCCCAAAGACCTCTATGGTTGGTCAGTGCTGTGTAGAGAGAAGTTTCTGTCTCAACTGGTTCCATAGCTATTCATCTCCAAATAAACACACAGAGGCTTATATTAATTATAAACTGATCTTGTTCTGACTTATTAATTACCCCTTACAACTTAAATTTACCTATAATTCTTTTCTCTGTTTAGCCATATGTGACTTAGTACCTTTTCTCAGTAAGGCATTCTCATCTTGCTTCCTCTGCTTCTGTATTACAGCTTACTCTCTGCCTTTTCTCTTTCCAGAATTCTCCTAGTCAGGGGGACCCACCTAATTCTTGTCTGGCTACTGGCCAATTGGCGTTTTATTAAACCAATATGAGTGACAAATCTTTATAGTGATTTGAAAAGAAAAATGGAAGATATAGATATGATAAGATAAAATGGTAGGTTATTGAATATACTTTTAAAAACAACTACTAGTTTTAAATGTTTTTCATTGTTTTAGACTTTTGTTTATTGTATACAAATTTTGTATATTGATACAAAATTGACAGGTTTTTTAAAAAAAGACTATACATAATATTCTAATCTTGTTGAAGGTATTGTACATATACAGCTCATTTAACAAGGTAATGCAAATTTCTAGTCCTTGAAAATTATTATTACCAACTATATAGGATAATAAAAATATAGGTTAGTAATTAGTTACCTATTACAATTAATTCTGTTGTCATATTAAGTATGTTTTCAAGGTGAAGCAAGAATGCATATTTTAGATAGACAAGTCACTTTCAAACATTCAGAGATCTATAGAATATTTCATTTAAGACATTGTAATAATGTAGGCTGTTTTTTCTTTTCTTATGATAGTGAGACATATCTGTTCCTGGCAGAAGCAATCTACTTCAGAGAAGATCATGGGCATCCACATGGAGTTTGTTTTTTTAGTAGCAAAAGTAAGCCACTGAACAAGAGAGTGCCCTTGCCTCAACAGCTGACAGTATACTGTTCTAATAGAACAATCTAGATACAAAAGAGAGTGACTACCATACCTTGCCCAGACAAGGGGAGATATGCTGTACTAATGAGACTAGCAGGATACAAAAGAGAGTGACTGCTATACATTGCCCAGACAAGGCAGCATATGCTGTCCTAATGGAACAAGCAAGTCCATGATCTGTATGCCCACTGGCTGTTAAGGTCAAGGAAGCTATTTTTGCTATGGCAATGATGAATGAAGACTCAGATTTGAGAAAGAACTTAGAAAGCTTCTGTGACAACCACTACCCATTTCACCCCAAAAGCAACAGCCTAGACAGAAAGTCATCAAAAAAACCTCTAAATCTATAGTAAGGATGCTGAGAGGTAGTTCTTCAGAACTGATGGATTCTGGTTAGGGTTGCTTGGGGAAGGATTCAGTTATTCCCTAAGGGGCTGGCCAATACCAGGAGTTTGACCATGATCCAGTGAGAGTATGAGCAAAACAAATTGAACTTCTTTTGGGGGGAGAGGAGGGTGGAGGGTCCCAAAGGTAAGGCACAGACTTGGGAGAACTGGGAATTGAGGGTGTTTGTGGTTTATTATGTATAATTCCAAAATAATCAATAAAAATAAGAAAACTTTATTTCACCTGAAAAAACATATGATTACAGTATTATGATTTAATTTAAATGTTATTTTGGAAGTCAAATAGATCACCTGGAAAGTGGCAATAGACAAGATCACCTGAGAAAATTGAGAACATAGGGGTGGAGGAGAAAGCAGGGTGGAAGGGAAAGAGAAGGGGAGAAGGGGAGAGGAAAGGAGAACCTGAGGGAGGGAATAGTTGAGATAGAGGAAGGACAGAGATGAGAAGAAGGAAAGAGGTATCTCGAAGAGGGAGTCATTGTGGGGATAGCAAGAAACATGGCTCTAGAGAAATTCCCAAGAATTAACAAAGATAACCTCAGTAAAGACCCTAAGCCAATAGAGGAATGGGTACCTTAACTGGCCTTGTCCTGTAGCCAAACTGATGAATAGCTTAAATATCACCATATAACCTTCATCCAGAAACTGATGAAAACAGAGGGATACACCCACATGGGAGCACTAGACTGAGCTTCCAAAGTCCAAATGAAGAGCGGGAGGAATGAGAATTTAAGAAATAAGGTTAAGACCATGGTGGATTCATCCACTGAAACAGTCTACCCGAGCTAATGGGAACTCACCCACACCAGCCAGACTGGAAAGGAACAAGCATAGGACCAAACTAGTCCCTCTAAATGTGATTTACAGTTGTATGGCTGAGGCAGAATGAATACAAGTCACTTGCTTGTACTGGCTCTGTGGGAACCTACTCTTGTTGGAAATATACCTTGCACAGCCTTGAACCTTCCCCAAAGCAATGTGCCTTACCCTTTCTGTGGAATGGATGGGGGTGGGGTAGAGGTGTGTGTAGGAGGAATGGGAGAAGGGGAAGGATTGGGAAATTGGATTGGTATGTATAATGAAAAAATATAGTTTGTTTTCTTTTAAAAAATAAAATAATGATAAATTCATCTTAAATACAGTGTCTTATAGTGTGTTAGGCAGTACTATCTAGATTGTGGAATTCTCAGTGTAGTAGAGTTATTTAATTGCATAAAAGGTTTCAGTTTGATCACAACACAAGTAGATGTAACAGCTAAGTGTTTTAAATATTCTCAGGGACTAAAATCAATTTTTCACATATAGTTTTAGCACTTTGATTTATGAAACAGCAGGAGTTGTTAACCTATAGTAAATTAATATATCATGAAATATGGAATTATTAATATAGCTCAACTTAAGCATCTGTGGTCCACAGAAATTATGTGGAATTATTTATTGATGCTCTTTCCCCTTTCTGACATCCCTAACTGCCTTTGATGAATGAGGCTGCCATATCTTTGTCTTGACATAAGGAACAGTGTCTGTGCCAAAACATATGGCTCTGGGTTTAAAAGTTAAATTATGTGCATATTTATGAAAATGTCTAATATATAGATATTCTAAAAGCTCTGAATGGTAGAGATTTAGTGTTTAATTTTACATAGTGAGGGAAAGTGGCTCTGAATTTGAAATATAATTATGCATTATTCCTATTATTTTTTGAAGTTTATAACTATATCATTTTTCCCTTACTTGTTCTTCATTCAAGCCCTTCCATATACTCCTGCTATGTCTTTTTCAAATTCATGACATAGTTTTTTCATTAATTTTTGTGACATACATCCATGCAAATATATATACACAACCTGCTTAGTCTGTATAATATTACTCACATCTTTGCTTCCAAAGGCTGTTTGATATTGAATTAACATGTCTATTGTTGTTTTCCTTGTTCAGCTCATATTTAGGGTGTCACGCTAGTGAGGTTTCATGGCCATAGAATCAGATGATAGTCAGAGAAGAAGTCCCATAATAAATTCCCTATTCTTCTGTCTCTTACAATTTCCTTTTTTCCATATCTTCTGCAAAGTTCCGTGAGCATTGAGATTTAGTATATCTATTTGTCTTTGAATAATAATTATTCAGTGGACACTGTGATAATACAGTCCATTCACTCCATTTAATTCAACAGTTCCACCTATGCTAGAATGTCAAGTAACTGCTAAGTTCATATTGCTAAAATACCTATCGATGGTAATGTATTTGGAACCCAATGAGGAACACTCATGACTCAGAAAAGCAAGTTGACTCATTTGCTTGGGGGATGATGAACAACCAAGATAGATAGTCATCTAGATATGCAGCATCAGTTGGCTTCCTGTGAATTCATTGAAATGAGACAATCTGTTCCTGGTCACTAAAACAATGATGAACAAAATGATGCAAACAGGGGGGTGGTGAATCTTTATCTCTGGACAATTACAAGAAACTGTATTGTGCCATTGCTCAGATTTCCAGCATATGCTCCACTAGTGATGTGCTGTGTATGTTTGAGAAAGCTTTTAGCAGTTGTTATGAGAATAGAAATCCCCTGCAGGATTTATAAAGTTGCACTCGACTTACATGTTGTGATTCATGTCACATTGTAGCACCCTTACACATACCTATTAAAATCATTTATGCCCCTTTTTTATCTATTCTAACTGTTGCAGTTTCTTCATAGCCAATTTTATTATTTTGTCTTGTGTTTTCAATTAACGATTGAGTCCCTGACCAATTTCTATGATAGTATGTAATACACAAGATGATTGTGTGTATGTGTGTGTGTGATGTTGTTAATTCAGACAAAAAAAAGAGAAGAGTTAGAACTGTAGATCATTGGCATTACCTTTGTAAAATAAAATTATCCTCTGTGTAAGTATGACCCTTACATAAATAGAATTCTACTAGATGCAGGAAATGCTTACTTGCAAACCTCTAATATTCAAATGTGATTTCTATCATCTAGATTCCTCTTCAGTTTTAGTATACCTTAATACCATGTGCAATTTTACTATTTTAGATTTATTATAGATGCTATCGCTAGCTCAATTGGAGTCTGTAAATTTTTTATTTTGCATGGACCAAGATATATATTGGTCTGTTCTGACAAAGCATGTGTAATTATGTATAATAAAGGATTTTAGCATGACAGTTTTGTAGAGATATATAAGGGATATTTTCATCTTCAGACCTGATGCCCCATTCCACTTTTACTAATCTATTTCTCTTATTCTACTCAGCTATTGTTTATTCTACTTGTGTGGTATTTCAATGATTGGATAAGGTTTCTTCCAAGAATATAGCTAAAGAGTTGTTTACAGAAGCATAGCACTTTAACAAATTCTACAACATGCTGAAGCCATCTCTCTCCCTTTACCATCAAATGCATGTAAATCCTGAGAATTGTGGGGTTCCATGTCCCTCTCCGTCTTCTATGTAGGATGTTGGAAGGCTCAATCTTGTACAGGATTTGTGCAGGTAATCATAACTGCTGAGACTACAAGGGGCAGACAGGGCACTGACAGTTGATGGTATATCAGATCTGAAATGAACTGGTTGGTGTATTCTTAGACCAGTTTGTAACGGTCAATATTTATATGCCTGAGATGGCAAATTCAATAACTTGTTGTTCATGAATGAAAATGTCAAAATATGCTTTGCATCCCATTCTCCAGTTTTCAGAGTTAAAGGAATATGATGATTGATTGACGTTTTTCCCCACAGCACTTGTTCATCCTTTCCCTTAAATATAAAATATGATCTGTAACCTTATCCTAAGGTTGATTTCTGTTGACATCAAAACTGAGAACTAAAGCATTTTCCATCCTTCTCTGGTATTTCATATTTTCTTTAAAATGCTTGATACACTTAGTTATTCATGTATTCATTGAAATCTTGTGTTTTTCACTGCTTTCTATACTTGTTTACAAATATTTTCCATAAGCTACAAAGTTAATGCTGGATAACATTTCAGTTTTAATAATAGTCATCCTCTCCATATCACTGATTATTGCAACTTCATAAAAATGTCATGATTCTTTTCCTTCTGCTAGCTATGCCTAGCTAGTTTACAGTTACTCCTTGATGTAAACAGTATTTAAAATTTACAAATTTTTGTTCATATTTTCTGATTTTCCTTCCATGTGTTAGTCCTATTATTATATCTGCTTCTTCACCTTCTGTGGCAATCCATTTTTTCAAAAGAACCATTTATTCCTTTGGTCCATGTGTGGTTTTCTGTTTTTCTTTACATAATGAATAAATATAAAATCCAACATTTTATGATATGATGGTTGGCTAGGTTATTTGGGATACTGACTAATACCAACTGAAGACTCATCTTACAAATGCCAACAATTGAATTTTAATGAGGTTTGTTCAATGAATAAGGAGGAAAAAAATATTATGGCTGAGTTTACTGCTTTGTGATTCACCAAACTGTCAAAAGTTGGGAATAAAAAGATAGTTAGATCACCTCGCAATAAGTAGTTTTTGACCTACTTTAAACAGCCTTCCTCTTTTTAAATTTATCAGTGATGCTCTTGTTACCCTAATAAGTTTATCAACTGCCAAGTCTTCTATATTGGTATTCTCATATTAAGTGCACCACATAAAAAAATAATAGCATATCTGTCTTGTATTGCTCTTGTTTTTATCCAAATAAGTTTGATTTCATTTATCGTTCTCTATCTATATTTAATATGCCTGCTGTGTGAATGTGGCTATTGTGCATGAAACCACAGTGATCACAGACTTAGCTTATATAATTCACAAAGCCCCTCACTAATTATTTGGCAATCAGCATCATAAAATAGATAAATAAGTTATTTATATTTCCTTGATAATAATTTCAAAGCTAAAACAATTATCTGAATAGTTTGCTACCATGCAGAGTATATTTACTAATGAGAATGAGACCTATACATGTGTGGTCTATCAGAGAAGAGCAGAGTGTATCTATACCAGCTACCAGGCAACATCCCTCTAACATGTAAAAGCCGAAGCTAAAGAAATAATTAAAAGCTCTCTTTCTGCACTTCACTATACTGTGCCTTTATTAACAGCCCTAGAAAAATACTTTCATGCATACTATGCAATATAAATGTCAAGGAAGTTATCACCATTCTGGAACATCACTAAGTATATGTTTATGTGCACTATAAATATATATATACTCTTTTTATATTTATACACCTACACTGGAAGAAACAAAAACAACAATATCTATAATACATATAAAAGTACTGAAAAAAATGTTCCAGTTTTTATGGACAGTATCCAAGCCAAATACAATTTTAAAAGTCATTATGCATCTGCAAATGATTGTGTCATATATATACATATTTAGGAATCTAAAAATTGATTATTTTTATCGAATATCTCTAGACATAAGTCAGTTTTCTTGACCATCCTTTAGACATTAGATTCTAAAGGAAGAAGCAGAGAAATGAATGCAGATGCTAGTAGATAAGAAACTAAACTCTCAGTTTGTTCCTAAGAAAGAAGGTATACATTTTAACCACACTCATCAAAGGAAGAGCATACAGACAGCGTTCCTAAAAGCCCATGCATTTCAGCTAAAAGGGTGTGTCATAAAGTGGCACTTTAATGGTTGAAACATTTTGAAAATTCTTATGTATCATAGAAGAATTTTGTGTTGCCATGGAAATCAACTTCCAAGTAAACATACTCAGGATGGTCATAATGATGCTGCACTTAAGGGAGGGTTCTCTGGTAAAGCTCAGGAAACATTTGATTTACATTACATCATACTCAGCAGCAAATTGTGCAGAGCTGTTTCCTTCTGCCAAATGGACCCATGTTCTACAATGAAAGTTTAGGGAAGTATGTGTACATGACATTAATATTCAGTCCTTTTATTGATAGTTTGATATCCTGATATTTTTCAAAATTTTAGATAATTCAATCCATTTATAACCATTTAATTTTCTCAATATTATCTTAGGAGGTTTGATATCAAATTTTTCTTAAAATTGATTCTAATTCAACTCTCAGGGTACTATCAGAAACTAGCAAATAGCTAAGGCACTTTTCAATACTTAAGGCATGCTATGCAAATTTTTTCGATTCAAATTTATATATATATATATATATATATATATATATATAATATTATTGTGATGTCTCTTTTCCTATTCTATCACAACAAGGAACATAAATGCTGTCAGCCTTGCTCCGGACTGGTTCAGTGACCTGGGATGGAGTGTGTAGTTGGCACCATGATGAAATTGTGATCACCTGTTGTTGTTCAAACAAGTGGCCCAGCCAGCCTGGGTTCTTTTTATTTATAATTTTCAAAGGGTTTCATGAACAATTTTTCAATCAGTTTTGCTTCCTTAAGTTTGTAAAAATTATTACAATAATTACCAGTTTGTTCCTGACTTCTTTCCCCTATCTTTCCCCAACTTTCCTCCAGGAACCATTAACCTTTTTGTCTGTATGTCCACTGTTAGAACCATAAGCACTCTTGAAAGTTATAAAAAAGTTTTCCAACTAGGTACACATAGAGGTAGAACAGTGGGACCAGTTGGCATCGTATGCAGTTACAGTGTAATGCAGGGTAAGAGACAATTTTGTCTCTTGTGGTTAATATTTATATCTGGTAAGATCTTAGTCCTCACAATCAACTCACCAGCCAAAACTGAATCAATACATTTTACATTTTGTACTATTCTATCTCCTCTGGGGACATCAGGTTTTTCCTTTTATCATATAAGCAACATAACTTGAAAACTTGCTCTTAATAGTTTGTACTGTTTATCCTTTGTTCTCATGTCTTTCTCCCTTAATAATTTGGAATATTCACACAGTTATAATAAATGAAAGAACTGAGTTTCTATAATTCTACATCATTCTCTGTTTCTATACTATTCCTTTAACTCCGAATATCATCTACTTAATAACATTTGTCAAAGACTCTTGTGATTAAAATAATTCTTTTCAGAAGGGTTATGCAAATATGAAATATTAAAATTTATGACCTACTATGCCTTATGATGTAGGGATATGTCCCGCCCCTTAGGGGGCGTGTTCGCCTCCAGCTAATGTTGGCCTATAAATTTGGCAAGCTTGCTCCCAGCCTTCCCTTTCTGCTTTCCTGGTCTCCACTGGAACGGTGGTTCTGTAAGTCTATTTCGCCATTAAAGCTATATATATTTTTACAATCTGTCTGCATTCATTTAAGCCGTTACATTTTGGCGCCGAACGTGGGGCTATTTTGCCCCCGACTCAAGTTGGTAGCCCGCTAGCTAACACAGCACCCTCCTGGGTGCTGTTTTTTAGTTCATGACTCTGGCCCCAGTGCCGAGTCCGAGACATACTTGGCCATACAGGCCCATTCTGCCTGCCTTGGCTAAGTTTGCAGCGGAACCCCACTGCCTGAATTAGCAGAAGCTCAAGTACCTGCGGTTTTGCAACAAAAGATGCCACAGCGGCAGATTTGGTCTGATACAAAGTGACTTAGCTGGGCGGTGGTGGCGCACACCTTTAATCCCAGCACTTGGGAGGCAGAGACAGGAGGATCTCCGTGAGTTCGAGGCCAGCCTGGTCTACAAAGGGAGTTCCAGGACATTATTCAAGCCAGCAGTATGGTGAAAACAAGGACAGCACATAGCATATTTGCTCTCCAAGTCATGTCAAGAAATATGCAATGAGCCGGGCAATGGTGGCACATGTCTTTAATCCCAGCACTCGGGAGGCAGAGGCAGGCAGATCTCTATGAGTTTGAGACCAGCCTGGTCTACAAAGCTAGTTCTAGGACAGGCTCCAAAGACACAGAGAAGGGGTGGCCTCTGGTAGCTCCTTTGTTCCCATAGCCTGCCTGCAGCTAGCAGGGTGGGCCCTTTGTTCGCGAGCTAACCAAGCAGCGTGGAGTTTCGATCTGGGCACCAAGTGAAACATCATTGTGGTGAGTGAGTGCTGCCGCAGCTGGGAACATACCTCAGCCCGCCCACACTTCCTGGCCATCCTACAGGGGCTATACTGCCCATACCTCCTCTCTCTTCCTATCCCATTCAGCTTACATCTAGATCCCCCCACCCCCTGTTTCCCCCCCTCCCTCCCTTCTTTGGCGGCATAGTGCCTCCCTGCTCAGCCTGCTAGGGCACTGGGACCAAACCCGAACCGGGAGGACAAGGGGGTGGCTGCCTGTAGTTCCTTTGTTCCCATAGCCTGCCCGCAGCTAGCAGGGTGGGCCCTTTGTTCACGAGCTAACCAAGCAGCCTGGAGTTTCGATCTGGGCCCCAAGTGAAACATCATTGTGGAGAAACATCTCTGGGGAGTGACATCACTGGGAAGGTACATCAGTGGGCAAGAAGACCTGATCCTGTAAAAGAAGATCCAAAGAGGAGTATTGGGAGGAAGAGATGAGCAGACGCCAATGCAGGAATTCTCCCAACAATCTGAAAAACAACACGAAACCACCAGAAGCCAGTGACCTCACAATAGGAGGACATGGATACCTTAATCAAGAAGAAGTAGAAAAAACTGACTTCATGAAAGTGATTGACACCCTTAAACAGCATATAAAAAACGCCTTTAGAGAAATGGATAAGAAGTATAACAGAAAGTTCGAGGAATTGAGTAAATCAGTTAATGATACCCTAGGAAACCAAGGAAAAACAATCAAGCAGATGATGGAAACAGTTCATGACTTGAAAACTGAAATGGAGGCAAAGAAGAAAACACAAACAAAGGGCCGGCTAGACATGGAAAATCTAGGTAAACGAATAGAGACTACAGAATCAAGCATAACCAGCAGAATACAAGAGATAGAAGAAAGAATCTCAGATTCTGAGGATAACATAGAGAAAATATATGCTCTGATCAAAGAAAACAGCAAGTCCAACAAACTCTCATCACAAAACATTCAGGAAATATGGGACACAATAAAAAGACCAAACCTAAGAATAATTGGAGTAGAAGAAGGAGAAGAAGTGCAGCTCAATGGTCCAGAAAATATACTTAATAAAATTATAGAAGAAAACTTTCCCAACCTGAAGACAGATGTACCAATGAAGGTTCAAGAAGCATAGAGAACACCAAATAGGCTGGATCAAAAGAAAACATCCCCTCGCCATATAATAATCAAAACACAAAATATACAGAATAAAGACAGAATATTAAGAGCTGCAAAGGAAAAAGGCCAAGTTACTTATAAAGGTAAACCTATCAGACTTACACCTGACTTCTCTATGGAAACCATGAAAGCCAGAAGGTCCTGGATAGATGTACTCCAAAAACTAAGAGACCAAGGATGCAAGCCCAGACTACTATATCCAGCCAAACTTTCGTTCACTATAAATGGAGAAAAAAAATTTTCCAGGATAAAAACAAATTTAAAAAATACGTAGCCACAAATCCAGCCTTACAGAAAATAATAGAAGGAAAATCACTAACCAAGGAGTCCAACAATGACCACAATAACTCAGACATCTAGAGACCCTTCACCAGCGCAAATCAAAGAAGGAAAACACACAAACCCTACTACTAAAAAAGTGACCGGAGTTAACAACCACTGGTCATTAATATCACTCAATATCAATGGGCTCAACTCACCTATAAAAAGGCACAGGCTAAGAGATTGGATAAGAAAACAGGATCCAACATTCTGCTGTCTACAAGAAACACACCTCAATTTCTTTCTTCAAAGACTTATAGTTCTTGTCAAGTAGATCTTTCACTTCCTTGGTCAGGGTTACCCCAAGGTATTTTATGCTATTTGTGGCTATCGTGAAAGGTGATGCTTCTCTGATTTCCCTCTCTGCTTCCTTATCCTTGGTGTATAGGAAGGCAACTGATTTTTTGGAGTTGATCTTGTATCCTGCCACGTTACTAAAGCTGTTTATCAGCTGTAGGAGTTCTTTGGTAGAATTTTTGGGGTCGCTTATGTACACTATCATATCATCTGCAAATAACGAAAGCTTAACTTCTTCCTTTCCAATACGAATCCCCTTGATCTCCTTATGTTGTCTTATTGCTATTGCTAGAATTTCAAGCACTATATTGAAGAGGTATGGCGAGAGTGGACATCCTTGTCGTGTTCCTGATTTTAGTGGGATGGCTTTGAGTTTTTCTCCGTTTAATTTAATGTTAGCTGTTGGCTTGCTGTAAATAGCTTTTATTATATTTAGGTAGGACCCTTGTATCCCTATTCTCTCCAAGACCTTTATCATAAAGGGGTGTTGAATTTTGTCGAATGCTTTTTCCGCATCTAGTGAAATGATCATATGGTTTTTGACACTTAAGGTCATGCTCAACTTCCTTAGCGATCAGGGAAATGCAAATCAAGACAACTTTAAGATACCACCTTACACCTGTCAGAATGGCTAAAATAAAAAACACCAATGATAGCCTTTGCTGGAGAGGTTGTGGAGAAAGGGGTACACTCACCCATTGCTGGTGGGAATGCAAACTTGTGCAACCACTCTGGAAAGCAGTGTTTCGGTTTCTCAGGAAATTCGGGATCAACCTACCCCTGGATCCAGCAATACCACTCTTGGGAATATACCCAAGAGAGGCCCTATCATACAACAAAAGTATATGCTCAACTATGTTCATGGCAGCATTGTTTGTAATAGCCAGAACCTGGAAACAACCTAGATGCCCTTCAACGGAAGAATGGATGAAGAAAGTATGGAATATATACATATTAGAGTATTACTCAGCAGTAAAAAACAAGGACTTCTTGAATTTTGCATACAAATGGATGGAAATAGAAAACACTATCCTGAGTGAGGTAAGCCAGACCCAAAAAGAGGAACATGGGATGTACTCACTCATATTTGGTTTCTAGCCATAAATAAAGGACATTGAGCCTATAATTCATGTTCCTAGAGAAGCTAAATAAGGCGAATCCAAAGACAAACACATAGGCATCCTCAGGAATATTAACCTTCATCAGGCGATGAAAGGAGACAGAGACAGAGACCCACACGGGAGCACCGGACAGAAATCTCAAGGTCCAAATCAGGAGCAGAAGGAGACGGAGCACGAGCAAGGAACTCAGGACCACGAGGGGTGCACCCACACACTAAGACAATGGGGATGTTCTATTGGGATCTCACCAAGGCCAGCTGGCCTAGGTCTGAAAAAGCATGGGATAAATCTGGACTAGCTGAACATAGCGGACAATGAGGAATACTGAGAATTCAAGAACAATTGCAGTGGGTTTTTGATCCTACTGCACGTACTGGCTTTGTGGGAGCCTAGGCAGTTTGAATGCTCACCTTACGAGACCTGGATAGAGGTGGGCAGTCCTTGGGCTTCTCACAGGTCAGGGAACCCTGATTGCTCTTCGAGCAGATGAGGGGGGGGGGGACTTGATCGGGGGAGGGGGAGGGAAATGGGAAGCGGTTGTGGGGACGAGGCAGAAATCCTTAATAAATAAATAAATTAAAAAAAAAAAAAAAAAAAAAAAAAAAAAGAAACACACCTCAACCACAAAGACAGCCACCTACTCAGAGTAAAGGGCTGGGAAAAGGCTTATCAAGCAAATGGACCTAAGAAACAAGCAGGCGTGGCCATACTAATTTCTAACAAAGTTGACTTCAAACTTAAATCAATCAGAAGAGATGGAGAGGGACATTTTATAATCATAACAGGAACAATTCATCAGGAAGAAGTCTCAATCCTGAATATCTATGCCCCTAATATAAAAGCGCCCACGTACGTAAAAGAAACATTACTAAAACTCAAGGCAGCCATCAAACCGCACACACTAATAGTAGGAGACTTCAACACTCCTCTCTCACCAATGGACAGGTCAATCAGACAGAAACCTAACAGAGAAATTAGAGAATTAATGGAGGTAATGAAGCAATTGGACTTAACAGACATCTATAGATTATTCCACCCGAAGAGGAAAGAATATACCTTCTTCTCTGCAGCTCATGGAACCTTCTCGAAAATTGACCACATACTCGGTAACAAAGCTAACTTACACAGTTACAAAAAAATATTAGTAACCACCTGTGTCTTATCAGATCACCATGGATTAAAGTTAGAATTCAACAACAATGCTACCCCCAGAAAGCCTACAAACTCGTGGAAACTGAACAGTCAACTACTGAACCATACCTGGATTAAGGAAGAAATAAAGAAAGAAATTAAAGTCTTCCTTGAATTCAATGAAAATAAAGAAACAACATACTCGAACTTATGGGACACTATGAAAGCAGTCCTGAGAGGAAAGTTCATAGCACTAAGTGCCCACCAAAAAAAACAGAGAAAGCTAACATTGGAGACTTAACAGCCCACTTGAAAGCTCTAGAAAAAAAAGAAGCAGACTCACCTAGGAGGAGTAGAAGACTGGAAATAATCAAACTGAGGGCTGAAATCAACAAAATAGAAACACAGAAAACAATCCAAAGAATCAATGAAACAAAAAGCTGGTTCCTGGAGAAAATCAACAAGATTGATAAACCCCTATCCAAACTAATCAAACGACAGAGAGAGAACACGCAAATTAATAAGATCAGAAATGAAAAGGGGGACATAACCACAGACACAGAGGAAATTCAGAGAGTCATTAGATCTTACTACAAAAGCCTGTATGCCACAAAACTGGAAAATGTAAAAGAAATGGACACTTTTTTAGATAAATACCATTTACCAAAACTAAACCAGGACCAGGTGAACAATCTAAAGAGACCTGTCAGTCGCGAAGAATTAGAAGCTGTTATCAAAAACCTCCCTACCAAAAATAGCCCAGGACCAGATGGTTTCAATGCAGAATTCTACCAGAACTTACAAGAAGACCTAATACCTATACTCCTTAATGTATTCCACAATATAGAAACAGAAGGGTCATTACCAAATTCCTTTTATGAAGCCACAAATACTCTGATACCAAAACCACTCAAAGACTCAACCAGGAAAGAGAACTACAGGCCAATCTCACTCATGAATATCAATGCAAAAATCCTCAACAAAATACTGGCAAATCAAATCCAAGAACACATCCGAAAAATTATCCATTATGATCAAGTAGGCTTCATTCCTGAGATGCAGGGCTGGTTCAACATATGAAAATCTATCAATGTAATCCAGCATATAAATAAACTGAAAGAAAAAAAAAAACCATATGATCATTTCATTAGATGCTGAAAAAGCATTTGACAAAATTCAACATCCATTTATGTTAAAAGTCTTGGAGAGATTAGGGATACAAGGGTCATACCTAAATATAATAAAAGCTATACACAGCAAGCCGACAGCTAACATCAAATTAAACGGAGAGAAACTCAAAGCCATCCCACTTAACTCAGGAACACGACAAGGCTGTCCACTCTCACCATACCTCTTCAATATAATGCTTGAAGTTCTAACAATAGCAATAAAACAACATAATGGGATCAAGGGGATTCGAATTGGAAAGGAAGAAGTGAAACTTTCGTTATTCGCAGATGATATGATAGTGTACATAAGCGACCCCCAAAACTCCACCAAAGAACTTTTACAGCTGATAAACAGCTTTAGTAATGTGGCAGGATACAAGATCAACTCCAAAAAATCAGTTGCCCTCTTATACACAAAGGATAGGGAAGCAGAGAGGGAAATCAGAGAAGCTTCACCATTCACGATAGCCACAAACAGCATTAAATATCTTGGGATAACTCTAACCAAGGAAGTGAAAGATCTATTTGACAAGAACTTTAAGGCATTGAAGAAAGAAATTGAAGAGGATACCAAAAAATGGATGGATCTACCTTGCTCTTGGATTGGGAGTATCAACATAGTAAAAATGGTAATTCTACCTAAGGCAATTTATAGATTCAATGCAATCCCCATCAAGATACCATCAAAATTCTTCACAGATCTGGAGAGGACAATAATCAACTTTATATGGAAAAACAAAAAACCCAGGATAGCCAAAACAATCCCATACAATAAAGGATCTTCTGGAGGCATTACCATCCCTGACTTCAAACTCTATTACAGAGCTACAGTAATGAAAACAGTGTGGTACTGGCATAAAAACAGAGAAGTCGACCAATGGAATCGTATAGAAGACCCGGATTTTAACCCACAAACCTATGAACACCTCATTTTTGATAAAGGAGCTAAAAGTATACAATGGAAGAAAGAAAGCATCTTCGACAAATGGTGCTGGCACAACTGGATGTCAACCTGTAGAAGAATCAAAATAGACCCACATCTTTCACCGTGCACAAAACTCAAGTCCAAATGGATTAAACACCTCAATATCAGCCCGAACACACTGAACCTGATAGAAGAGAAAGTGGGAAATACCCTACAACAGATGGGCACAGGAGATCGCTTCCTATGTATAACCCCAGAAGCACAGACATTAAGGGCAACATTGAATAAATGGGACCTACTTAAACTGAGAAGCTTCTGTAAAGCAAAGGACATTGTCACTAAAACACAAAAGCAACCTACTGACTGGGAGAAGATCTTCACCAACCCCGCAACAGACAAAGGTCTGATCTCCAAAATATATAGAGAACTCAAGAAACTAGACTTTAAAATGCTAATTAACCCAATTAAAAAATGGGGCACTGAACTGAACAGAGAATTCTCAGCAGAAAAAGTTCAAATGGCCAAAAGACACTTAAGGTCGTGCTCAACTTCCTTAGCAATCAGGGAAATGCAAATTAAAACAACTTTGAGATATCATCTTACACCTGTCAGAATGGCTAAAGTCAAAAACACCAAGGATAACCTTTGCTGGAGAGGCTGTGGAGGAACGGGTACCCTCATCCATTGCTGGTGGGAATGCAATCTTGTGCAACCACTGTGGAGGTCAGTGTTTCGGTTTCTCAGAAAATTCGGGATCAACTTACCCCTGGACCCAGCAATACCGCTCTTGGGAATATACCCAAGAGTAGCTCTATCATATGACAAAAGCATTTGTTCAACTATGTTCATAGCAGTATTATTTGTAATAGCCAGAACCTGGAAACAACCTAGATGCCCTTCAATGGAAGAATGGATGAAGAAAGTATGGAATATATACACGCTAGAGTACTACGCTGCAGTAAAAAACAATGACTTCTCGAATTTTGCATGCAAATGGATGGAAATAGAAAATACTATCCTGAGTGAGGTGTCCCAGACCCAAAAAGATGAATATGGGATGTACTCACTCATAATTGGTTTCTAGCCATAAATAAGGGCCACGGAGTCTACAATAGGTGAACCTAAAGAAGCTAAGTAAGAAGGGGAACCCAAGGAAAAACATATAGTTATCCTCTTGTCTAAGGAAAGTAGACCAAATTGCCGGGGATAAAATGGGATCTTGGGGGTGGGGTGGGATGGGGGTAAGGGGAGATGGGGAGAGAAAAGGTAGAAGGGAAGGAGGGGGGACCTGGGGAAACAGGAGAATTGGGATAAAGGAAAGGTGGATAGGGGAGCACGGAACCACAATTCTTAGTTAAGGGAGCCACTTTAGGGTGGGCAAGAGACTTGACCCTAGAGGGGCTCCCAAGTGCCCAAGATGAGGTTCCCAGTTAGTTCCTTGGGCAGCTGAGGTTTGGGAACCTGAAATGACCCTATCCTATAGCAATACTGACGAATATCTTGCATATCATCCTAGAACCTTCATCTGGTGATGGATAGAGATAGAGACAGAGACCCACACAGGAGCACTGGACTGAGCTCTCAAGGTCCCAATGAGGAGCAGAAGGAGGGAGAACATGAGCAAAGAAGTCAGGACCACGAGGTGTGCACCCACCCACTGAGACAGTGGAGCTGATCTACGGGGAGCTCACCAAGGCCAGCTGGACTGTGACCGAAAAAGCATGGGATAAAACCGGACTCTCTGAACATGGCGAACAATGAGGGCTGATGAGACACCAAGGACAATGGCAAGGGGTTTTGATCCTACTTAATGTGCTGGCTTTGTGGGAGCCCAGCCAGTTTGGATGTTCACCTTCCTAGATATGGACGAAGGGGGGAGGACCTAGGACTTACCACAGGGCAGGGAACCAGGACTGCTCTGTGGACTGTAGAGGGAGAGGGAGAGGAGTGGGGGGAGGGGGAGAAGGGTGGGAGGAGGGGGAGAAGGGTGGGAGGAGGGGGAGGGAAATGGGAGGCTGGGAGGAGGTGGAAACTTGTTTTTTGTTTATGTTTTTTTTCTTCTTTTCTCAATAAAAAAAAATTTAAAAAAAAAAGACACAGAGAAACCCTGTCTCGAAAAACAAAACAAAAAAAAAAAAAAGAAAGAAAAGAAAGAAAGAAAGAAAATAAAGAAATATGCAATGAACTCTCCACAGGTCTTTACCAGTGATTCATGGTCTCCAGGGACTTGCCACAAGGAGAGTCATTCATGCAATTCTCAGACTTTCTCCTCAAATTAGTCATATGACCCTTGCCACAAAACACCTTTCATACATTTCCATATACTATTCATTTATTTACATGTGCAGCATGAAATTTAATGGATAAAACATATTTTTAGGAGTGTTGAGATGGCCCTTAATACCAAGTCTTACTCCTTCAAGTGCACAGTGTCTCATGGGCTTAAACATATACCAAATAAAAGAATTAAAGATATGATAAAATTAATACATACTTCTAATAATTTAAAACCTATCACAAATTACCATTCTTCAATTATTTACTATGTGAGGCAATTTTAAAGCTAAATCTTTTTAGAGGATTTGAATCCTAGGGCAATAAGACCTCTTCAGTAACCATGGAGTAATATACAGAGAAAATGCCTTGATTTAAAGAAAGACAGTTTCTTTTGCAAGATCCTACTATATCTTACAGCTAACAAGTACATTGAACTCAAGGTGAGGAAATGTTAAGATCTTAGAGCTTAACACTACACTTAACATTACACAAAAAGGTAGGAAGATAAAACTAGTGTGTGATAAATGAAGCAAGTACAGTATAAAAATATGGCAATGGGATCAAAAGAAAGACAGCCACAGAATACAACACTGATAGTGTACAAAGCCCTGATACTGTTTTTGCCATTAATAAGTAGTACATCCTTAAATACGTTTTGCAATAACCTAAATGATTTCCTTAATTAGAGAAACAGACAAAACAAAATAATATATTGTCTTTTGTATTTATATTTTAAATTAACCTTCCATTAAAATTGGAACTTAAAATAATATTTACCTTCAATAATATCTAAATAACTTCTCATATAACATCATGTAGAATCTCCCAAGTGTTTGCTCAGCTCAGGGTTTTAAGCACGATGATTCAAAATTTGCCCTTAGCTTAAAAAGTGAGTAAAACTATTCTCATGTTGAGATCTCTCACCTTCAACACCAACTCCCTGCAAAGATTGCATAGCAATAGCTGTACACTGTTTGGTAAATGCAAACTTAGGGCTTGAGATTGATTTCACTAAATATAAATTACCTTATCATATTTGCATGAATTTTTAGAGGTAAAGAAGAAATATCTGTAAATATGTATCTTTAATTTTGCATAAATTTAGAACAAATGTTATTTTTAACTTTAAGAAATTTTGTTATTACTAAGCATTTATAGTTACTACTCTCCAACATTAGACTATAAAACTAATACATAGGCTTTAGTTCCAATTACACCCAAGACACAAGATGTATGAAAAAGGTGATTACAGTCAGCATCAGACACATGGGTTTTTATAAATTGCAACAATGATGCATCATGAGTCACCGTCATCATCAGAAATTGAGTGTTTCCTCTCTCACTTCATTGTAAATGAGAGCTGTGTGGACTAAATGTTAGTAAGATTCAGTTCACACAGAAATGCAATGCGCTCAGCCACAGTATTACAGATGAGTAGTTCAATGAAACTGTTATGTAGCAAACTGCTGACATATTCTTCAAGGTTGATAATTCTGCCTTTTGTTACTTACCTCTAGGACCTTCCAAGATGAATCTGTCTATTTCGAGGCACTAAAAAAGATGACTCAGATTGACTTAAAATTTTATATAAAGATGTTGTTGTGTATTATTAAATAATCATAGCATAATGCAGCATTTTTTTAAGCACACATACCTGACAGAAGAAATATAGTCCTTATGAGAGAAAAAGAAACAATACCAGAAGTGTCTTCTGTTTATTAGGCACTTGTCTTCTTTTATTTAGAAAATGATAAGAAAATACAGTTTCTCAAAAAGTGAAATTCAAACTCATGGTCCTGAGAGAGAGAAATTCTCTCATGTCTATCTTTTTTAATCAGAGTCTATACTGAAGCTTAATCAAAGACATTTGTGTGCCTGGAATAGGAAATTATACATCTAGGCCCATGGGCTTAATGCATCTTTCTTTATTGAAGAATTGGAATAAATGTCTGGAGGAAGAGCCTCCAGGAATAAGTGTTTTTTTGTTACCATGAGTTCTAAGATTGTATTCCGCTTTAACTTTTTCCTGTCACACTGCTTCCTGTCTACCCTGAGGTGAGGTTGTGAGCTCCTATCTACTTGCTCCCATTATCATGATGTACACTTATTCCAAACCCCAAGGCCACTCAAACATGGACCAAGCCTTCTGTCACTGCAAACCAAAAAATTCTCTTAACAGTTATTTATGATGTATATTTTCTCAAGGTGACAAAAAGATATTCCCTCCCCAATACTTTGTTGCTATAAAATTTCATGCAGCTTCACACGTGTAAACATAAGTAAAGATGATATTTCTATATATAATAAAGCATTAACATACAAAATTAAAAAGTGATAACAATGAACTCCTAGAATTCGAATTCCTAGAAAAATAATTCTATTCATCTTTTTATTTGCATTTTCTACTAACATACTTAATTTTTATTAGTCACACATGTTATTCTTATAGAGAATAAGATTTGACTTTTTATTTGAGTTCATGAAAAATCAGTACACAAAGACAAAATATTGTTTTATGTGCAAAATGTGTCTGTTCTTCTACAAAGTAACTTATTATCCTTCATAGTTTATCTTGAAGGGGTGTAATTTATATACTACATAATGTTTTCATTTTTACTTCTAATTTTATAATCAGTGTTAATATTATTATGTTTTCAATAAAGCCTTTCAGCATCTAAAATAAAGGTTATACAGTTTCTATGTGTTTATTTTAGGGCTAAGCTAACCGGGCAGCTGGGACAAAGTGGCCTCCCCCTGCAACACCAGGGGGAGTTAACTATAATAAATATAGTTTCATAATTAATGACACAAAGAAATTTTGATGAAAATAATTATTTATGGCATGATTGATTTTTCCTAATAGAAAAATTCAAGTAATAAACAATCACTTCTATATTCAGCAAATTAATACATATGTTCCTATGCTAAAAAGTAAATGCACAAATACAGATAGCTGATATTATTTTCTCAGGAGTGTGTTCAGAAAATGATTGTTTTATGGATGCCATTGTCTTGACTTCCATATAATATAAGATATTAGAGTAATAGATCAATATCATCACAGTTAAAGCTATTAATGTAAATTTAACTCAATCTTTCAGAACTTTATGAGGAAAAGTTTAGGAGGATAGGCACCTTTTTTAGTCTAACAGTGAATAACTGAAGAAGCAAAGTTTTTTAAAGCATAGAGCACAAAAGAAACTAAATTATTTTTTTTTTGCAGTTAGTAACTAAAAAAAAAGATTTACAAGTAATTTCCACGTTAAACATTCTCATAAACCTGAAAATTGCCATTTACCTCAGTATGCATTATCACTTAAATTCCTGACATAAATATCTCCTCAGAGAGGTGCTACAGAATATCTTCAAAAATCTGTATACATGCTCTGTTTTAGTTGTCATTAAATTTGTTGTCTATGTTTTTTGTCATTATATAAAATTCAAGAGGACATAAACCTTTCCTATTTATATCTCGTTCTTAATGTAATATTCAAATATTATAACATTTTATATTCAGGAATTTAAAGTTTACTTTGTATATATACCTCTCATAAAATCCATATATCAGATGATTCAAAAGAATGCAGTATAGATATTTGACTGGTGAAAATTTTCACTTAACCTACAAACATACTGTTAGTGGTGTTGTATATTATATGATGTTCATACAAAATTATATGTTTAAACTGTTCCTAATTCTTCATTCAAAATCAAATTATTCTCATTCCCTTGTTTTACTTTGAATGGCCAATGCTCATATATTCTTAACCAAATGTAGCCAATTATGAAGAAGCTATCTAAATATGTTTCTTCTACTTTCTTATACAAATAATATAATTTGTTCGGCAAGTGTTTGTTTATATTGATAATTTTAAATTTAATAAAAAGAATCTGTGATGTTTTGAATAGAAATGGCCCCATAGGCTCAGAGTGTTGAATTCTTAGTCATCAGAGAGTGGAACCCTTTAATAGGATTAGAAGGACTAGGAGGTGTGGCTTTCTGGAGAAAATGTGTCACTAGGGGTAGGCTTTGAATTTTCAAAAGCCTTAGCCAGGTCTAGATTCTCTGTCTTCCTGCTCGTTGCAAATCCAGATGTAGAAATCTCCAATACATCTCCAGAGCAATATCTGTCTGCATGCCACCATGCTCACTGATAATTAAAACTATAAGCAAGCTCCAATTAAATTCTTTCTCTTGTAAGGGTTGCCTTGATAATGGTGACCCTTCACAGCAATAGAACACTGATTAAGACAATTTCTATATTTGTTATATTTGTGCCTTTGTGAGCTTGCAATATTAATGTTTGTGAATGCTAGCAAAAGATTATGAGCCAGGGGTGATGGATAACACCAAAGAAACAAACCCTTCTAAGCATAGAATAAATGTAACCTATATAAACTCTTAGACTGTGGCAACATGTACCTGAACCAAATGGGGTCCCAGAGTTCAGAAGAAAAATGGACACCATCCTACCCCTAACTCATAAGACACTTGCAAATAAGAAATTCTACAAGGGAGTCACATTGGAGAAACAATCAAGCCTTAAGACTGGTAGTCCCCATACTCAAAAGTGGGTGACCAATACAAATAAACTCAGGCACATTCTTGAAGGTTCTCTGTCCTACAATGATGAGTTATAGCATTTTATTTTATTTTACAGGTCCTGTGCATATACATTTTTAATTTCGTATTTTTATGGGTTCCCCGCATGTGCAAAAGAATGTGGCTTTGAGAATATATCTGTTGGGAGCAGTGAGAACCCAGATCCTGAATTTCTTGTAATCCCTTGATCTGAGTGCCTACAGCTGCTCTGAGCACAAGACCTTCAGGAGTTTCTGATGTCAGGAGAGTGGTTTCTGGTGGGTTTTGCTGGGGTTTGGCTATCTCTATATAATCTGCCCCTGAAAACAATAAAGGGGGCATTCTTGGGGAATTCAAGGATGACCCGTGTCGCTGTCTCTCTGTGTGTGTGTTTGTGTATTTTAACCTCCAGCCCCCTTGCCCGAAGCTCGCAAACTGGGTGCCAGCGCACAAAGCACAGACACGGGGGCGTAGTGTGTGGCAATTGGAGGTCTTCACCGAGATATCGGCAATATTTGTTTCTTATGGGCTTTTTTATTTTTCTTTTGTTTGCTTGTTTTGTAGTTTTCTGACTTATTTTTATTTTATTTTAAATATTTTATTTCATTTTATTATTACACCTTAGACAATTGTTTATTTTATTTTATTTTGCTTTTCCCCACCTAAGTAAAGGCAGAAATGAAATGGATTTTGATGGGATTAGAGATGGGGAGGAATTGGGAGAGGCTGATGGAAAAGAAACCACAATTAGAATTTATTGTGTGAAAATCACTTATTTTTGATAAGACAAAACTGTCCATCTAATATTTTTAAACAATAACAAATTATGCACTTTTTAATAAGTAGAATTCATACAGTTTATTGACTGAATTTAAAGCAGTTATAATCATTAAGCTGTAACATTAGAAATAAAATGTCATTTCTCAATTGTATCATCAACAGCTAATTAATAGGAAGTATTATAAGAGATCATTAATACAAAAATGATTTTAATTTTACAATGAAAACTGTGGTTAATATTGATAAGTCATCATGATAATAATTTAACTGATAAATATTTCAAGGCTCACTATAAATCCACCCAAAGCTGTACTTGCTATTTTCTTCTATCATGATATTAAGAGTTGGTATCTTTGAAGTAAGTCACATGTACTGACATTGTATCAGTAGCAGTATTAAAGTTCACAAGTTTGAAGAAATTATCAGTGTCTCACACAGCTAATCTGATTCTGTTGATGTAAAACTGCTAATAACCCTTAATTTCTCTAAAATATAAAATAAATATGTGTCTGAGTGTCTGTAAATAAAAATCATTAGTGTCTGTTAACCAATCCATCAGAATCTAAGTTTCCTTAGCCTTTCTGTTTGTGCAAAACATTGTCATAAAATTATTGCTACGAAACAAGATTTTTTTTTCCCAAAATCTTTTGCAAGAGGATTATATTTACTTATTCTTTACTTTGTGATAAAAAAGAAAATTACTAGTTGTGGTAATTAGTTCTTAATAATCATTAAATGCACAGTTATTTTTTTTTTCATTCAATAAACTTTATTGAAGGGAATTGCATGTCATGGATGGAAATAGAAAACACTATCCTGAGTGAGGTAAGCCAGACCCAAAAAGAGGAACATGGGATGTACTCACTGATATTTGGTTTCTAGCCATAAATAAAGGACATTGAGCTTATAATTCATGTTCCTAGAGAAGCTAAATAAGAAGGTGAATCCAAAGACAAACACATAGCCATCCTCAAGAATATTAACCTTCATCAGGCGATGAAAGGAGACAGAGACAGAGACCCACATTGGAGCACCGGACAGAAATCTCAAGGTCCAAATCAGGAGCAGAAGGAGACGGAGCTCGAGCAAGGAACTCAGGACCACGAGGGGTGCACCCACACACTGAGACAATGGGGATGTTCTATCGGGAACTCACCAAGGCCAGCTGGCCTAGGTCTGAAAAAGCATGGGATAAATCCGGACTCGCTGAACATAGTGGACAATGAGGACTACTGAGAACTCAAGAACAATCACAGTGTGTTTTTGATCCTACTCCACGTTCTGGCTTTGGGGGAGCCTAGGCAGTTTGGATGCTCAACTTACTAGACCTGGATGGAGGTGGGCTGTCCTTGGGCTTCCCACAGGTCAGGGAACCCTGATTGCTCTTCGAGCACAGTTATTTTTAAAGTTTACTGAGTTTTATTCACAACTATATAAGCAGAAAGGTTTTAAAAAATCTAGAAGAAAGAAATTAACACGATTTTTTTTTTAAATATACTATAGTCTAGAACTGGAATATCTTCCCCAAATCCAAATGTTGAAAACTTGGCCCACTGAGTGCTATCAAGAGTTGTCAGAACCTAAGTCATGTGATCCTGGTGAGAAGCTGTCAGATCATGGGTACATACTTTTCAAAGGATAATGGAACCTCATCCCCTTCTTTTTTCTTTCCTTTTTTTAATTTCAGGGTCTTGATTACCTTGTGTTTCTGCTAAGATTTGTTCACATACCATAGCACAAAGCAACAAAGAAATTGATCTTAAACTAGAGCCGTTACAATTCACAATCCCAGAGAACATATACAATGATGAGTACCCTAAGAGAGACATACATGGATCTAATCTAAATGGGAAGTAGAAAAAGACAATATCTCCTGAGTAAATTGGGAGCATGGGGAACATGCAAGTGGGTTGAATGGGAGGGAACATGAAGGAAGGGGAGCAGAGCAAAATGTATAGCTCATTAAAATCAAGAAGAAAAGAAAGTAGAGCCTTTAAATGTGAAAGCCAAATAAGGCTTTCTCTTCATAAACTGATTATCTTAGGTATTGTCTACAGTGACAGAAATCTGTCATAAAAGCCTTCATTCTGTTGCTGAGAAAACACAAATAAGTAAAAGGAAATTAACACTCGATAATAGCTATTAGTGAGATAAATCACATTTTTTAATTGATGACGCCTTCAAATGAAACAGCTTGTTTGTCACTGGCTTTGTTTTGTGATAAACCAAAGCAAATTTTATTTATCTAAGTAAACTACTTAGAGGAGAAATGGGGCTGGAAAGATGGCTCAGCCATTAAAGGATAGACTCCGAACCAAAAGCCTAGAGTAGAAACAGGTGAATCAGTGTAGTGCAGCAACATTAATATTGAAAGAAAAAAATTTTTAGCAGTGCAAATGGGTTTCCTTCTTTAGACCTATTTTTACATAATTCTTCATATTTCCTCCAAGATTTTCATTTTTTATAACTGCTACTAATCATTAAATTAACAACAATGGAAAGTGATATTTTTCCATGAAACTTGGCGTAATTATTGCATGAGGCAGACAACAATACTGCTAAAAAGGAATATATATTCTCAGTGTTGAAGTGAGGGGCATAGAAAATTTTTGTTACTGCTAGAAAACTCAGAGACATTACCCAACAATCTTAAATGGGGGTCTGATATGTGATACAGTCATCCTATGTCCGGTGTGCCTTCCTTATTCCTCATACATGTTCAACACTTAGTGAGAAGACAAGCATAACCATTTACTTTATAATATCCCGATTGTTTAACAGTGACTCTGTAATCTCTGGGATTAAAACAGACTACTGGGCCAAAGTAACGACAGATTCCAAGCTAAGAATGTGAATGGACAAGGTGATATACTATTGCTTGCACATCTGTACCTGTCACAGCTCCAGACCTCAGTTTGGTCATGTGTAAAATAAAGCTGACTAGAGCAACCACCTTGACTTACTGGACTGTGATGTATTTGTTATATTTATAAAACATGTTTGCAATAATATATACTAATAAATATACTATATATTGAAAACAATAATATATACTAAAAACAAGAAACATGCTTATTTAATACTGTCCGTGAATTTCTCATTAAATTCAATTACTTACTCATTTCTTCCTCTGTCCTTATGCATGAATTTTTAACCTTACTATTTCTATTAATTTATTAAATTGGCAAATATAAAAGCAAAACATTTCTCAATTTTATGAGTAAAACCATAAATAAAATGAATAAATTATTTCTTCCCATAAATCTTTAACTCTGCTAAAGACATAACAGTATAAATAAGTATATTTACTTATATTGGTTTATAGTACAAATAATATATCATTTTTATAATGATATTATACAGAATTATACAATTATCACTTTTTGGTAGCTGTTTCCTGTGCACCACACAAAGCTCTGAGGGTAATATTATTAAATAGTCACAATAAACTTAGCACAACTTATTACGGTTTTCTTCATTTTTATGGTCAAAGAAAGTCAGGAATAGAATGTGAAGGCGAAACTGTTCACAGCTGCATCTCTAGCAATGGCCTAAACCCAAGAAATATGGTGTAAAACCTGTGCTTTCTATCACTATGTTATGACTGTAAGAAGTAGAAAGAGTTACAAAATAAATGGTGAACATAAAGTTTGTAAGAAAAGAATAAAACAGAACTATGTAAGACAGGACAATGATTTCCTTCAAGTACTCAAAGAGAGTCACTTAAGGAGAGGTGGCACATAGTCATAGAGATACAGAGGGAGTAAGACGGAAGGAACTTCAGAGGGAAAGCCCGGATGTTGGGAATGCTACATCTGCCTTTGGGAAACACAGTGATCAAAATGACCACTAGACAGCCAGAGAGATAAGGTGAAAAACTCAACAGATTTGTGAGGATCAGAAGGTGCCATATTTTACTTCTGGATATTTTATGTATGATGAAAAACTTCTGAAATGACTTTAAGCAAGAAATGGCATATTTATTTAAAACAACTATGTATATTATTCTTCAAAATAAGTATTCAAATTACAATAAAAAAACTGCCAAGATTTGAGATTGGCCTAGAGTTTACTTAGTAAAGATAGAAAGTTATGGTTCAACATACATTTTTACATGTATTTTGTTTGTGTTAATATTGCCAAAAATATCACAGACTGACCTAAAAAAATTAAAAAAAAAAAAAAAAACAATCAATCTGACTTTGTTATTTGACCTTGGCACATACAAACATAGGGAAACATAAATAAGGAATAGTTTATGGGTCTTGACCATATTCAGTGTTGGGCTGTACAATAGTAATAATATCTTTATTATCCCCAACTCTGTAGGATATTATACCTAAGCTCTTTAGAATCATCTCTTCTACCAAAAAAAAAAAAAAATTAAGAAAATTGAGCCAAGTTTTCAAAATAAGATCGCTTTAATAAAAGTTAAATTTAACTTTAAAAATTGCCATTGAGTTTAGTTATTAATAAGGCTGTAAGTATGTTTGAAATAATTTGGCTTGTGGATCCACTTTTTCAGTAATTATCCAGAATTCTCTACTATGTCTTATTCTACAATTTTAAATTAATCTACAATGAAATTTGTTATGCCATTGCCACATCCATTTATTCCAACTCTCCCAATCTGTAGCAGTTGTTGGCATAGCATTTAAGTTATCTTCCTTGAGTTTTACATTTTATCATTGATCATTTATATAACAATAAAGTGAAAAATATCATTACAAAGGAGCAACCTTGTAACATTTGAGTTGCAAAAATGTAGTTGTTGATTTATAATTCTCATTGCAATGATCAAAGAGATGACAGGAAGCAGCATAAAAGAGGAAGCAAAGTTTGTCTAATAATTTGAGTGGTTACAGTGACAGGCAGGATGTGGAGGTAACGGCAGGATGTGTCTGAATTCACTGCATTCACAGTCGTTAAACAGGGAGGTGAATACTGGTATTCAACTCACTTCTCCCTTTTGTACAGTACAGGATCTCAACCCATGGAATGTTGCCAATCACTTTTAGCCGGTATCTTTCTATCCTTGTTAACTCAGTGTATAATCTCCCTCACAGACATCTAGAAAATTGTCTCCAAGGTGATTATATACCCTGGGAAACTGACACTCAGTTTCATCAAGTATGTACCATCATGGTTGTTTTCGCTACATTTTGTACATAAAGACATTTACTAATCTAGAAATAAAGTCTGCATTGAACATGTGTTTTTCACTTTATAAATATGAATATTGAGCATGCCAACATGAAATACATGGTATATTCTTCACCATTTGTAATGGTCGTTATTTTTCATTGTTCTTAAGGATGCAAGTATAGCTATCATTTCTTCTCTTCCTTCTAGTTAACTCTATGAGAGGGCACTACAGGTCAAAAACAGCAGCTGAGCATTTGAACGGAAGACAAGCACTTAATGTGTATAGGCAGAGTGTAAAAACCTTAAATGATGTCTCAGAAGAAAAGTGAAGTGATTTTTGTGACTCTACATGACTGACAAGCTCTACACCCATTAATTTCCTGCTCTTTTGTGTAATTTTGAAAAATTGCATGTTGTTTTTCAGTCCTACATCCATTTTCCATTGCTGTAAAAAAATGCCTGTGCTGTTTCCTTAGTAATAAAAAAGAATTCATTTCATCTCACAAGGCAACATAAGAGATGATTTTGTACTCTCTCGTGTAATTAAAACCACAAACATTAAGATTCTGGTTATTCCATGGGTGAATCACAACTTCTGCAGATTCTGTGGACTTCTTACGTGGTAACCAAATCTTGCTGAATAATTTCTACTTGTTCCCATTTCCCCTTCTTTATTCTTCTTTTTTCCACTCCCCTTTAACTACTGCTTGAATCCCATGGGTATAAGTCTTCCCAGTGAAGATAAGTTGTTTATCTGTCCTTCCTGCTGCCAACATTCATTTTTTTTAACATTTTTTTTTATTGAGAAAAGGAGAGAGAGAAAAAAAAAAAACAAGTTTCCACCTCCTCCCAGCCTCCCATTTCCCTCCCCCTCCTCCACCCCTACGCCCCCTACTCCCACCCTTCTCCCCCTCCCCCCACTCCTTTCCCCCTCCCTCTCCAGTCCAAAGAGCAGTCAGGGTTTTCTGCCCTGTGGTAAGACCTAGGACCTCCCACCTCCGTCCATATCTAGGAAGGTGAACATCCAAACTGGCTGGGCTCCCACAAAGCCATCACATTACGTAGGATCAAACCCCCGTGCCATTGTCCTTTGCGTCTCATCAGCCCTCATAGTTCGCCATGTTCAGAGAGTCCAGTTTTATCCCATGCTTTTTCAGTCACAGTCCAGCTGGTCTTGGTGAGCTCTCAATAGATCAGCTCCACTGTCTCAGTGGGTGGGTGCATCCCTCGTGGTCCCGACTTCTTTGCTCATGTTCTCCCTCCTTCTGCTCCTCATTGGGACTTTGGGAACTCAGTCCAGTGCTCCAGTGTGGGTCTCTATCTCTATCTCCATCCATCACCAGATGAAGGTTCTATGATGATATGCAAGATATTCGTCAGTATTGCTCAAGGATAGGGTCATTTCAGGTTCCCTATTCTCAACTACCCAAGGAACTAACTGGGGACCTCAGCTTGGGCACCTGGGAGCCCCTCTAGGGTCAGGTCTCTTGCCAACCCTAAAGTGGTTCCCTTAACTAAGAATTGTGGTTCCGTGCTCCCCTGTCCAACCTTCCTTTATCCCAATCCTCCTGCTTTCCCAAGGCCCGACCTCCTTCTCTTCTAACTTTTCTCTCCCCATCTCCCCTTACCCCCAACCCACCCCACCCCAAGATCCCAATTTTCTCCCCGGCAATTTTGTCTACTTCCCTTAGCCAAGAGGATAACTATATGTTTTTCCTTGGGTTCCCCTTCTTACTTAGCTTCTTTAGATTCACCTATTGTAGACTCCGTGACCCTTATTTATGGCTAGAAACCAATTATGAGTGAGTACATCCCATGTTCATCTTTTTGGGTCTGGGATACCTCACTCAGGATAGTGTTTTCTATTTCCATCCATTTGCATGCAACATTCGAGAAGTCATTGTTTTTTACCGCTGAGTAGTACTCTAATGTGTAGATATTCCATACTTTCTTCATCCATTCTTCCATTGAAGGGCATCTAGGTTGTTTCCAGGTGCTGGCTATTACAAATAATACTGCTATGAACATAGTTGAACAAATGCTTTTGTCATATGATAGGGCATTTCTTGGGTATATTCCCAAGAGTGGTATTGCTGGGTCCAGGGGTAGGTTGATCCCGAATTTCCTAAGAAACCGACTTTAGCCATTTGAATTTAGCCATTCTCACAGGTGTAAGATGATATCTCAAAGTTGTTTTGATTTGCATTTCCCTGATTGCTAAGGAAGTTGAGCATGACCTTAAGTGTCTTTTGGCCATTTGAACTTCTTCTGTTGAGAATTCTCTGTTCAGATCAGTGCCCCATTTTTTAATTGGGTTAATTAGCATTTTAAAGTCTAGTTTCTTGAGTTCTCTATATATTTTGGAGATCACAGACATTAAGAGCAACATTGAATAAATGGGACCTACTAAAACTGAGAAGCTTCTGCAAAGCAAAGGACACTGTCACTAAGACACAAAGGCAACCTACTGACTGGGAGAAGATCTTCACCAACCCTGCCAACATTCATTTTTAACTCCATCTACCCCAATGACAATTGTATTACAGTCTCCAGTGTTCAAAACCTAAGCTATCCGGCACTAAGTAAAGCTCTGTCCTCATCCTTCCTTTTATGAAACACACAAGAACTTGCGGTAAATATTAAGCAAAACATTTTGAATGTGATTAGAAATATATCAGTATTACAAAATGACAAGACATGGAATAAAAGGAAGGAAATAATACAAATGAGTTGAGAAGTTCAATCATTAAAGTACATGGTGCGAAAGTTTCAGACCCTGAGGACCCTGCATTCAGATCCTCCACCTTCATGAAGAAGCTGAGTAGTGATACACTGGAATGCCAATGCTGGGGGATGCAGAGCTGATTTATTAGTCAAAATGTCAGTAAAAAGGTAGCTCTTAATTCACTGGAAGAAAAACCCTGTACAAGTAAGTAATAGTATATTTCCCCTGGAACAGACCTGTTTCCAACCCTTTCTCAATAAAATAAATTGCAGTATGATGGAGAGAGATAACAGCGTTGACCGCTGGCCTCATTCTGGACAAATGAACCTTCACGTGTATATATGCACAAATCAGCCCACACACACACACACACACACACACACACACACACACACACACACACGACAAACAATGATATTTGGGCAGTCATATTCAGATCTACTTAACTAATAAGCAATAGTCCTATGTCATGTGACTTATAGGTCTCTCCTGTACCTGGCTTTTCATGTGATCCAGGGATCTATTGGTCTGCTGTAATCTCTGCTTGTTTTTTATTATTGTTATTTCATGAGTTTTAGCCTAGTGTACTTCAGCTGTAAGCTTTCTTGTTTCCTTGTAACTGTTTTATATTATTTTGTTCTCTCTCATACAGTACATTTCAACCACATTTTCCCCTTCTTCCCTTCCTCTCAGTAACCCCCTTCTCTCTCCTCCCTATCCACTATTCCTCTAATTCTCTTCAGAAAAGAGCAGGTTCACATGATATCAACCAAACGGATCAAGATAAGATGCAATAAGACAAGGCAAAGAAACCCATAGAGGGCTAGCCAAAGAAATCCAATAGGAGGAAAAGGTCCCAAGGTTAGGCAAAAGTGCCAGACAGACCCCCATGCACACTGTTATGAGTCCCACAAGAACACAACCATAACAAATATGCAGATGACCTAGTGCAGACACATGCAGCATCTACGATTGCCTCTTCAATCTTGTCAGTCTCGATGAGCCTCTATGAACCCTGCCTAGATGAGTCTGTGGGCCATGTTCTGCTGATATCCTTTATTCCTCTGGCTCTCACAATTCTTTCTACCACTTCCCCTGCCCCTGGCCTGCACCTCCGGGTTCTATGAGCTCCAATGAAAGGACCAGATGGAGATCTCTAATTTGAGTTCATTCTTCACCTAATATTTGGTTGTGGGTCTCTGTAATTGCTGCCATCACTTCCTGGATTTCGAAAGTCTCTCTGATGATTACTGTTCCAGGCAATGAACTATTTATTAGTACAGCAGAATATCATTAGCTATCATTTTATTAATTTTTTCTTTATCCAATATTTTTTACTTTTATTGATAAGATATAATCATTCAGTCATGTTTTAGCTATGCAAAGATTTTTCTTTTATAAACATCACAATAGTTCCAATTTTTCTATAGAAAACTTGTAATTAAACATTGTATTTGTGTCTCTTTCTATACAATACCTGCAGTATTCACTGTTGTATTGGTCATGATTCATTCAATTTCATATATATTACATGTTTAAAAGAACACTATCCCTAGAATATGCATATATTTGGAAATATATGTATACATAAAATAATAGACATTTATTTTATTAAATATATTTAGATTTCACAAGACTGGAATCCTAGAAATGCATATTTTATTAAACTTTTCTCCAGTTTTTGTAGGGACAGCCCAACCCCCTTAGGGGGCGTGTTCTCCTCGGGCTAATGGTTACATATAAATCTGGCGAGCATGAGCCCGCAGCCCGTTCAGCTTTCCTGTTCTCCGCGGAAACTGTGGTTCTGTAAGTCTATTTCCCCATTAAAGCTGTATATATTAGTACAATCTGTCTACATTCATTTTCGCCGATACAAATTTTACTAATATGCACTGATAAAAATATCTAATGAAATATCATGTATCATATTTTTGACAGCAAGAATGAACTGTGATCTGCGTAGCAGTCATTTTACATAAATATAAAGCTTCAATGAAGCAAGTACACGAACACAAACATAATCAAATGATTAATAGATTAGTAAGGCTGTCTAAAGGCCTTAGTTCCCTTCCTCAGCTTAACAATGGATATGTTATTAATAAGTTAATGCAAATATTCTCACATTAATTCACCCTGGTGCTCTTTATATGAAAATTGTTAAAAGGAGTTTAATAATTGAAAAACATTTTTATATTATGCTACTACTCTAAGCGCATGCCAAAAAGAATATTGTTTACTGAAATAATATGTTTGTTGGCTTTGAATTGTTCATTTTTGTTAGCACTAAGCTCTTCTAAAATATTGTAGTTCATATTATTTTGAGAAATATAAGAATATATATAATGAGTTCTTTAATGTTATTTTATAGTGCATGTCATAAAGAGGATATTCGGAGGTTTCGATACATTTTAAAATAGAAATAAGTATAATAGCATCGATTCTTTCGTATTCATGAATAAGTGATAACTGGTAAATATTGTTATTTTAGTCCTCCCCCAATGGTACTTTTCTCAAGAACAGACTATTTCCAGAAGAAATTTTGTCCAAGTCAAAAGTAGTAATGAAGCCGGGCGGTGGTGGCATACGCCTTTAATCCTAGCACTTGGGAGGCAGAGGCAGGCGGATCTCTGTGAGTTCGAGACCAGCCTGGTCTACAAGAGCTAGTTCCAGGACAGGCTCCAAAACCACAGAGAAACCCTGTCTCGAAATACCAAAAAAAAAAAAAAAGTAGTAATGAGTAGAACTTTTGAAAAAACATTGTTTGATATTAATTTTTATCATGTTTATGCTGTGGCCATAGATCTGAAAAGGAGACTAGAACATTATCATTATGAAATCGTGGATTTCTGCCACATTTGTTCTTCATTTAATCTTTCTTATCTAAAATGCTGACAACACACAAATAAACAAAAAAGTATTAGTTCTTAACAGATATTATTTCTTAATACATGTACTTGGGCTTATGAAATGGCTCAAGGGGTAAGCCTGAGTACTTGAGTACAGTCCCATGTGCAAATGCAGTGAAAAGATGGGGATACAGGTGTCCCATGCCTTCAACAGGCATTCTCTCTTACTCTGAATATTAAGTAAATACAAAAAAGGCTCAAAACAAACAGGAATTTATAAAAGTACGAGGAAGGAAGGGCCCTAATTGGGAAGGGAAATTTTATTAAGCATGAGAAGGAAATGGAAAAGAAGACTGGGGTGAAACTACTAAAATTAAATACATAAAAGTATGAAACCATAAAACAAAAAAATAAATGCTTAATAATTAAAAATTTCTAGTTTTCATAAGTAGTCATTACTGGGCAATTTTGTGAGTCTATAAAAAATACTATACAACATATAGAAGTTGTCACATGCCTCTTCCCTCAAAAATTGAAATTTAAGCCATGAATATGTAAGTATTAATAGACATTCACTAACAGAACTTTTTTGTTGTTGTTTTTACCCAAGGTCTTAAAATGCAGGCAGGTGTTAACATAAAAATCTGCCAGCCTTTGCCTCTCAAATGCAAACACTAAAGATGTAACTAGTTTTTCTTAATGGTCAAAGATTATTCTCATCTGTGAATGTGTTATAATACTGAGGAATAACTCCATTTAATCACAATGTTCTAAAAAAATTAAGCTGTTTCATTCTTAATTCCACTATACAATGTTTTATTAAACAAATTCAAAGTTAAAGTTTTGTTGTATCCTTAATATTCTTGCTTAGACATGATAGCTGGTGGGTTACTGTTCACTTGGCTTCTTTTGGAAGCCACTAGTTACCGTTATTATTAATAAATATGTTCATACTTTATCTCTATGAACATTTCAAAACTTGGGTGAATGAAGTCCATGCAAATTTTTGAAAAAAAATAGGTAATTCTTAATATTATAATAGTCACTAGGATTGGCAAAGTGCTTCAATGGGTAAAGGTGTTTGCTTCAAAGCCTACACTTAGATTCCCTGTGCCAATGTGTAAAGAATCTACTCCTCCAAGTTGCCTTCTGACTTCCACATTTGTATCCCACACACATACATACACACAGAAAAACATTCACTCATACTTGCAAAGAGAAAGAAAGGGAAGGAAAGAGGGAGGCAGAAAAGGAGACAGACAGAGATGTCAGGAACCAGCCTCAACAAAACACCTCTTGCCAGGGTAGGGCCGTAGGGTTTTGAAAAATAAGTAAATAATACAAAGATGCATATAAAAATAATAAAACTGAAACCATAGAAAGTATCAGGAGGGCATTCCAGTGGATACTGAAATCGCCCTCATTTATTTTTCCATATGTTTATATATCAAAATACAAACGGGAGGAAGAATGTAACAATAGACTTTATTAACATGATACAAGGGACAACTCAAACAGTTAATCGCTTTAACACTTTGAGACATTAAATCATTAGTATTTTGTTATTTAGGCAGTGAAGCTGCCCTAGACCATGTATCCTGAAGGCAGCCACTCTCCAGGTAGGTGACTTCATAGTTACAAAAAGAAGGAGAAAAAGACATTTTTATATCTTGACCACCTGTCAGGATGACATGGACCTACTTGTATGAACTATCTTAATGTCAAAAGAACCAAGTAATTACATTCTGAATGGGGATGGACAGCTATGCTTGTCAGCCACTTAGAGTAACCTCCAAATCTCTGACTTTTAGACAAAGTAGAAATAGGCACACATTTTTAGGCCTTCACACAGAGTGAAAGAATGAGAGACAAAATAAGAGAGCTGAAGGAAAAATGAAAGAAAACATGGAATAAATTGAATTATTTAATAAATGAAGGACAAACCTCAATGATCCTCCTTACGACTTAAGAATATGTTCCTGATACATGAGAAAGTTAGCTGTCAACCCTCTCCACATTTTGAAGATCGCTATCATCTAGAGATTCACCTAATAGTGAGGCAAGCTGAGGATGTTTTGTGATTCATTCTTTTCTTTACTTTCCCTCATGTATTTATCCTTAGGTACTTTTAACATGGCAATCCTTTCCTAGAAGCTGGAGCGCTTCTTATGAGTTCAAATTAAAGCAAGACTCTATCATGTAAGAGGTAGCAGCATGCTGTGTTTTATAACCAGTATATTACTAACTCTTCTATGAGTCATTATGAAATACTTGGCATTATGATTTTCACTCTGCAAGTAAAACAATTCTATTTGAACGGCTTATCCTAGCTAGTCACATATTGAGGCGAGACACGTATTTTGATGCCAAAACCCATGTTTTATATTGTACACGGCACTTCAGTTCTGATCTGCTTACTCCATTAGTATATTAAACCTGGGAGCCTCTGTTATGATCCATCAACCTATGGGTTGAGTAAGAGGAAATCCTGCACGCTGTGTCCTCCTAATTTGATTTACAGTTAATTTTACATATATATTATCACTCTCACTAAGGCATAAGTTGCATAAGAAGAGTTATTAGACTCATACGTGATATTTTAGGGAATTCAAAGACTCAGTACACTTTATTAAATAAATGAGTTCTGTTGTTTTCATTAAGCTTATTCATGCTGGGTGACCACAATTTGATCTTCACAGGCCTCTTTCTGATTAGGCCAATCCAACATAGATTATTAAATAGTCTTTTGTTCTTTGCTGTCAGCTCCAAAAAAAAAAAAGAGTACTATTTGATCACTGGAGACACTCTATAGAATGAGCATTGCAGTATTTTTATGTAGTACATGAATTACTATTATTCTCTCTCTTTCATTTCTATTATTTAATTAACATTTCTTTTCAAATGTGTTCAATGCAATTTCCATTCTTCACATCATATATTTTGAGCAATTCTGGCTTTGTCTTTTGGTTCATTCTTTTTTTTTTTAGTTGACTTTTTTTTTTTAATTTATTTATTTATTAAGGATTTCTGCCTCCTTCCCGCCACCGCCTCCCATTTCCCTCCCCCTCCCCTGATCAAGTTTCCCTCCCTCATCAGCTCGAAGAGCAATCAGGGTTCCCTGACCTGTGGGAAGTCCAAGGACTGCCCACCTCCATCCAGGTTTGGTTCATTCTTTTAACAAAAGATTTCAACATAGTGGAAATACACATCATATTAACTTCCAGAATATCAGATTTTTAAAGGAGCGTATCTTGTTATAGAATATCTTGCACTCTCTCTGGTCTTTAGTTTTATTTAGTTATTACAGCAGATATTAAAAGCTAATGAACTCTGCACTGGTTTTTACTTGTCATAAAATTTTTCTGTGAATATTGTTTGGGTTGCAATGCTATCTTTCCAAGTGTTATTATTTTTTTGTATTTGTAATAGCATGCTCTTCAGTGTCCTTGGCTTCCTGTATTTAACCGCAAATGATCTGTACTTGCTACTTTCTTTCATAATGCTGAACATATTTATAAGCACTTGTATAATATCAGTCATTCATCTTACTGTCCCTTTAAACACAGGGTCTAGTCCTAAGTTGCTTATAATATTATAATATATATTCTCCGTGCTTCCTACCATCATGGATGATCCTAATTATTATGTATTTTAAGCAGCTAAATGAACAATTGAACAAGAAAATACAGAAACTGACACATTTTTAGGATATTTATTTTGTTGTTAATTCTACATAATGAAATGTAGTGGTTTGAATCCAAATGCCCTAGGTGTGTATTTCTCAGTGAATGGCACTGTTTTGGAAGGCTGTAAAAATTTGGAAATAGAGAGTAGCTGAAATTATATGGACACCATCGATAGGTCTTTCAGGGAGGCATCTGACCTGTCATTTTATCTTTGCTTCTGTTTGCCAGTCTTCAGGCATGTAATAGTGTTACACTACTATATCTTTCATACCATGATGGATTGACATGACAGGAACTGTGAACAACAATAGCTACAAAAAAACAGTTTGTTGATAATTGTTTCTGTAAAGCATTTTTGTTACATCAATGCAAGCACAACTGATAGTGGTTAAAAGTATTATCATTTACCTAATACACATAAAACTCTTGCTGTAGACAAGAATTAAATGAGACTGAAGAAAAAAATAAGGTCCATTATCGTGGGACTTCTAATATCCATCAAAAGATTTATTTTGATAAAGTACTGTTATTCCCTGCATTTTACATTTTCTGTATATTTTGAGTTTCAATATCTTTTATATATACATTTTGAAACAGCTAGGCTAACAGTTATATAATACAATATTTTATTGATGTTTTTAAATTTGACCTTTTGAAACAAAAATTACTCGGATAAAGTGGGTATGCATAGTCCAGATACAGATGACAACTCAAAGACGGAGACATCCTCAATTTCATCTTGTGTTATTATGAAATGTGTTAAATTATGTAATGATACTCAGGACTGTCCATAATCTTTGAATTGGAAATCATATTCTGATGTAAGATGAATAAAATGAACAATGAGTTTTAAAGTAAAACATTAGATAATACATCCTACTATACCACTAATGCTGCACCATTTTCTCAAGGTTGGTTCTGATGATTTTCTGGTCATATGTTTAAAATTTATGAAAAAATATTCTTGCTGTGTCATAAAAACCAATGTCTTTATAAAAATAATATTTCAAACAATGTGTCTTGATGTTGTGAGACCTTCAAATATTATAATGATGAACATAACATTTGACAGTCTTATATTTTAAAAACTGGCATTAAATATCTTTTCTGCAGAGCAAATTAACAAAACATTGTTAGGAAAAATTATCCTGAAATTAGTAAACAACCTAACTGATATAGAAAATCAAAATAGAAATTTTGTTGTTAGAAATATGAAAAGTCAAGAGATTTTTTTTCAATATTTCTTTGTCCCTATCCTATTCTTTTTTTCTGCTATTCCCTGAAGTACTTGTTATATTTTATTCTTTTAAGTAGCATAAGTGTCTTTGTCAAAAGTTCAATTGTTGAATAAATCAAAAAGTTAGTTATAGTGGGAAAATTTGGTGTGCTGTCAAAAAAGGGCAAGCAATTAATTTATAAATTTCAACTTTCCAATGTTTCCAAGCTCTATGATAGCTGAAAACCCTCTTTTATAAATCACTGTTAAAGGCAACATGGCTAATAAATTCATAGAGCTTTGTAATCATGGATGATAGAAATCATGTAAAACCATTTCCTATTTATTTATTTTCATATTTTATTGTTTATAATTGAGTTATACATTGGTTGAGTGGTTAAGAGCACTGACTGCTCTTCCAGGGATCTTGAGTTCAATTCCCAACAACCACATGGTGGCTCACAACCATCTGTCATGAGATTTTACAACCTCTTCTGGCCTGCATGTGGACATGCAGACAGAACACTATATACATAATAAGTAATTCTCTTTCTTAAAAATGAAAGTAAGCAGCTGTACAAGTTTTCACTCCCACCAGCAATAGAGGAGAGATTCCCTTACCCCACATCCTTTCCAACATAAGCTGTCATCAGTATTTGTGACTTTAGCCATTCTGACAGCTGCAAAATAGAATTGTACAGTTGTTTTGTATGGAAATTTTGGAAATCACTATGGTGATTTGTTGGATAATTACGAAACAATCTACCTCAAGGCCCAGCAATAGTGTTTGGTGCGGTACAATTCTGTATTTTGCCAATTATGTTTTAAATGAATGCTGATTGGCCAATAGCCAGGCAGGATATATAGGGAGGACAACCAGACAGGAAGTAGAAGTAGGGCAGTGAGAACAGGAGAATTCGAGGAAGGAGGAAGCCCATTCCTTCCCAGTCCTGCCCATACACTGAAGGATCAGGATGTGACCTGCCACACTGAAAAAGGTACTGAGACATGTAACTAACATAGATAAGAACAATGGGCTAATATAAGTCACAAGAGTTAATAAGAAGCCTGAGTTAATGGGCCAATCAGTTTATAACTAATTCAGACATTTTGTGTAATTTCTTTGGAACATAAATCGCTGTGGGAACTGGGCAGGACAGAAACCCCAACAAGCAGGCCCGCTTGTTACAACTGTTGTAAGTTATGTACTGTAAGGATGCTCAATCATACTGCAAGGACATGTGCTCAACTATGCTTATAGCAGCATTATTTGTAATATCCAGAACCAGGAAACAACATAGATGTCTTTTGACCAAAGACTGGATAAAGAAAATGTGTTATAGTTACACAATGGAGTTTTGCTCAGCAGTAAAAATTAATGACATCTTGAAATTTACGGGCAAATGGATGGATCCAGATAAAACCATATTGAATGAGGCAACCCAGACCCAGAAAGACAAATATAATAATTACTCACTGTAAGTGGCTTCTGGACATGAAGCAAAGAAAAATCAACCTACAGCCTAGAAACACAGACAACCTAGATAACAAAGAAGACCCTAGAAAGACATGTATATCTTTATAAGAAAGAGAAAAAGACAAGATCTCCTGAGTAAATTGGCAGCATGGGGGTCACAGGAAAGGGTAGAAGGGGAAGAAGAGGAAGGGATAGGAGGAAAACAATGTGTAGCTCATATATATATATATATATATATATATATATATATATTAAAAAGACAAAAGAATAATGAAGATAATAATATTGAAAATGATGGACTGCACCTGAGGAAAGATAGCTAATATTGTCCTTTGGCTTCCACAAGCACACATATAAGATGTGTAGAAGCACCTGCACACAAACACATATTTTATTATATATGTGTTTATATACTTAAATACATAATGATAGGTTCTGAAGCTTGTGAGAAAATGATCTGCATAATATCATGGAAAATAGCAATGGGGAAACCCAACTTAGAAAGAGGGTCATCAATGCCTTTTTGAGTAGGCGATAATTAAGATGTCATTTAAAGGCCACAATTAAAAGCCATGTAAAGAGCAATGGACAGTGGATTCAGTAGGAAAAGTGACATATACTATTACATGTTTTTAGTTTTGATTAGTAAATTTTGTGTACACACAGAAAAGAAAGAAGACAGTAAAGAAAGCATCAGAGAATTCAGCTTGCATTGACTTATTCCCCTGGAGCAACTTCTGATACTGTTTTTCACAGGCTTCTTGTGAACGTACATTTTAAGCCATTTATCTTCTAAACCATTCCAAAATGAGTTACAGATTTTTAAAATACGTGGTGCAGAAAAATGAAATTCAGCAGCCCTGCTGTCTATATATAAAGAATATAATTATTAGAAATATAGGTAAAGACAAGAACACAACCTGAAAGATATTACCTGCAAAATCTATTCCAACAAAAGAAATGTACAAATAACTTATAATATTTCTGATGTTAGGAATAATCAGGATACATTTTGTTTGGTAAAATGTATTGAAGTTATAACTTCCTTAGCAGAATTTATGGAGTAAATGGAGTATCATAGCCTTCATCAGAATAATGTTCCTAAAAATTGTGTGATCAGTGTCATAGTGTGATCAACTTTATATAAGAATAATTTAGTTAGTTATGTGTTACTTCTCTGTTTTTGAAAATACAGACTTATTTACTTTATATTTACTTGATTAGGAATTCATTTCAATCACTGTTTGAAGCTTTGAAATATACCCTGCCAGTGAATCAGTAAATATCTTCACTTCTCTCTGTTTTCCTCCAAATCCATTCCAACTTTGTAGCAGAGCAACTGATAGACTCCCCTCCTCTCTGTAGGTACCATCAGTGGATCACAGATCTCTTCCCATAGATTTCTGTCCACATACCGAATCCATTTCTTCCGTATCAACTCCTGGAGAATTCTTTAGGATTTTTCAGGCCTTTTGAGCCAGGCAAGCAGGCAAGGCTTACTTCAGGTCATCACCTATGTCTCCTTCCCTCCAAACCTAATTATTGGGTCTCAGTTTAAGCTCTTTAGTAGACCACAGGCTCAGGCCTCTCTCTCCTCAATTCTCCCATCTCCAGTGCATCACACAGATCTTCTCTGACAAACTTCCTCACCAGAGTTTCTGTGATCCTAGTCCCCAACTCCAAGAGGCATTCCCTGGAATACCACCTGCCAAGCCTGACAATAAAGCAAATAATCCAGCAATGCCTAAAGGCAAGTATCAGATCTTCTGTTTCCCTTCTCTTCCATGTCTGACCTTCTACTGTAATCTCATTTTCTCCAATAGACTGCCTGTTATGGTCCTTCTCTCTTTCTGACCCCATCCCCAGATGACTGACTCTAAGCAGATCTTAGTGAAAAATCCTGTTTTTGGCTTTCTTGCAGAGGCCTTCCCTCTATCATCAATAAATACCCACTCCTCATTGTTAGCACCCAATGCCTAGAACCACATTTTTATTTTATTTTTTACCAAGAAACTCTAGGGGCCACACTTATCAAGATTCCAGAAGAATTTCCTAACAAAGAACACACAAGTACCGCTGCCTTCTAAAACAATAGAGGTCAACAGGAACCAAGGGAGCAAACATCAGCACCAAAAAAGATAAGACCAAATATTATCACATAGAATGGAAGTGGTCTCAAATGCCTAGAACCCACATAAAAACACGATCAATGACAGCAAGAAAAATATGCCTCCACTGGATTCCAGCATCCTGAACACAGCAGGCCTGTGAATTTCACCAAATTGGAAGCGTAATACAAGTACTTAAAAATAGTCTAATTAAATATGATAGAGATCCTTAAAGAGGAAATGGACAAACACTTTAAAGAAATCTACGAAAACATGCATGCCACAAAATAGTGAGAGAAACGGAATAAAACTGTTTAAGACCAGAAGTGGAACAAAATTAATAATGAAAACTTAAACAAGAGAAATCTAGACCTGGAAAAAAAATGTAGAAATTCAAACAGGCTCCTCAGAGCCAAGCCTCAACAACAGTATATGAGATATGGAAGGAAGAATCTCAGGCATTGATGACATGACAGGAGAAATGATCACCTCCATGAAAGAAATTATTAATTCCAAAAGAAAATTCTGTTACAAACAGTAAAAAAGAAATATGGGTCATTATGAAAATATTAAACCTAAGACTATTACCCATATAAGAAAGAGAAGAAACCTAGGTCAAAGGCACAAAAATATTTTCAGCATAAACATGGAAGAAAGTTTTCCCAAGGAAAGATATGCCTATCAAGGTACAGGATTCAGAACAAAAAAAAAAAAAACCTGGAGCATAAAAGAAATTGCTCTCACTGCTAATAATCAGCACACTAAGTATAAAAGACAAAGAAAGAATAGTATAAACTGAAAAGGAAACAAAACTAACCTATTAGAAGGACTATTAGAATGTGGCTTCTCAGTGTAGACTCTTCAGGCTAGACAGACAAGGGATATATGTTCCTTGAACTCTAGGGAATACATATATCGGCCCAACTATTACAATTAGAAAAATGTTCAATCAAGGTAGATGGAGAAAATAAGATATTCCATGATAAATCCAAATTTAAGCATTATCCGTTTACAAATCCAGACCTAAAAAAGGTGCTAGAAGGAAAAAATTTAACCAAAGGAAGTAAACCATACTCAACAAAATACAATGAATAAAAATCCCAGACAAGAAACTCAAAAGATGTAACATACATGCTCACATCCTACCATCATTATCACCACCACGACAATGACAACAAGAACAAAATAACATGAATTAATAAACACTCACTGATATTTTTCATCATCAATGGTCTCAACTCTGCAATAAAAACATAGATACTAACAGAATAAATTCCAAAACAGGATCTATTCTTAACCCACATAAGATAAACATATCTTACCATCAAGATTAACTATCACTTCAGATAAAAAGGATGAAAAAAGATATTCTAGGGAAATGTACTAAAAAAAAGTTTATGTTGCAATTCTAAATATCTGACAAATAGATTTCAAAACAAAACTAATCAGAAGGGCCAAGGAAGGACACTACATACTTATTAAAGAAAAATTCTGCCAAAGGGCATTGCAATTCTGAAATATCTATGCAACAAACAAAGGGCAGTCAAGTGCATTAAGAGAAACAGTATTGCAACTTGAGGAGGAGCAAAGAAGGTAATTGACAGGTTGAAGGGAGGAGGCATAGCAGTGGTTAGAGAGAGGAATGGAGGGAAGTGATACAAACATATTTTAATTACATTTTTAAAGGATGAGGTCCTGTGTTACTTCACACCCTCAGTGGCATTTTTATCAGTGCCCTAGTTTTTGTTCATTCTAATAAATGTTCAATAGCAAAAAGATGAGCAAGAGTGCTGTTATAACATTAGATGAATCTTTACAATATGTCTCAAAAACAATTTTATTTGAGAATTATATAAGCTGCAAAACACATGTAAAGGGGCAGTGACTTTTTTCTCAACATACATCTATGTAATCTCTTTTTTTTGTTGTTTTTTTTGTTTTGTTTTGTTTTGTTTTTTTCAAGACAGGGTTTCTCTGTGGTTTTGGAGCCTGTCCTGGAACTAGCTCTTGTAGACCAGGCTGGTCTCGAACTCACAGAGATCCACCTGCCTCTGCCTCCCGAGTGCTGGGATTAAAGGCGTGCGCCACCACCGCCCGGCTATGTAATCTCTTATTAGAAGAATGTTATACCATTTTCCAAATTTTTTATTTCTTGAACTGTATGATATGAATGTTGATATTTGATCTTCATCTAGTCCTAGAGAGTAAGTCTAAGTCTATGACTGATCTTTGTAAGTCTGGCAAGTAGCGCTGACTAAAAATGTTTGCTACAACTTGCAATCCTGTCAATGTCCTTGGTATTTAACCCCTAGTTGTGAATACAAAACAACATAAACCATTCTCAAACGTTGTATCTGTAAAAACTATAGCCTATATCCAAGAGTGGTGAGAATTATTTCTCTGCAGGTGTCCTAGCACGTCCAGATGGTACAATCAATTCCTGCTACTCACCACTTTATTTCAAGAGAAACATGCAATAGTGACTTTTGCACCTTAAAATGCACCCCCAGGAATTTGGATAAACTGAAACTGCTTGAGAGGATAGATTATTGAATGTCTTTTCACACACTATCAAACAGGATCGAGAGCTTCTGTCACCCGGCAGTAAACAGTCGTGGTATGCGAAAGAAACACCAATTCGCAGCAGTTTCTTTTCATTTTCTAAAGGAAAGCACAAGAAAGTTAAGATGAGAAAAACATGAGGTTGCTATGTGGGTGACACCAGGCAATTGCTGTGAGCTGCCTAGAAACCAGCTTAGGTGTCACTCTGTAGCTGCTCCATTTTTCTGCCTTAAGTTGGGGGCAGTTCTAACCTTGGATTTGTGGTGTGGTCTTGTGAATCTACCTTCTCCTCTGTCCTGCCTCTATTATTGATGTCATCCTCTACCCAATACCTTATATCTATTTACCGAATATCCTCACCAACAATGTAAATCCATTATTTCCTATCTGGAAGATAGACAAAGGAGAGCCTCAGTGATGTTTTCTGGGGTGTACAAGCATGCCCTCTTCCACTTCCCTGACGGAACAAAGGCAGACTATTACTAAGAGAAAAATAAAAGCAAACACAAACAAAAACACTACACTATTGTGGCTCAAGCCCCCTTTTACTTTATGTGAGACATACAATTGTCTCAATCAACATTTTACAACGGTAATATTTCCCTTTATGTTTCTTTTCCAGATCTTGAGCAAGTACTTATTTTGTCTATAGTGTGATCCAAGATTCTGCTTAAACACTGTTCTTTATAACACTACCAGATATTACAAGGCCTGCAGCAAAGAACAGGAAATTGCAACAAATTCAGTTTAGAAATCTGATAAGATAATTACTTTTCTATTCTTTATAAGACCAGGGACCTAGCTCTATTAAATGTCTCCAATTATTCCATTTAAAGGCAATTCATTGCCTTCTTATTTTTGTGACACATTAGGAAATATCCTTTAAATGATAAATTCCTATGATAAAGAAAGTCACATGTTGTTGGAGTTTGTGCTTTCTAATAATGGTAATGACTGCTGATCTTGAATAAAGAATTTTATCATGTTACTGTGCAGAAAGAATACTTGTATTTTCCCAAAAACTCATGTACTGAAACTGAAGATAAGAAACAGAGTTCTTCTTCCAAGAAGATGTTGAATCATTTAAGAAGACTTTAATTGATAGGGAAAGGAGGGGGAAAACCACATAAATGACTCTACTCACTGTGTTCTCCTGTGATTATAGTTACCTTTTGTGATTCTTTCCCCCTCCCACTGAGATCACTTAGCCATCAAAATCAGTCAGGATCACCTGGACAGCTTGAGGACTGGCCATTCCATCGCATTTTCAAAATTGCTTAAAACATAGCAATCATTTAAATGGACACTTTGCCCAAAGAATAATTTAATGCATTACAAAAACAGAATAGGCATTAAGGAGGAAGGTTTGAGTGGTGGTAAGTGGAATGAACATTTTCCCTTCTTGCATTTATGCCCCAAACAAATGCACACTAAACTATCTGACATTTTAGCTTTAAAATTTAAAAATGTGTTTCTTCTTTTTACTCAAATGTTATTTCTGTGCAAAACAGCGGTGAAGATTTCTAAGTTCTGAAGGTATTCTTTAACATGACCATCTTGTCATCGATGGGTAGTTAATCATAGTACTTTTACACAGTACTGTTCATCAGAAGTGCCAGGAGCATTTTAAAGTCCTTTATTTTTAACATCATGCGGCAATGGATGCATTATAATTTTTTTAACCTTTTAGGGGGAAAAAACTGGCAGAGAAAGAAATTTGATCTTTTTAGCTTCTCAGAAGGAAAGGCAGCATATAAATACAAATTATTAGTTACCGATTTGTTTATAATTTACAAAGTAAGTCAGTAGGGAGTATCTGTAAAGAGAAATACAGTATTTGGCTCTCAAATATTTTACAAAATGACTGTTGAACATTATTTATTTGGTGACAGTGGGGGTGCGACCCTTTTGATTTGGTTTAGGAAATATTCATAAGCCAACATCTGACCTTTCCTTTCATTTTGTCAAAATAGCTTTTTGAGGCTAAAATAATTAAATAAAGTTAGGTATTTGGATTGCATAATTTTCATCTTATAACAATAATTCATACACAATTTGATGAGCACATTGTCAAGTTCTAAATTTAATTACAGAACACTCATATAATGGGTCTTTTTTTCCAATGCATATCATACAAGCTGTCTAACCGAAGTTTTCTAGAAAACATACAATTTAAATTCTGAAGTAGAGTTTTAGAGTTTATTATTGTAGATTTTCTTCTTACATTGCAATTTTAGCAAAAAAAAAGAGATTTTAAACAATAAAATTAAGTCCATAGCAAATTATGAGACTGGGTAAATTATTGTCACTAAAGTGGAACAAAACTGATTAAAGCCAAGGAATTTGAAGAGAGAAATATCTTGAACAAGTTTGTCTTTAATATTTGTAGTCAGTACTTATATCAAATGGTACTTTATGTGGCCATCAGATTGGTGTGGTAGCACATTCCTGTATGACTGTAATCTCAGCACGTGGGAAGTGGAAACAGAAACATCTCTGCCAATTCAAAAGCATTGAGGGGTAAGTAAGAAAGCTATTTTAAAAACATCAAACAAGTAAGGAAACAATAAAATATAATATTAGACATTTATTTGCAATCTCTTACCCAATAAATATCAGCTAAATGAACTCATACGTATAATATGCTCTTAGAAAAATATCAGTATATCATCTCCTAGGTTTATTAGTAGTTACTAAATGGGCAATAAAGAGATGATTAGGTGGGTATAAGAACTGGCTATTCTAAGACCAGGGTTTGATTTTCCACACCCACATGGTGGCTCACAACCATCTCTAAATCTATTTCCATAGTTTCCCAAATTACTCTGGCCAATTCCACAGGCATCAGGCACACATATTGTACAGAGACAAATATAATAATAAAATAATGAAAATAAATTTAAATGAGCAAAAAAAGAGTATATACATATAAATTGGAGGCACTATATACATTCTTAGAGAACTAATATTTTTAAACTCTATGGTTTTGAGTATTTTACATATAGAATTGGGTATCTTCATTTTGAAAATTAGAAAATATTTTAAACTATATCTGTTTATTCAGAAAACTTTGTTTTTATTTCTTAACTTTACATAATAAGGGTTTAAAATCATAAAATAGATAAATGTATTTAGCAATGAAGATTTAGAATAAAGGATGAATGAAGTGAGTTTACTAACTCCAAAAATTTTTACAGAGAACAGTTACCTCAACTACAAAAACAATCTCAATAATTGAAGCTGTTAGCATTGTTTAGTAGTAGAACATTTATGAGGACTTCAGTAACAGAGATTGCATTTCCAGTAATCAAACTAGGTACAAATTCAAAAAATTCCTGATAACTGTGAATAACTGAATCATCTATTGGACATTGCAGATCAAATCTAGACATACTGATAGAACTAAAGAATTTAGGAATCAGTGATTTTCAACTTTCCTAATTTGCAATGCTTTATTACAGTTTCTCATGTTGTGATTACCCCAACTGCAAAATTATTTTCATTGCTACTTCATAACTGCAATTTTGCTTCTGTTATTAATCAAAATGTAAATATCTGATATACAGTATATCTAATATGCAATCCCTGTGAAAGAGACATTTCATCCCAAAGGGGGTTGAGAATATATCAGTAGATTTTAATCATCTCATCTGGGGAAACAAGACTATTTTACTATGTAATATAGATAGGAATCATTACATTGCCAACAATTTTCTGCTTTATCTCTTTCTTGGGTACTTACCAAAAGCTATATAATTAAGAGTCCTTGCAATTCTGGCCTTGTTTCCTACTTAATAAATGAAGAAAATGAATTTTGAGGAATTCACTCAAATTTCCAGTCTCCAAGGGTTATTAGTAATATAATTTAAATTCTAAGGTAGGTTCTTAAACTAACAAGTTTTGGGCCCTAAAGTAATTTCTATTCTGTGTTTCTTGAATCCCTTCCTTCCCACTCAATTTGCCACTTCTAATCAGATATGGAATGGGAGAATTGGAAAAACTAATTTTCTTAAAGGTAGCTATGAAAATAGAGTAGTAATGAGGACATGAAGGTCAATGTAAGAATGAGATTCATGAGCATCAGTGAATGAACTTTTTACATTCATATTCATGAGAGAAGCGCTCTGCCTGGGGTGAAAGCTGTGACACTGTCCTTAATTCACTTCTTCTGGCAGATACACATCCTCTAAACAAGCTGAATTGTTGTCAGGTTCAACAAGAAAACACATGAATGTACGTTGTACAATCCATTAGCTGTGTGCTCAAAGTCAAGCTATTTAATGCTGTTGTTCAAAAAGTTGTCCAAGTAATGTGTGTGTGTGTGTGTGTGTGTGTGTGTGTGTGAGTGTGTGTTTAACTGAATTATATATACAGTGGGGAGAGAGAAATGTGCAAGTCAGAGAGTTTATTACAGTTTTAAAATCGGGGTAGTAATAAGGTTGTGATCCCGCTGAAATTTCTAAGGGTAAATATGGTTTTGGTCTCTTTAGTTGTCTGTTGCTCCAGATTTTCTTTGTTTGGGGCTGCATTAAGTTGATTTGGCACTTAATTAATCAATTTCACAATAAGAAAGTAAAACAGGTGTTCGTAGTTGTTGTTGCTGTATTCGATTTGGTTCCATTGGTCCTCCTGTATTTATGCCAACACCAGGCTGTTTTCAGTACTATAGCTCTGTAGTTGAGTTTGAAGTCTATACTAACAGAACAGCATATAAAATATGGTGTAAAAGAAGTATTTAACAGAGTTTTAAAATGGAGGAGATTAGTTTTCTAATACTGTATCGGCGTAAATAATTGCAAAGGCAGATATTAAAGAATATATATATATATATATATATATATATATATATATATATTATATAAACAAACTTACAGAACTGAGGTTCCAGCGTGGAGCCGTTTTCCCAGGAGGCAGGAAAAAAGGGAGGGCACAGCCTCCACGCACTGGATTTATCCCTCAACAAACGCCGGAGGCAAACCCCGCCCCCTAAAGGGGCTGACTTAACTCTACATAACACCAACTGTCATAGAACAGCACTTAAAAGACCAGCTGGCCTGGGTCTGAAAAGGCCTGGGATAAAACCGGACTCTCTGAACATAGCGGACAATGAGGACTACTGAGAACTCAAGAACAATGGCAATGGGTTTTTGATCCTACTGCATGCACTGGCTTTGTGGGAGCCTAGGCAGTTTGGATGCTCAACTTACTAGACCTGGATGGAGGTGGGTGGTCCTTGGACTTCCCACAGGACAGGGAACCCTGATTGCTTTTCGGGCTGAGGGGGGGGGGGGGGGACTTAATTGGGGGAGGGGGAGGGGGAGGGAAATGGGAGGCGGTGGCGGGGAAGAGACAGAAATCTTTAATAAATAAATTAATTAATTAAAAAAAAGAAGAAACCACGTTTATTTGGCAGAGAAACACTATCTGTTCACATGGACATTTTTAAAGATTCCTGACATGATTATAGGAACTATTTTAATTCTTCAAGGCCATCAGAAAATGCACAGCTGTATTTTTATGGGTAACATCAAAAAATTAGAAAATGAAGTTTAAAAATGATGGTTCCTTTGTGATGATGGCAGGAGGATAAAAGACAGAAATAAAATTTATAAAAAGAAAAAAAAAGTGCATATATTTTATTTTTAAGGTTTCTTTCAATGGTTTTCCGCTTTTAGCACGTGCGTGCACGTGCACACACACGCACACAGGCACATACATTCATCTTATTCTGGATATGAGATAAAAAAGAGTACCTAGGTGGATAATAAAAATAAACATTTAACTTAGGTATTAAAAATCGATTTCATGTGATATCCAAGGAGTAGTGAAGTTAACTACATTTCTCTCTCTCTCTTTTTTTCCCTAGATGTTCCTTGTTTATTTACATATAAAATGGGTTGAGTTTTGGGTTAGAGTTTTCCTTTTTTGTACTATTTCTCTAAAGCAGATTTCTTCATAACAGGAGCATTTCCTGAATTCAAATAAACCATTTTATATGTTACAAATTTGAATGAGTTCAGTAATTACAGACTAGCATGCCTTTTTAAGGTGTTTTTAAATTTTAGAACTCACCACATAAATTATAGGTGATTGTGGGTCTCACAACACTCTCAAGTGTCTTATCACCACACTCAGCATGCCTGTTCCTAGCCATTGTTCTCTTAAAGGCAGAATAAACTTAAACAAGCTAAGTGCATAGCAAGATAGAAGTTTAAGTACATTGTCTCAAATTATCTCAAGGCATATTACTAACTTGATTGCAAGGTCCAACAAGACTTCAATCTCCTTGAAGGCAAGATAATTTCAGAAACTATACAATCACAGATATGACTCTCAGTTACTGCCTCTGCGTAAACCCTGGCATTATTCTACTCATTCTTCAGACTGTGTTACCTTCACTCTATGCATTTCAATTTAAATATTATATTTATTTTTATTGTTGTTGAAAAGTTCATTGTAATTTTTGTGATCTTTGTCAGTTTCATACATGTGTATAGTGTTATTGGATCATATAAACCCTACTCCCACCTACTCTTATCCCCATACACTCCTACTAAAGCCCTGTTCTTCCCAACAGGCTTCCCTACTTTTATTTTGCGTGTGTGTGTGTGCATGTGTGTGCGTGCATCACACTAAATTTACTGGCAGTTAAGCTTTTTCTAATTACCTCATTTTACTCCGACTGCTTATGTCAAAGGATGACACACCATCCACAAACTATTTGGAGTGGGATATTTCAAACTATATCAAGATTCATACACAAGTTTGTAGGTAAACTGAAACAAATGACAATGGACTATAAGGAAGACCAAATAGGTAAGCAAGAGTTTTACAAGAAGTATTCAAAAATAAGATAGTTTTAAAATAGCTAGCTAAGTGTTCCTTTTGGTTCCAAGATTTCTCACATTGTGTGTAAATGACAACATCATTTCTTTAGAAATTATTTTATTTTATTTATTTATTATGTATACAACAGTCTGCCTCCATGTATGTCTGCAGGCCAGAGGGTGCCAGATCTCATTACAGATGGTTGTGAGCCACCATTTGGTTGCTGGGAATTGAACTCAAGTCCTCTGGAAGAACAGCCAGTGCTCTTAAACGCTGAGCCATCTCTCCAGCCCTTCTTTAAAAATTCTTAATGAAAATCAGTTCCTGGTTGTTGATTAAACAATCTCAAGATAAAAGGGAAGCATTCACTTACCTAGGGAATCCAAAGATAAGGATCAATACCCATAAAATAAGCGATAAAGCAAAGAACTAGATTTTCAATGAACAATTTGAACTCTATTCTAATTAGACAAAATTTGACTGTGAGAATAGAAATAGAATATGAAATTTAGGAAGAAACACTAAGCAGCAAGAATGGATAAAGGAGAAAGATATAGAAAAAAGAGTATGAATTCTAAAATTAAAGCTCAAACTTTGACTTATAAATTAAAGTATGGATTTTTCAAAGTAAGATTTGCATCTCAATCAAGAGATTATTTATTAGATATTTTAAATACAAAAAGTATGACTCTACATGTCTCAGCATTATCGCAGCATGAAACAATCTCTGAATTATTTCAGTGATTTGTGAAAATTGTCATCTTCTTCAAATAAATAATAATATTGAATAATAATAAATTTAATTTTATAAATAACTTGTATGTGAAAACAATAAGAGAAGTGAATTTATTTGGAAAAAATAGAAGGAACTAGGATTTTATGAGTCAACCACTATTCATGTTGACAGAAAAATGATGTGATAAAAAATTGATCTGTGATCTTATTTGTGCCGATATAAATCAAACAAGCCATTAGATATTTCTACAGTGTAATGTTTCTATTAAAGAACAATTTGTCATTATTTATCTCACTTTTATTTTGTGAATCTACCACTGCTGTTTTCTGTCTTCAATTTTTTTTTTCTGGAAAACATTGTTTTTGAAATGGCTTCTTCTACTAAGCATAGATGCTAAGACACCATAAGAGACATATTTATATTCGTAAGTATACATACACACACGGAACAAATGGACTTCAGTTTCAATTATACTTTCATAATGTTAAATATGCAATTTACTATACAGTATAACATTGAAAAACTTAGAACATAATGAAGTTATGCAGAGATTCCCTTTGGCCTTTGAATCCATAATCCCTATTGATGCTAATGGGGGTAATAATGTTGCTAAACTCAAGATAATACTTATAAGCATTCAATGTGTTGATATTTATGAAACTTATATACTCATATTCATTAGACAATGAGCACAAAATCAATGTAATGTTCTAATTATTTCATTTAATATATTAATTTCAAATGACCTACAATTTCTCTTTTTTTATTTTTTTAAATTAAATTTTGCTTCTATTTGAGAAAATCAAATTTAAATGAAAAAGGAGGATACGTAAAGAAGGACAGTGAAGAAAAAAAAAACAAAATAACTTTTTGTCCAATGAATTACCATGATCTTTCAGGAACTATTGTTTCTTTAGATGACCTCACAGAATACATATGACTGAAGACTTTCCACACAAATATCAATTTAAATATGATTCCACTAGATTAATTCGCTGTGTTGAACAATATACATATATCACATAATATTTTAATAAATAAAATTGTTTTTATTTTCTCCTTCTAAAGATGAAATACAACCCACTTTTTAATAAAAGAAATCTCATTATGCTTTTGACCACATAGTTGAATAGACATACTCCTATTTCTATCATGAAGAAGTCTATTTGGCCATCAGGAAACTCCCATAGGCAAAGTATTAGGACAAACCCAAATTGCAGTCTCAGAATATCTTTATCCATATAGAAATGGAAAGAAGAATTTCAAATTGTTACTCCTAATCATAACACATTCTAATTAATTTTAGAATAATGGGGCAATACACAGAGATTATAGTGTTAATAAAAGCTTAACCTTATAACAGAAACCCTCAAAGTATTTATAGAGAATACTGAAGAGAGTTAATTATTCAAGTGGAAGAAAAGCTAAAAATCTAAATTCCAGAGATAGAATAACTCAGAGACTAGCAATGTGCTAAGAACCTATTTCAGTTTCACAAATGGAAGAGTCAATTATCCCCACATTTGTGGGTAAAAGGTGTTGAAAGTAGGGAATGATGGAGAACAAATGGTGGGTTTGTCTGGCAAAATTCAGATTCACAGAACAGATTGTACTATTCCACCACAACATAACCCAAGAGAAAGATACAGTGCACCATGCATTTGTCCCTTCTCTCATCTCAGGTGGCAGTATTCCAACAATGCCTTCCATAGGTCATATTCAACTTACTAGAATCTGTTGTGAGTTAGCCCCTGGTTTCCTCCTAACATCCAGCAAACACTTCATTAGCAGTTCTAGACATAAGGGCTTAAGGGTGAATGGCAGTAGACATGCACAGGAGATAACAGAGCAGCCTTGTGCATTGTTGAAAAATGATAATTATACTACTGTTCAAGATCTTATAAAAATAACTGACTGGATTGGATAAATATAACAGAGAGGAAGAAAGGTGAAGAGCAGAAAAAAACAAATGAAATGATTACTGGTCATATTAATAAATATACTTGTTTCAAGAAATGGCTTGCTTGTTTTGAGTCAGGTTTTGTGACACAAATTACTATATTGATTTTTAAGTGTTTATTATTTCAAGACATTTATGGTTTTCTTTCTAAATTATTGCCAATACAGATTGTTAAATTGCATAATAATATAATTTCCTCACTCCATAAAAGATAACATTGTAATTATTGCTATTCTCTCATGCTTCATTATTGGTATTTTCACAAATTATGTCATCTTTAGAAACAATAGTATCAGTGGACTTTCTTTGGGTTCCTGTTTACTTAAATGTCCGATTTGTAATACATGTTTTTTTTTCATTTATGTGAATAGCATACAAACATTTTTTTTTAACAGTAGAGGGACACAGTCTTTCTTTGCAATATGATTTAGCATTCTGTCAATTCTGTATTCCTTGTGAGTAGAATGTGTTTCATAGAGTTGAAATACTGAGATGATAAACTTGGTATTAGTCATTTTTTTCTGGCTTTAATGAAATTTTTTTCACAGAATATATTCTGATCATGGATTCCCTTTCCCCACCTCCTCCCAGCTCTTGTACAACACCTCACCCATCCAGCTCTAGTCGACTTCTTTCTCTCCCTCTTATGAAAACAAATAATCAAAGAAAGCAACAAATCACAATTTAAAATCAAAATTTAAAATAGCAATCAAACAAACTGGAAAATGGAAGAAGAAACATGAGAAACCAAAATATACACTGACACACACAAACCTACCCTCACTCACACTCATGTGCATGCACGTACACACATACAGAGAGAGAGAGAGAGAGAGAGAGAGAGAGAGAGAGAGAGAGAGAGAGAGAGGTACAGACACACACCAAACAAATCATTGCAAGCAAAACATTTCCAAAAATACAATTTGTTGGGAGTAGTGAGACCCCAGATCCTGAATTTCTTATAAACAACTTGTTTTCCGCTGATCTGAGTGCCTACAGCTGCTCTGAGCACGAGAACTTCAGGAGTTCCTGATAGCAGGAGAGTGGTTTCTGGTAGGTTTGGCTGGGGCGTGGCTATCTCTATATAATCTGCCCCTGAACACAATAAAAGAGGCTTTCTTGGAAAATTCAAGGATGAGCCGTGTCGCTGTCTCTCTGTCTGTGTGTGTCTGTGTATTTTAACCTCCAGCCCCCTTGCCCGAAGCTTGGTAACTGGTTTCTAGCGCACAGAACGCAGAGACGGGGGCGCGGTGCGTGACACAATTGAATTATGTGATGGTCATATACCAATGGGCATGGGACCCTTACATATAATTTGAATACTTAACAAGAGTAAGTGCATCTTCTTATAAAGGAATTCAGAATCCTACCATAGGATAATGGCGTTATTTAGAAGTTCAGACATGTGCTCAACCATGTTCATAGCAGGTTTGTTTGTCATAGCCAGAACCTGGAAACAACCTAAATGCCCCTCAAATGAAGAATGGATAAGGAAAATGTGGTATATTTATACACAGCAGAAAAAAAAAATAACGACAACTTGAATTTTGCAGGAAAATGCATGGAGCTATAAAACATTATTTTGAGTGAAGTAACCCAGACAGAGAAAGACAATTATCACATGTACTCACTCATAAGTGGTTTTTAAACATAAAGCAAAGAAAACCAGCCCACAAATCCCAATCCCAGAGAACTTAGACAACAATGAGGACACTAAGAGAGTCATACATAGATCTAATCTATATGGGAAGTAGAAAAAGTCAAAATCTCCTGAGTAAATTGGGAGCATGGGGACCTTGGCTTGAAGGAAGGAGGGGAGAGTCAGGGATGGGAGCAGAGAAATACGTTGAGGTCAATAAAAATCAATAAAAAAAAGTTCAGATAAATGATTGTCTGGAGTCCAGTCGAATATATTGGGTTCTATTTACTATTTTTATGTCTGTATGTATATGAGGGTGAGCAAGAATCCTGGGGATTACTGACCAAACAGCCTCCTTTAATTAGTAAGAAGTAGGAAAGTAAAATGGCAAGCATTCAAGAAAATTCAAAAAGGACAGATTTGCAGTTGTAAGGCCAATGGTTGACATTTTGCCTTTACATAAATGTTCACACATGCACCTACACATTCCTCGAGTCTCAATTCTCTCACTATATGCCTCTTTCTGACTTGCTCACTCACTGTCTGTGTCTCTTCCTGTCTCTCTCTCCAAAACATACAGTATATAATAATAATGATAATGATAATAATAATAATAATGAATCAGTTAGATTCTATGTTTGTGCTTTTCCATAATATCTCTCTTGTTTGAATTTATTTAATTCAATTTTGAATTATATGTCAGATTACTATAATAACAAGGAGTTCAACCTGCTGATCGAGGAATTCGAAAAACTAAAGAGTACCCTCATTTGATGACCTAATTGCTTAGACTAAGTTCTTCTTTTTAACCTGTCTTAAATGAGGATGAAGATTGTTTTCATTGTCTTGATGGTCTGTTATGCTGATTCACTTTTTTGAAAATAACTCAATTATTAAGCATTTCCCCCCATTTTAAAACATTTAACTAGAATGTTCCTCTGAATAATTCATGTAGTCTTTAATGGTAATTGGCTGTAGCACATAGCAGTAGCAATGCAAGTGGATAGAATGAGGTAAGCATTCATTATGATCCGTACCCAGCAGACTCGAAGCTGCAAGCCACAATTGGAAATATCCGGTAGTTCAGTATCATAGGAAAATGAAAAAAAATTATAAATTATTGTAAACTAATTTCCTTAATCTTTGCAGTCTAACCACATAAAGTTCATGCACTTATATCAAAGTATGCACTTCTTTATTAGTCTTGAAGAATATGTATATCTACTAGTCAATTTATAAGTTAATCTTGTGTGTTTTTATCTTTCAAAACTGTAGTATATAAATATCTAATAAGAAATAAAAGTAATCATGCTATAATGAATTAACTTAAGAGCTATTTTTGGCATTTAATACAAATTGTATAATTTCTAGTGTATCACCTAGCTTGGATGGAGGACAGGTTAAGATAATTTGAAAATGCCATAGACAGTTTTGCAAATTAATAAATTAGATTTTTAAAAACCACAGTGTTGTTTCATTCACTGTTGTTGAATTATACAATTGTGTTCCACTGAAAAACTAATCCATTTGGTACATGTTGTAAGCAGAATTTCAGGGAAAGAATTCATCTCCTCTCTTTGGTGCTTCACTGCTCATATGTCTTTTCACAGAACTAACTAGGTTTTATGGGGAAAGATGCAAATCACAGAAAACTTTATACAGTAAAAATATTAAATGTTTACTGACTACCAGAATCAATGATGGAAACATTCTAGAAGAATTCAATTATTGTGAATTAAAACATCTTCAGAAGGAGAGAAAATTTATGATACATTTTTTCCGTTTTATTATTCTGAAAAGATAAAATTGAGCAAGCTCCCTTCATACCAAAGCTCCTGAACCAAAACATAGGATAGGAAAATGACTCTAGAAAGAGCTCTGTGAATAGTAGGAGCAAACTACCTGAGGAAAATGCCTAGTGAAGCTCCCAAAGACATAGATCTGTATCCTTGAAAGCTGGTTAGTCTGTTCTGACAGCTCTGAATCGTCATACATGTGTACACGACTGTACATGACTATCAGTACATACTTAGTAAAGTCAAATTGTTTCCCCAGCGATGTGGCCTAATTGACACCTTTATAGCCTAAGTTGAATACCTCTGAAAATTGCTAAAATTCATAAACTTTGTGCATGACTTAAAATTTAGTTTTAATAAGTATCTCATTCAATGAATAGAATTTTAAACCCAATGGACATCATGTTTTGTTCTAGAAAATACAAATGTGTTCTATTGCTATCCAAATCTTTTACATACTTAATACTGTAGATTAGAGCATACCGACAACTCCGCTTATTTTTGATTTTGATAGTATTTTCACAATCCATATCAAAATTTCCATGGCATTGCCATCAAAATGTATACTTTTTTTTTCATTTCTTACCTGTCATACAACATAGTTCTACTTTTCCCTGAAAATGTTTTCAAATATTCCCTCTATTGTCCAAAGTTATTTTTTAATTTAATTTAATTTATTTATTTATTAAAAATTTCCACCTCCTCCCATCCTCCCCTTTCCCTCCCACTCCCCCCACTCCCCTCCCCCTTGCTCTCCAGTCCTAAGAGAAGGTAGGGTACTCTGCCCTGTGGGAAGTCCAAGCCCCCACCTACATCCAGGTCTAGGAAGGTGTGCATCCAAACAGATTAGGCTCCCAAAAAGCCAGTACATGCAGTAGAATCAAAATCCGGTATCATTATCATTGGCTTCTCAGTCCGTCCTCATTGTCAGCTACATTCAGAGAATCCGGTTTGATCACATGCTCGTTCAGACCCAGTCCAGTTGGCTTTGGTGAGCTCCCATTAGATCAGTCCCACCATCTCCGTGCCTGGATGCACCCTCGCAGTCCTGATTTCCTTACTCATGTTCTCCCTCCTGCTCTTCATTTGGGCCTTGGGAACTGAGTCGAATGCTCCAGTGTGGGTCTCTGTCTCTATCTCCATCCATCGCCAGATGAAGGTTCGGTCTGGATGGTTGTCCTCAGCCTCCAAAGTTGTTTTTATCCTTCTCTTACTCCACTTCACTTGGCTCATAAACGTCATTAGAATGCTTTATTTACATTTTATATGTCCATGTACAAATCTATATGCACACAAATATAGGCCAATGGTCAAACTCAGATGTTTCTTAGATTTCCACCCTTTGTTTTAAGACAGAATCTCTTCTTGGGCTGGCTCTCAGCAAGTAGACTACGCTTGTTGCCCACGGAACCACAATAATCCACTGATAATTGCTCCCACTTGTTGGGGTTGCAAGTGAACATCACAATGGTAGTTTTTTTAATATGAACCTCAGGATCAAACTGAGTCATGACTGTATGGCAAGAATTTTCTTAATCGAACAATCTCTTTACTCCTCCTTTTTATGTTTAAACAAAAACAAGTCATAAAATTTTATCTCAAAATCATAAGAATTGGTGAAGACTCATGCTTATCTAAAAATCTAAACTAGTAGGCAGTCATTTGATCAAACAAGTTTATTTTAATATCTTTAAAGATGTATTGAGATTCTATTAACCTTTGAACTCATAGAGTTAGCAAATTTCCTATATCAACATTTATGATTCTCTTGAAACAAAGACTCGAGTATAAAAAGACAGATTCAATGACATAAAAAGCTTTCTACTTGACTTCTCCATGATATATGGACTTCTGCTTTTCCATAAACTCAAATGAAAACTTTAGATACCTTCAGTGTTGAGTCTGCCACTTTCAAGATAGGATGATAAAACAACTTCTCTCCTACCGGTTACAGATCTTAGGAATTCTCAGCATCCATAATTATTTCAACTAATCCTTTTGTCTAGATATATGATAAATTAATTGATGGGAGATAGATGATAGATATATGATGATAGATAGATAGATAGATTGATAGATAGATAGATAGACAGATAGATAGAGATTATTTATCTCCTCTGGCACAACAAAAATCTCACTGTATATGCTTTGATGCAACTTTGCTGATCTTCATATAAGGTGCATTAAATTGCCATTACTGGCACTAATTTTATCTCTCTCTGCTTGTTCATGCTAAGATGTTTTACTACTGTTCTTAACTTTGACTTTGAATCTACATGTCCTCTATTTAGAAGTCAATTTTCCATAGTATCTGTTTTATTATTTAATTTTATCTTTAAACACATATTTAAGATGATATATTCTGCCCAGAATATTTTATACTGAAATGAAAAAAAAAATTTCTCTTGTCAGTCCCAAGGGCATGAAATCATGGATACATTTAAGCAAATGCTTAATATCTTCTAGCATGCTAAATACATTTTTGTTATACTCAATGGTTATTAACATCTATGACATGGAATTGTATTATATTTATACCTCTGTTAGTTTTACCCAATCACCTGCCCAAGGAATTAAACTCCCACACAGAACATAATTGATAGTTAACAAATCATTGTATTTTCAAGCTAATATTTATCAAAGCTCAGCTGTGTTCCCAAGACTGTTCCACAAACAAATTTTTTTACAAACCCCTAATAAAACAGTTTATATCATTACCTGACTTTCCAGGTAGGAAATGAAAATGTCATTCAACTTGTCTATAGGTCAGACATTAAATAACACTAATGAAGATGATAACTTAGCAGAAATAGTTAAGTTTTCCAAACCGTCGTGTCCACATCAACACAATAACTTAGAACCTGATAAACTGTATTTTGTTTTTCTACATAAGGCTGTTCCTTAACTAAATGCTCTCTCTCTCTCTTTTTTTTTTTTAAAGCAAAGAGCCACATGGCTGGGTACTTTTTCTCAGTGCACCATTCTCATCTTGCTTCCTCTGCATCTGGTTGTCTACTACAGACTGAGCCTTTTCTCTTCCCAGAATTCTCCTAGGCTGGTCACCCCACTATACTTCCTGCCTGGATAGTGGAAAATCAACATTTTATTGAAACAACACTGGTGATAAATCTATACAGGGTAAAAGAGCATTATCCCACCGCATAATTCTATTCCTTTTGCAACATAAGGATTCCTTGTTGGTAAAGGGCTTTTTGTATATCCTCGTATCTTTAGTGCATCCTTCCAAGAATCCCCCCAGTAACTAGAAGTATTCATCATCTTGTTCATGCTAGGTAAACAAGAAACAGCCAGAATTTCAGTTTCCTGGAGATTCACCTGCAGTGCACATATTCTCAATTCATTATCTTATTTATTTATTTATTTATTTATTTATTTATTTATTTTGAGATAGGGTTTCTCTGTAGCTTTGGAGCATGTCCTGGAACTAGCTCTTGTAGACCAGACTAGCCTTAAACTCACAAAGATCCCCCTGCCTCTGCCTCCCCAGTGCTGGGATTAAAGGTATGCGCCACCACTGCCCAGCCTTTATTAATGGCATTAGCCAAAAAGAGCAAATATGCTTAATGAAATAAATATGTAAGATATTTACTGTGTTTAATTTATGGCACATTTTTAACAAGATATTTGGGTCCTCTTTTCATTGTTCTCAATGAGAAAGGGGAAATTGCAGTCAGAGACCAAGATTCTACAACATTAGAGCCACACTCTCTACAGAAACTGATCATGAAATAACTCATAATGACCTCATTTGGTGAGTAAAAGTTCAGTGTCAATTCATCTCTCTTGCTGACACTTTCCACACCAGTAATCCCAAACCAATAACAATCATTATTCTTTTGCATGTATTCATCAAAAAATGTCATTATTTCAGAAAAGCATGTTTGGGGCTTTTTGTTTGTTTCTTTTTTCCTGTCAACTACACTCACCTAGATAAAGTCCTCTGATTATAGACACTAAACACTTCATTGTCATCAAATTGGTTTTGTGTAATAATTTAGGTCTATCTCATTTCCAGAATGTAAGCCCTGTGGAAGCAGATACCATATCAATGTTATTTATTGTTAATCTTAGAACTAAAGACCATGCTAGAAGCATTTCAAATCTTAACTAAACCAGGGATAAACAGTGACTAAATGGACAAATGAGGAATGAGTATTACTTCCTAGAGCAAAGTAGAAGGACATAATTTCCCTGGCTTTCGTTTTTTTTTTTTTGGGGGGGGGGGGGTATCTAGATCTTAGTTATGCAGGATAGGGGACACAGACCGACATGGGTTAGTGAATGTAAAACTTGACAAATGTTACTGAAGAACTAAAACTTGAATTCTATTTAATTTTAATGGATTTAAATTTTATATTGAATAAATAATATAAATAGCTGTTCATATGTCAGTTAATCAGATAGAATAAATAGACAAGCCTGTGAGATGCATGGTACATTTGGGGAAAATCATTATTTTCAACCTGAAGAACATTTACAAAAATAAAAAAAATAGTAAAATTTTTGGCTAGAGAAGAAAACAGAACAAAAAATATAAATTACTTTGAAATATTGCCCTGTCCCCAATATAGTAAATTATTAGTATTTAGTATTTTTTAATCAAAAGACGTAACATTTGCAAAATTTGAAATGAAGTAGTCTTTTTTAGTATTCACTTTCCTCAGAGACACATAGAAAGACTAGAATATACAATAAAGATTATTATTTAATCATTTTACCTCTACTGGTTCCGTGGAAATTGATGTAGGTATTGATTATGATAAGAGTTCCTATGCCCATTTTGGCCTCTATGCTTAAACTTTCTGTGGCATCTTGAATCCTTAAATGTTATATAGACTATATAAATAATTTTAAAAATTATTGTCAAAACAGGTAACTGTCTCCTGAAAAATTTGCTGCATTTAATTTTCCACTTATATTTCAGGCTTCAGCTATAGTAATTCTTTTAAAAAGGTGGTTCTATAACTCACAATAATACATACACTACTTAGGTATGTTGGAGTGTCAAAGGTTAACAATTTATATCAGGTAGATATAGTCAGTACATACTTCTAACTCTGAAAATAGTAAAAGCAACTTTTGTAGATTTGTGTAAATATAAATGAATTTATATAAGTTTTAAAATATGCAACATTTAATCTGTATCACATTTCTTTCAAAAAAAAGAAAAAGAAAAAGAAAAGAAACTGAATAAATCCATTTCTCTCAAACAGTGCAAACAACCTTTGGTTCCCTGAATGTAAGGTTCCATTCAGTTCCCCAAGGATCAGTGCTTTTAGCTTTCAGACTGTGACACTGTTCTTTAAATTGTGGAAGGATAGATGCACAGAGGATTAGGTATAAGAAGATCCAATGAATGAAGAGTATTCTCAATGGAAGTGAGATGAGGCCAATGGGCAGGGATATTCATCTTTATCTTTTGTGAATCCATGTAGTCCACATTGACCTGAACTCATAATCTGTTTTCTTTAGTCTCCAGAGTGTTAGCATTATAAGTGTGTACTAAGACATCCACATTCAACAGAGATATTTCAAAAAAATAAGCAAGAGTAATTTTTAGAGAAAAGTATCCCTCTGAGTACAACTTTATGACTACCACAGTATTTTAATTTGAATGTGGCCTTCAGCATTAAGGTAAATTGACTTTAGGGTTTTAACTTCCATATTGCTACACACAATGGTTACAATATCATTGAATTATGCATGTGACACTTTTTAGATCAGTCAATTACTCAAGGCACTCCATTAAGTTCCTTTCCTAAATGATGACCTTCCCTTTAGAATGCTTGCTTATGTGTCCCATTTGCATAATCATCCACATTTGAGCAGGAACTATTTCATTGTTGCAAGCTCTGTATGAAATTTTGTCTTAACTATACTATGCATTTTTCTTCTTTAAAATTCTTTTATTTTTGAGATTATAATAATTGTATAGTTTCCTCCTTTCCTTCCGTTTTACCAAACCCTCCCCTATACATCTCCTTATACTTCTTTTAATTCATGACCTCTTTTGATTATTTATCATTGTTACACATATATGTCCAAATATGTATATGTAGATATTATATATACATTCCTAAATCTATAAACACAGCCTGCTCTGTCTGTATAATATTACCTTAGATGTATGCTCTCAGTGCTGACCATTTGGTATTGGATAACCAATTGGTGTGCTCCTCACGGAAGACAATTTCTATCACTCTCAGTATTCCCTTGTGGCCTGTAATTTCTTTGTGTACAAATGAGGTCTAATGAGCTTTCTGTGTTCTACTTTAGCAAGTCTCTTGTTGTTGTCTTTACTTAACTAATGTTTAGCCCATCAGATTGGTGAGACAAAAAATAGGCAAGAGACCATTACAGAAAATCACAATCAATCAAAATGCAAATTTACGGAATCTAATCCCAAAGAATATTTCTACAAAACAACTACTGCACCTAAGACTAGGGGAACATTACAGAAGATGGGGAAGAAGGATTATAAGAGCCAGAGGAGTACAGACTGTTCTGACATGTGTCTACTATGTATTTCTTACATAAATTGACCTCAACAATATCAAAGACTCCGCCTTCCACCTTTATGCTAGTAAACTGCATGTTCATTTATGTCACCTATCTTTTTTGAACTTTTGCCATCTATATTCCCAAATTGCTTGGCATCGCCTTGATATGGGACACAAGTTAAAGCCATCAACATAATACAAAGAATACTTAAAACATCCCAGCAGAAGCAGACATAATTTGCCAGGCAATTATAATAGCAAATGATACCACTATCCTTCAGAGAGCACAATCAATGAAACCCGTGCTATTCATGTTACAAATCATCCCTCTCACATATGTCTATGTGGAGGCTGAAAAAATGCAGGTCCGTTTTCACCTTGTCTGACTGTCAGAGAGTCTGGGGACTAAAAGGCTAGATGGCGCCTTACAACTCAGGAGGTGATAGCCTGGCCCCTTTTGAAGTTAAGATAACTAGGTGCCATCCTGGTAGTGGGTGGTCAGAATATACAAATGTACTTCTGCTTCTTCCTTTATAACTATGAGGTCACCTAGGGAAGGGCTGTCTTCAAGGTATATGACTCAGTGCATATGATTTGGGGTACCACACAACCTAGACAACAGAATGCTAATGATTGGGTTCTCAGAGTTGACTGTGTGAGATAACCTTTGTATCATGTTAATGACATCTTTCTTACCTTCTCCCCCAGCTTTTGTTAGCATAAAAGCTGTGGGAAAATAAATGTGGGCAATTTCAGGGCCTGAGTGATTCCTGAAATACCCTCCCGATAGTATCTTATGTTTTCTGTCTCATTATTTTTATGTGTCTTCATATAATTTTTCTATTCCCCAGCCCCTACCTTGGTGAGAGGTGATTTTGTAAAGGCTAGTCCTTGGTATGTCTATGCATTCATCACTTAGTTGATTAACTCCCAGCTCTTCCACCACTACAAAAATGCACACACTTAGATAAAGCATCTGTATATTTTCCGTGTATCTAAAAATTATGTCCATTGTATAATCAGCTATCATAGTCTTATAAATATTAATATTAAGAGTTTCTAAAACATAAAGAGAATAGTGTGGTAGGCAAATGAGAACAACCCTATAGGCTAATGGATTTTAATGTTGGATCGCTGGGTAATGATACTATTTAAAATGATTACGATACTTGACCTTGTTGAAGTAGGTGTGGTCTTGTTAAAGGAAGAGAGTGACTGGAGATGGACTTTGAGGTTTTCAAAGGCCCAAGTCAGGCCAAGTGACTAGCTCTTCCTGCTGCCCACAGTTCTGTATGTAGGACTCTCAGCTACTTCTCCAGTACCATATCTGCCTTCTTGCCACTATACTTCCCACAATGGTAATAATGGACTTCTGAAACTATAAACAAAGAGCAATTAAATATTTTCTTTTTTAAGAGTTGTCACGGTTATGATAACTCTTCACAGCAATAGAACACTTACTAAGGCTACTAGTATGAAAATATGATGAGAAGCCAATTAATCTATTTATATTATAAAATTCAAATATTTGCAAGCTTTCATAATTTTAGGTGCTTTCTTTTTGGAAGTGATAATTGTAAATAGACATGACCAATTTAATACAAGAAAGTGAAAAGTTTAAATTAGACAGCCAAAGGCAATATAAGCATTAATGTGTATGTGTGCTGTGAATATATTAACACACAAGAAGGGGTATCTATTTGGTATTTTATTTTGATATGTTTATTTGCTGAATTCCAAAAATTTTATAAATACTTTCTCTTAATGTTAATAACAGAGTATATCTAAGAGATCTATGCTGAGTATAAATTGACTAGGATTAGAAACTTTACCATCACACTGTGACTTAGTTTTATTGAACACTAAGCTGAAACTATTCTTAGATGAAACACTTTTACTTAGAGATCTCCTACACTAGGTCATTACCTACAACACTATGACCTCAGCTTAACAACCAGGTCACTCCATTATGTGTTTCTTGTCTTTGCATTGTGGATGAAAAAAACATCTGATCTGTTATTTGGGGATGCAGGGAAAAAAATCTTCAGTTATTTGAACCTGTAAATGGGTCAATGTTTTCTTTAAACCTACAGAACCAATATGCTGTAGCAATGCAATGAGGAATGATCCCAAAATAGTGTTCCCCTTTTCTTTCCAAAAGCATCTCTCTATCACTTTGTTATTGAGATGGGGAAACTCATAGCAATAACAAAAATGGCCTATCCTTGTTTTCTATATTTAACATAGGTAAATGACAGTTTAATTTTTACATGGTACTGAGTATTTGACAACATATATCTTCAGGATTATTTTAAGTTTTCAAAGCTACTATATTTCTGAGATAGCTACTTTGTAACCACCATATGACACCAATATAACTTGATGAAAAATATAACATTCACTCTGAAGAAGTAGTTGGCATCATTTTGACATAACAGGTTGTTTGCCTGAATTCAACTTTATTTTACTGATCTAAGCATGACAGGTTCTTGTGTGTTCAGATGGCCTGCAATACATAATTAGAGGGAAGATTTTATGACAACCAGAAACTTACTTAAATGTGTTTCTATTTTATATCATGAGTTTAAAAATTGTTTCAGCACAAGATCTTTATACAGATCACCCTAGTTCACCCTTCTTTCCAAAATTCTTTTTGCAAGGTCAGTTGTGATCTTTTTGTTAATATCTAAGTTATGAGAACTTAATCTATTCTGGCTTTGCTGCCTGTATCATGTGATAAATTGAGACTTTCCTCTTATAATTGAAGCTGACTGGGTGCTTTGGTTCCTTTCTCCATGGCCACCACGTCTCTATCTTTAATTTTTCGAAGTGGGGTTCCATTGTATTGATTCTCTCACTGTCCCAGAACTTGATTTGCAGACAAGGGTGCTCTCAAACTCACAGGAATATGCATGCTTCTGCCTCCTTAGTACTGAGACTAAAGGTGTGCACTACTAAAAGCATGTACTTCCATGCCTGGCTAAACTTTGGTTTGTTTAACAATAACATTTTCTTGAGTCTTTTGTGATAGTTCTGATTGGAAGCAAACTTGCTAATCTTTTTTCGCCTCTTTTGACTTTGGTTTTTCCACAGTCTCAGTCATCGGTGATCTCTCCCAGCCTCCTACCGTGACATGGAAGGTCCTTCTGTCTGTGTGCTGCTTTTATTGGTTAATGAATAAAGAACTGCTTTGAGCCTGTGCAGGGAAGAACAGAACTAGGTGAGAAAAGCTAGGCTGTGTGCTGGGTGAAAGAGGTCAGAGTCAGGGAGATGCCATGGAACCACCACCAGAGTCAGACATGCTGAAACGCTGTTGGTAAGCCACTGTCTCATGACGATAATCAGATTACTGGAGATGGGTTAAATTAAGATGTAGAAGTTAACCAATAAGAAGCTAGAGCTAATGGGCCAAGGAGTAATTTAAATAATGTGGTTTCCATGTGATTATTTAGGTCTGAGCTAGTCTGCCAGCTGTAAATCAACAAGCCACTCTCTCCTTTTATACTTCTATATGTTCTGAATAATAAATCAAATATAACAAATATAACACAAATTAGATTTATGATATAACCCAAACACAATACTATAAGTGATGGCACAGAGAAATTGCCAATCAAAATTGCTCCATGAGCAAAAGAAAGATTTACTGGGGATCAAACATCCAAGACCACTGAAGAAGTGCCAGGGGAGGGGAGGAGCAAAATGATAGAAAAGCAAGCTAATTTTATATGACAGTCAAGAGGTGGGGATCTGAGCAAGCTGTTCTGGATTGATATGGTAATAGGTACCCTTGCCAGAGGTAATTGTCCTCAAGAAGAAGATTAACAAAGATTCCTGGAGGATTATGGGTGATTCCTGAAGAATAGAAAGTGCCTTAAGAGATGCGTTATTCCAGTAAATAGAAACCTTTAAGTTTCTTTACCCAGTAACAGTCTTGTTTACCCAGGCCCAGTCCTTCAGACTAGGACACTGTAACACACACTACAAGTTCAGGAGAGGGGGTGGTGTGTACATGACAGCTATGTTTCTCCTATTTTCTTTTAAAATAAATATTTTATTGAAATCCTATGCCCACACAAATACATGCAACACATATCAGGGAATGTATATTTTACATATAAGAGCTGTTAAGTTTTTATTTAAGCCAAAATCAGAAAAAAATCATCTCAAAGTTAAGAATTATATTTCCAAGTTCTTGATGAGTAGTTTTGTGCCTGGGTCTTTTTGTGTCCCTGGGAAACTTGATCTTTTCTAGGATGAGAAGGTGGATCTGGGGAAAAGGGGAGCTGGTGGGGGCTCAGGAAGGTATATAAGAAGAGAAAATTGTGGTCAGGACAGAGTATAAGAGAGAAAAATAGATAATTTTTAAAACATCCTTCCTGGGTCTCTTTGTCAGTAATCCACAAATAGTTAATAACTATTTTAATTCCAGACAATGTCGGCTAGCTTCACTTAATACTTTTAAATATAATAAAAATTCTACAATCTACATTTCTCTGGGCTTGGCTTGTTTCATTCATTACTAGATCTTTGAGAGGTAGCCATTTCCACATAAATACTGCTATTTATTATATTTAGATGGCTGTGTGAAACATTCTTGCATGAATATTTATAACATAGTTCTCCCACTGGTGAACATTTGCAATGTATAAGAGTCAGGAATTGTTATGCAAAATATTAGTACAATGCAAAGCATTTTTCAGCCTCTTTTGTTATCGCACAGATTCCCTGAACCAGTATTGTGGGAGTCTTTCACAGATCTCTTATCACTCCAGACTTTCCCACATTACCAGAGAAAACGCTGTCTTGAGATCCAATGGAGACTGAAAGTTCCACTACTCACGTTCTCATTCATGTCTGCGGATAGGTCTAGATTTTCCCAGCTGTTAGAGATTCTGATTACTTAGCTCATGATTTCTCCATAAGATTTTCAATGTATATCATTTTTTTTCATCTACAGATAAAAATAGATGAAGAGGCACAAGAATATTCAGATTTTGATTTTAATTTTAATGTTTTGATTTTTAAAATAGAGTTTTAATTCCTTGTACCAACTTATACCTATTTTATCCATGGAGGGTGAATCCACACACAATTATGTTCATTTTAGATCAAAATGTTAAAATACAGTGACAGTTTGAGCTGCTTGATTCCATGAGAATGCCTCTTCTACTTTCTTTCCTTAAAGATCTGCTGATTTAGTGACCTTAAAGATAGTTGTCATTCATTTCATTTGTATTATGAAGTCATAGTTAACCAATGCTCCATGATCTATGCCCTATGACATATAGTGAAGTAATTTTGTTCAACATTGAATTCTGATATTAGCTAGTATGAGTCCCAAGAGGCAATCTAGAACGTCTGTAGAAATATATCTCAAGGGAAACATTACATTCAGAGCAGGCCTGGAAAGTTGAAACTGTATTTATAAGCAGAATATAGAATATTAAACTTCATGTGTCTCATTTTTATTAAATGTTAGCAACTATCCTATAAATTTATTGTTACTATTTCTACCTAAATTGAGTTGATCATTCTTGTGAATGAACTGCGAGGGGTGTGTCCACCCATTGAGACAGTGGGACTGATCTAATGGGAGATCACCAAGGCCAGTTGGACTGGAACTGATGGAGCATGTGATCAAACCGGACTCTCTGAATGTGCCTGATGGTGAAGGCTGACGGAGAAGCCAAGGACAATGGCACTGGGTTTTGATTCTACTCCATGGTCGGGCTTTGTGGGATCCTAGTCTGTTTGGATGCTCATCTTCCTGGACCTGGGGGCAACAGGGAGGACCTTGGACTTCCCATAGGGTAGAGAAACCTGTCTGTTCCTTGTACTGGAGAGGGAGAGGGAGGGGGAGTAGGGGGAGGGGAGGGAAGTGGGAGGAGGGGAGGAGGTGGAAATTTTCAATAATAAATAAATAAATAAATAAATAAATAAATAAAATGCTCTGTTGTTAGTATATTAATTTTACACATTAAAAAGAAGCACTTAGTCTCTTTTCATTAGAATTTTCATAGTGTGCTATCAATACAATGAATGGGGTTTGAAAGAATAACTTGTTTTGAATTGGTTATTAACTAATATATCTTCAGTTTTGAGATACGATCTAATGTTCTGTAAATGCTATACAACATCATAAGAAATTATAAGCTTAGACTCTACAAGTTGACTTTATGTTTAAAGCAAATCCCATTCCCGAGACCCACATAGTATAAGGACAGAAATGACTCACAAATGTTGTACTTGACGTCCATATTCACATTGTGTTGTTTGTGTCCCAACCCCTTCACACAATTAAAAAAAAAATACATAAAAATTAAATAAATGTAGGATTAAGAATATACACATTTAAATTGAACATAACAAACACTTAAAACAAATTTCTTTGTTCTGTAGCTCATGGCAGTTTAATTTTATGCACGTGATCTATTTTCTGTTCTGTATTTGAAAAATTCTTTGTAAGCAACAGACTCTATTTGTATTTGGTCATATTGGCCCTTATATAAAGTTAAAGTTTGGAAAATATGTGAATAAAACTGATTGATGGTAGGCAGAGAAGTTGCATAGGTTAATGACATATTTTAATGTTCCAATTGGGTGATTTTGCACATCTTCAAAATACCTCACCCCAGTTGAGTGACATGCTGCTAGCAGCAAGCTGACAAGGAAAACAAAATGAGGCTATTCTGGTTAGAGCACAATTTGTCTCAGGACAGAAAATATAAGAGAAATGTATGATAGCATTACTTAGCATTTGAATGTCTCATTATTTTTCTTAACTAATGATTCTGAATAAAGGCATATAGAAATAGTAAATGGAACAAATCTTGATAAGGTTTGCTCTTCTTTCACACAATTTCACTGTATCACAATAATGAAGTATTTAAATAAATTCAGGAAATATTATCATGATAAAGCATCTATTCTTTTAAGTTTAAATATGAAACTAAATATTCTTTAGGGCTTGCTAACATGTCTCTCTGCTTGACTCAAACAACCTAAAGAATCATTTCCACATGCTCAGAAGCAGAATTTGTGTTCCATGGCACATTTGCAATAACTTCATCATTACCCACACAATGAGAAATCAGAGATGTGGCAGAAATTTAAAGATGATTCCATTGAATTTGGATTGAAATTGAAAGGCACACAAACACACACAAATTTTTGTTTCTCTGTATCTAAAAGTTTCCAAGTCACAGATGGACTAATTCTAGCTTTGGATGTTCGTAGGCAATTAATTTTATTGTTAAGTATATTTTTATAGCTTTAAATTATCTAAAGAGATTATCAAATACCTGCTTTATGGTAATAATTTATTATTGATTGCAAAAAGTGTATTGATGAAAGAAATGAAAATAAGAACTCTCTTCCCTGCCGTTGTTGGTTTTACATTTTTGGGGAGCCTGCCACGTGACTCCCAAATAAATCCTTGCAGAGAATTATTATTACTTTTAAATGTCCAGTCTTAGTTCTACTTATTTCGTATTAGCTTTGTAAAACTTAAATTATTCCTGATTGCCTTTTCTCTCTGGGCATTTTTCTTCTATTACTTCTATATATCTTACTTTCACTGTGACTCAGTGGCTGCCTGGGTGGCTAGGTGACTGGGCATCTAGTCCCTGGCACCTTGCTCTTCTTGTTTCTTCCTTTCAAGCTCCTTGATATCTCTCTCTCCTTTTCTCTCTTGTTCCTTCTTCTTATCCTCTCTACCTGCCAGCCCCACCTATTCTTTCTCCAACCTCATTATTGACTATTCAGCTCTTTATTAGACAGGCAAAGAAGCACAACTTCACAGAGTTAAACAAATGCAGCATAAGCAAAAGCAACACATTTTTACATCATTAAACAAATATTCCAGAGCATTAACAAATGTAACACACCTTAAAATGATATTCTACAACACTTTCTGTTAATAAAGCCTGGAACACTTAGACAATGACTTTTGCCTAGTGAGGATTTCTCTTTGGTTTAAAAATAACCCCACTTTCAAAACTTGTCATAAACAAAATGTGTTTTTTGGATATAAGACCTAGAGGCTTGATTGAAAATGAAGAAAGACACTGTTCCTATAACAAAGAATTATAATATGAAAATGAGATTGCCTGGTTACTCATATACACATTATAATTTGAGAAAAAGTCATAAATGTCTTATTATATATTTCAGTTCTTGAAATTTCTCGATATTAGCTATACACTCAGTCTTTTATATTATTTTTCTGTTTAGATACAATTTATATCTACTTAAGTGCATAGACTTTAAGTGAACAATGTAATCACTTTTGATAAATGTATATTCAACCATATTATCAACATCACAAAAGTTATTAATATTCTCATTAACTGACACAAATTCTTTGAACTTCAGGCAAACTTTTCAATGCTTTGTATCACTAAAAACTTATTTTAATATGCTATATCAATATAAAACTGGGATAGTTTGATATATGTTAATTTTGAGTTTATTTAATCCAACATAAACATTTTTTCAATTTCCCCATGTTGTTAGATATTTGAGCAATTGGTTAGCTTCCATTTCTCAGTACTCTTCTGTTATGTAAATATAACACCATTTGTTTGCCTGTTCAGGTTGTTGTGGTGTATTTAGGCTTTTCACAGTTACTGGCTGCCATAAATATTCTTGACTAGTGAGCTCTACTAACATATGTTTTTGTTTCTCTTAGGTCCACACCTAGAAATAGAATTACTTTGTAAGTGTAGATACAGTATAAATATTTCCCGTGTGCTATTATAAAAATATTCAAACACAGAGAAATTTAGAATGCACTGTACAGTGACCATCACTACCTTCCAGGATTTTCTAGAATTTGCCACTAATATTTGACTATAGTTCATTTGTTACACATTAATCAATTTGGCTACTTTTTGTTTATGGTTCCATCTTGGTATTTTATAAACTACAGAGATAATTATAATTCCTTTTTAATACTTCAATGATCGTGTAACCAGTTTCTTAGTAATGTTATATTGTTTTTAAAAAAACATGACCACAGCAACTCTTCTAAAGGAAAACAATTAATTGAGACTGACTTACAGATCAGAGGTTTTAGTACATTCTCATCATGGTAGGAAGCGTGGCAGCACACAGGCACATATGGCACTGGGTAGCTGAGAGTTCTTCATCTTAATCAGCGGGTAGCAGGAAGAGACGTGAGCAACGGGGCCTGTATTGGATATCTGAAATCTCAAAGACTTGAAGCAGTGACTCACTTCCTCTAAAAAAAAAAAAAAAAGCTACTCCAAAAAGCAAGCAGGGTTCCCTGTCCTGTGGGAAGTCCAAGGAACCCCACCTCCATCCAGGTCTAGTAAGATGAGCATCCAAACTGCCTAGGCTCCCACAAAGCCAGTGCGTGCAGTAGGATCAGAAACCCATTGCCATTGTTCTTGAGTTCTCAGAAGTCCTCATTGTCCACTATGTTCAGAGAGTCCCACAGGACAGGGAACCCTGATTGCTTTTCGGGCTGAGGGGGGAGGGGACTTAATTGGGGAAGGGGGAGGGAAATGGGAGGCAGTGGCGGGGAAGAGACAGAAATCTTTAATAAATAAATAAATTAATAAAAAAAATTTAAAAAAAGAAAAAAAAAAAGCTACTCCAACAAGGCCATGCCTCCTAATGGTGTCTCTCTATATGAGTAAATGGGAGTGATTTTACTCAAACCACCAAATTCTACTCCGTGGCCCCATAGGCTTATAACTATATCTTTTTTTTTTTATTTTTACTTTTTTATTTTTCGAGACAGGGTTTCTCTGTAGCTTTTGGTTAGCTTTTGGTTCCTGTCCTGGAACTAGCTCTTGTAGACAAGGCTGGCCTCGAACTCACAGAGATCCGCCTCCTGAGTGCTGGGATTAAAGGCATGCACCACCACTGCCCAGCTTATAGCTATATCTTAAGACAGAACTACATTCAGACCAACATCAATAGTCCCTTTCTTAGTTAGGGTTTCTATTGCTGGGAAGAGACACCATGACCATGGCAACCCGTATAAAGGAAAAGGTGTATTGGGGTAGCTCACTTGCACTTCAGACCTTTAGTCCATTTTTGTCGTGGAGGGACATGCAGGTAGATAGGTTGCTCGAGAAGCAGCTATAGTTAATATATTTTGATCTACAGACAAAGAATGTGAAACACTGGGCATATTTTGATACTTTGAAGCCTGGACAGTGACAAACTTCTTCCAATAACGCTATACCCATTCCAACAAAGTCATATATCCTAATAGTGCCACTCCCTGAGTTTGTGGGGGATGTGATAGATAATCTTGGTTGTCAGCTTGATTTTATACAGAGTGAGCTGCATTCCATTCGTGATCCAATCTTGAGGCAGAAAGACAGCATGTCTTTGATCCCGATCTTGAGTCCAGAAGACAGAGGTTTAGATATGACTCTTGAGGTGGGAAAACACATGCTTTTAATCCAGATGTTGAGGTGGGAACACCTTTAGATTAAAGGCATATCTTTTTATTTTATTTTATTTTATTTTATTTTTAGTTGTTGAAACAAATTTCCACCTCCCCCCCCGTTTCCCATTTTTCTCCCCCTCCTCCCACACATCGCCCTTTCCCCCCACTCCCTTCCCCCTCTCCCCACTCCTCTCCCTCTTCCCCCTCCCTCTGGAGACTGAAGAGCAGTCCAGATTCCCTGCCCTGCGGGAAGTCCAAGGTGCTCCCACTTCTATCCAGGTCCAGGAAGGTGAGCATCCACGTAGGCTAGGCTCCCATAAAGCCAGTTCTTGCATTAGGATCGAAACCTAGTGCCATTGTCCTTGGCTTCTCTTCAGCCTTCATTGCCCGCCATGTTCAGAGAGTCTGGTCTCATCCCATGCTTATTCAGTCCCAGTCCAGCTGGCCTTGGCATATCTTATATCTAGGTAAAACCTTCTGCTGGAAACCTATATAAGGACCTGGGAAAAGGAAGGTGTTATTTATTCTTCATCTGCTTGCCCTCATCTAGTCAGCACATCTATTCCTTCACTGGCATTGAAGTCCACTTTATCAGGATTCCAGTATATACAGAAGTCCTAAGACAGTCTCGTGGGACTGAGCAGCCACTTGATTCTTGAACTTTCTATTCACAGCTAATCATTGTTTGACTGCAGCCCACAATTTATTCATATATATATATATATATATATATATTGTCATAAACAAAATGTGTTTTTTGGATATAAGACCTAGAGGCTTGATTGAAAATGAAGAAAGACACTGTTCCTATAACAAAGAATTATAATATGAAAATGAGATTACCTGGTTACTCATATACACATTATAATTTGAGAAAAAGTCATAAATGTCTTATTATATATTTCAGTTCTTGAAATTTCTCGATATTGGCTATACACTCAGTCTTTTATATTATTTTTCTGTTTAGATATATATCATAGTAAAGGAATACTGGACAGCAATAAGGCCAAAAACCAGCAGGATAAACTTCAAACACTGCATCTCTGTGCCTGGTGTCAAAGCACTCTTTAGATCTGCAACTCACTTCAACTTTGCTGAGTGCAATACACTTCTTTCTGCTGCACTGATGCCAGCCCCTGTAATCACCTCCCTTTGCAGATATTCCATTACTCTGGCACCACCACCATCTTGGGGTCTCCTAAGCATTTCTGGCTTTGTTATACCCAGATCATGAAATCTCCCCCAAAAACCAACTAGGAGACTGAATCATATATGCAGACGCAAAGAACCTTTATTCTTACACAAGTTCGCTAACTCAGACTCTGTGTGTCCAACATATTGGCGTGATTAGAGAGCCCCAAGCTCAGTTCGGATTGGGTTTTTATAATATCAAAGGTAGGGGTGAGGGATTTCTAAGGTTCAGGACTTCTGATTGCCTAACATTTTTCTAGGGGTGTCCTGGTGAAAAGGATGGGCGTGTGCTGGCCGGTGATCCTGTCTAAAATGATTGGATCATTAAGAATTTCCTTTAGATGATTGGTTCCTGTGTGGTGCCTGGGTAGTCTGTGTTCTTTCTTGAAATCAGGTCTTGTCTTAGGATAAACTACTAAGACTCAGACTATTTAGCTTGTCATGGCAACTTCCCATAGTTTCACCTTCACAGCTTCACTCAGTGGCCTTGCTAAGCCTCCAAACTGACACTTGCCTAGCGACTGCTGTTTTCCTTAGTAACAGAGGGAGATGCTTCTTTCTTGTGATCCTGATTCTAAAGCCAGAACCACATGGCCAAAGCTAGTAAGTTCTGCTTGCTCTCACTGGTATATGGTTCCCTCATACACATATTTTTCATCAGCTTTCTGTTTTCAGTGGTTTCCTTCATTGCCTAAAGTTGGCTGTCCTGGAACTTGTTTTGTAGACCAAGCTGGCCTCGAACACAGCGACCCTCAACTCTTGCCTTCTTAGTGATGACCTACACGTGACCCTAAGTCTTTTTTTTAATTCCTTTTCACAAGTATAGAGCTTAGCTAGTTGGGGTCTTGCTCCGAGGTCACTACTCCCCTTATTCTTTATTCCACTTATTATTAGACTGTTTACACTTCATGCCCTTTTTCTTGTCAAACTCTACATTTTTATTTTTATTTTTTTTAGATAAGGGCAGAAAACAGCCACATTCTGTGCCAAAATAACATCACACAAATGATTTCTAGGCCACGTCTTTAAATTCTTCTTCTCTGACACGTCTTGAGTTAGATCCCTACAGCTCAAATCACCCTCAATACCTCTGTTTTCCATGCTCCTACAGTAAAGCTATTTAACTATCACTTCATCTATCCAACTGCTTTTCTATTTCGAAGTCCCAAAGTCTGCATTCCTCCAAACGAAAGCACGTTCAAGACTATCACAACAATAGCCTATTCCCTGGTACCATCTTCTTTCTGTCTTAGTTAATACTCCATGGCAGCTCTTATAAAGGAAAATATCAACTAGGCTGGTTTACACTTCAGAGATTCAGTCTATTATCATCAGGACAGGGAGTATGGCAGCATTCAGGTTGACAAGGTGCTGGAGAAGTAGCTGAGAATTCTACATCTGGATTGGCAGGAAGCAGGATAGGACTCCTAGTTTGAGCTTCTTAAGGCCTCAAAACCCACTCATAGTGATACACTTTCTCCAACAAAGCCGCATCTCCTGAGAGTGTCACTCCCTCTATTTTCGTTCAAACTGTTATAGCTAGCAAATACAGTCATTTATTTTTTCTTGTTTTTCAGGACAGAGTTTCTTCCTGTAGCCCTGGTTGCCCTGGATCTAGCTTGAAAAACCAGGCTGGCCTTGAGCTCCTGCTTTCTGAGTGCAAAGATTGAAGGCATGAACCACCACCAACATACTGCAAATCGTATCTTTACATATACATTTTATTATTAAATAAAATGGACACAAAAGAAAATGAATATATCAGTACTGGTAGATATAAACATTTATTTCTTTAAGTTAATTTTTCCTTACTGAGCATTTGTATTATTTAGAAAATCTCTTTATGCTTTTATTCTCTCAAGTCCTTTTTGAATCCATTTTGGAAGCAAAATGTCCTAGGGATTTTTCTCCAACAGCCAGATATTTTGGCTGGAAAGACCCATATGAGAGATTATTTATACAACTGTTTATATCAGTTTCTGTCTTTTCTATTATTCCATTTACCTCAAAATTGCTCAATTTCATTACATTGGTTAGTAATGGCTCCCTTTTCATGGTTGAAGAAGGCTTTGTTATATAGCCAAATTGTAAATTGGCTTAGCCTTTTAGCTACTCAGGCAAACCTGGGATGGACCCTTTCCTGATTATCTTTAAAAAATAAATCAAAGTATAAACTCATTGAGACTTTCAGGATTATGATTTTTACATAATTTTATTTTCATTTTTCTTCATGGCATATCTAGAAGTGGAATAATTTTGAGACTAAAGTGAGTTTATGTTTGTTTCTGCCAGAACTTGTTCTAAAATGATGCATTCTTCCTAACATTTGGTGTTGTCAGCCGGCTTTATTTTAGTCATGCGTGTAGGAGTGTAGCCATATAATACTGTAGTTTCCATTTTCATTATCCTGATGATTCATGATATAGAGAATTTTTTATGGGTGTACTGACCATTCATACATTCTGTGTGAGGCGGGGAAACGAATATATTCCATTTAAAAACCTGGGTTCATTTTGATGGCTTATTTTCTAGTTATGTGAAAAACATTTGTGTGAGTGTGTGTGTATGTGTGTGTGTCTAGGTGCATATTCTTACCAAATACACAGTCTAGAAGTTATTTGTATCAATCACTCACTTATTCTGTTTAGACTGTCTTTTATTAGTAATTTAATATTTATTTAACATAATTAAGGCTTTCATTTACATGCCTTGCAGTCAGAAGACATTGTTTTTACATTTATTGTTTTGTTTTGTTTTATTTTTCAAGACAGTATCTTATATAGCTTTGGTTGTCCTTCAATTATTTATTTCATTCCTCCTGGCCCTACTTGCCAAGTTTTTGGATTACATTCTTATAGTAGTACTATGCCTGACAGACTTAAAGATTATAGACTGTCTTCATACTTTGCTCTCTGATCTATGGCACCTGATCTTCAGTATGAGGAAAATTTAATTTTGTTCCAAATAATTATCAAATTTTGGAGGGAACAATTTTCAGAAAATTGGTGCCTCTTCCTTTTGAAGTGCTTTGATTTTTGTGTTAAAAGTATCTGCTGAAATAAGTCCTGAACAAGACAGACAGCAATAAACATGCTAATGTAGAACTAGGAAATCTTCTGGACCCTCAATCCTAGACAAAAAACTACATGCAAGTAAGGAATGTTGAGAGCAAGAAAAACAGTTATCCTGAGGAAAGGCTACCCAATTTTTTATCCAATGCCAAGTGGTCAGTCCTGAAATCATATACATACAAGATTATATAGATTGATATATAGGAACTATATATTAGGAATATATACATATATATATATATTTATATGTCTGTGTGTGTGTGTGTGTGTGTGTGTGTGTGTGTGTGTGTGTGTTTGTAATATTACCAGATATAGGTAGTCAACATGCTCAGTCCATATATACTATTTAGGTATATATTACTAAGTATATGATATATAACAAAAGTATTTGTATTTATATACACATATCTGTAACTACTTAAATAAATACATCTTCTAAATATAAAAGATAGCAAATGGAGGGTTATATGAGAAGGGATAGAGGGAGGAAAAAGAAAGAAGAATATTCTAATAATATTTTATTTTCAAAGAAGATTTTAAAAATCAATGGACCACATATATGCACTGCCTTACTCTATTAAATTTATAAATATTTTAAATTTTTCAATAATGCTAATAGCATAGCAAACATAGCTAAACTGCTTATAATGTAAGAACCAGAAAGCAACATAGAGACTCTTCCTATAGCATTTTAATTTTAATTTATTTTAATACATGCACTTGTGCTAGGTATCATTTTAAGTTCATTTTATTAAAAATAGTGAATTTATGAAATTAGCATGTACAAAGCCACAGATCCCTCGTTTGTCTTTGTATAATTTTCTCAAAGTAGTGTGCTTATACAGAAATTTTAAGACACATTCCTTTATGAAATGTGAATTCTCAAAACTAAATTTTTATCAAATGGCCCCCAAAAATATTATAAATGTATTCATATATATTTTATATATATATCATTCAAATTGAAATACTCTTTTTATTTTATTAAAAAAACTATAATTCATTTTACATACCAATCCCATGTCCCACTTCCTCCTTTCCTCCTGTTCCCTTCACCTTTCTACCCCAACCCCCATCCACGCCTCAGAAAGGGTAAGGAACATTGCTTTGAATAGGACGAAGGCACTTCCTTCTATATCTAGGCTGAACAAGGAATCCTTTCCAAGAAACTGGGTTCCAAAATGCAAGTACAAACAGTAGGGATAAATCTTGGTCCCCCTGTCAGTGGCCCCACAGTCTGCCCCAGCCATACAACTGTTACCCACATTTTGAAGGCATAGTTTGGTCCTATACTGAATCCCTCACTGTCAGGCCAGAGTTGGAAGGCTCCCTTTAACTCAGGTAAGCTGTATTAATGGATATTCCCGTCATGGTCTTGACCTCTTTGCTCATATTCTCGTTCCTCTCCCACTCTTTGACTGGACATTGGGAGGTCAGCCCAGTGCTCCACTGTGGATCTCTGCCTCTCCTTCGATTAATTGCTAGATGAAGGTTCCTTCGTGACATTTAAGATAGTCATTAATCTGACTACAGGGCAAGGCCAGCTCGAGCATTACTATTGCTTAGGGTTTTAGGTGGGGTCATCTATGTGGATTCCTGGTAATTTCTCTAGTGCCAGGTTTCTTGCTAGCCCCATAATGACTCCCTCAATCAAGATATCTCTTTCCTTGCTCTCCTTCTTTGTCCTTTTCCCATCTTGACCACCCATTCTCTCAAGTTCTACAACCCGCTCCACTTCTCCCCTCCTCCTCCCCTTCTGTCCTCCCTTCTCTCCCCACCTCCATGCTTGCAATTTTCTCAGATCTTGTCTATTTTCCTCTGATCTCATTAACTAAAAATACAATTACTTATATTTTGGTATTATGTGTATTTATTATATTTATTATCTTCATTATCTTCACGAATAATCAAAACAACTAAATAAGTGAGAAACAGTTTCTTTTGAAATGTGTGATTTTTCAGATAATGTAGCAATTATCTTGATTGTGAAATTGAAGACAGGTAATCAAGATCAAACAATGCAAATATTTAAAAAACTGACATACATAAGAGCTAGTTATTCTCCTTCCATTTTCTACTTTTAATGTTAGTAATAAAGGAATTCTGTAATTTTGTATATACATGATATGCTTACTGTTCTTACAATCATGAAATATTTATCAAAGGACACTTAACAACTACTGTTTATTATTTTTATTTTGTTTGATTAATTTTTTATGGTACTAGGAACATAGTTACTTGAGAACAAGGGCTTCATTCATATTTAGTATGGTCAATTCTAACTTACATCCCTAGAACTCAATGAATTTGTTTTTGATCAATGAAATCATTGTGTCTCAAAAAAGTTAACACACTCTATTCAGAGTTATATAATTAATAGTAATGAATGGGTATTCAGATCCAAATAACTTCTTCAGCTTGAGATGAAAATGTAAGAACACATCTACTTTAAATACATGGCTAATTTGAAGGACTTATTTATAAGTACTTTCAAAATAAAATCTTTAAATTGGTTGTTGTGTCACTATATGTCTCTATGTCTGTTGTGGGTTTTTCTATCATGTTTGCATTTTTTCAATGAATATATGTTATTTGTAATAGTTACTTGATGTTTATTTTGTGATAAGGAGATCAGGCATCTTAAGTTTTTCTATTTCTTCCAATTTTTTTGGTTTGTTTTCATTTCTATAGGATTCTAATCACCTTGTATTATTTTATTTTCCTAGAAAAGAGCTTCATAATGCTCTTGACTAGCAAAAGGAAGAAGAAAGTGTTAAGATTGATGAAGAAATCATGTATTGAAGTCATGGCAAACAAAAACAAGACTTTAAATTTAGAAACAAATTTCATAATTAAGTGCCATTGTTTGCTTCTGGGTGAGGAAACTTTTGTTTCCTCCTATGGAGTGTAAATCAATAGGTCGACCACACTCTAGGGTAAGCCCTATGCTCTAGAGGACTTGGTCAAGAAAATGGACTCCATTGATTTTGTTTGATTGTTTAGTTTGTAACGATTTTTGTTTGTTTTCTTGTTTTGAGAGAAAAAATACTAGTGCTGGGTATATTCTTTTTTTTCCCATATATTTATTTATTAAAGATTTCTGTCTCTTCCCCACCACCTCCTCCCATTTCCCTCCTCCTCCCCCAATCAAGTTCCCCTCCCTTGTCAGCCCATAGAGCTATCAGGGTTCCATGCCCAGTGGGAAGTCCAAGGACCACCCACCTCCATCCAGGTCTAGTAAGGTGAGCATCCAAACTGCCTAGGCTCCCACAAAGCCAGTACGTGCAGTAGGATCAAAAACCCACTGCCATTGTTCTTAAGATGGGCCTCTGCACCAACTCAAATAATTCCAATCAGACCAAAATAGACCGAATAAAAGATGCCTATATTTAATACAGTGCTCCTAGGTGGCCAGGAGTATGGTGAGGGGAAGAGAGGGGAGAGACTATGCAAAACCCAAAAGCATGTTTTCCTTCTCTGGGAGGCAGCCTAAATAGCCTGTGGGAGTGGTCCATTGCTTGGCGGGCTTTTCCAAAGGTGGAATCTAGACCAAGACATATCCAGGGGGAGGGGGCTTCCGAAGTTGGATGCCCGGTATTACATTCCAGACTCTTTGTATAAGGGGTGACAGGGAGCTGAGGTGATTCTTATGGCCAACATTTTAGGCTCTCTTTGAATAAAGGGCATCGGCTCAAGTCTAGCTACTTCCTGTAGGCATGGGACAATGTGGGAGAGGGGGGAGCTGGGAGTTGGTGGGCTTACGATCAGCGAGAGGTGTGGCTGGAGCAGCATCTGGTTTAATGTCATCCTGAAGTCCCCAGACAGCTGCTTTTTGATGTAGATGAGAAGGCAGGTGGCTAGGAGAAAAAAAAGTATTGTTATTATTGGCCCTATAAAATGAAGCTAGCCATGGGAGGTCATTAACTGCCACAAAGAATGGGACAGGGAAGTATCCTAGTTGTACAGGTGAGGCTCAGGTGCATAATCGGGACATAATAGCAGATGCAACCAGATTTTAGTTCGTAGGTGTCCTTGATCCAGGAGAGTTGGTACCAATGGTGAAGTTTCAGATGCTGGTGCAGGTTTTGACATTGTCTGGGGAGTACGTTGTCTTGGTCCAGACAGTAAAAGTAACCTGTAAAATATGTTTGAAACTGCATGGGGTTAAAACAGGCTCTGGAAGCTATTAGTCTTTATCAGACCATATTTTTTTGATAACTCAGAACTTTTTCTTGGAACCTGTAGGTATCTCTAAAAGAACTGGAACAGATTTACATCTTGGTGGCATAGCAAAAAGCTATTGATTTTGGTTAAAGGACAATTAAAGGGAATTGGGAACTCTGGATTTTTAGGATATACCTGAAACCTGTTAGTCCTGGACTATGAAGCCTGTTAAAGAGGCACACCTCTCTGTATTTTAGCAGGAAACTTCACAAATAAAGTAATGAGCTACCAGTACCTTAAGTCATCAAATGCCATTAGACAGACAATTTTAAGATACAACTAAAACCTGTTAATTCTGAACTATAGAGCCTGTAAAAGAGGCATACCTGCTTGTATTTTAGCAGGAAATTTAACAAATGAAGTAATGAGCTACCAGTAGTACCTTAAGTCATCAAATGCCATTAGTTAGCCCTGGAAGGGATAAATGAGTAGAAATGAGATAGGTTTTTTTTTCTTTCTCTCTCTCTCTCTCTCTCTCTCTCTCTCTCTCTCTCTCTCTCTTTTTCTATGCAGCCAATCCTGAGTCTCTCCTAGTCCTTGAAAAAGATCAGCCTAGAAGCAGTGCTTGCCAAGGGGGTGGGGGTGGGGTGGGGTGGGGAGATGGTATTTAGTCTACCTCTCTCAGCAGGATGAGAACATTCATTACCCGGGTGGTATCCAGGAAGCTGACTAGGTAAAAGGCCACTTTTTTCTGTTGGGGTGGCTTTGCCAAACCAAAAGGCAAGCCTGGAGGTGGAAGGTCTTCTGTAACCACGCATCTTCTTGGAGAAGCAAAAGGTGCTGCGGGAGCTGGTGTGTCTCTGTGTTAGAAGCTCTTTTGTTAAATGATCTGTAAAGGCACTTGAGAATTGGGTGCCATTCCTTTTTATTTAAACTGGCTGTATAAGCTAAATTTAGACATGTATTTTATCCAATTAGTTACCATTTACCAATGCTAGTAAATGTAAGAAGATTAAAAGGAGTATTTTAATAACTCAAAGAATACTAGCACACGTGGGGACTCTTACCCAAGATGGTGGTGGGCTCAAAATGACGGTTACCCATGTGTTTGTATTTTTCCTGAGCTGTTTCAGTCTGGAGTTATCTTAAAACAAGGACACCTGCACACAGAAACATAAATCCACACACACACACAGACATTATGTGGCCACATCATTCTAACTGACAGACAAATAAAACACGTCTAGAAACCTATGTCAGCTGACCAACTTAAAATCCAGCATAGTTAGGAGTCAGAAGCCAGGAGAGTGGAAGGACAGGGGAAACAGATTTTTTTTAAAATCCCAAAATGAGATAAAAAGCAAACAGCTTAGAGAAGCAGGGACGGGGAAGGGGAGAAGGGGAGCAGGGGCTGGGACAGGATTTTAGAAACCATGGGCTTTTGTAGGTTTGTTTACTTTACATTAGATGTTAGAGAGCCCCAATTTAAAAGAATTTTTTTAAAAGGCCTCCCAAGGGCATTTGAGTAATTGGCTTTGAATTGAAGGAATCCATCTAGAAGCCCAAGCCTATTTGTACTCAAGTCTATCACAATGCATCTTCTGGGACAACTCTTGAACCAAAACAGGGGTGCATGAGAAATGAGTGATGGACACCTCCAAACACCCACATCTCATCTCAGCTAAACCCAGCTTAGTCACATGGGTCAGGCTTCTGGTGAGGCCACGACTTCTTCAGAAAGCCCAAAAATCGACAAAGTAAACACAAATGAGTCCCCTAACTTTACCAGCCATGTGCTCCAAAAAGGGAGCTCACTGAGTTGAAGCCCATCTTAGCCTGAGCACCCGAGAAGTGCGTTTTCCAACACGTGGCTGGGACAAACAGAACTCTCCTGCCATGTAGATCTCCCTATATTAGGTATATTTCTTAAGACAAGCCTCTCCGACAATGCAAATGATTCCAATCAGACCAAATTAGACCAAATAAAAAATGCCCATATCTAATGCAGCACTCCCAGGTGGCTGGGGGCATGGCGAGGGGACAAGAGATGGGGGAGACCACGCAAAACCTGAGTCCATGTGTTTCTTCTCTGAGCTGCAGCCTAAATAGCCTGTTGGAGTGGTCCACCTCTTGGCAGGCTTTCTCAGAGGTGGAGTCTGAACCAAGGCAACTCCCAGGGGGAGGGGGCTTCCAAAGATGGATTCCAGGTATTATAACCAGCAAGTTCAGTTTGGTGGCCGTGTATCTAGGAAGAAAGTACTATCTTCCACTCATATTCAGAGGGCTGAGTTCAGTCACATGCAGGCTAACCAGCTATCGGTTCAGAGTCAGTGAGCTCCCACTTTCAGGAGAAGGGGCAGGAAAAGGAACTGGGATTGGTATGCAAAATAAGAATGTTTTTAAAAGAAAGCACTGAAAAAAAGGAAAAAAAAAACATCTGAATGTAGTGTCCAGATATCTTTTAAAATTAAGAAAAATAAAAAAGAAGACAGAATGTGAAACTGAGGAAGGTAGGAATCAAGATAGGAAGGAAATTAAAAAAAAAAGTGGGAGAGAGAAGGAGGGAGGGAAAGAGGGAGAAAAATAAAAAGAAGGTAAAAAGAAAGGGCTAGAAAAGCGGGATGTGGGTGTGACAGAATCAAAATAAATTGAACATATGAAAATGCCACATGAAATCTATTATTTTGCATGACAATGTGTTATAATAAAAAACATTAACTCAAAAATACTATATTTATGGAGCTCATTTCTATGTGCTGTACATAATTCTAAAGATTTCTATGATCTTCTGTATCTTAAAACTTATTTTCAGATAAAAGTAGACTAAAACATGGAATCCTTTTCTTTCTCATCATTAAGTAACAAATGGATTTTTTTCCTGAGGTTGTCTGCACAGATGACAATATGATCATCATTGTCTCTATTTTTTTCTATATGAATGATTTCTATATCATATATTATGTTAGTCATATAAAATAATTAGGATGATAAGCAATAATACTTAAGCATTTAAATTAATATTTCAAGTGATTTGTATGTTTTCAATATTAAAATTTTACTTTCATTTAAAATATTTTCTGCAATATTTATTTCCTATAAATAATTTTGAAGATCAGAAACTTTTCTGCCATTTTAATTATAATCAGATACCATTTAAAATGATTACTTTATACTTTTATACTTTACAGATTTATTTATATTGAGGAAAAGAGAAAAACTGTGAATTCAATTCAATAATTTTAATTTATTTACAAATGTACATTAAGAGAATGTTTTTGGAAAGATGTATCCATCTTTACTGTGTGGCTATGAATATTTCAATCAAATTGAAAATTCAACAATGTTACTACTTTATTCAATATCCTGAAAAGTTTATCTTTCTTGACATTTTTTTATTTTCAAAATAGTTTCAAATTAAGATATTGTCAAAATTGTCTGATCCTTCAGAAATACGTAGAAGGAAACACTGATAAATTATCATTTGATTATTCATTGTAAATTTTACTTATTTAGTCAGATTTTATGGAAGAAAGTTTGTGCTGAATTAATTTTCCATTAAATGAGTTATCATATATATTAGTATCATTAAATCTTTGATTGCAACCCATTTTATACATTTTACATTTAATATGTGTTCATTTATCTTCTACTTCATTTATTTACCTATTTTTTGTAAAAACAATTTTCTAATATGCTTATTTAATTTTGAAATAATTAGCACTTGTTAAATTTTATTCTCATTTAGAGTTGTTACTTTCAGAATTTTTCTTAAGTTAATATTTTTATTGATTCTAAGTATTTTGAAGTTAAGTGTTGATGAATTTTATGTGGTTATTTATTAATTTGCTATGTTATTCCTTTATCTTGCTCATTTTTCATCTTCCTCTAGTACTTCTATGATTTAACCTTACTTTTAGAATCAGGATTGCTTCCGCTTATGCTCAGAAGTTATAAAATACATATTTCTTCCAATCTATTCCATTATAATAATCTTTTTAATTTGTAAACATAATTCTTTATTATTTATTAATTCTTTGGAAATTTTACACCATGCATGCCAGTACTGCTTACCTCCAAATCCTTCCATATCTGCCCCTCAGCCCTCTAGTATGTCCCTGAATGAATTAAAAAAAAAAAAAAAAAAACAAAAGTCCCCACCTCGCTCCTCCATTTTTCCAACACCTCTTCAATGATCCTAGTGGTATTGCAGTGCTGTGATGTGTCTTATAGTATACCCCTTTTTTCTAGTTTGCCAAACCCACGAAATATTCATTGCAATGAGTCATTGCTGTGGTTCAAGGCCTTTGTTTTCTGATACACCATCATCTCTTGACTAGACCTTCATTCCAACTCCTCACCAAAGGCCACATGATGCACAGCCCCTAGGCTGCATCCTGTGGTCATTTGGTGACTGCAGTCTATGCTGCCACTGGTTTCCTGGTATTATTAGGGTCAGGGCTATATTTGGGGCAGTGACCCTATATCTGTCAAGGTTTGTGTTGATATCCATGGTTACTGATATCATTGAAGGCAATATTGATGCCAGAGTTCTTGGCGGTAACCTGTAGCTATGTTGGTGTTTGAAGGCCTAAATACCATGGTGGTAAGGCCAATCCATGTTGCTTGTGCAGCCACAAACACCAGTACCCAGGCTGCAGCCATGGGCTGTGTCTGGTTCTGTGGCCCAACAGTAGTCAGAGTCTAAGCTGAGGCCCCTGCATGGCAATATTGCCACAGAGAGTCATAGGAAGCAGTTGTGTTGGAAGTGCCATGCTGTACTCTTTATCAATATCTACCTTCCTCAAATCACAAAGACCACTCTTATGCAATCTTTGGTTTAACAACTAAATTATATATGAGAAATGTTAAATGGATTAAAAAGATTGCATATAAATATATGCATACATATAGCAAGACGCATGCATATACATATTTAGGGCACTAATTTAGGAGAGAGGGACAAGCAGGAAGAATTGAAGGAAGGAAGAAGGATAAACATAATGTAGGTACAGCATTCATACATGAAGTCTTCAAAATTGGTAACTGTTTTAAAAATAAACCTTCAGAAAAACCCTACTAATCCTCTCTAGCATTAAATTGGCTTGACTATTGTTTGAGATCTCAAATGTGGTGGCACATTAAAGAACAAATTTAGCTTTGTTCAACTAGAATTGTCCACAAGCAAGCACAAGTTATGATTTAAGTCAAGTTCATAGCTAGTATAGATTGTGATAGGCAAGTCAAGATCTGAAAAGATTTGTATCTTCATAAAAAACAGAATGGGAGAGATCTGTGTGTGTGTTGGATAGAGAAACAATGCTATTGCTCTGGAAGAAGAGAAACAACGCTATTGCTCTGGAAGATAAGTCCGGATTTGCAGCGCTAGACATGGTATCCTGTGTTTCTACATCAGATGATAGAAACAAAAAGAGTTGTGTGGAAAAACTCAGCTGAAATTCTCTTTGTAAACACATGCACATTCATCTGCAAGACTCAAATTATAAAATACTCTTCTTTCATAGTGTTTTTCCCCCCCATGGATAATAGCAGGAAAGAACTTTTCTTCTTTAACTTTATTTTCTGAGTGTAGAGTAGAGTAGGCAAAGTACTCTGGAGCTCGGGGGAAAACAAGTTGAGGATCATCACTTCACCTCACACCATTGTGTTAGGAGTCATTTGTGATAGAAGCAACAGAAGCAGGTCTTCCATTTATAAATACACAATGCTTGCACATTTCTTGTTAAAGTTAAATTGATTATTCACAACAATATTTAAAAATAATATTTTGACAGGTTTTGTAAATGTAATACCCTGTGAACTGTGGAGAGTTTATTTCAATTTTCATAACTATTCTAATTAGAATTATTATAATGGAACTAAATCCTGGAAGAATTAGAAGTGAAATCTTGCTAAAGCTGAATCAATCAAGATTTTAACTTAAAGCCTGATAAAGTTCTGTTTAAAAATATATAACAAAGAGAATTTCATAGCTATTGGGTTGGAAATGAACCCTGACAGAAATGTCATACAGCTTAAATTAAGAACAAGGTTTAACCATAATTAGCAGATTCCAGATTCGTTTCAAAGCTTTTTTTTTTTTGACTGCCTCAAAGAAAGAAGCATTGTGTGGTTGCTCTATTTTCCTACCCAGATTGCTTGCATGATTATTCTTCCCCTACTTTATTGGTTCCTTCAGTCACTGAACAATCAATAAAGGGCAAAAGCAAACCAAATGTTTTTACTAGGACTTATTTTGAGGGGAAAGGGTGTCTAGAAAACAATAGACAAAATAAATTTATATAAACTGTAGGGAATATTCTATTTTCGCAAGGGAAGAAAATGTATGTACCAACACTCTCAATTAGTGATCAATGAAGGAGGAGCCAGGTACTGGGTTTAAAAAACAAAACAAAAACAAAACAAAACAAACAAAAATAAAACAGGGCAAGCAAATCAGAGAAGCAAGCCAGTAAGCAGCTCTCCTCTGAGACTTCTGTATCAGGTCCTATCTCCAGAATCCTGCCCTGTTGAGTTCCTGGCCTAACTTACTTCAGTGATGAAGAGCAAAGTTGAAATGTTGAAATGTATTCCAAACAAACCATTTTCTCCCCAACTTCTTTTCAGTCACGGTGTTCTGTCATAGCAACAGAAACCCTAACACAGACAAGTTGATACCACAGTTGTTACAGACTTGACCATGTATGGGGAGAATTGTGGATGTACATTGCACTTTGAGCTAAAAAACAAAATCATTGAGTATTGGAAGTTCAGTGAGGTATTTTTTAGAAGCTTGGAAGTCAATGTTAAGAGTTGTTCAGAAAATGGAGGGCTGGCTTGTGAAGTTTCAGAGGTAAATTTTAAAGAACAGCCACAGGCATCCAGAAAGGTCTAGACTGAATTTGCAAAGAGAGGGGAGAAGTAATGGGGAGAATGGGAGAGGAAGCAAAGAGAAAAGGGTTAGCAAGTGTTCCAAGAGAGGAGTTGTGGACAAAGAGGTCAAGAGAGGAGAAGAACCAAGACGTTAGGAGAACACATGGGAACTAAGAAGACACCTAGTCAAAATGGATGAGTTAAATAGGAATCAGAAGCTGGGGGAAGAAGTGAAGTCCAGATCCTGGTGGGGGAGGTTTAGGCTAGAGTGCAGGAGAGTAGTGTTGTGAAGATCCAAGGGTTTGCCCCAGGTTTCTTTGGGACCTGACAACCATTAGCCTTCTTACCATAAATTCAGCTTCTCCTCTCTCTTTGGAGATTATGGGATGAGAATAAAACTTCCAGTCCTAAAACCAAATGGTTGACTCTCTAAGTAACCCTACTCTATTGACTAGTTTTTGTCCTGATTTGGCACAAGGTAGGGTCATTTTGGAAGAGGGTAAGTCACTCTTACCAGGCAAATCTAGTATAAATCTTTTTTTTTCATTTATTTTACAGCCTAACCTCAGTAACCCTTCCCTTCTCTCCTCCTGTTCCCTCCCACTGGACTCCCCTCTGTCACTCTGTTATTCCTCCATGTTTGTTCAGAATGAACAGAACTCCCATGTGTATCAACAAAGCATTGCATTTCAAATTGATGTGGGACTAAGCTCCTCTCTTTGTATTAAATCTAGGAGAGGCAACACATTGTGGGGAATAGATTCCGAAAAGCCATCTTAAGCATTAGGGACAGACCTAATACCAATGCTCACAAATAGACTAATCTACACAATCTTGCATATATGCTGATATGCAGAGGGTCTAAGTGGGTCCCATGAAGGCTCCCTAGCTGACAATCCAGAGTCTGTAAGCTCTAGGAGCCCAGAATAGTTGTTTTACTGGTTTCCCTTGTGATCACCTTGACCTTCTCTGGCTCCTAGAATCATTTCCTCCCTCTTTTCAACAGGATTCCCAGAACTCAGCCAAGTTCCTGGCTGTGGATCTATGTATTGGTTGTTATCAGTCACTGGATGAAAGTTCTCTGATGATAATTAGGGTAGTAACCAATCTCATTACACGAGATAGCCATTTCAGGCACCCTCTCCACTATTGCCAGGAATCTTAACTGGGGTCATCCTTGTGTATTCCTTGGAGTTTCCCTGGTACCAGGTTTCTCCTGAACCTGAAATACCATCCCCATCAAGATCTCTTTCATTACCTTCTACCTCAATGCCACCCCCAATCTGCTCAACACCTATCCCCAGTTTATCTATCCAGGAGATTTCTCCTGTTTCCCAGTATAAGTTCTTAATTTTTGATTGGTGTGGGAGGTCTCAGTTCACTGCAGATTGTATTGTATCTAGACTGTTAACCCTAGGTGTTATAAGAAAGCAGGATTAGACAGCCATGAAGAGAAAGCTAATAAGATAAGCACCATTCCTCTATAGCCTCAGCTTCTATTCCTGCCTCCAAGGACCTGCCTTGAATTCCTACCCTAACTTCTTCATTGGTAGACTATAAAGTAGAAGTAAAAGTGGACATAAATCCTCTATCTCCAAGTTGTTTTAACTCATGGTGCTTTATTGCAGCAATAGAAACACTAATAAGACAATCCCCCACCTAACCTATCTAGTTTTAGTCTCTCCCTAAGTAGTGCCCTTGTTCATTAAACATAAATTCATAATTTTGGAAGTGCCATGGGTTGTAGGATATTTATGTCAGCAAATTGGGCTAAAACAAAATTAATGTCTCACAATCCATAAATATAAATATATATTCATATCTATCTGTCTGTATCTATCTAACACATATCATATACATACATATACATATATATATATATATATGTATTTATATGTATGGGAACATACACTAAGAGCTAATATACCATTTCTTGATAATAAATTACTAGTTAGAATGAAAATATATTTTTGATTCCATGGTAGCAAAAATATTGAATTCTTTTAGAATATAAGCCTTCCAACCCAGTCACAAAACATTAAACCTACAATTTGTCCTACCTACAAGATGTGCTGGGGTAAAAATCGTGGAAATATTGTGAGAATGGCTAACCAATGACTGGTCCAACTTGAAACCCATGCTATGAGAGGGAGCCCATCCCTACCGAGAGGGCCAGGACCTAGAGGTTCAATATCACAGAGACCTAGGATACAACCAAATGCAACTGGTGGGGGAAAGTAAATCAAATGATTCCTAATGATGTTCCGTTAGTTTCATAGATTGGTGCCTAGTCTACTTGTCATCAGTGAGGCTTCATCCAGCAAGTGATGGAAACAGATGCAGAGAGCCTAGCCAAAGATTAGGCAGAGTTTAGGAATCCTGCTACAGAGAGGGAAGAAGGATTATAGGAATCAGAGGGGTCAAGGACATCTCAGGAAATCCCACAGAATCAAGTAACCATAGAGACTCATAGAGACTGAACCAACAAGCATGGGCCTGACCTAGTCCCTCTGCATATATGTTACAGTTGTATAGCTTGGTCCTCTTGTAGAACGCCTAGAGCATGATCAATAAAAAATCAGAGATAGATATTGGGGTTCAACCCGAAGACCAGAAATGCAAAGCAGACAGCCATTGTCTCTTATCTTGACCTCAATCCGCGAATGGTGATTCTGCCTCCAGGAAACCTCAGAAAGAGACTGTGACTAAGAGCTGTTCTCGCCCATTTTATAATCCTCTGTAGTTCTGAGATAAAAGGCATGCACCACTACTACCTGGATTCTATGGCAAGCTAGTGTGGCTATTGGAATCAAAGGTGTATGTCATTGTTTCCTGGTCTGTAAGATTGACCAGTATGGCTGTTATACTTTTCTGATCTTCAGGTAAGCTTTATTCATTAAAATACAAATGAAAAATAAAAAACAAGGACTTCTTGAATTTTGCATACAGATGGATGGAAATAGAAAACACTATCCTGAGTGAGGTAAGCCAGACCCAAAAAGAGGAACATGGGATGTACTCACTCATATTTGGTTTCTAGCCATAAATAAAGGACATTGAGCTTATAATTCATGTTCCAAGAGAAGCTAAATAAGAAGGTGAATCCAAAGACAAACACATAGGCATCCTCATGAATATTAACCTTCATCGGGCGATGAAAGGAGACAGAGACAGAGACCCACATGGGAGCACCGGAGAGAAATCTCAAGGTCCAAATCAGGAGCAGAAGGAGACGGAGCACGAGCAAGGAACTCAGGACCATGAGGGGTGCACCCACACACTAAGACAATGGGGATGTTCTATTGGGATCTCACCAAGGCCAGCTGGCCTAGGTCTGAAAAAGCATGGGATAAATCCGGACTAGCTGAACATAGCAGACAATGAGGAATACTGAGAATTCAAGAACAATTGCAGTGGGTTTTTGATCCTACTGCTCGTACTGGCTTTGTGGGAGCCTAGGCAGTTTGGATGCTCACCTTACGAGACCTGGATAGAGATGGGCAGTCCTTGGGCTTCCCACAGGTCAGGGAACCCTGATTGCTCTTCGAGCAGATGAGGGAGGGGGACTTGATCGGGGGAGGGGGATGGAAATGGGAAGCGGTTGCGGGGACGAGGCAGAAATCCTTAATAAATAAATAAATTTAAATAAAAAAAAACAAAAAAAAATACAAATGAAATGCCACTACAAACTCCTAACGGTAGGAACAGCGGCTGTCCCTGCTCTTTTGCCTGCTCCTTTGGGTTTCTTTTCATCATTTTGCATTGCCTTTATAAGAGGGGATATGTCTAGACTTTCTGTAACTTGATAGGCCATGTTTTGTTGATATTTTTGGGATCACTACTCTTTTCTTAATAGAAATGGAACAAGAATAGATTGGGGGTTAGGGCAGAGGAGAGGTGGGACGACAGGACTCTGAAGAATATAGGGAGGGGAAATATATTTTTTTTTTAAATTCAACTAAATTCTTCCAAACTAAGTGGAAAATATATTGTTTTAATCACTGGTAAATGTTCATTAATATTGACATTTTGCAGTATTTGTAACTATTTCTAAGAAGCCTCCCAAATGTAATAAAATATTCACCATAAATCAGAAAATAATTTTAAGCATTATATAGCAGAATATCATGAATTTTACTGTTTTAGTTCATATATAATATTGTCTTCAAATGGGTAGTACATGTTATTTTTCTATAAAAATTTTTTTTTTTTTTTTTTTTTTTTGTAGTTTTTCGAGACAGGGTTTCTCTGTAGCTTTGGAGCCTGTCCTGGAACTAGCTCTTGTAGACCAGGCTGGTCTCGAACTCACAGAGATCCGCCTGCCTCTGCCTCCCGAGTGCTGGGATTAAAGGCGTGCGCCACCACCGCCCGGCTTATTTTTCTATAAAAATTTTAAAGATATTTTGAGGAAAGAATGCTGTAAAAATATAGTCCCTTTTGAAGATAATAGTCTATAGCTTTATTAAACAAAATTGCATCATATTTTAAGTTAAAGTTTTACCATCATGGAAAATTATTTTAGCTTTGAATCTCAACAAGTGGTGAATATTTTAAAGCATGACATTATTTAGGCCTTAAACCCATGGTACTTTTTAAATGTGGTACTAAATTTACTGTAATTAAACTATGTGACAAGTGTATGTTATTGCCAGTGAATACAATTCAAACATCATTGACATTCAAAGTAATTTTTTCAAATAATTCAAATGACAGGCAACTGAATTTTTCCTTCTTACACAATTTTAGAAAATGTGTGCTTATGTCCACCACTAATATTTATGAACAAATGTATTATTATAGATTATGAGATATTTGAAAGATTAAAAACAAGTATGTTTTACTACTATAAAAATCCAAATACATATTTACATTTTCTTTTTTTTTTTTTTTTTTTTTTTGGCTTTTTGAGACAGGGTTTCTCTGTGGCTTTGGAACCTGTCCTGGAACTAGCTCTTGTAGACCAGGCTGGCCTCGAACTCACAGAGATCCGCCTGCCTCTGCCTCCGGAGTGCTGGATCAAAGGCGTGTGCCACCACTGCCCGTCATATTTACATTTTCAACTTAACTAATTTCTCTAGATTCTTAGTATGAGTATTAAATTTAATATAAAGATGGCAATTAAATCTTGTAAAGAGAACTTTCCAAGGGAAAAATGCTATTCTTGTGCTAAATATTACAAAAGAAAGATTGATTGACAAGAAGACAATTGGAATATTATAAATGGATAACCAAATTATCTCAGGATATATATTTAATAGTGTGATGGCAATTCTTGGTCATCAACTTGGTCTGAAATTAACCAAACTCCAAAAATGAAGGGCACCGTTGTGAGAGACTTTTGCTTCATTTGAAGTAGGTAGATCCATTTCTCACCCAGATCTTTGAGGTAAGAAGACACATGTTTTTATTCTATGTCATGAATAGCAGTTTATGTAAGGGACTTTATTTTATTTTATTTTATTTGAGACAAGATTTCTCTGTAGCTTTGGTGCCTGTCCCGGAACTTGCTCTTGTAGACCAAACTGGCCTCAAACTAACAAGAATCTGCCTGTCTCTGCCTCCTGAGTGCTGGGATTAAAGGCATGCACCACCACCACCGGGCTCTATGCAAGGGACTTTTATAAACCATCCCTTATCGTGGTATGTGGAACAATAAAACTGTAACAGATTCCTCGCATAGTTTCTTTTGAAATTTTTCTGTTGTTTTAATATATGTTCAAGTACATTACAGGGTAATGCAGACTTTCTTTGCCCTTTCATTGAAAGACCAATATGACTTTAAGAGGTATTGGATGAAGTGACTCAAGAGTTTGCTCAGCAGGTAAGAGCACTGACTGCTCTTCCAGGACTGAGTTTGGTTCCCAGCTTCCACAGGGTGCCTAAAAACCATCTGCAACTCTATCTCTAAGGGATGCAACCCTCCTGTGAATTCTCTGTGTGCCAGGTGTGTGAATGGTATACAGATAGGCATGCAGAGAAAACAAAACACACAAAGTCCATACACATAAAGTCAAAGCGGAGTGTCAGATAAGTCACAATTTTGTGTCTTCTTAGACTAAGATTTAATTCTAAGACAATGCATGTTGATTTCTCCAGGATGCAATAAAAGAGACTTAAACTCTATGTGATAAAAAGCAAGCACATGCTTACTTCTAACATTGCGATATTTCCAATTCTAAAGAATTAAAAAAGGAATGTATAGGTTTCAATAATATTCTTTCTGTGTGCATATTTGTTTGTTTGTTTGTGTAATAAGGTAAGGTAGGGTGTAAATGTTTATGTGTGTGCCCTGCCTGTGAGTGCCAAAAGTAGGTGTAATACATCTTCCTCAATCACTCTTTATGTTGTGATGCAAGAAGTCATCAGTTCTGTTGAGCTATATGGTTCGAATGTCAAGGGGTCTCTTCTCTTTCTGCCTTCCCAGTGCTAGAATTATAGGTGTGCACTGGTCCACCAGGTTCATTATATGTGATCTAGAGATCTAAACTTAGGTCCTCAAGCTTAAACTTCTAGCATATTAATAACTGAGCAATCTCACTAGCACGTATTTCAATTAAAATAAATGAAATTATGTTGAGTGTAATAAATTTCTAATTCATCCCTATACTTTAACCTACAAGTAATAGACATGAGAATACACTGTTGAAAATAATTAAGTGTTTTATTATGTATAGTGTTTTTCTAGGTCACAAGTAACTACAACGTTTTATTAGAAATGGCAGACCTTCATAAGTTAAGTGCTTTTGTTGTTTCATTCCAGAAAATTGCCAAAGAAAAGCATATATTTATGCTCAAAACTTTTCAGAAATCTTTTCCTAAATAAAACTACCATGCAAAATTTGCCTAAAATTATTTTTTATAATGTCAAGTGACATTTTAGATTATGCTACTGGAGAATCTCTGCCTTTGGATATTGTTTAATTCTGTAAAATTACATTGAATGTAATGACTTTAATGAGAAAATTACAGTTAGTGCTAAATTATTCTTTAATAAGTTCTCAACAAACATCTTTATTCCATTTTTTCTTGCTGGCCACAGTCAGTCTTTTAGCCTGTATACTATTAAATTAGAAAAAAATAATATTTTGATATGGCACTTAAAAGTAATTTGGCCATAATGTATTAAAAACACTGTTCTATTTAATGAACAATTATGATGATATACTCTCCATTAAAATAAAGATCAAGTATATAAATGTTTTCATAAATAAATATTTTATTACATTAAAAAATAGCAACAAATTAAGTAAATAGTAAAATTACTAGGGAATGAATTTCACAGTGATTCTTATGTAATAAAATTTGTATAGTATTAGGTTTTAATATAATTAAATGAATTTTCATATATGAACAGTAACTTTTTAATAAAAATGTTTCAAGTAAAATTCTGTCTTCTTGAGTTATAAGAATGAAACACACTAACAAAAAATACAAATATAATATAGAACCAATGGCAATAAACAATATAGTATATATTTATAGCAGTTTTAGTGTTTGGTTTACCAAACTTCAGCCAAGAAATAGTTACTAGGGATTGATAAAAATCTACAAATTTGGAATTCAATATAAATAAATATGGTTTGAAACTTTTTTTCCTAACTACTATACAAACACATTTTTCTCTGAATTTATTATAAGAGCATAGCCTATTGTTTTCAAGTTCATTTCCCCTATGATACTGTAGACATAAATAAATAATCCATAGCTTGATTTCACACATTAAGGTTTCCCAGGATGCACTGGGAATAGAGCAAATGAAAAAAATTCAGGGCATTTGTAGCAAAGCTCCCTGAGGGCTCATTACCGGCAGTGCCATGAACCCATTACAAGCCTTCAGACAGAGAGTTCAGAAATGCATACTGTGGTATACCACATTCATTGAAATATAGCATAATGATTTTTCTACTGCTCTAATGTACATTAACCTTTCCTTTTAAAAAGCCATTACAATTATATTTCACATATAGACAAGAATTAATTTACAGTATTTTCAAGAGGAAAGCATATTTGCAAATAGGAAGATGCAAATATATGAATAATTGAAGCTTTTAAGGTCTTTTTATTCGTGATAATGCCATAACAAGTTTTAGTCTCCAATTTCAAACTAATTTAATATAAGATTTTGTGTATTATTTTAAAAAGTATAAAGAAGTGAAATTTTTATAATAACATTATCTTAGAAGTCATGCCTTTGTAAGTAAACTAAACTGTTAGCAATATAAAAAAATTAAATATAAAACAAAATCTTTATTCTTGTCCCTCTGACAAATAGCATGCCATGAAATTACAGTTAAGAAAGAAAATACAATAAGGAGAAAAAGGTGGGAACACCAAAAGTGTGCTGCCTAAAAATCATAAGAATTATGGATATACATAGTCCCTTATGATTACTTGATTTAGCTTTAAAAACATTTTATCTGTGTGTACATATATAAATGTATATTCAATTGCCACTGTAGAGCAGAAGGGGGCATCAGATCTGCTGCTATAGGAGTTAGGTGTGGCTCTGATGGCCTGATATGATCTTGGGTGTTGGGAACAGATGTATGGTCTTTTGCAAGAGTAGCTAGTATCCTTTATCATAGGATCATCTCCAAACTATGTTATAATGTAGATCAGAAGAGTTACTTATTTGCACTATCAAATTAAGGTTTAGTATGCTTAATAACGAATTCATGGATATCCTTTAATTAAATTAAGACATCCATAGAGACCAATAATGTAGTTATTATCAGAAAACACAGTACAAAATGTAATAGTCAACAAAATGCCAAGTCTACCTATAGTCCAAAGTGAAATATCGATTATGGTTGATTACATAAAGTGACTAAATGTGGGAGATGTGCAGATGAGACATGTACTGACTTCTGTAACTTTTGAGAGGTGTATATATACATAAAAATATATGTGTATAAACATATATACACACATATATAGTATATATGTCTGGGTAATAAATACTATGTGTGTGCAGCTGACCACAGAGTCCATAAGAGTCATTGTCATATCCCTTGGAGCTAGACTTATTAATGGATGCTGAGATCCACATGGGTTCTCTGGAAAAAGAAAATGTATTTGTATCTACTGAACTATCCTTCTTTTGTTCTGATGAATGTTATCTATCTTGCAACTATAATTTAAGCATCTATAAATTCTATGCACCATACCTAATTTTAAGCCTATGTAATCTTACACACCAACAAATATCTAGTAAAAAATAAATGTTAATTAAATTTATATAAATTTAAAATAACTTTGAACCTAAATATATAGTCTTTAATTTTTCATACCATTGCCTAAACTGATTCTAAAAGCACTAGAATGATGCACTGGTTTTGCTGGCTTTCTGTTTAGTTTCAAATACTTATATTAAAAATTATATTTAAAAATTATCCTATATATATATATATATATAATAAAATAGTCATGAAAATAGTGATGGGAAAAACTGCATGTTTCATTTAACCAGAAAATTATTTAATATAAATTAGGATAATTTTAGTTTTTACAATTTAGATCATTTAAAAATGAAATAGTTTATACAAGATAACTATTTTTGTCTGATTCTGTTAAGAAGGTTAACATAGTTTTGATTAATAAAGGAAAACAGAGGGATATGCTAACAGATGCAGATTCATTGCCTAGAAGGTATTTTAAACATTAGGAATCTCACACCATGGCAAATGTGTGAAGAAGTTTATTCAACACTGAAAACAGTCGTAGACATTTTGTCCCGTAGTCTAGATCATCAGTTGAAAGCATATGGCAAGCTCACCATATATAACTAGAAAATATTTTTGAGTAAAAACTCTGAGGAAATATCTATATATAAACGCAAGCATAACTTTTAAGAATATAATAATCAGCAAGTAACATTGTGTTGGATATTTCTCCTCATTTCCATTCATCATGCTCCATTTCTGGTTTTTCCTTTGTGAGCAAAACTTTCTGGATACTCTTCTGAAGATTTTCATAAACTTTTGGGCCATGGAACAATATTTTCGTACACTATGAATATGTATTACATCATTTGCTAATAAAATAGTGATTGGCCGCTAACTGGGCAGGAAGAGATTCAGCGTGAAAGCCGGACTAGGAAAATTGCTAGGACTGGGTCGAGGAAGGGTGTAGTCAGAGAGTTGCTGGCAAGTGCTATGCTGAGAAAGGGTAGTAAGGCCTGAGAGTAAACAGATAAAATGAAAGGTTAGTTTAAGTGTAAGAGTTAGATAGTAAAAGCTAGCACTTATAATTCATATTAAGCCTCTGAATCGGCTATTTGGGACTGGGTGCTTGGGACAGGAAACATTCAATTACACATGACATTCCAACATGAGGCTGAAATTTCCACATAAAACCTTACTACGCTTAAAAGAGTATTATAAACACAAAAAACATAGTCAAACTCGGCTTCTTGGTAACCCTGTTTTTTCTGGTGGGCACTGTTTGCTGGCAGTGAGCAAAGGCACAGTTCCTTTGAGAGATGGCTTCTTGAATAAGCACTAGTGGGAAAAAAATGAATTTAAAGAGATCCCACTACCAAAACTTAAATGGGATAGAATACTACTCAGTGGCAGAATGAACTAAGAAACATCCCAAACATGGAGTGCTAAACATGGCTCTAGCCAGTACCTGCACCATGAATCTAGGCAATCAGGCAATAACGAAATGGGGCAGAGGCAGCCTCCAAAGCTGCTACTTTGATCTTAACCATTCCACTTAGCAGATTAAAGATTCAGGTGGTGAAATAAATAGAGAGATTCAGATGAAAATAAACCTTTAAACAGTTTATATGCTAAAAAATATAGGATGTCTTGAGAGAGAAAACAAAAAGTTTAGGAAAACTCCTTAAAAATGAATAAAGTTTAAAAAATTACAATAAGCCATATAAAGATGGAAAAGATACAGAGAATATGAGTTATGTATATTATTGCATTGTCTTTGAAATGTTTGGCTGCTAAAAGTCTTTGGAATATGACAACTGCTATATTAAACCAACCTGTATTTTTAAAAATTTATCTTGACTTTAAAATTAAAGTAAAAAGATATGTTACTTTAGAGGAGAGGTTGTACTTTTGTTTTCACAGGAAATGAGAGGCTGTGGATCACTATGAATTAAGATCAGGTTTGATCAAGAAAGACCCCTTGAAAAATCTTTGATGGTAACCAATGGTCTATGTGATCCAGAATCCAGAACGGCTCAAGGCTTCTGACTGAAATGATCCAGTCTCACAAAATATTCAAGTCAGGACTTGACCATAATCCTAAATTTACTCAGGATCCTGTAAAGATTATTGGCACCCACAATCTGCAGGAAGTAATCTAGAGAATATTGATTATGTTTCTTGTTTGTTATTATTTAAGGTGTGGTGGTTACAAATTGTTATTGATCATACTTTAAAAAGGATAAACAAAAAAAGTTAAATTCAGAGATCTCTTTCTAAAAATGAGAAATGGGGATATGATATAAAAATAATGGGGAAAATGTTAGATTATTGAATCTACTTTAAACCCAAAAAACAACTGATAATCTCAAATATTTTACATTTGTATGGATTTTAATTTATTGACAAAAATTTAATTTTGTTTCTGTTATGCTTTATGTATGTACACATGTATTTATACTCATCTTCATGGTATTGTGTTCATACAGCTCATTTAAAAATGTAATATATAATTTAAAGTATAGGTTGTCATCTTTAGTAGCAAACTTACAGTCGTATTAGTTATGTTTTAAGGTCATACAGAGGCATATTTCATATGGACAGGCAATTTTCAAATACTTCAAAGAAATACATAGTATGGCATTTAAAATGTTTTAATAACTTAGACTTTTCTCTACATGAGATGTGTCTGCTCCTGGAGGCACCAGTTACTTCAAAGAGGATGATGGGCATCAAACAACTCCATATGGAGTTTGTTTTCTTTTTGACAAAAGATAATCATGTAAGCTAAGAAACTGCCCTTGCCACAATTGCTGAAAGCTACTGTCCAAACTGGACCAGAAGGACTCAAGAAAGGTAATTGTTGAACTTTGTAGGTAGGAATATCCTTCAAAAGTACTAGCTTCTCAGGAAAGTCTGGCAGATATGCTAGGACTGTACACCAAAGCTGAATAACCCAGTATTACAGACGAACTTTAGGTTACTGTCCAGGCAGTCAGATGTTCCTGTCATTAGGTGACATTTCACCCTTTTGATGTTGTTTATGGGGTTGAAAACTAAATAGTTACAGTTCTCCTTAAATATAATAGGAAGAAAATTAGATATGGAATTTTAAACTCACCAAGATAAAATAGATAATAGAATATTTTCTCGAATTTTAGCAAATACAAATAGACTGGTACTGTAACTGTAATACTTGCTTAACTGTTCTGTTATATAGTTTTACTATGTTAACAACTTCTTTATAATTAGACAAAAAGGAAAAATACCAAAAGGAGAACTATATTTTTGTACATTATGAATATGTATTATGCTCATTTGCTAATAAAACCTGATTGGCAGGAAGAGCTTGAGTATACCAGCCATACTCAGAGAGTTCTATGAAGAGGAAGGATGGAGTTGGAGAGGTACTGTCAGATGTAGAGAAGCAAGAGAATGCTGTACAGAGAAAAGCTATCAAGCCATGTGAGTAAATACAGATAAGAATTATGGGTTAATTTAAGTGTAATAGTTAGCTAGTAACAAGCCTAGCCTTATTGTCCTAGTGTTTATAATTCATATTCAGCCTCTCACTTTGTTATTTGGGACCTGGAGGAAGGGACAGGGAATGTCCAATTACACTCTTGAAACAGATATTTACTGTCTTTAGTGTGACATTTAGGACATTAGCCAAACACTGAAAATATTTTATCTCCAGTTCACAATTTTTATCTATTTAAAATGTGTCACATATTGAGTAAAAAAAATTGCTAAACAGGGTTTGGAATGCAGAAAAGTGGTGAAAGTCTTACCAAGAATTTATAAAGCCCTGGCCTTGTTCCGCAGTACTGAAACATCAACAACAATAACAATAAAAAACAGATTTCACAAGTGTGTTTATAAATATACATATATGTATATATTTTCATGTCATAATATGTTCACACGCATAGGTCATATATATATATATGACATATATATATATATATATAGAGAGAGAGAGAGAGAAAGAAAGAAAGAAAGAAAGAAAGAAAGAAAATCATTTTGTATGTGTGTTCATACAGTGTTAGGAAGCTATAAAGAATAGAAGATATAAAAACTCATTCTCATTTATTATATAATAAGCTGAATTATCTTGTGATAGAAGTGATATTAGCTGTTTTCTCCAAGCTTGCCTTTAATCCTCAATCATAATTTGATGAAATTTTGGTATCTCTGGAATAAATGTATTTTGGTACTCCTTCTTCACCACACTCTTAACAAGATCTATGTGTTCTGGAGCCAAAAAAGAGAAACATGTAGATACTAAGCATTTGAAGTATATTGGAAGACAAGGTCCAGATTACAAGGTAGAAATTACACACTCACCTCCCACTGTGCTGAAAAGACAACCAGGCCTATTTGCGGCACTAGTGGACTTCAAAACTATTGGGGTGAAATATTAATGAAGAACTGCTACGCACAACAATGAAATGGTTGTAAAATAGGCAGTGAGTGAAATAAGGCAGAATCAAGAGAATTCATTTCTTAGAGTTATGGTTTTGTGTAACTCAAAAAAGACAAAACTCATTGCATGGTGATTGAAATCATAATCAGAGTTATTTTAGGGGCTAGACTGGCTGGTGACTTCCTGATGTGGGTAGTTTTCTATTTATTGATCTTAATGGTAATTAAATAGGTGTGTTTGCTTTGGGATAATCATTGTGTCATTCATCTATAATAGCTATAATTTGCAATGTATGTTACAATTCAGTTTTACAAAGAAATAAGGAAAAGAAGCAATTCTTTTATGAAAAATGTATTAGAGAAAGGCATTAAGCCACCTAGTCCAAATAACTACATGAAAATCAATAGCATTAGTAGCTATTGAAAAGGTTTGTTTGAGGCTGCTCCGAACCCTCCCATCCATCAGACACTGTAATCTTCAAGTCACACTCAACTCCAAAGTTCTCCCTTCCCTGCAAACTCAGCAGCTCTCTAACACACAGACTGCAACTGCACAGAGCAGACCAACAGGTAAGTGAGCAGCTTTTCTACTGAACAGCCCAGGCAAAACTCCAGGCCCCTTGCTCCTTCCACCTCACCTGCACTTGCCAGTCAATAGGAAAACCTCCTGCAGGCAGGTTTCTCCAATACTACTGATCAGATCCTGTAATCTACAAGCCCCGATACAACCACAAACCTACCCATCCCCATAAACCTCAGAAGTTCTTTGAGATACAGAGACTGCACAGTGGCCAAGAGACAATTAAAGCATTGCTCAACATCCTTAGATATCAGAGAAATGCAAATCAAAATAACTCTGTGATACCATCTTACTCAAGTCCGAAAGGTTAAGATCAAAAGCACGAATGATTGGTTTTGCTGAAAAAGGTAAAAGGTAAGGGGAAGACTCCTCCATTGCTGGTGGGAGGACAAACTTGTACAGCCAGTTTGGAAATCAATAGGTGCTTTCGAAGATATGTAATTAAAATACATTACTAGCCAGTAGTGCCACTCTTGGGCATATACTCAAAGGATGCCAACTCATACAACAAGGACATTTGCCCAGATGTGTTAATAGAAGTATTATTCATAATAGTCAGAACCTGGACACAACCTAGATATAAACCAACTAAAGAACAGATAAAGAAAATGTGGTCCATTTACACAATGGAGTACTACTCAGCGTTAAAAAACAATAACATCTTGAAATTTTCAGGCAAATGGATAGATCTAGAAAAACATTATTTTGAATGAGGTAACCTAGACCCAGATAAACAAACACGGCATGTACTCAGTCATAAATGGATATTAGAGGGAAAGCAAAGGACAGCCAGGCTATAGTCCACAAACTCAGGGAAGTTAGTCAGAAGGAGAACCATAAGAGAGGCATATATATATATATATATATATATATATATATATATATATAGAAGGGAAAATTGGCAAGGTCACTTGAGAGAATTTGGGTCATGGAGTGGGGAAGAAAGAAAATAAGGGGAGAGGAAGGTGAGAAGGGGAGAGGGCAGGAGAATATGAGGGAAAGGGATGATTAAGTTGAGGAAGGGACAAAGAAGGAGAGCAAGAAAATAGATATACTTTTAAAAGAGCCATTAGATGACTAGTAAGAAACCTAACACTAGGGAATTTCTCAGAAATCCACAAGGATGACCCAAACTAAGACACTAAGTAATAGTGGAGAAGGTGCCTAAACTGGTCTTCCCCTGTAATCAGATTGATGGCTACATTAATTGTCATCATAAATCTTTCATCAAGCAATTGATGGAGGTAGCCGGGAGGTGGTGGCACACGCCTTTAATCCCAGCACTCGGGAGGCAGAGGCAGGCAATCTCTGTGAGTTCGAGGCCAGCCTTGTCTACAAGAGCTAGTTCCAGGACAGGAACCAAAAGCTACGGAGAAACCCTGTCTCGAAAAATCAAAAAAAAAAAAAAAAAGCAATTGATGGAGGCAAAACATTGGGGCAAACTCACAAAGTCCAGTTGTGGAAAGGGATGAGCAGTAATGTAAAAGTTTATGATGGGGATACCCACAGAAACAATTGATCTGAGCTAATAGGCACTCACTGACTCAAGAGTGACAGTGGGAGAACCTGCATAGGACCAAACTAGGCCCTCTGAATGTGGGTGACAGTTGTATGGCTGGGGTATTCTGTGGGGCCACTGGCAGTGGGACCAGGATTTATTCCTAGTGCTTGAACTAGCTGTACAGAGTCCATTCTTTTTGTAGCAATACCTTTCTCAGCCAAGATATAGGGCAAAGGGCATTGGTCCCGCCTCAAAGTGATGTGCTAGACTCTGTTGACTCCCCATGGGAATTCTTATCCTCTCCCAGGATGAGTGGAACTTGGGTGGGAGGAATGTGGGGGAAACAGGCAGGAGGTGGGGAGTGAGTGGAAATTGGGTTTGATATGTAAAATAAGAAAAGATTATTTTTGTAAAAATAAATTTAAATAAAAAATATTCTAAAACCAGTATCGGATTATATCAGGCAATGAGAGGTGCTATGGGACAATGGTCTTTTACTCTGTCACTTATATTGTATTGTTTTAATAAAGTGCTGATTGGCCAGTAACCTGCAGGAAGTATGGGTGACCAGGTAGGAAGCAGAGGCAGGGTGATGAGAACAGGAGAATTATGGAAAGAGAAAAGATTCAGTCTGCTGTCGTCACAGAGGAAGCCAGACACAGAGGAAGCAAGGTGAGAATGATTTCGCTGGTAAAACACATGGCTAACACAGACAAGAATTATGGGTTAATGTAGGAGGTAAGAGTTAATAAGAAGGCTGAACTACTAGGTCTACCAGTTTATACATAATGTAGGCCTCTGTGTGTTTCTTTGGGACTGAACAACTGCGGGACTGGACAGGACAAAAACCTCTGTCAACAGAGGTTGACTCTGGACAGAAGGTCAGAAAAAGTTATTGCTGCATGCATTAGTGGGGAAGAAGACAAATTTATAAGTGAACAGTAGTTTTATATTTATAAGATTGAGAAATTGGAATCAGGTTTGGTAACATATTTTCCTTAAATATTTGCATTTTAATTCGTTCATATAGGCAATATTTCCTTATAGTGACCTGTAAATAAGTGTTGACTGCATGCATAAAATGTTTGATTTTGATCACACTAGTATTTTGTGAAGATTGTGATATAAGGATATTTAGCAGGTATATAAGCACTGATAATAAAAATAAATGAAGAAAACTTAAGAAGGAAGAGATGCAATGGAGGATCATGGGAATGTTACTCTGTAAACTGTGAAATAGATTCCTGCCGAGGTTATTGTGGTTGCGACTGTAGTTGAGAATTGTGTTTTTGAGAGTAAGCTTACAGATTGCTTACTTGGGAGCTGGAAAACATCATCCAGGAGAATATCACAAGCATATGTTTTCCTCTGTCTGTCCAATATTGTATATCCTAAGAATATTGTTATTAGTCTTCCAGAGTTATTAGAATGTGCCAGTGGACCCCAAGTCACTTTCTAAACCCACTAGTGTATATATGGTTTTTAGGTGAGTTCACTGAATTGGAAAATGCCTGTATTTACATGCAAAAAGATGTTAGTTTTACTTTTAAAACATTAGATTTATGTATGAAGACATACATTTCTTCATTTATTTTATGTTTATTTATGTGGACAGCCCGCATGCCACAGTGCGCATTTAGATGTCAGAGGACAACGTGCAGGAGTCTGTTTTCTCGATTCACAGTGTAAGTTGTGTGAATTGAACTTAAGTCTTTGGGCTTGGTGACAAACATATTTAACAATGAGTGCTGTTGTTGACACTAAAGAGGTCTTTTAAGGAAGTGCTGAAATATTTCTTGCTGTCTGTCTGCTACCATAAAGAAAGTTTTACAAATTGTTAAATTCTGAAATCCTCTTTAGCACCCAAATCTACATGCAAGAACATGACTAATAAAAGGAAGTCATGAAAACAAAAAGAAAGAAACAGAAAACATACCTTTTAGGAAAAAGAGAGAATGGCACCAACAACTTTACCCACTCACTTATTATAGAAGAAAGAAATATTTATAAATTATAAATGATTTAAATATAAATAAACATATTTTCTTATATTAAAAATTGAAACAGTTTTCTCTTTTTCATGTTTAATACAAATTTTCATTTCATGAGATGATCATTATTGTCCCTATTTTATAATTTTCTTCTATAGCAAAAACTTCAAGTCTAATGTCTGTCAGTATTCAATTCCACAGAATATATGGGTTTTGTTTTACATTTTTTCTTTTACTTTTTGAGAATATAATATTATATAAACATTTCTCGTTTCCCTTTCTCCTCTCTCATGTCCTCTTACCACTTCTTGCTGTCTTACAAATTCATGGCCTTTTTTCATTACTGTTAAATATATATATATATATATATATATATGAATATTATATATATCATACATAGGAATAGATGCATATACTCATACACATATATTTCTAAGAACAACCTGTTTAATCTGTGTAATGGTTACTTGTGTGTGTGTTTCCAGGACTGACTCATCGATACTGTATAATCAATTGGTGTGCTCTTCCCCAGGGGAAAGCTATTTCTACCACTCTCCCTCCTTAGTTGCTTTTAATTCTTTATGTAGTTTTGAAATTTTATTGACTTCCCAGCATCCACTCTAGTAAGTCCAGTGTTGTCAGTTCCTGTCTAAACAATCATGTTTGGAACACTTTGTGGGTGATCCTGTAACATGAATTTATATTTATTTTTTTAATTTATTTATTTATTAAAGTTTTCTGCCTCCTCCCCGCCACCGCCTCCCATTTCCCTCCCCCTCCCCCAATCAAGTCCCCCTCCCTCGTCAGCCCAAAGAGCAATCTGGGTTCCCTGCCCAGTGAGAAGTCCAAGGACCACCCACCTCCATCCAGGTCTAGTAAGGTGAGCATCCAAACTGCCTAGGCTCCCACAAAGAGACCCACATTGGAGCCATAAACAAAGGACATTTAGCCTATAATTAGTGATCCTAGAGAAGGTAAATAAGGAGAACCCAAAGAAAAACATAAAGGCATCCTCCTGAATATTAACCTTCATCAGGCGATGAAAGGAGACAGAGACAGAGACCCACATTGGAGCACCGGACAGAAATCTCAAGGTCCAAATCAGGAGCAGAAGGAGAGAGAGCACGGGCAAGGAACTCAGGACCGTGAGGGGTGCACCCACACATTGAGATAATGGGGATGTTCTATCGGGAACTCACCAAGGCCAGCTGGCCTGGGTCTGAAAAGGCCTGGGATGAAACCGGACTCGCTGAACATAGCGGACAATGAGGACTACTGAGAACTCAAGAACAATGGCAAGGGGTTTTTGATCCTACTGTAACATGAAATTTATGATGTAAGTAAATGCATGGAGAATAAAAGATCTAAAATAAGGATCTAACAAAAGAATATATACTATTTCAGGGCAATTATTTTTCATTATATAACCTAAGAAATAAATAGTACTATAAAATCAATGACTTGTGACACAGACACTGCCTGCACTGATTGGACCAAGAGGTGAGTGACTGGCCTCCCATCTGGCCAGCTCAGTCTCTAAGAACCACACCCTTGACACACCTTATACCCCTTCCCCACCTATTGTATCCACACTTGCTGGTCAGCAGGCAAAGCTCCTATGGGGAGGTTGCTCCACCACCACCTCTTCAGAAACTGTAATCTGCAAGACACAAAATGTACCTATCCCCCCTGACCTCAGGCAGCTCCTTGAGACACAGACACAATCTGCACACCTTGGACAAAAGGCCACAGACACTGTTTGCACCAACTGGAGAAAGAGATGGGTAGATGCCAGTGAAAAATACATTCAAAACCTAAATGGCAATATGTAACCAGGAGAATCTAGTAGCACCACAACAGCATGACATCAACATCATAATGTAGAAGAAGCAGAAGAAAACAACTTTAATTTTATGGAGATGATAAAGACCTTTAAAGGGATATTTAAAAATTCACTTAAATAAATCAAGGAAAAAACAAAAAACAAACAAACAAAATGAATAAATCTCTTAAAGAAAGCCAGGAAAGGCAATCAAACAGGTTAAGAAAACAGTTTGAGACTTGAAAATTGAAACAGAGTCAATAAAGAAAACAAACCAAGGAAATGCAGGAAATGAAAAATCTGGGTACATCAACAGAAACTACAGATGCAAGGATAACTAACAGAATGCAAGAGATGGAAGAGAAAATAATCATCCTGAGTGAAGTAACCAAGACTTAGAAAAATAAGCATGGTATGTACTCACTCTTAAGTGAATATTAAATGTAAAGCAAAGGACAACCAGAATACAATCCACAGTTCCAGAGAAGTTAGGTAAAATGGATTGACCTGGGAAGGAAATTAGATGAGATCTCCTAGATAAACTGGGTCAAGAAGAGCAGTAGGAGGGAGGGGATAGGAGATGTACATGAGGCAATAGAATGGTTGAGTTGTGGGAGGGACCAGGTAATAGAGCAATAAAATAGGTATCTTTTTAGAAGGAGCCTTTCTGGCATTAGGGAGAACCTAGTTCTAGAGGATTCTCAGGAATCCACAAAATGACCCCAGTAAAGATTCCTAGTAATAGTGAAGAGGGTGTCTGAATTGTCCTCCCCCTGCAACCAGACTGGTGACTATTCCAACTGTCATTATATAACCTTCATCCACCGACTGATGGAACATGTCAGAGATCCACAACCAACCACCAGGCCTAGTTCTGGAAATCCAGTTGAAGAGGGGGAAGGATGGATTATATGAGCAAGGGAGGTCAAGATCATGAAGTGGGAATCTACAGTGACAGCTGAGCCAAGTTGGTAGGAAATCACAAACTCTAGACCAGCTATGGAGCCTGCATGGGACTGAACTGGGCCCTCTTGCAAGTGGGAGACATTTGTGTAGCCTGGTCTATGTGAGGGGTCCCTGCAGTAGGACCAGGATCTATCCCTCATGCATGAGCTATCTTTTTGAAACCCATTCCTGACAGTGAGATGCCTTCTTCAGCCTTGATTCAGGGTGGTGGGATTTGGTCCTGCCTCAACTTAATGTATCTGGATTTCATTACCTTACCCTTTTGGAAAAGTGGATAGAAGGTGGGAAAGGGAAGATGTGAGGGGGAATAGGAGGAGGAGTGGGAGAGAACACTGTGCTTGAAAATTTAAAATCGAAATTTAAAAGAAAGAAATATAAAAGGTTCACGATAAGGTTTGACAATAAAAGGAACTAATCTCTAACTTGACAAAAGATACATGTGATTATATATATAATATATATATGTGTGTGTGTGTGTGTGTGTGTGTACATGTGTGTGTGTTAAATATATACACTTATAACAGGACACAACTTTTAAAAGCCTTTGAACTCTAGAAAACTTAATAATTTACTAGACAAAGAATATTTCAGTAAGCCATCTGATATCTCTGGGGATGTATTCACGGATCAAAGAAAGCAGAGAATCTTTCCTTATGTGGAAGACTATGGATTACAAACACAAAAAGTAAGTATTTACAAAACTATGTTATTGAAAATTTTACTTTCTGATGAGTTAGGTAATCAGGTTTAAGATGGAGATTTTGCCAGCAGTACTATATTCTCTTGAACTGCAACTGGCATTTATAGTCCCAGGCCAAATACCATGTTTCTGGCATTATCAGGCTTCCATTTGAAAAACAGTGTCAAAGAGTTCATGTAGACAGATGGATAAATGAACAAAAGCAAAATACCATCCTAAATTTTCCTCTTCTTTCTTGGTCTGCTGCCAAATGGGACTATATTTCTGTAAGAAACTGACAAAAATTGCTGGCAGATTTTTTTTAACCATGTCAGTTTTCTCTGAATTTTACCCTCTCTGGAAAATCTCTACTTCATAGACTGTGTATTTTAGGAACTTGTCCACAACAAGATTTAAGGAAGCTTTCTCATTTTATAAATTAGTCCCTGGAAGAAAGTTGATCTACATATTCAACAGTTAAATTGTCTACTGTTATGGCATACGCTGTGTCTTTTGAAGGCTAACAAGGTCACTTCTGTGAGCCCTAGCTCACCGACTGAATATGACTACAGCCTGAAAGGACAGGCTAAGCCATAGACACATTTAGACAGAGGAGGCCAGGAAGTTTCAGGAAGGCATGGCAATCCATAACAAGGGGGGGGGGGAGGCTGAAGAAACCTGCTTGTCAACTTTAGCCTTGGATAATGTAAAAATTAAAATTTTTTCATGCCACCAGTCTGATGAAGTTTGCTATAGAAATCCTACAACACATACATACACACACACATACAAACACACATACAAGCACACACACACAGACAGATAAATGCACACACACACATACACACACGCATGCACACACATACACACATGCACATACACACATACAGACATGCACACACATACACACATGCACGCGCACACACATACACACACATACAAACATGCACACATATGCATATAAACATACATACAAACACACACACCGGTGAAAAATTCAGTTTGATATTTTGAGCTTTACTGGCAGTTCTTTTCTGCACACTTCACCTAATTATCTGTATTTGTTGTCAATGACAAATTCCAAATGATTGTGCCAACAGCATATCTGAGGCATCAGTTAGTCACAAGAACGAAGTAAGGATTATAACGGCATAAAAGACATTTAATTGCTTGGGAGATATGAGATTGTTTAGTGAACTAAAAGTGCAGTTCTTAATGTACTTCTGTAAAGAACATTGTTTTCTTATTAAAATGCAAAATACACTATCTTTTGTAATTAATAACAGAGATATTTACTTGAAGGTGTTGTTATGAAAAAATAATGTCTGTGAAAAAAGCAGATTTCTATTGATATGCCAATAATCTGAATTATATTGAGTTGATTTGAAAAGGGCACCTTCCTAGCTACCTAACCTGCTACTTTAAAAATTAAACATGAGAAGGGAAGGTATAGGATTCTTATCTTGTATAGCATAAAGGATGTACGTGCTATCAGAGCATGATCCTGATAAAAGTGACATTATAATAAGCACATTTATAAAAGACACAACTATAAAGCAAAGGTCTAGTGTTCTGATTAAGGAATAATCAGTAGATGTGACTTCTTAAATGAAGAATGGTGTGTTAGAAAATAATAGGGCAGAATTAGCAACTGGAATGAGGAAGGAGAAACAGAAGGATTTAGAAGTAATATGGAAGAGGCAGCAAGGCTTTCAAAAAGGGGATTTTGTGTTGAAAATATTGCTTAAAACATATATGTCTGCCAGAGCAGGCTACTCATTTTCATGGTATTTTAGTTTTATGAGTGTAAATCAAAGATAATGAAATATGACTTATAGGAAAATTGAGAGGATTAATTACAAAAGTTAATGCGTGTAAAGAGCTTTAAGAAATGCTGAATTTGGAGTTTTCTTACCATTGAGTTCATCACATTTGAATTCTTCCTCTGGTGAATTTCTGATCATATTTTGTGTAGTTACTTCAGACTGGACTGTAATAAAAGGAGATTCTGGGAGCATTTTTGAAGAAAATATTACCCTAGCAGAGCAATGGGCACTACTGAGCCCCATTGGCAACATAAAGGGCAAGTTCTCATGATTGGCAAAATTACATGAAAGAATTTCAAAGAGAAACAGAAAATTGCAGTCCATTTCTCTAATTAGTCATTCATGGTTTTTGTTCATTTACATATTTCAGCATGAAACTTCAAGGAGAACAAACAAGATTCTAATGATTAATACAAAAGTGATTAAAAGAATAAAATTTGTCCTTGTGGCACGATTGAGCATCTTTTGGATATACACCCAAAAGTGGTATTACTGCGTCTTGAGGAAGGTTGTTTCCTAATTTTCTGAGAAATCACCACACTGACATCCAAAGGGGCTGTACCAGCTTGCATTCCCACCAGCAATGCAGGAATGTTCTCTTTACCCCAAACTCTCTCCAGCATAAGTTGTCAACAGTGTTTTAATCTTGGCATTACTCACTCATAAGTGGTTTTTAAAGAAAAAGTAAAGAAAGCCAGCCCACAAATCACAATCCCAGAGAACCTAAACAAGAATGAGAACGCTAAGAGAGACATACATAGATCTCATCTACATGGGAAGTAGAAAACGACAAGATCTCCTGAGTAAATTGGGAGCATGGGGACCTTGGGAGAGGATTGAAGGGAAGAGAAGAAGCAGGAAGGGGAGCAGGAAAAAATGCAGAGCACAATAAAAATCAATAAAAATAACAAGAAAAAATGAAGTCTGAGAAAAGCTTGAGGGAAATGGGGTAGGGGATGCTGGGTAGAATTGGAGAGAGGGAATGGTAAATGGATAGTAACAATATATGTTTTATTAATGCATAGAACTTTTAAAAATTAAGACATTTAAAAATATAATTTCACTTTTCTGCTATGAGTTACAATGTAACGAACTCCTACATCTATTATGGTGGGTTTTCTCGGGATGGCACTCAGGGTTTCAGAATACTAGGTAAGTACTCTGCCACTCTACAACTTCAGAACACTATGTATTTTATTAATATGTACCTTCTTCAATTTCATAGAGCTTTCACTTCAACGGACTATGAATTAGTGAACAAATTCACTTGAAAAGTGAAGTGTAATAACTAAAATAAAATCATAAATTGAAAAATAAACAGTTCTGATAGTATAAGTGATTTTATAAATCTTAAAACTATTCTTAAAATTTATTTTATAATTCCTAAACTATTATTAAACACATAATATAATTAATATAGTATAATATAAATATATTGAAGATTTTTCTATATCATACTGGAAAATATCATATAGAATTCTCAATAATAAATGATACTAAATAGTACTCTGAATGTTTCAGTACTTTTGAAAAAAAATTCCTGTTTTTCTGCTTTTGGATATCTATGTTCATACGCATTATATCAGGAATATATTTGAGATATTAACTAAAACAATTATTTCTGAATATTACTAAGTAGATTAAATTAAATGGTGGAAGCCTTTTATAAAAAAAATGAGTATGTATCACTTTCTTGCTAATTGCATTAAGCAAAATCCTCTCTTGGGACTAAGTCATTAATTTTATTCTCTCAACCTAGAAAATAGAGCCATTAGATATTCAAGCTGATCAATACAAATGCCCAATTAATGAAATTCAGGCCCAGATAGTATTCCTGTTCAAAGATTGTTTTCTTTGTTTGATAGAGCAAGACAGATTTAATAGGCATGACATTTTATTTTCTTGATTTTTAAACATATATATTCAAAGTATGCTATCACTAAATGTTGACATGCAAAGATACAATCAGAGTTGGTTGTGCTATGAGGTTAGACAAGCACTTAGTGAATCAAAGACAATTTAAATCAAAAAAAATTAGTGTCCAAATTCTTCAAAATATTATAAACAAATAAACCATTGACAGGTCTAGATACTAAGACATATCCCTAGTATCTATAACCAAATAATTTCCAGTATTTGGTTATCCGAGTAAATATCTGAGTAAAGATCATCTTAAAACACAGAAATCAGGTGACAGAAAACACAGGCAGGTTGATATTAGCGCTTTTGCCTAGTCTTATTGTAACTTGTTATGCTGTGCACGGTTGATATTTCTACGAAGCCTCTTTTTTTGTCTAAAGGGAAATGGAACAGGAGTGGATCTAGGGGATACAGGAGGAGGGCGGTTATTGGGAGGGCTGGAGGGAGGGAAAATTGCAGTCAGGATGTAATATATGAGAGAAGAATAAATGTTTTTTATTGACTTGATTAAACTATACACTTTTCACTGCTCCCCTCTCTGCCTCTCTCCTTCCCTTCCATACTCTTCAATGGTCCCCATGCTCCCAATTTACTCAGGAGATCTTGTCTTCGTCTACTTCCCATGTAGATTAGATCTATGCATGTATCTCTTAGGGTACTCACTGTTGTCTATGTTCTCTGGGATTGTGATTTGTAGGCTATCTTTCTTTACTTTATGTCTAAAAACCACTTATGAGTGAGTATATATGATAATTGTCTTTCTGGGTCTGAGTTACCTCACTCAATATGATATTTTCTAGATTCATTCATTTGCCTGCAAATTTCAAGATGTCATTTTTTTCTGCTGTGTAGTACTCTATTATGTAAATGTACCACATTTTCCTTTTCCATTCTTTGGTTGATGGGTCTTTAGTTTGTTTCCCGGTTCTGGTTATGACAAACAATGCTGCTATGAACATAGCTGAGCACATATCCTTGTGGCACAATTGAGAATCCTTTGGGTATATACCCCAAAGTGGTATTGCTGGTTCTGTAAAGCAAAAGACTTAGTCAACAAGACAATATAGCAGCCAACAGAATGGGAAAAAAATCTTCACCAACCCCACACCCCACATCGGACAGAGGTCAGATCTCCAAAATATACAAAGAACTCAAGAAATTGGTCATCAAAAGAACAAATAATCCAATAAAAAATGGAGTACTGACCTAGGCCGGGTGGTGGTGGTGCACGCCTTTAATCCCAGCACTCAGGAGGCAGAGACAGGTGGATCTCTGGGAGTTTGAGGCCAGCCTGGTCTACAAGAGCTAGTTCTGGGACAGGCACCAAAGCTACAGAGAAACCCTCTCTCAAAAAACCAAAAAAAAAAAAAAAAAAAAAAAAAAGGAGTATTGACCTAAACAGAGAACTCTCAACAGAGGAATCTAAAATGACTGAAAGACACTTATGGAGATGTTCAACATCCTTAGCCATCAGAGAAATTCAAATCAAAACAATTCTGAAATTCTATCTTACACCTGTAAGAATGGCCAAGATCAAAAACACTGATGACAACTTATGGTAGAGAGGATCTGCGGGAAAGGGAACACTCCTGCATTGTTGGTGGCGGTGCAAATTAGTACATCCCCTTTGGATGTCAGTATAGCCATTTCTCAGAAAATTAGAGAAGGATAAATACTAAAAAGAAGGAAGGGAGGAAGGAAGGAAAAATTTCAGGCAGAAAGATTTTCAGAAATGCTTCCAGGAACACATGAAGAATAGAAGGAGCTGTGGGCCTGCTTTCCTGCTGCCCGGCTCCCAGCCCCCTGGCTAGCTTATGCCCCGAAATAATAACACAGAAATTGTATTCATTTAAACACTGCCTGGCCCATTATATCTAGCCTCTTCTTGGCTCACTCTCACAACTTGACTAACCCATTTCTAGTAATCTATGTAGCACCAAGAGGCAATAGCTTACCAGGAAGATTCTAGCCTACATCCATCTTGGGTGGGAGCATCATTGCATCTGCCTCACTTCCCTTCTTCCCAGCATTCTGTTCTGTTTACTCCACCCACTTATGTTCTAACCTATCAGGCCAACCAGTTTCTTTATTGATTAACCAATGAAATCAACAGATTGATATATGACACTCCCACATCATTGAAGCCTGCAATGAGGCATAGATTTTATGAAATTTCAAGAGTCACTCAAAATGCTGAAAGGAACTACTTAATGTTATTCCACTTCACAAGTATAAGCTCTGCAAGAGTATGCATTCATCCCTATGTCTTGTTGAAATTGATGTTTTGTCTACAAAATGGTCTTAAGATTTACCATAAAATTCATAGTTTTATTTATTTTTCTTGTTCTTTTGTGTGTATGTGGGTATTTACCTGTCTGTATATGTGTGATACCATATATGTATACACAGCTATTCAGTATGTGTGTATGCGTGTGGAGGCAGAGTTTGACTCTAAGCATCCTCCCCTATGACTCCTGCAATTGTGATGTGGGGGTGATTTCTTTCTAATCTGTTGCTTTCATGGGTTAATTAATAAAGAAACTGCCTAGGCCAATTTGATAGGCCAACCCTTAGGTGGGTGGAGTAAACAGAACAGAATGCTGAGAGAAAGAAGCTGAGTCAAGGAGTCGCCATGATTCTCCCACTCCAGACAGATGCAGGTTAAGATCTTTCCTGGTAAGCCAGCTTGTGGAGCTACACAGATTATTTGAAATGGGTTAGATCGATATGTAAAAGCTAGCCAATAAGAAACTGGAACTAATGGGCCAGGCAGTGTTTAAAAGAATACAGTTTCCATGTAATTATTTCAGGTAAAGCTAGCCGTGCGGGCGGCCGGGTGCCAGGGACGCAGTCCACCACTCCTCTTACAACACGATTGCTTATTGGTCAGGGTTTTAATCACAACCAACTTCTTTATAAAACTCATTTTACTAAACAGATTGCTCTAAATGCAGTTGGAATGACTGGAGTTGGGACAGATTTAAGCAAAGCACATTATATTCATATATGAAGTCTTCAAAAATATACATTGAACTTCGAATAAGGCTACTTGAGTAGTAGTGTTCAAAATAAACACAGTATACATAGCATTATTTTAGTGGCAGGCAAAATGATACATTCTAAGTTTTATCATAGTTTATATTATCCATATTCTTTGAATTTTTTTAGATTCCTACTTTTTTTTAAAAATTTATTTATTTATTACAGATTTCTGTCTCTTCCACGCCACCGCCTCCCATTTCCCTCCCCCTCCCCCAATTAAGTCCCCCCCCCTCCTCAGCCCGAAAAGCAATCAGTGTTCCCTGTCCTGTGGGAAGTCCAAGGAACCCCCACCTCCATCCAGGTCTAGTAAGTTGAGCATCCAAACTGCCTAGGCTTCACCTAGATGCCCTTCAATAGAAGAATGGATGAAGAAAGTATGGAATATATACATATTAGAGTACAACTCAGCAGTAAAAAACAAGGGCTTCTTGAATTTTGCATGCAAATGGATGGAAATAGAAAACACTACCCTGAGTGGGGTAAGCCAGACCCAAAAAGAGGAACATGGGATGTACTCACTTATATTTGGTTTCTAGCCATAAACCAAGGACATTGAGCCTATAATTAGATTCCTACTTTTTTTGCTGTTGACATACCTATATATGCATTCAACTTTGGTACTTTCTTATTAATTGTCCCTATGATATCACTGTAACTTTTTATGTTATGGTGTTGAGTAGTTTGTCACATTTGTAGTCAATCTATAATTTCTGGCAGTTCTAATTATGAATAAAACATGGGGGAGTTTTTCAGAAGAAAAGTACCATGGCATGAATTGGAACAATCTCTGAGCTGCTGGAGAACCATATTACTATAGGATTTGAAACGAGGAAGTTGAAATACTGTAAGAATCAGAGGTGATAGAGGACACCACGAGAAGATGATCCACTGAATTAACTAAGCAGGGCTCACATGGGCTTACAGTGATTGAAACAGTAAACACAGGACCTACTTGGGTCTTCACTCGGTCCTCCGCATATATGTTATGGCTGTTATCCTGGAAATTTGATGAAAGTCCTAAGAGTAGGAGCAGGTTTATCTCTGACCTTTCTGCTGTCTCCTGATATAGATTTTTCTTCCTGTTGAGCTGTTTTATTCAGCCTCGATAGGAGCAGTGTCTGCCTTGTCATATTTTATATAGTTCTGCCCTGACTGACTGTCGTCTTCTGGAGGCCTGCTCCTTTCTAAGGAGGAAATGGAGGAGGAGTGATTCTGGGGATGATGTGAAGTGTGGGGGAGCTAGGAGGAGTAGCAGGGGGAGAAACTTGTTGGAATTTATTGTATGAGAGAAAAAAAATCTATTTTTATTTAAAAAAAGAAAGAAAGAAATCTGATATTAAAAATGAGAGCAAATGAAAGTTTGAATACACTTAATCATGATCATCTGAGTTTTGCTTCTCTTCCTATTAGGAGAGTGATTACACATAAGAACATAAGAAGCAAGGGGCAGTTTAAGGGACTTATGCAAATCAGAACAGAATATCAGGGCTTAGAGAGGACTTGCCATGTAAACTGTATTGAACACTTGAAAATATTCAGTTTATAGGATTCACTACTACCTTTTATATTCCTTTCTGTACTATGGGGGCAAGAGGTAAAGACTTTCTTTCATGTTATCTTGAAAGTATTGGTTGCAAATGACATCTAATGGGTTAGATACATCACTGGAAAGTCTAAAAGGGGAAATGTAAGAGCTTTTGGACTTCTCAATGTATTTTGCTGCTCTTGACTAAAAGTCAGTTTTAATGCCGTGTCTTTGTTTTGATGGCTCTCTTTTTGGAGTTCAAATTTTGACTAAGCTGATATGCATATATATCTCTACTGATCCTTTGGACTCATTAAGAAGTATGTCAAACTCGGTGACTCAGTGGTGCCCTCCTGATTTTCTCTTTCCAGTTGATGCCAGAGGTTTCATCGCCTTTGACTGGTCAACTCACTGTGCAGTGCCCCGAAGTCTAGTTTTCCAATAAAACTCTCCATTAAATCCTCTTCTGTTTATGTCTAGTGTCATTGCTCAGTGTTAGAGAAAACAAGATGGAAATTAAAATTGCCTTACTACTGTGGTTAAACACATTAAGAGAGCCTCAGAGGTACCTAAATGCATTGGTGTTTCATTACCAAAATAAATCCATTCCCTTGGAATAATTTGACTAAGTAAGAACTACATTCTGAGAGATATTAGAAAAACCTTAAGATACAGTAGAAGCTTCCTCAAATAGATACTTATATAAAAGTGAAATAAAAGAAATTCCTAAACATTGGAAAATACAGTGACCCAAAGAGATTTCTCTTGTCACCAAATGAAGTTCTATAATGGGATACATGTAACTGAGTTGTTGGACTAAATTATCCCATGGAAATCCCCCAAACAACCAAGATTGTTGCCAAGACTATAGGATGCTCTCCACAAACTGATGGCAAGGTACCATTGTTGAAAACAACACCTACATAACTCATTGAACAAGGAGAAGTCATAGTGTACCTTCCTAGAGTCTTCATTCCTATGGGTGCTTGTTCTTGGTACTGAAATGTATTCTACCCCTACTTCCAAAAAAGGAAACAGAAATGCCAAGCCAGCCAAACACTTTGACCTATAATGATGTCTGGCCTGCAGGATATGTGAGTGCAGTGGTAGCACAAAACTTGTGAAAATAACCAACATATATTTGATTTGACTTAAAGTCCCTTTCACAAACCCATACGCCATACTGGTTGCGTGACCAGGATCCATAGACTAGATAATCCAGATACTGTGGGTAAAAACATATACTATTCTACTAAAGGAACCCAACAATAAAATATCTTGTAAAGACATTCTTCTGTATTCATCATTCAGTGCCTTGCTCAGACATCATCAAAGCATCTTCTCCTGCAGAAGAAGGAAATAAATGCAATGACCTAGAGCCAGATATGGAAAGAGTGAGAGACTTTGGAATAGTCATCCCTAAATGAGATGTCTCCATCAAAGCTCTCTCCTCCAGGATCAGGAAACCTGAAGAGGAAGCAGAAGAGAGTAAGAGCCAGAACAAGTTGCTGATACTGATGAAATAAGGCCTTCTAAGTTCAATAAGTCCGAGACATTTATGAACTCATAGAACCTGAGGCCCCATGCATATGACCTGAAGCAGATGGTGTCCTAGAGCAAAAAGAAGAGGTGAACCCATGCCTCCATCCATAACCTAGAAGCTATCTCTAATTAAAAACCACTTGCAAATAAGAATTTGATCTTCCCAAAAGGAACACACCAGAGAAACAAACTCTTAATAGTAGACTGCAGGCCCAGCTGTAGATGGTCTGTAATAAAGGAACTCAATCTCACCTTTGAAATTACTTTGTTTGAAAATTTCATGCCAGTGTGTATTCTTTTCTTTTTTTAAAATTTTATCTTCTTAAAATTTTTATTCTCTATTTTTATATCTTCTTTGTCAGGTTATCCTTCTTGCTTTCTATTTCTATTTCTTTCTTTCTTGGTTTTTCAAGACAGGCTTTCTCTTTTTTCTTTATTTTTAACTATACAGGCTTCTTCTTTTTTTTTTTTATTGAGAAAAGGAGAAAAAAAAAACAAGTTTCCACCTCCTCCCAGCCTCCCATTTCCCTCCCCCTCCTCCGCCTCAACGCCCCCTCCTCCCAAACTTCTCCCACTAGCCCACTCCTTTCCCCCTCCCTCTCCAGTCCAAAGAGCAGTCAGGGTTTTCTGCCCTGTGGTAAGACCTAGGACCTCCCACCTCCGTCCATATCTAGGAAGGTGAACATCCAAACTGGCTGGGCTCCCACAAAGCCAGAACATGAAGTAGGATCAAAACCCCGTGCCATTGTCCTTTGCGTCTCATCAGCCCTCATAGTTCGCCATGTTCAGAGAGTCCGGCTTTATCCCATGCTTTTTCAGTCACAGTCCAGCTGGTCTTGGTGAGCTCTCAATAGATCAGCTCCACAGTCTCAGTGGGTGGGTGCATCCCTCATAGTCCCGATTTCTTTGCTCATGTTCTCCCTCCTTCTGCTCCTCATTGGGACTTTGGGAGCTCAGTCCAGTGCTCCAGTGTGGGTCTCTGTCTCTATCTCCATCCATCACCAGATGAAGGTTCTATGATGATATGCAAGATATTCGTCAGTATTGCTCAAGGATAGGGTCATTTCAGGTTCCCTATTCTCAACTGCCCAAGGAACTAACTGGGGACCTCAGCTTGGGCACCTGGGAGACCCTCTAGGGTCAGGTCTCTTAACAACCCTAAAGTGGTTCCCTTAACTAAGAATTGTGGTTCCCTGCTCCCCTGTCCAACCTTCCTTTATCCCAATCCTCCTGCTTTCCCAAGGCCCGAACTCCTTCCCTTTTAACTTTTCTCTCCCCATCTCCCCTTACCCCCAACCCACCCCACCCCAAGATCCCAATTTTCTCCCCGGCAATTTTGTCTACTTCCCTTAGCCAAGAGGATAACTATATGTTTTTCCTTGGGTTCCCCTTCTTACTTAGCTTCTTTAGATTCACCTATTGTAGACTCCGTGACCCTTATTTATGGCTAGAAACCAATTATGAGTGAGTACATCCCATATTCATCTTTTTGGGTCTGGGATACCTCACTCAGGATAGTGTTTTCTATTTCCATCCATTTGCATGCAAAATTCGAGAAGTCATTGTTTTTTACCGCTGAGTAGTGCTCTAATGTGTAGATATTCCATACTTTCTTCATCCATTCTTCCATTGAAGGGCATCTAGGTTGTTTCCAGGTTCTGGCTATTACAAATAATACTGCTATGAACATAGTTGAACAAATGCTTTTGTCATATGATAGGGCATTTCTTGGGTATATTCCCAAGAGTGGTATTGCTGGGTCCAGGGGTAGGTTGATCCCGAATTTCCTAAGAAACTGAAACACTGACTTCCATAGTGGTTGCACAAGATTGCATTCCCACCAGCAATGGATGAGGGTACCCCTTCCTCCACAGCCTCTCCAGCAAAGGTTATCGTTGGTGTTTTTGACTTTAGCCATTCTCACAGGTGTAAGATGATATCTTAAAGTTGTTTTGATTTGCATTTCCCTGATTGCTAAGTAAGTTGAGCATGACCCTAAGTGTCTTTTGGCCATTTGAACTTCTTCTGTTGAGAATTCTCTGTTCATATCAGTGCCCCATTTTTTAATTGGGTTAATTAGCATTTTAAAGTCTAGTTTCTTGAGTTCTCTATATATTTTGGAGATCAGACCTTTGTCTGTTGCGGGGTTGGTGAAGATCTTCTCCCAGTCAGTTGGTTGCCTTTGTGTCTTAGTGACAGTGTCCTTTGCTTTGCAGAAGCTTCTCAGTTTTAGTAGGTCCCATTTATTCAATGTTGCTCTTAATGTCTGTGCTTCTGGGGTTATACATAGGAAGCGATCTCCTGTGCCCATCTGTTGCAGGGCATTTCCCACTTTCTCTTCTATCCTTTTCAGTGTGTTCGGGGTGATATTGAGGTCTTTAATCCATTTGGACTTGAGTTTTGTGCACGGTGAAAGATGTGGGTCTATTTTCATTCTTCTACAGGTTGACATCCAATTGTGCCAGCACCATTTGTTGAAGATGCTTTCTTTCTTCCATTGTATACTTTTAGCTCCTTTACCAAAAATGAGGTGTTCATAGGTTTGTGGGTTAAAATCCGGGTCTTCTATACGATTCCATTGGTCGACTTCTCTGTTTTTATGCCAGTACCACACTGTTTTCATTACTGTAGCTCTGTAATAGAGTTTGAAGTCAGGGATGGTAATGCCTCCAGAAGATCCTTTATTGTATAGGATTGTTTTGGCTATCCTGGGTTTTTTGTTTTTCCATATAAAGTTGATTATTGTCCTCTCCAGATCTGTGAAGAATTTTGATGGGATCTTAATGGGGATTGCATTGAATCTATAAATTGCCTTAGGTAGAATTGCCATTTTTACTATGTTGATCCTCCCAATCCAAGAGCAAGGTAGATCCATCCATTTTTTGGTATCATCTTCAATTTCTTTCTTCAATGCCTTAAAGTTCTTGTCAAATAGATCTTTCACTTCCTTGGTTAGATTTACCCCAAGATATTTAATGCTGTTTGTGGCTATCGTGAATGGTGAAGCTTCTCTGATTTCCCTCTCTGCTTCCATATCCTTTGTGTATAAGAGGGCGACTGATTTTTTGGAGTTGATCTTGTATCCTGCCACATTACTAAAGCTGTTTATCAGCTGTAAAAGTTCTTTGGTGAAGTTTTGGGGGTCGCTTAAGTACACTATCATATCATCTGCGAATAACGAAAGTTTAACTTCTAACTTTCCAATTCGAATCCCCTTGATCCCATTATGTTGTCTTATTGCTATTGCTAGAACTTCAAGCACTATATTGAAGAGGTATGGAGAGAGTGGACATCCTTGTCGTGTTCCTGAGTTAAGCGGGATGGCTTTGAGTTTCTCTCCGTTTAATTTGATGTTAGCTGTCGGCTTGCTGTATATAGCTTTTATTATATTTAGGTATGACCCTTGTATCCCTAATCTCTCCAAGACTTTTAACATAAATGGATGTTGAATTTTGTCGAATGCTTTTTCAGCATCTAATGAGATGATCATATGGTTATTTTCTTTCAGTTTATTTATATGCTGGATTACATTGATAGATTTTCGTATGTTGAACCAGCCCTGCATCTCAGGAATGAAGCCTACTTGATCATAATGGATAATTTTCCTCATGTGTTCTTGGATTCGGTTTGCCAGTATTTTGTTGAGGATTTTTGCGTCGATGTTCATGAGTGAGATTGGCCTGTAATTCTCTTTCCTGGTTGAGTCTTTGTGTGGTTTTGGTATCAGAGTAACTGTAGCTTCATAAAAGGAATTAGGTAATGACCCTTCTGTTTCTATATTGTGGAATACATTAAGGAGTATGGGTATTAGCTCTTCTTGAAAGTTCTGGTAGAATTCCGCATTGAAACCATCTGGTCCTGGGCTTTTTTTGGTAGGGAGGTTTTTGATAACAGCTTCTAATTCTTTGCGACCAACAGGTCTGTTTAGATTGTTCACCTGGTCCTGGTGTAACTTTGGTATATGGTATTTATCTAAAAAAGTGTCCATTTCTTTTACATTTTCCAGTTTTGTGTTATAAAGGCTTTTGTAATATGATCTGATGATTCTCTGAATTTCCTCTGTGTCTGTGGTTATGTCCCCCTTTTCATTTCTGATCTTATTAATTTGCGTATTCTCTCTCTGCCGTTTGATTAGTTTGGATAGGGGTTTATCAATCTTGTTGATTTTCTACAGGAACCAGCTTTTTGTTTCATTGATTCTTTGGATTGTTTTCTGTGTTTCTATTTTGTTGATTTCAGCCCTCAGTTTGATTATTTCCAATCTTCTACTCCTCCTAGGTGAGTCTGCTTCTTTTTTTTCTAGAGCTTTCAGGTGGGCTGTTAAGTCTTCAATATGTGCTTTCTCTGTTTTCTTTAAGTGGGCACTTAGTGCGATGAACTTTCCTCTTACCACTGCTTTCATAGTGTCCCATAAGTTCGAGTATGTTGTTTCTTTATTTTCATTGAATTCAAGGAAGACTTTAATTTCTTTCTTTATTTCTTCCTTAATCCAGGTATGGTTCAGAAGTTGACTGTTCAGTTTCCATGAGTTTGTAGGCTTTCTGGGGGTAGCATTGTTGTTGAATTCTAACTTTAATCCATGGTGATCAGCTAAGACACAGGTGGTTACAAATATTTTTTTGTAACTGTGTAAGTTAGCTTTGTTACCGAGTATGTGGTCAATTTTCGAGAAGGTTCCATGAGCTGCAGAGAAGAAGGTATATTCTTTCCTCTTCGGGTGGAATAATCTATAGATGTCTGTTAAGTCCAATTGCTTCATTACCTCCATTAATTCTCTAATTTCTCTGTTAGGTTTCTGTTTGATTGACCTGTCCATTGGTGAGAGAGGAGTGTTGAAGTCTCTTACTATTAGTGTGTGTGGTTTGATGTCTGCCTTCAGTTTTAGTAATGTTTCTTTTACAAACGTGGGCGCTTTTATATTCGGGGCATAGATATTCAGGATTGAGACTTCATCCTGATGAATTGTTCCTGTTATGAGTATAAAATGTTCCTTTCCATCTCTTCTGATTGATTTAAGTTTGAAGTCAACTTTGTTAGAAATTAGTATGGCCACGCCTGCTTGTTTCTTAGGTCCATTTGCTTGATAAGCCTTTTCCCAGCCCTTTACTCTGAGTAGGTGCCTGTCTTTGTGGTTGAGGTGTGTTTCTTGTAGACAGCAGAACGTTGGATCCTGTTTTCGTATCCAATCCCTTAGCCTGTGCCTTTTTATAGGTGAGTTGAGCCCATTGACATTAAGTGATATTAATGACCAGTGGTTGTTAACTCCGGTCACTTTTTTAGTAGTAGGGTTTGTGTGTTTCCCTTCTTTGAGTTGCGCTGGTGAAAGGTCTCTAGATGACTGTGTTATTGTGGGCATTGTTGGACTCCTTGGTTAGTGATTTTCCTTCTATAATTTTCTGTAAGGCTGGATTTGTGGCTACGTATTGTTTGAATTTGTTTTTATCCTGGAAAATTTTGTTTTCTCCATTTATAGTGAACGAAAGCTTGGCTGGATATAGTAGTCTGGGCTTGCATCCATGATCTCTTAGTTTTGGCAGTACATCTATCCAGGACCTTCTGGCTTTCATGGTTTCCATAGAGAAGTCAGGTGTAAGTCTGATAGGTTTACCTTTATAAGTAACTTGGCCTTTTTCCTTTGCGGCTCTTAATATTCTTTCTTTATTCTGTGTATTTTGTGTTTTGATTATTATATGGCGAGGGGATTTTTTTTTGATCCAGCCTATTTGGTGTTCTGTATGCTTCTTGAACCTTCATAGGTACCTCTTTCTTCAGGTTGGGAAAGTTTTCTTCTATAATTTTATTAACTATATTTTCTGTACCATTGAGCTGCACTTCTTCTCCTTCTTCTACTCCAATTATTCTTAGGTTTGGTCTTTTTATTTTGTCCCAAATTTCCTGAATGTTTTGTGATGAGAATTTGTTGGTTTTGCTGTTTTCTTTGATCTGTGTATTTATTTTTTCTATGGTATCTTCAGTGTCTGATATTCTCTCTTCTATCTCGTGTAATCTGTTGTTAGTACTTGTTTCTGTCATTCCTGTTCATTTACCTAGATTTTCCATCTCCATTCTTCCCTCGTTTTGTGCTTTCTTCATTGCTTCCATTTCATTCTTCATGTCTTGAACCGCTTCCCTAACCTGTTTGATTGCTTTTTCTTGTTTCTCTTGGTTTTCTTGCGTGTCTTTGAGCAATTTATTCATTTCCTCTACCTTTTTGTTTGTAATCTCTAGTTGTTTATGGCAGTTTTTCACCTCCTGTTTAAGGTCCTCTATTATTTTCATATAGTTCACTTTTGAGTCGATTTCTTCTATTTCTTCAGGAGTAGGGTGTACAATTCTTCTTATTTCGGGATCCCTAGTTTCTGGTGGTGTCATGTTGCCTTTCAGATTGTTGGAGGAATTCTTGTATTGGCGCCTTCCCATCTCTTCCTTCAAATGGAGCCAGGAGAGGCCTGGTCTCTTGGTCCAGACTTTGCTGTGATTGACTCTCAGGGTATATCTCTTCAGTGTAGAAGCAGGAACCGTTCCCGTCCAGATGGGATTCCTCCGCAACCATCCTGATGGGATTCCTCAGCAACTAAACAGGGCCGCCGGTAGCCCAATGATCCAGGGCCAACAGGATGAATGGAGCAGGGGGGTGGGGTGTTATCCAGGAGAGCGCAGGAAGCCTGGTGCCAGAGCTGAAGGTGCCTGGCTCCCTTACAGGGGACCCTGAGGCCTGCCCGGCATGCAGGCACTCACCGCTCTGGGTGGGTCGCCTTAGTTTAGGAGCTTAAGACTGTAGTTGAGCACTGGTCCCAGCATACAGCAGGGCAGGGTTGGGGAGGGGTGCTGGGGGTGCTGGGTCGTGCGAAAGAAAGACAGCCCTGCAGAAGGAGCTGGGGGAGAAGGTTTGTGCTCTCTTCCGGGATAGTCCGCCCCTGGGTAGCACACACTCACCCGACCTGATGGGATTCATCAGCAACTAAACAGGGCCGCTGGTAGCCCAATGATCCAGGGCCAACAGGATGAATGGAGCAGGGGGGGGGGTGGTATCCAGGAGAGCGCAGGAAGCCTGGTGCCAGAGCTGAAGGTGCCCGGCTCCCTTACAGGGGACCCTGAGGCCTGCCCGGCAGGCAGGCACTCACCGCTCTGGGTGGGTCGCCTTAGTTTAGGAGCTTAAGACTGTAGTTGAGCACTGGTCCTAGCATACAGCGGGGCAGGGTTGGGGAGGGGTGCTGGGTCGTGCGAAAGAAAGACAGCCCTCCAGGCTTCTTCTTTTATGTTTTTATGGGATTTCTGTGTGTGCTAAAGAGTATGTCTCTGCCTATATACCCGTTTTTTGTGTTTTCTTGGAATGCTTTCCTTGTGTTTTTTTTTTCTCATACTCTTTCATTTTTATTAGCTTTTTCTATTTATTATTATTATTTCTTTAGATGCCTCCTTGTTTTCTAGTGAGATACAGGAAAGGATTATTTATCAGGATGGGATATGATGTGGAGAGGATTTGGGAACAGTAGGGAGGGAACTATGATCAAGATATAGTATGTGAAAAAAGAATCTACTTTTAATAAAAAAAATTAAAAATAGTTTTGTACTTCGAAGATCTTTCCTTATTATTTATCTCCATGATTCTAAGCACCCTCGCCTATGGTGGCACACTGAACTTACTGAATTGATGACTGTGACGTCCTTGTTAAGTAGAAAAGTAATTTGTTTGCAAAACAATAGCTCTTTTTCCATGATCAGTCACAAAACTGACTGACAACATAAACACCCATTTTCATCTTCTCATCTCTAGTTGCAACAGAAAGGATTTATGAAAAACTATGTACATAGTATTATTTCAGTTTTTTGTTCTAATATTTCTGCTAATTACAAGACAGAAACTGCTTTGAGGTGAAAGCTATCTCTATTAGAATTTTAAAATATTTAATGTGAAGAAAACTTTAAACAGCATTTCATTAAACTATTTTGTTTAATATAAAGGATTCCTTTCAAAAATGAAGGGAGTTGGGATATATATATATATATATATATATATATATATATATATATATCCATTCAATAATAGAAGGTATCAAATCCAACCAGGGCTTAGGTTCTACCACAACTGAATATCAGACTATGATATCCATTCTAACTAAATTGTGCTACAAAGGATCATTTAAAGGGATCATTTACATAATCTATTACCTTATGAATGCAAATGTTACACTAGCACAATTACATATACATAGAAATTAGGGAGAATTAAGACATATCCTACATAAAAACACACAATTAAACGTATATTCTGTATATTATGAAAAGTACTTTTCTTTCCACTATGCATAGTAATCTTATAATGTGGGATATCCCTCTGTATGCTGTTAATACCATTGCTTAATAAAGAAACTGTCTTGGGCCTGTGCAGGGACTAGAGGGAGGCAGGAAAAGCTAAACTTTATGCTGGGGGAAAGAAGGGCATGATCAGAGAGAAGCCATGGATCCTCCACCTAAGACAGATGCTAAGCACATTATCCAGTAAGCCACTGCCATGTGGCGATACACAGACTAATAGAAATGGGTTAAATTGATATGTAATAGTTAGCCAATAAGAAGCTAGATGTAATGGGCCAAGCAGTGATTTAATTAATACACTATCTGTGTGATTATTTTGGGTCTAAGCTAGCCAGGCGCCTGTGAACCAACAAACAGTCTTTCTCCAACAATCCTATATATGTGTTGCTACTCTACTCAGGGGAAATGCTGTCACAGAACTTGTTAAGCATTTGAAATAGAATTCTTTATATATGTGATATTTTTCTCTGTTCAGAATTAAAAAAAAATAGCTGAAGTTCCTCAATCCTAAGGTGACTTTTCAGAGAAGAACAATATTTAGGAGATTCTAACTATTCAAAGGACAGGATGTTGTAAAAGCCATTTACCCCTAAGATATTTACTTTTTCTAACACACATGCATTCAATTTCTTAATATCTTCCTGGAGATGACTGCTTAGATATTGTGGAGATAGCTATGTGACAACATTTTAGAATTCATCATAAGTTTATCTAAAATGTCAGAGCTTCCCTTAAATTCATTATCTACAGGAAAAGATAAAGAAGGGTATATGAGAAGAGCTTTAGGGTTTCAATTTCATTATAAAATTTTCCAACTCTTTTTAATCACCTTAATGCACCCTAGAGGGCGGCTCTCTCAAGTTCGTGGTGAAAGTGCATTATCAAATGAAAGACACTTTTCCATTTCCTCTGAGAAAATTTTCATAAACAGGAATAAAAATTTAGAATCTCAGAGATATTTGTTAATATTGAAAATTTGAATAAATATTCACTGAACACTGTTGACATGAGACAAGTTGGTCATTTGCCAAGAAATATTAGTCAACAAATTAATGCAAAAAGTTCACCAGCTGTGTGACTAAACTTCTCAAATCATGTGATCCTTTTAATGTGAGGAGCGTATAGAGTAATGGAAATTCATTTATTCTATTACTTTGATATGTTCTGAGAACTCTCTGGCCTCTCATATGAGATAAATCATGCATTATGACTACAGAAAGCTCACATATCTAAATCATCCTAAATGGAAAAACCTACCTACAAGATTTAGAACTAATAAATCTATTTTTTCTTTTAACTTTCTTATCTGAAAACTGGGTAATTTCCAAGGAAATACAAAAACACCTTGAAGGATAATGGTTTAGGATTAATAATTTTTCTTTGAGAAAATACAATAAAAGGAACATAGGCTTCAAGACTGACAGGGACAGTCATCATACGTTAGATATTTTGCTTTCTTCTGACTCTACAACAGGAGTTGGAATATATAGCAGTCAAAGTGACTTTCTCATCTCACTAGAGATAAAGAAACTCACACTCAGAATTAATGATGGACATACCAAACGTCAAATTATGCAAGTATAGGTGGAAGAGCTAATACCCAGCTATGTTTCATTTAATCTCCTGCTTTTCTCTTCATGTCCATTTAAAACAAATTAAATCAATTTTAAAACTAACTAAATGGAAGGATGTTATTTTTGTTGCTATTAATGGTTTGGAAGTCCAGATGTGAAGATGAAATTTCATCTTCTAATCCCCCAAATTTAAACAAAAAGCAGCTAAACTGGGCTAATACTCTTCATTACCCCTCTATCATTCTTCCCCTCTATCATTACCCACCCCTCCTTCACTTCCTCCCCTTTCTTTGCTCTGCTTTGCTCCATCTGTTAGCTTCATTCTTTATTCTCTGAGACAAAGTTCAGTTTTATAAACATGCAGGTAGGGATGACTATTTCACATTATTGTTTCCCACTAATCTACTGTTTCCAGACTTGTATGGGATACCTCCTCACACTGCACCTTTCAACAATCCTCCAACATTTTTGCCTTCTGTTTGTTTTCTTTCTTTCATTCCACACTAGAACACAAATCTTCACCATCAATGGTTATAGGACATTTACTTTCCAAACAGTAGATGTGTTTACTTTAGCAACCAAAGATTATTTGACCAGTGATCTTACAGAAAACACATGAGGAGATATGCTCTGCCCAAATTCAAACATTTGTTAATTACATCATGTTGTCCTATAAATAGCAATTACAAGAATTTGAAAGTTGAAATAGTATGTTAGTACCACAATGTGTGGAAGTAGATGTGGGTCTGGAAATAGATAAAACAGCCAAACTATTGTAATTAAAGTACTATGGACAGAGTTATGTCATCCTGCTTAGGAACAAACTGTGGATCTGTTTATTTTTTAAACAGATATCTTCAGACTTGCCAATAGCACAATTCTATTTTCAGCATCATGCTACATGATATCTGAAGAAAGTTGATACTGTAAGCTCTGTTCTCCTATACATAAATATTTTCTGCTCTACATCTGGGAAGATAAAGTGATGTCCCATGATTCATTAGGCTCCTCCAGACCCACAAATCACTATCAAATAGGAAGTCAGAGAGACATGACTGAGATCTAGTCCTCTGTACTGCTAGGTCGTATTTCTTTCTTTATTAAGTTTCAGAGGAATTTCTGAAAATTCCATTTCTTCATATATAAACTATAATTGTTTTCTCCTTGCAAGAGGGATATCTAAGATTTGGAAAGACAGTAAATTTCAACTTGCAATGGCTGTTCAGAAGGCTGCTATGAGTTTCACTAGTCTATTCTTTTAACAGAAGAAAGATGTCTAAGTTCATAATTGTACCATGTCCCAAAAGACATAGGCAAAATACATTGCATTTACTAGCCCAAAGAAGTATTTAATATTCCCAGAGGATACAGTCTCTTTCTGTTCCCTAGAGATATCTACCTGTTAAGCACAGAACTCACAGGTTGGAAACATGAAATTTCATATGTAAACCCTTAACAATAGCAGAATCTTAGACACTGTTAAATTTATATGTTCATTTATACTATGCTCATACTGATAGACACATTTCCCTGTCATAAGTAACTCTTAAGGGTAGGCAGGCATCGTGCCCACTAGTAGAAAAAAAAATAAGCTCAATGATATCTTTGGAGGTTCCTGTCTCTTAATGTTGTATTAGGACTTTTTCTCTTAATTTTTAATTTCTCTCTCTCTCTTTTTTAACTTGCAGATCATATATATATATATATATATATATATATATATATATACACACACACACACACACACACACACACACACACACACTGTCCTTAAGTATGTAAACAAATGGATCACTGTGTCTTTATCTATTTTTGTCCTTTTTCTTGGATCTTCTACTTCTATTTTGTCCTATGTTGATATATTTGCTTTGGTATATTATATTATGTTATATTATTATTCCTTAGATACCTGTTTGTTTTCTAATGAGAGAGAGAAAAATGGTGAGATGCAGTTTGGAGCATAGGGTAGGAGATTTTAGAGAAGTAGAAAAAGGTAAAACTATATTCAAGATACAATGTATGAAAAAAAATCTATTTTCAATACAAGAAAAAAGCATCCTTGTTGGGAACATGGAGCAGTATTTTCAAAGCATATATCCAACATGAAAGACATTCATTGTTTTAGGTATAAATTTGAAAAAATACTAACACAATTATTCTAATAAACTAAACCACAAATAGTAAGCCTTAAATTGTTTACTTATACATATTAAATCTACAAGTATTTGAAAAGTTGCCGGAGATTAATTTCATTCATTGTGTTTGATATTGCCAGTTAAGAGTAGTTACTAAAAGCCATTCTTGGCATATGAATATTCTTGATATCTCAATATCACTTAGGACACATTCAATCATGGATATGTTTTGTTCCATTAGAAATATGAAGGGAAGTTACCATATCACCAGAATTACCATATTATTCAGTGATCCATTTTTATCAGCTATTTTTCTCATGTCCTTATTCTACCATGTACATAATATGCAAGTATTATGTGTTAACATTAAAATATATGGATCAGGAGGCATAGCCGGTTGCATTCCCTATCATGCAAAGTAGTCATCATATCAAAAGCACAGTTGTTTGTTTTATAGAGATCACACAGAGAACTGGATGCTGTGTAATTTTGTTTTTTAGGAAGCCTCTGTATTTAGGTTATTAGGAGAGCAATAGTCTTTTATTCTCTTCTTTCCAATTACAGTGAGTATACCTTTCTTCTCCCAGAAGCCCTGCATTTATAATTAGATATCAAACTTTATCACTGTGGCTATGACTTATAGATAGGAGGAAAAACACTCACTTAATTCTTCCTGAGTTGTCCTTTACTTATGTTCACAGAGGTCAACAGAGGATGTCAGATTCTCTTAGGATGAAGTGAGAAAGGGCTGTGACATCTAAGTGGGGACTGGGAATCAATTCCACATCCGTTGGAAGAACAGTCTTCCTTCTTAACTGGTAAGTCATGTCAATTCACCAGGTTGCAATTTTTAAGTCACAATGTGTGTCTGTGTGTGTGTGTGTGTGTGTGTGTGTGTGTGTGTTCTGTGTGCAGGCATATCTATGCACAACCACCTGTGCTTATAAAGTTACTTTAATATAGTGAGAAACTGTTCAGTATTTATTCATTGCTCTCTATAACCTAGGCCTTTAGTTGCATTGTAAAGATAGAATTTGTGATTAAGAAAAAAAAAACAGGCAGAAGGAATAAAATGTAGACAGGTAACTAGAGTAACAAATGGTGGAACACTCACAAGTCAAAGATCTGATTAAGGGATGGCAGGTGGCTTTTGTAAAGAAGTAATAGTTATAACAGGGCCTGAAGAAGACGTATTCATTTGGGCGAACATAAGAGGAAGAACATTTCAGAACCGTGATCAATATACACAGAGCATAGGCAGTCTCAGCACCTGTAGTAGATGATGAAAGGCCACTACCACTAGGTTTCATCACTGTTGATGAAAATGACTTTCACCATAAAAAGGTCCAGAAGAGAGAACAATTTCTTGAAAACATGAAAAAGCTTAATGATTTTGTCTCTATCCACTCGTTGATGTAAAAAAACACAGGGCATTCATTGAAGAATTAAAATGTTAAGCTTACTGGGTTTCTATGTCACTTAAAACATAGAGTCATAAATAGAATAATTTTTATGACCAAAAGTCATACCTTATGATATAGAAGATAAAAATAAATGAATTATGCACTATATTTTGGTGACTGACATCAAGAAATTAAGTAGACTGGCGATGGAAAAAGTATTGAAATACTATTTTACCTTGAAATGTTTACAATGTACTTTCTGGAAAAAAATGGACTGATAATCGAAAGTGTGACTGATACAAAGGGACTACATGATGTAAATGTTCCAGGAATGTCAGACAGTCCATTGCTGAAAGAACACCAGTTAACAAGTTTCTGAGAGTATTGAGCACTGATAAAGTTAAAAACAATTAACAGGGATGGTGGTATGGATGTAGTGGAGTGAGCAAAGAAATTGTGATTAGAGAAGAAAAGAGAGGTTAGAAAGAAACAATAACAATTGTCTAACGTATTAAAGCAAAGAAGGTCTGGCCACATGCTTTGTAAGTCAGTTTGTATGTATCAGTAGGCATTGACTTGACAGTATTTACAGATTCAGTATGCCTGGCTGGCACCACCTCTGTTGAGGATGAACTTGTTTGCATCGAAATAAAACCAGAGTATATTAGAAGTATAGCTAGAAAATTTAAATTATGCAAACTCTAAGCTTACATGGCTTATTGAGTGTGAATCGCCCACACAAATCATATGGGGGACGCATAAAATGGAGTTCAACAACAAACTTTCAAATTTGAATAGTTCCAGTAGAAACACAAAACAGGGTCAGAATTAATGGCTCCCTATTTAGGCAAATGAAGTTAGCATGTCCAGAACTGCACTGTACCTTTCTATAAGTCTTTAGAGTCATAGTCTCCAGTTGACTACTGCTTCTCAAAGTAACTATGGCATTTTCTTTTTTTTAAATTAATTTTTTATTGAGAAAAGAATAGGTTCCACCTCCTCCTAGACTCCCATTTCCTTCCCCCTCCTCCCGCCCCTCTCTCCCTCCCCCCATTCCTCTCCCCGTCCCTCTCCAGTCCAAAGAGCAGTCAGGGTTCCCTGCCCTGTGGAAAGTCAAAGGTCCTCCCCCCTCCGTCCATGTCTAGGAAGGGGAACATTCAAACTGGCTAGGCTCCCACAAAGCCAGAACATGAAGTAGGATCAAAACCCCGTGCCATTGTCCTTGGCTTCTCCTCAGCCCTCATTGTTCGCCATGTTCAGAGAGTCCGGTGTTATCCCATGCTTTTTCAGTCACAGTCCAGCTGGCCTTGGTGAGCTCCCAGTAGATCAGCTCCACTGTCTCAGTGGGTGGTGCACCCCTCGTGGTCCCGACTTCTTTGCTCATGTTCTCCCTCCTTCTGCTCCTCTTTGGGACCTTGGGAGCTCAGTCCAGTGCTCCAGTGTGGGTCTCTGTCTCTATCTCCATCCATCACCAGATGAAGTTTCTATGGTGGTATGAAAGATATTCGTCAGTATTGCTATAGGATAGGGTAATTTCAGGTTCCCTATCCGCAGCTGCCCAAGGAACTAACTGGGGACCTCGGCTTGGGCATCTGGGAGCCACTCTAGGTTCAAGTCTCTTGCCAACCCTAAGGTGGCTCCCTTAACTAAGATATGTGTTTCCCCGCTCCCCTATCCAATCTTCCTTTATCCCAATCATCTTGTTTCCCCAAGTTCCCCCCATTCTCCCCTTCTCACTTTTCTCTCCCCATCTCCCCTTACCTCCATCCCACCCCACCCCCAAGATCCCAATTTTTTGCCTGGTAATTTTGTCTACTTCCCATAGCCAAAAGGATAACTTTCTTTTTATGTTTTTCTTTGGGTTCACCTTCTTATTTAGATTCTTTAGGATCACAAATTATAGACTCAGTGACCTTTATTTATGGATAGAAACCAATTATGAGTGAAAACATCCCATATTCATCTTTTTGGATCTGGGTTACCTCACTCAGGATAGTGTTTTCTATTTCCATCCATTTGAATGCAAAATTCGAGAAGTCATTGTTTTTTACCGCAGCAGCATAGTACTCGGTTGTGGAGGAAGGGGTACCCTTATCCATTGCTGGTGGGAATGCAAACTTGTGCAACCACTTTGGAAATCAGTGTGGCGGGTCTCAGGAAATTCGGTATCAACCTACCCCTGGCCCCAGCAATACCACTCTTGGGAATATACCCAAGAGATGCCCTATCATATGACAAAAGCATTTGTTCAACTATGTTCATAGCAGCATTATTTGTAATAGCCAGAACCTGGAAACAACCTAGATGTCCTTCAATGGAAGAATGGATGAAGAAAGTGTGGAATATATACTATGGCATTTTCTGATAAGGTTATATTGTTCCTAGGTAGCCAACTAGTCTCATATGCTACATTTGAGAGTTTCCTCTACTACTTTGCTTTTCTATTGGATAGTATAGTTTGTGGGGAAAAAAAGTATGTTAACAGAACAAATTGTTCAATAGTTTGATAAAATGGAGAGGCCTCCCCCACCCCCAAAAAAACTTTTTTTTTTTTTTGGTCAGGTATCTCTGAATATGTATTTGGTAGGTGACTTGAAGTTGGGTTTTATTACATTCTTTCAACATCTAGTATGTGAACTCTCAGAATGCATATGTATGAGATACAGAAAGAGGGGGAAAATGGGCTGTAGCATAGGAAGCAAGGAGAAAGGTAAAGCAGAGAAAGATAGAGAGACAGAGTGTAAAAGGAAGTAACACCTTTGACATCAGGGGATCCTAGGAGAAAATATACTTCAAATTTTGATCATTTTCTCTATTTCTTTTGGGGAAAGCTTTCTAATCACAAAATTTCTTTTTTTCTTCCCTCCAGTCCCACCCATATACCACTCACTGCTATCTTTCAAATCCGTGACCTCTTAATCATTCTTGTATCCTCAAGTACAGTATGCTATGACCTTCCTTCCTTCCTTCCTTCCTTCCTTCCTTCCTTTCTTCTTTCTTTCTTTTTATTTTTTTCCTTTCTGTCTTTCTTTCTTTCTTTCTCTTTCTTTCCTTCCTTTGTATGTGTCTGTGTGTGTATATATATGTGTGTGGGCATACACATGTGCGTGCTTGGGAGTGGAGAGGTCTCACTCAAAATGAGCAAATATTACTGCGCATTGTGGTTTTGGTTTCTTTAGTTTTTTAAAAGTATTTAAAGATTGGTACCCAGTTCTTCCTATTAAGCCTCATGGGATATTAATAAATAGACCAAATGGCAATATCCATACATTTTAGTTTGAAGGAATGTCTAGTTTTTAATGTAAAATCAATGATGAGAAAATAATAGATTAATTTTGTTACTTTCTCTCCTTAGTACACAAAGCTCTTCAAGAGAAAAAGCATGTTCATTTCCAGGAAAGAGTGGAAGACTATTTACAAACACCAGATGATTTTGACTGACATGAATATGTTTTTAATGCAGTGATACTTAATGTTCCTTTTTCCTCAACTCAGATATAGTCCTTCAGCCTACTGGCTATGATCCTTCCTGTGTTTAAAATTTTGGTAAATTTTTATTACGATGATTTTGGCTGGAATTTCATGTTTTTAAATAATTAAGTAAACATTAGCTATTCAGGATATATATTTAGTGGCTATCCTTTACTTTCACACCTTAAATAAGATGATCATTCACTGAACATGCAGCCTTTATAGTTCAGCTCTGTGCAATCCCTAGTTTAGCACTCATTATATTAAATTTTGCAGTTAGTCATAATGCAATCCCAAGTAGAAATCTAACACAGAAACTAATGTAAATATACATACATATGCCAGGTTGAGAGAAATAGCAATAACATAACCCATAACATTTATTCTCCTAATAGTTTATAACTCTTGGGAATGTGTGAAAACATCAAATATTTAAAACATATTTGAGTCAAAATTCTGCCACAACAGCAAATAGCAAAATAATATTATTTCAAATCAAATAGAGTATAAAAGAAAATCTACAAGGTTTTATAGCTTAGTTGACAGAAAAATATGAGAATTCTATTACAGCATGAGAATGTTAATTATAGATTTCTTGTCAGAAGAGATGAATGCATGTGTAACCATGATGTAACAGGGCACCTGCATCCACTGGATGTCTCATCCAACAGGCAAGAATTTTTTAAGATTTATTTTATTAATGATAAAAGAAAATCACATCCCTGACTGCATGTTTTCTAAATTTCACTTCAACTATCACGTAGATGTTTTGAAATAGCAAGAGTCTCCTGATTAATAACTTTCTCATATACCATAAATTATGATACTGATATTGATCAAGTCTTCTCCTTGCTGTCTCATCTTCCTTCTTCACGATACAACACTGTTTCTTCAATAAAAATATCAGTTTGCTGTATTCAATTGGCTATTTACAAATATCTGAAAGAAATAAGCATCACCTAGTTGTGCTGTGAGCCTGAGTCTGTGCAGCTGGGATAACATTCCTCTAAATGTTTACATTTTAATATTAAAGAATTCTAACTGATAATTGATCTATCTGTCTAGCATCACTCAAGGATGTCTAGTCAAACTCTATGCCACAATGCTAATATGAATTGTTCCTGGGGGATTTATTCCAGATGGGTTTGAGGAACAAGTGGCCTCAAATAGCTGGAGCCATATTTAGTTATAGTTTCAGTGATTTCCATGAAAAATTTTAGCATTAGTTTTTACTTCCTAAACTTTTAGAAAAGGTTACGGTTTTTATCAGTTTGTTCTTTGTCTCTTTCCACTTAGACCTCCCTTCTCTCCTATGCATAGCTTTTACCTTTTTGATCAATATCTCTATTGTCAGAAGCATGAGCAGTTTTGTAAGCTACAAAGGGAATTTTCTAAGTAGGCACACCTAGAGAGTAGAGCAGTGTGCTTATTTGGCATGCACATTTAGAGAACTTTGCAAGGTGAGGGACAGTTTTGCCTTTTGTAGTTAATATTTACACTGGTAGAGTCTGGATTATCAAGATCGAGTCACCAGCCAGAGCTGGACCAATCTGTTCTACATTTTGCACTGTTCTGTCCCCTCTAAGGGCATACCAGGTTTTACCATTTATCCTATAGGCAATATAACTTGGAAACTTACTCTCAATAGTTGGCATTGCTTGTTGCTTGGCTTTTGGTCAAGCTCCCTTATTTTTACAAATAGCACACTTGATCATTCACAGACTTATGCAGCAACTTGTCCATAAGTCTTTGCCAAGCAGTTCAGGGTCTCCAGGGATTTTGTTCCATGGAGAGATATAGTAATATAGTATTTGTGGTTTAATAAATAAAGCTTGCCTGAAGATCATAATGCAAAGCAGCCAAACTGGTCCATCATACAGGCCAGGCAGTGGTGGCACACATCTGTAATCCCAGCAGCCACACTAGTTAGCAACAGAGGATGGGTTGTGGTAGTGCATAGCTTTAACTCCAGCACTAAAGAGGAAGTTAAGGTGGGAGAAGGCAGGTGTTGGCTCAGTCTCAGTCTGAGGATCTGTGGAAGCATGATTGCCCATTTCAGTCTGAGGCAGAGTTGAGAGCCAGTGACTGGCTTCTCTGCTTTTCCGATCTTCAGCTTGAACCCCAATATCTGTCTCTGGTTTTTATTATTCATGCTACATCTAGTGCCCAATATTTGGGGTACAAATTCATGAAAAAGTCATTTGCTGGTGGCTTTACAGCATAGGACAGAGCTACATGCAGCCAGAGTCACCACACTACAAGCTAGGCTTTTCTTTCTGCTCTACTTGAGGGCTCTCCCTGAACCACCTTCTTCAGTTGCTGCAAAACTAGGTAGCTGCCTTTAAATCCAGTCAGACTTTTACTGTTCTATGCAGTAGAAATAAGCCTCACCTCTTCGTCATAATCAGCTGAAGATTTGGAAAATTGAGGGCGAAGTTAGTTAAAAGAGAGATTTTTCTCACATTAAAAAAATGGGAAATACTAGTACAATTGCACAGTTTGAAAATGGAATGACTAAATGAGGGGCTAACTAATTTAGATGGGATTTATTTAATGTCAATTGTAAACATTATCCACTTTATCATTTTTTAATCACTAAACAAGTTTGTTAATCTGAGTGCTAAGATACAAGTTTTATAAACCTTAAGAAAACAGATCATAGAGATATTTAAATACAGACAGGAATTTAATAGAGAATCAATTTCAGCATCATTTTATAAGGTTAGAGAGGAACAGCCTAATGTTTTCAAACAAACAATCTAAATATATCCAGTAACCTTACAGGACTTGCCAAATGATAGAGTCTCTGTAAGAGCTGAATGGACTCCTGTGTCAATGGTAGATTTTAGGAGATTCAAGAAAGCGATTATCTTACATGGCATGCATTCACCTTTTCTGAAGCAAATGTTAAACTCATGGTCAGTTTGTAATAAAATAATTCCTAAAGACTGGGCAGAATTTATTAAAACTGCTTTAGAACTTAGTCCATGATTACAATCGAGAACCTGCTTCAGAGAAGAGGCTAAGACTGTTGAACAACGGAGGAAAGCAAGAAATATGGAAATCTCTCAAGATCAACTTCTTGGAAAAAAATTATGCTACTATATAAAAGCAATCCCTATATGATGGTAACATCCTGGCTTTATGCCGTGCAGCAGCTTTGAATGCTTGGGACAGAATCGAAAAAGTAGACGAGAAGATTGAATCATTTACTAAAGTCGTACAGAGCCAAAAAGAAAGTGTCATGGATTTCTTACAAAGATTGAAATCAGTAGTAAATAGAATGATGCCTAATTCAGAAACTAGAAAATAATGATTGAATCTCTGGCTTTTGAAAATGCTAATTTTCAATGCAAAAGGCTAATTAGGCCATTTAAAGCAGGATTAGCACCCTTGTAGGATTAAATCTGAGATCCAGTAAATATTGAATCCCATGATCATAATGATACTTCAAAAAGAGAAGTGATTTCCCTAGGTGTGAAGAAAAATCAAAATGTCAAGTGTTTCAATTGTGGCAAATGAAGTCATCTTAAAAGGGATTGTAAACAGGGCATTCCTAGAAAAAAATGCTTTTTCTAAGTATAATGCATTGAGAATGCCCTTCCCTTCTAGATTATGCAGGTGTGGCAAAAGTAGGCATTAGAGAAATGAATGAAGACCATCAAGGGATTTTCAAGGTAATCCTTTTCCATCAGAAAATTCTTTAAGTGGCCTCTTGCAGGCCCCTATGCCAAACCCAGTTCAGCCATTTCCTTCCATTGTAGAGGAAATTCCCAGGGCAATTAAAGAACCTAATGCCTATAGTAAGAAACCATACTGCTCTGGATAATAGAACAGCTGTAGGAGAGAAAACAAAAATTTAGAAGGGGGAAAAAATTGAGTATTTTGGCAAACTTCTATACATGAACAAAGACCAAAATTAAAAATACAAATAAATAACCTTGTCATTGAAGGACTGGAAGGCACAGGTGCAGATATAAACAATAATTTCACCACGATATTGACATCAAAATTGGCCTCTTCAGGAGTTCAATGTTTTATTGATGGGCTTTATCTCAGGTAAAACCGAGTGTGACATGGATAGAATGAATTGGGCCAGAAGAACAGATGTGTGATTAACAAATTGGAGAAAATTTGTTTTAGCCAAGGAGTACACAGATTAACATTCCACCAGTCTTAGACACAAATTATAAATTAAAGTGTTTCTGGGAAAATATTACAACGTAAAATAAAACACAGTCATCAAACATTTAGGTTGTACAAGACCAGGGCAAAACAGCTGCTGATCTTCCAGAGGCACCAACAACCCTATCTTTAAAATGGTTGGCAGAAAAACCTGTGTGGGTTGCACAATGTTCTTTAATAGCAGAGAAACTGTAGACTTTAGAATAGCTGGAATAAGAGCTACTAAATGATCAGAATATTGAAAACCCAGCTAGTCTTTGAAATACTCCTATATTTGTTGTTAAAATGAAATTTAGAAAACTGGGCTTGGTAACAGATCAAAAAGCTATTAACAAGATAAGTCACCAATGGGCTCTCTACAGTCTGACATTCCTTTTTCTTCTCTAATACCTAAAGGATGACTTCTTATAGTTATTGATTTGAAAGATGGTTTCTTTACCTTATGTTTAAAAGAAAAAGACAGAGAAAAATTTGCCTTCACAGTTCCTACTTATAATAATTCTCAGACTGTTAAAAGATACCAATGGAAGATTCTCCATCAGGAAATGTTAAATAGCCTCACAACAGCCATTGGAAATGATATGTAAGCAATTTCCTCAATCTGCATTTCACCATTAAATGGGTGAAATTTTATTATTGATTCAAACGTAGATATGTTAGAAAAATATTTGAAGAAGTAAAGAAAAATTTTGCCTTGTTGGGAATTACAAATTTTTCTTAAAAAATACAAAGAGGAGATTCTATTAATCATATAGGTTGGCACAAAATTAGACCCCAGAGGGGGCAAATTAGAAGAGATCTGTTACAGACTCTTAATAGTGCTCAAGGATTGCTAGCAGATGTTTCCAAACTATGGCCTTCTATTGGTATAAAACTTGATGAACTTATTAATTTAAACAAAATCTCAGATGTTAACAAGAACTTAAATAGTCACAGAAAGTAATTATCAGCTGAAGATGAGTGAGATTTGGCTTTTCTGGAAGAAAAATTATAGAAGGCACATATGAATCATGTAGATCCAAATCTTAATGGCATTCTGGTCATATTAACCTCCAAGCATTTCCCTACAGAATTTTATTTTTTAAAAACAAAAACAAACTATCTGCTTTTCATTTTACATACTAATCCAAGTTCCCACTTCCTCTCCTCCTCCCATTCCCTCATTGGTCTGTCCGAGCCATGCAACTGTCAACCTCAGAGGTACTAGTTTGGTTCTATGCTTGTACCTTCCCTAGCCAACTGGAGTTTATGAGCTCCCATAGCTCACGAAGATTGTTTCAGGGGGTGTACTCATCATGGTCTTGACCTCTTTGCTCATGTTCCCATTCTTCCCACTCTTCAACTTTGGGAGCTCAGACCAATGATTCAAAGTGGGTCTCTGCCTTTGTTTCCATCAGTTGCTATGAACATAGTTGAAAAAAAGTCTTTGTTGTATAATTGAGCATCTTTTGGGTATATGCCCAAGAGTGGTATTGCTGGATCCTGAGGTAGGTTGATTTCCAATTTTCTGAAAAACTGTCATAATGACTTCCAACGTGGCTGTGCAAGTTTGTATTCTCACCAACAATGCATGAGTGTTCCTCTTTTTCCACATCCTTTCCAGCATAAGCTATCATTGGTGATTTTGATTTTAGTCATTATGACAGGTGTAAGACGGTATCTCAGAGTTGTTTTGATTTGTATTTCCCAGCTGGCTAAAGATTTTGAACATTTCCTTAAGTATCTTTTGGCCATTTGAAATTCTTCTGTTGAGAATTCTCTGTTTAGTTCTGTACCCCATTTTTATTTGGATTATTTAGAATTTTGAAGTCTAATTTCTTGAGTTATTTAAATATTGTAGAGATCAGTAGTTTGTCTGATGTTGGGTTGGTAAAGATCTTTTCCCATTGAGTAGACTGCATTTTTGTCTTATTGTCTGTGTCTTTTGCTTTACAAAAGCTTCTCAGTTTTAGGAGGACAAATTTATTTATTGTCTGTGCTACTGATTTTATATTAAGAAGTGGTCTCGTGTGCCCATGCACTGAAGACTACTTCCCACTTTTTCTTCAGTTCAGTGTGGTCAGATTTATATTGAGGTATTTAATCCATTTGGACTTGAGTTTTGTGCATGGGGATAGATAGGGATCTATTTTCATTCTTCTATATATTGATATCCAGTTATGCCAGCACAATTTGTTGTAGATATTTTCTTTTTTTCAATTTATACTTTTAGCTTCTTTGCCAAAACTCAGGTGTTCATAGATGCATGGATTAATATCTGGGTCTTTGATTCAATTCCATTGTTCAACTTCCTTGCTTTCATGCCAGTACCAAGCTGGTTTCATTATTGTAGCTCTGTAATAGAACTTGATGTCAGGGATGGTGATTCCTCCATAAGTTTCTTTATTGTACAGTATTGTTTTGGCTATCCTGGGTTTTTGTTTTTGTTTTTCCATATGTAGTTGATTATTGTTTTTTCAAGGTCTGTGATGAATTGTTTTAGGATTTTGATGGGGATTAAATTGAATCTATAGATTGCTTTTGGTAGGACTGCCATTTTTACTATGTTGATTCTACCTATCCAAGATCATGGGTGATCTTTCCATTTTCTAGTGTCTTCTTTAGTTTCTTTCTTCAGAAACATAAAATTATGGTCAAATGGGTCAATAACTTCTTTGGTTAGTGTTACCCGAAAATATTTTCTATTATTTGTGGTTGTTGTGAAAGGGGATGTTTCTCTGACTTTCCTCTCAGCTTCTTTATCATTTGTATATAGAAGGGCTACTAATTTTTTTTTAATTAATCTTGTATCCTGCCATATCACTGAAGTTATTTATCAGCTGTAGGAGTTATCTGTTAGAGTTATCAGGATATATATATATATATATATATATATATATATATAATCATATCACCTGCAAATAATAAAGTTTGACTTCTTCCTATCCAATTTGAATACCTTTAATCTCCTTTTGTTGTCTTATTGTTATAACCAGAACTTTAAGAACTATTTTGAAGAGATATGGACAGAGTGGACAGCCATATCTTGCTCCTGATTTTAGTGGAATCGCTTTGAGTTTCTCTCCATTTAATTTGATGCTGGCTGTCAGCTTGCTGTATATTGCTTTTATTATGTTTAGATATGTTCCTTGTATCCGAGATACCTCCAAGATATTTATCATAATGGGGTGTTTGATTTTGGCAAATACTTTTTCAGCATCTAACAAAATGATGATATGTTTTTTTTTCTTTCAGTTTATTTATATGATGAATTACACTGATAGACTTTCCTGTTTTGAACCAGCCCTGTATCTCTGGGATGAAGCCTACTTGATCATGATGGATGAATGTTTTGATGTGTTCTAGGGTTCATTTGCCAGTATTTTATTGAGCATTTTGCATTCAAGTTCATGAGTGAGATTGTTCTGTAATTCTCTCTCTCGGTTGAGTCTTTGTGTAGTTTTGGTATTGGGGTAACTATAGTGTCATAAAACATTTGGCAATGTTCCTTCTGTTTCTATTATGTGGAACACTTTGAGGAATAAAGGTATTAGCTCTTTGTGGAAGTTCTGGTAGAATTCTGCACTAAAACCATTTTAGATCTATTTAAATTGCTTACCCGGTCTTGATTTAATTTTGGTATATGCTATCTATCTGGGAAATTTGCCATTTCTTTTACTTTTTCCAATTTTGTGGAGTACAGGTTTTTGTAGTATGTCCTAATGATTCTCTGAATTTCCTCAGTATCTGTTGTTATGTCCCTCTTTTCATTTCTGATCTTGATAATTTGGTTGTTCTCTCACTGCCTTTTGATTAGTTTGGATAAGAGTTTGTCTGTCTTGTTTATTTTCCAAAGAACCAGCTGTTTGTTTCACTGATTCTTTCCAAATTTTTTTGTTTCTATTTTGTTGATTCAGCCTTCAATTTGATTATTTCCTGTCTTCTACCCTTCCTGGGTGAGTCTGCTTTTTTTGTTCTAGAGATTTCAAGTGTGGTGTTCAGTCACTGATGTGAGCTTTCTCCCTTTTCTTTATGTGGGAACTTAGTGCTATGAACTTTCCTCTTAGCACTGTTTTTATAGTGTCTCATGGGTTTGGATATGCCTTTACTGGGTAGTGTCTGTCTTTGAGCTTCAGGTCTGTTTCTTGTATACAGCAGAAGGCTGGATCCTGTTTTCATATCCATTCTCTGTGTCTTTTTATAGGTAAACTGAATCCATTGATATTAAGTGATATTAATAACCAGTGGTTGTTAATTCCTGTTATTTTTTGGTAGCAGTGTTTGTGTTTCCCTTCTTTGGGTTTTGCTGGTGGGAGTTATCTGTTGCCTGAGTTTTTGTGGGTGCAGTTAGCTTCCTTTGTGCTGGGATTTTCCTTCTAGTACTTCCTATAGGGCTAGGTTCGTGGATACATACTGTTTAAATCTTGTTTTGTCATGTAATATCTTGTTTTCTCCATTGATGATGATTGAAATCTTTGCTGGGTATAATAGACTAGGCTTGCTTCCATGGTCTCTTAGTGTCTGCAGCATATTAGCCTAGGACTATCTGGCTTTCATGGTTTCCACTAAGAAGTAGGATGTAATTCTGATAGGTCTACCTTTGTATGGTTACTTGATCTTTTTTCTTTTCAGCTCTTAATATTCTCATTTACTCTATATGTTTTGCATTTTGATTTTTATGTCATGAGTGGACTTTTGTTGATCCAGTCTATTTAGTGTTCTATAAGTCTCTTGTACCTTCAGAGGGATATCTTTCTTTAGGTTGGGAAAGTTCTTATATGATTTTGTTGAATATATTTTCTGTGTCTTTGAGCTGGGCTTCTTCTGCTTCTGTGCCTATTATTCTTAGATTTGGTCTTTTTATGGTGATCCAGATCCCCTGGATGTTTTGTATTAAGAATTTGTTTGATTTAGTGTTTTCTTTGGCCAATGAGTCTATTTCCTCAATACTATCTTCAGCGCCTGAGAGTCTTCCTTCTATCTCTTTTATTCTGTTGGATATAAATGTCTCTGAACTTGCTGTTCATTTACCCAGATTTTCCATATCCAGAATTCCCTTGGTTTGTATTTTCTTTTGCTGCTATTTAAGTCTTCAAGTCTTGAACTCTTTGTTTCACCTGTTTGATTGTTTTTTTCCTGGTTCTCTTGGATTTCTTTGAGGGATTTATTTATTTATTCCAATTTTTTGTTTCTCTTTTCCTCCATTTCTTTAAGGTAGTTTTTTATTTCCTCATTAAAGTACTCCTTCATTTTCATAAAGTTATGTTTAAATTCATTTTCTTCTGCATCTTCTGGATTAAGATGATCATATCTTCCTGTGTGACCACTGGGTTCTGGTGTTGCTATGCTGCTTTATAGGTTGTTGGATGAATTCTTGAATTGATGCCTACCCATCTCTTTCTTCAAATGAGGCCGGCAGTGTCTTTGAATCTTGGTCCAATCCTTGCAGTGGGTGTCTGAGTGTTTGGGAATTTTTCTTGGTCTGCTATGTATTGTCAATGCCTTTGTCTCAAGAAGCCTCTGAGGTCTCTCTAAGTCTGCTCTTCTGGTTTGCTCTGTTGGTCCTCTCTCTTGGTTCCCTCAGTGTTGTAGTAAGCTCTTGGTACCTTTAGTATTATAGCAAGCCCTTGATCTCCTCAGTATTGTAGCAAGTCCTTTGTCACCCAGTATTGTAGCAAGATGTGTTTCAGAGTTCCACTGAGGTTGCAGGAGGATAGGCAAGTTTTAGTGTGGAATGGGATGGGGCTAGTAACTTGGAGGGTCAAGTAAATATGGTTGGGTGTTGGGGGAGACTATCTGCAGGGTACTCTCCTGCTTTCTGGCTAGAAAAGCTGAGGGAGTGGGGGGAGGGAGGGAGGTTTTGTCCCACTGTGGAGGTCCTAGAGAGTGCAGTGTCTGTCAAGGTCCAGCCTCGACATAAATTATTTCTCAGACCAGTGTAGAGGCATGGGATTAACTGAGGCACAATTTACACAGCAATATCAGGAGGGAGTTTCCGGGTTCATTCAGATTCTGAAGATCACCCTCATTTATTATCCGAACAGCTTTTATATCAAAAGGTAAACCGAGGGGCAAGTTCATTAACATTCTGTTTCTGGGGTAGTGGAGGAGAATGACTTAGGTCACTTCTGCAACTATGGCTGCCCTGTCACATAGACTGAATTAATTCCTCTTCCCCAGGCAATCTGCTATAATTACAAAGAAGGAGCAGAGCGATGTTAGCATATCTTGATCCTTTGTTTAGGATGGCATCAGGTTTTCTGGAAAGTCTAGGTGACCACCTTCTGTGTGGTCAGGTTCAAACTGGCCTGAAAGTCTGGCCTCCATACAATGTAAAAATATGGGCCTGTGTAATATGTCCCTACAGGTGTCCTGCCATGTGGCTGCTCACTCAGCTCTTATGTCCCCTCAGTATTGGAACAGGCTGTGTTTCAGAGTTCCACCAAGGTTGTAGGAAGATACCCCTACAGAAATTTTAATGAAAATAAATGATCTAACCTGAGAATGGATGTTTTTAACACTTAAACTAAGTAAAAGTGAAAAACTTATGTGGAAAATGCTTCTGAGTTAATTCTCAAAAGAAAATTGAAACTTTGTCAATTAAAAAGAGTAGACATAAGACAAATTATATTACCTTGAAATAAGGATGAAATTGACAAACTATGGGCAGAAAGTGAACCTTGGCAAAGAGCTTGTAGTAATTTGGCGGCAGGGGGGTGATATTAACAATATTTATCCCAAAAGCAAGAAAATTCAACTTATAAAGAGAACTATCTCAATTCTTTCTTACATTGTATGGGAAACACCAATAACTAGAGCCCCTGCTTTCTATATGGATCCAAATAAACCAGGAAACCCAGGTTAAATGGCAGAAAATTTAAGTAAAGTAGAATAAGGCCCTTATGATTTTTTCTAATTTAGAACCATGAACATGCCTAACAGTGAACTTTGAAATCTTCAAGGAAATCCCACCTTGACCATTCCTCCAGGACTATGATATTGCCACTAAACCAAGAAACAGCATCAAAATATTGACTTTTGGACTACAAACTGCTCAGAACAATTTTGAAGTCGCTAGCTGAGATGATCCAGCCTAACAGATTACCCAGAATTTGAGATAATCCCATTAAGCAGAGTCTGAACAACAAATGATAAAGCTACTTCAGAATCTTGTTTTGAAAAGAAAAAAAAAAGGATAGAGATATGATAGGATAAAAGAGTAGATTATTGAATCGACTTTGAAAACAAGGATATTATCATTATGATAAAATAAAAAGGTTGATTAATTTTTTTAAATTTATTTATTTATTAAGGATTTCTGCCTCCTCCCCACCACCGCCTCCCATTTCCCTCCCCCCGATCAAGTCCCCCTCCCTCATCAGCCCGAAGAGCAATCAGGGTTCCCTGACCTGTGACCTGTGGGAAGCCCAAGGACCGCCCACCTCTATCCAGGTCTAGTAAGGTGAGCATCCAAACTGCCTAGGCTCCCCCAAATCCAGTACGTGCAATAGGGTCAAAAACCCATTGCCATTGTTCTTGAGTTCTCAGTAGTCCTCATTGTCCGCTATGTTCAGCGAGTCTGGTTTTATCCCAGGCTTTTTCAGACCCAGGCCAGCTGGCCTTGGTGAGCTCCCGATTGAACATTCCCATTGTCTCAGTGTGTGGGTGCACCCCTCGCGGTACACTAAGGATAAGAAAGCAGAGAGGGAAATCAGAGAAGCATCACCTTTCACAATAGCCACAAATAGCATAAAATATCTTGGGGTAACTCTGACCAAGGAAGTGAAAGATCTATTTGACAAGAACTATAAGTATTTGAAGAAAGAAATTGAAGAGGACCAGAAAATGGAAGGATCAACATAGTAAAAATGGCAATTCTACCAAAAGCAATCTATAGATTCAATGCAATCCCCATCAAGGTCCCATCAAAATTCTTCACAGATCTGGAGAAGACAATAATCAGCTTTATATGGAAAAACAAAAAACCCAGGATAGCCAAAACAATCTTATACAATAAAGGATTGTCTGGAGGCATTACCATCCCTGACTTCAAACTCTATTACAGAGCTACAGTATTGAAAACAGCTTGGTATTGGCATAAAAACAGAAAAGTCGACCAATGGAATCGAATAGAAGACCCTGACTTTAAGCCACAAACCTATGAACACCTGATTTTCGATAAAGGAGCTAAAAGTATACAATGGAAAAAAGAGAGCATCTTCAACAAATTGTGCTGGCAAAACTGGATGTCAACCTGTAGAAGAATGAAAATAGATCCATATCTATCACCATGCACAAAACTCAAGTCCAAATGGATTAAAGACCTCAATATCAGTCCGAACACACTGAACCTGATAGAAGAGAAAGTGGGAAGTACTTTACAACACATGGGCACAGGAGACCACTTCCTACGTATAACTCCAGCAGCACAGACATTAAGGGCTTCATTGAATAAATGGGACCTCCTGAGACTGAGAAGCTTCTCTAAAGCAAAGGACACTGTCACTAAGACAAAAAGGCAACCCACTGACTGGGAGAAGATCTTCACCAACCCCGCAACTGACAAAAGTCTGATCTCCAAAATATATAAAGAACTCAAGAAACTAGACCGTAAAAGGCTAATCAACCCAATTATAAAATGGGGCACTGAGCTGAACAGAGAATTCTCAACAGAAGAACTTCAAATGGCCAAAAGACACTTAAGGTCATGCTCAACTTCCTTAGTGATCAGGGAAATGTAAATCAAGACAACTTTAAGATACCATCTTACACCTGTCAGAATGGCTAAAATAAAAAACACCAATGATAGCCTTTGCTGGAGAGGTTGTGGAGAAAGGGGTACACTCATCCATTGCTGGTGGGAATGCAAACTTGTGCAACCACTCTGGAAAGCAGTCTGGCGGTTTCTCAGGAAATTCGAGATCAACCTACCCCTGGACCCAGCAATACCAATCTTGGGAATATACCCAAGAGAGGCCCTATCATACAACAAAATTATATGCTCAACTATGTTCATAGCAGCATTGTTCGTAATAGCCAGAACCTGGAAACATCCTAGATGCCCTTCAGCAGAAGAATGGATGAAGAAAGTTTGGAATATATACATATTAGAGTATTACTCAGCAGTACAAAACAAGGGCTTCTTGAATTTTGCATACACATGGATGTAAATAGAAAACACTATCCTGAGTGAGGTAAGCCAGACCCCAAAAAAAGGTTGATTATTGAATCAACTATTCAAAAGCAACTACTAGTTTAAATCTTTTACAATGGATTGGACTTTTGTATATTGTATACAAATTTTGTGTATTGATATAAGTTTGAGATTAATTTTATTAAAACACACATTTCTAATCTTGTTCAAGGTATATATATATATATATATATATATATGTATATATATATTTTAACAATGCAGTGCAAATTTCTAGTTATTATTACCAACTGTTTAGGATAGTATGGAAATGCACATTAGTAGTTAGTCACCTAACACAATCGAACTTATGTAGTCACATTAGGTATGTTTTCAAGGTCAAACAAATATTCAAATATTTCAGAAATCTACAGAATATGGCTATTAAGGTGTTTTAATAACATGGTTTCTTTTTTTATAACAAAGAGACACATTTGTTCCTGGTAAAACCAATCTATTTCATAGAAGATAATGGCCATCGAAGAAATTCCACATACAGGTTACTTTCTTTGTGACAAAAGTCAGTCACTGGGCAAGAAAATGCCTTTGCCTTGACTGCTGACAGTATGCTGTTCTAATTGGACAAGCTGTTAGTATTCAGGCATCTTTACTAGTCTGACCTTGGGGTATTTGTCTCCAGCTGCAGCCACTAAGATCACCACCTGTGCACATTCACTATCTTCCCTTTTAAAAGAGCCCTGCACACCCTTCCCCCTCCCTCTTTATCTCTCTGTCTCTGACCATCTCTCTCTTCTCTCTTCTCTTCTACCACTCCTGTCCCCAAAGGCCAGTCTCCCTTCTCCTCTCACGCTTTTCCCATTCATGTTACCTCAATAAAAAGAAAACTCTCCACTTGAGCTCTGTAGTATGGCATCCTTCTTTCATGGGCCGCTTTTTTCTAAATTACGACATTGGTTGCCTGCCCAGGAAGGCTCTTCTGGCCCTTCCTCCTGCCCGCAGGCAATTTAAAGGACACCAGGATCCTGGAACCCTGTCCATATACCACAGCCTCACTTCTCCGGATCACTGGCTGATATCATATCACACAATATGATTGGTGAGCCAATCCCCTTGTTTCAATTTTGGTTATTTTGCATGAGTGAGGACTTGTCTACTCTCTTGAGTACGCTTCTTGCCTTTTGGCGTCGTTAAGGCCTGGTACCCGACAACCACAGTTTTTTCAGGCTCAGAGCCCTTACCTTCTCCCTTTACGTGATGACCCGCTGGCGACCTGTGCCAGTCTTGTTTCTCGGAACTTTTGGTTCTTTGGCCTCTGCTCCTTGAATGACAGGTCACTAGGCAGCTTGTGCCTTTCTCGCTATCCTTGTTTGATAAAAAGCCACCGAATCTCGTTTTGCCTCACTCATGGCAATAAGCCTACCAACAATTCACATCCTGGCACTTTATATCCTGATATTTTACAGGACCTTTGAAACATACTGCCAGCGACCCTAGTAAATGGACAAGGCATGTTTGCTCAGTGCCAGAGCTCACCAGAAAATAATCACATCCAACAAGGACCCTATACACATGCTCCATCCTTAACAGATCTGCTTTTTCACATGTGCAACAAATCTTTCCTATTCACTGATGCCTTTGCCTAGCATTCAATATTGCCAATTAGGTCTCTAGCAATGCTGCCCACCTATGAATATTCCACTAGATGTGAGGCTTCCTTTCTAAAGGGCAGACTTCTCCTTGCCTTCTGGCTTCTCTTGAAGTCCTGGTACAATGTGACTGTGTCTCTCTCGAGCTGAAAGCCATTGGTCTCCTCCCTTTGAATGACAATACACTGGATAGCCTGTGCTGGTCTCAAAACTGGCCCTCTCAAAACTTATGGGATGCTAGGAATTGCAGACTCTTTGTTTTACTTCTCTGCCTTGTTCATGGGAACTGTGTCATCACTTATACCTCCTTGATGCCATTAGGATGTTTTTGAATACCCACTGATCATTCCTAATCAACTATTACAGAACTACCAGCTGTTGGCCATAGAGCCTGAGACATAAGACCACAAATCATTTCTGTGTGATGCTGTGGTGATGGGAAAGGATCAGGTGCTTTAAGCTGTAGGGAGTTGACTTGGCTCCACGTCAAACAGCCTTTTGCCATATCCAAACAGCACCTAATGGTTCCACAGAGCCTGGACAGTGAAGTAAAACAACCAGATGCTCTAGGACATGACGAGAATTCCAGCTCTCCAAGGTCTTCCAAAGATAAATGTTGTCCCCTCAGGTCAGCAGCATGCGGTCTTGAAAACAGTTTCCTCATCCCCAACTCCCCTGCTACCCCTTTCTAACTTCTCACCTTTTATAATAAATAAAATGGGAAAAATGTTACTATTTAGGCATCTATACTGGCCTGACCATGGGGTATACATCATCAGCTATAGCCACTCAGAGCACTACCTGTGCACATTCACTATGTTACCTTCTAAAAGGGCTCTGCCCATCCCTCCCATCTCTCTCTCTCTTACTCTCTGTCTCCATCTTTATGTTTCCCTCTTCTTCTCTTCTCTTCCCTTCTCTTCTCTTCTCTTCTCTTCTCTTCTCTTCTCTTCTCTTCTCTTTTGACACTCCTGTCCCCAGTAGCCAGTCTCCTCTCAATATCAACAGATCCACAACATATAAAGATGCAAATTATAAAAAAAAACAATGTTTAAGAGGGAGATGGCATTAGATAGAAGCAGAAGCACTACATACTATTAAAATTAACTGGTAAGACTTAAATGTCAGATTAGAATATAGAGTATTCTTAGTTACCACTAAGAAAATAACTGAAAAACATGGGGGAAAATAAAATATAACAAAAACAGTATCTTAAAAAGGTATTTATCAAGCAAGACATAAAAATTTGGAATAATCAAGCAAAAATTATCACAGGGTTTTTGAATTCTTAATATTGAGAACTTCTTAAAACATGAATAAAATATTCATAGTAAAACCTATAAAGGTAAAATAGATTGGGATAGTTAAATGTTGTTCATTGTATTTCTTTAAAGAAGATATATGCATGAATCAACCATGCATAGTGATACCATTCTCTCCTATATTAATTATTTCATTTATTTGTAGTATAATTGCAGATATATGTAACCAGAACAATCTAAATTTATAAAATGGCCAATAATTTTTGATATTGAAGGTCTGTATTTCAATATTAAATTAGTTTGTGTCTCTATAGGCTTCATACCTCAAAATATAGCTTTCATTGTAATAATTTAAGAATAAATGATATTGGCTTGGCAGTTTCACATATTCTGTATGTTTTATATTTGTTATATCAATTAATTATACATAATTACTCTTTACTAATTTCCTGCATAGTAGAAACATGCCACAATAACATATAAACAAAACTCAATACACTGCACTTATTATGAAAGTTGAGTGAAATCAAGGACAAGGATATTCAAAGACTATATAACATTGCTAGCATGCAAATGACATATTTAAATCTATCTCCGGCACCATAAATGGCATTTGACATTATAATATATATCCAAAGTGTAAAAGAAGTAAACGGAAATTATGTTCATGGCAAAGTGTTAAAACTGGAGAAGTAGGGGAGTAACAGTTCGTGAAAGAGAAGATCAGATTATCCCCCCGAGGCATTCCTGAAATGTCATGGAGAAGTCATAATATCTAAGGGATTCTTGTATCACTTCAAAATATTACAATATTTTAAAGATGAATCATCCTTTGTATGAGCAGTATATGAAACCATATGTTGTCTAATTAAATTATCAATTAGTAAGCAATGTAATATTTTAAACAGAAATTAAAGAAAATTTTATTTAGCATGATGATGGTCAGATGAGAATTCTGAGATTTTTTTTTTGTTTATTATTTTTTTAGTTGTTGAAAAAAATTTCTGCCTCCACCCCGTTTCCCATTTCCCTCCCCCTCCCCCTCCTCTCACACATCGCCCCCTTCCCCCACTCCTCTCCCCCTCTCCCCACTCATCTTCTCCTCCCTCCCTCTCTAGACTGAAGAGCAGTCCAAAAAAAAAAAAAAACCCAGGAAGATAAGTATCTGAGACAGGGTTGTGCCCTGGTAAAAGAAGTAAAACCAGAAACCCTTTGAAGTGGGGAAAAAAAAAAAAAGAATTCTGAGTTTTTAATCATGAGCCATGAGAAAACAATGTGAGAAAAAAAGAGAAAATGGGGGGAATAGAGAAAAGAAATGTTACAGATGAGAAGTAAGGAAAGACAAGAACAAAGGAGAGAGGGAGGAACAGACAGACGGGCAGAGTGGGGGAGGGAATATGGGGGAAGGAAGGAAGGGAGGGAGGGAGGAAGGGAGGAAGGGAGAAAGGGAGAGAGGAAGAAAGGAAGGAAGGAAGGCAGGAAGGAAGGAAGGAAGGAAGGAAGGAAGGAAGGAAGGAAGGAAGGAAAATGATGAGGGAGGTTTGGGGACAATGAGGGAGGAAGGAATACAGCAGTAACTGTAGTTTCGAGAAGTGAAGTGTAGAACCAATGTCGGAATGTTTCTGGTATGTAAGGCCTGTACGATTGGTTTTCTGGGCTTGGTGCTGACTCACTCCGCCTTCCGCTTTCTCTTCCCTACCCATGTCTTGTGGTATCTTTAATGGACTTTGATCTCATCTGGGAAAAGATGGAGGAGGAGGCAGCATTTTCCTCAGCTCTAGTCAGCACTTGACAGCAAGCGCCATCAATTTCTCACATAAAGTGTTGGAGTATCCTTTTCTTGGAACCGTAACAATTGACTGGTCAAATTGTAAGAAAATATTGTAAGAAAAATTGCAAGAAACAGTTTGCGGTGCCTTTGGGAAATAGACTCACTGCTGTGACAGACCTTTGAGGTTTATTGCATTCTTTGTTTTAGTAGTGTGGCAATTTTTAGCACACTTTTTTCTTCTTAAAAAATGTGTATCCCATTTTGAAATAATTTGAAAGAAACAGCATCTGTTACTTTCCTCAGAAAGCCATCCTTCTGAATTTATCACTCACACTGTGATACGTTTTCTTTATGAACAGCCACTTTTCTTAGGTTCTTACAGACTCTTATGTGCACCACAAATTCAGTCTCCTTGAGGCTCCTACCTAAATTTTCTCACTTTTGCTGCAGTGAATTCTGCAAACTCTCTTTTTTATATTGTGGAAAGTATATGTGTGTGGGGGGGGGGGGGGGACACATCTGTACTAAGCACAACTTCCATGCATTTATCATGACAAATATTTATACAACCTAACTGAATGTTTTGCATATTTTAACATTTTTCTAAAATCAGTACTATGAAAGGAAGACTGAAGAATGTTTTAATAAAGTCCATATTTTATGTAAAACATAATTCATTTCTTGTAGACTCCAAATTTCCTGTCTTATTGGGAAAAATTAAAACTTCAACTTAACTATGAATAAATGATCAAAAAATTCACAAAAGACCCATCATATTTTTGACATTATTTCCATGAATACCTTCTCCAAATTATAGCATCAAAATGATGAAAGGTAAAACCTGTGTGGTGTCATGGAAAAAAAGAAAAACTCATTTGGAAATATTGCAAATTCATAAAGAAATTAGTTTGCATGAAAAATATATCATGGTATGAAAAGTACTAAAGGTACTTTTATTTAAAAAAATTATAAAATTGATATATTAATCTTTTGATGAATTATTTAATAAAGTATCCTATTTTCACTTAAATTATTGGACTTGAATTTCATGTCATAGAAATCACATGTAGAAAATTTGGTCATTGAGGAAAGTTCAAAGTAAAATAGAATTTGAGTAAGTGTACCACATTTTTCTTATCCATTCTTTGATCAAGGGACATTTAGGTTGTAGGTTCTGGCTATGACAAACAAACCTGCTATGAACATAGTTGAGCACATGTCCTTGTGGCACAATTGAGCATCTTTTTGATATATACCCAAAGTGATATTACTGGGTCTTGAGGAAGGTTGTTTCCTAATTTTCTGAGAAATTACCATACTGACATCCAAAGGGGCTATACCAGCTTACATTCTCTCCAGCAATGAAGCCCTTTGCTTTTTGGACAGTAACTGGACCTGTTTTGGCTGTTAAGGATTCTGGCCCTGGAATAGGAGCATATCCCTCAATTCTTCTGGGAATGTGAATGGTTGAGCTATGCTGCAGATGGAAAGCTTGCTAGTCTCCATAATTACATGAGTTTTTTAGTAACTCAAAAGAAAGCAAGAAGGAGAGAAGGAAGGGGGAATGGTGTATGTGTGTTTTATATATACATAATATGATTCTGTTTTCCTGGAGAACTCTGACTGATACAGTCCTTGATTTATTTAATAGTATTTAATGTGCTAATGCTTTTGTAAAAGATTGGTGAGGGGTAGTCTTGGTAAGAACTTTGATGCTATTCTGTGAATAAAACACAGTTTTGTGATAACTTACGTAAAAAAAAAATTGTTGAAGATGCAGATCAAGTAAGGTACCAGAGAATGTAACTACTAAAAATATTAAGCAATGGGGCCCATTCCAACTACTGATATCTACATTCTCTACCAGTGACCAGAATATTCTCTTTTATTTCTCTTTCCAATACTTTCTTCCTATAGACATGACTCTTGGAACACAAATGAACACAGCCAAACACCTTAGCTTTATTACACATTTGATTTGAAATTAATTATTGATTATTCAACAATCAAAAATTTAAGCATTGCTAAATATTTTGGGATGGCTGCATTAAATTATCCGACTTCAGGCAGCAAAATGCTTGCATAATTTCCCTACTCAAGTAATCTATGTTGTGTAGCTCCACATTTGCCAAGCATTGAATTTGGTCTAATATTTCAATCACAGAAATTCTAAACACATATTAGTGCCATAGTCTTATTTGATTTGCATGATCTAACAATTTATTAGTTATTGTTTGCTACTAACTTCTGGGAAATGCACTTGGGTTTTGTCCATTTTTGCATTGAGAAATGGGTCATGAATGTTTTTCTCTTATCGCCTTTCATTTATAATGAATCATATTCTTTGATCTTTAGAATCCCTGTATATATTAGCATGTTTATATAAAATATCACAATATATCTTTTATTTTATTATTTAATTTCATTTTACATTCCATCCACAGTTATCTCCTGTTGGATGGAGGCCGATTGTTGGTTCCCAGCTGCTCAGAACCAACATAACCACTCAGAAACTGTATGAATTAAATCACTGCTTGGCCTATTCTAACTTATCAGCTAACTCTTACATCTTAATTTTACCCATTTCTATTAATTTGTGCATCACCACGAGGTTGTGGCCTCCCAGCAAAGTTTCAGCATGTCTGTCTTTGTCAGCAGCTCCATGGCTTCTCCCTGACTCTGCCTTATTCATCCCAGCATTCAGTTTAGTTTTCCCCTTTTCCCGTTTACCTAAGTTCTGCCCTGCCTGCTATAGGCTTAAAGCAGTTTCTTTATTCACCAATGGTATTCACAGCATACATAGGATAATTCCATATCAATCCTCTCCACCCCTCCTCCTGCACCACCTTCCCCCAACACATCCCCCATCCACCCCTCCCAATGAATAAGGACTCCCATGGGAGTCTACCAAGTCTGATACAATAAGTTGGAGCAAGACCAAGCTCCTCTACCCTATATTAAGACTGAACATGGCATCCCTTCATAGGGAATAGACTCTAATATGCTAGCTCAGGTGCCAGGAATAGATCCTGATCCTAATACCAGGTATCTCACAGATATTCCAAATTTCACCACTGTCTCCCACATATGGAGGGCCAAGTTCATCCCGTGAATGTTCCACAACTGTAGGTCTAGAGTTCTTGAGTTTCTACAAGCTTGCTTCTGCTATCTCTGTAGATTTTGCCCTTGCTCGTATATTCCTTTTTTCCACTCTTTGATTGAATTCCCAGAGCTTGACCTGGTGCTTGACTGTGGATCTCTGCATCTGGTTCTGTCAGTTACTGAATAAAGGCTCTTTGATAATAGTTGGGGTATTCATCACTTAAGGATCCCTCTACATTCTTAATCATCAGGGAAATGCAAATCAAAATGACTCTGAGATAACCATCTTGCATCTGTTTGAATGACTAAGATCAAAAGTACTGAGGGCAGCTTATGTTACAGAGGATGTGTTGTCAAGGGATCACTTCACCATTGCTAGTGGGAGTCCAAAATTATATAGCCACTCTGGAAATCAGTATGGAGGTTTCTCAGAGAATTGGAAATCAGTCTACCTCAAGACACAGTGATACCATTCCTGGAAATATATGCAAAGGATACTCATTCATACCACAAGGACACTTGCTCAACAATGTTCATAGCAGCATTATTTGTAATAACCAGAACCTGGAAACAACCTATATGCCCCTCAACTGAAGAATGAATAAAGAAACAGTGATACTTTTACAGAATGGAGTATTGATCAGCTAAAAAAAAACGACATGAAATTTGCAGACAAATGGATGGAACTAGGAAATGTCATCCTCAGTGTGGTAACCCAGACTGAGAACAACAAGTATAGTAAGTACTCATTCATAAGTGGATATTAGATTTAAAGCAAAAGATAACCAGAACACAATCTACAGCTTCAGCGACAATAGATAACAAGGAAGATCCTAAGGATACATTGATCACAATATATTTTAAAGATTCCATCTTGTTATATTTATATAAACAATACACCTACAGTTTGTAATTCCATATACACATTACATTGTCTTAGAGTTGCCACATTTGTGTTCATAGAAAAGTTTCCCAGATTGTTTTTATACATCACACTTTACCAGCTTGAATTTAATACCATATTTTAGGAAAGAAAAGTTTGCCTTAAAGTACAGGGAGAAGGGATTGGGAAATACTAGGGAAGCTTAGGGGAGGACAAAGAGGAGCTCTCAGAAAGAATGGTGCATCATAAGGATTGACACACTGAAAAGGTTCCATTTGTTTAAGTAGCCAAGTATACTTTCTGACATTTGTGAAGCAGGGAGTATGAAAATGTTACAATTAGTTTTGGCTTCACAATAAACAATTCTTCATAACATAATGTCAAGCACATTATAATTTTTGAAATTCCTAAACATTAACTATATTTTTGAAAATTCAGTTTAAAATTCTATCTTTCCAAAAAATGAGTCTTCTTATAATTTTCCAAATGTTTGCCTGGATTTTATATTGATAATATCGTAGCATTTGGAAAACCATCTTAAACTACATGAATATCGTTGAAAATAAGACCTGTTAGGTAGAAAGTACTTAAGAGTAGTCAGGTTCTGATGATTATTACAATTGTTTGAATGTCCATTTTTATTATAATAAAAATAACATTTAAGGCAATTTTTTTTATTTTCTACATCCCTAATACACACTGAAATACAGTTTTTTTAAACTATTCATGTGTGTTTCAAGTTCCTATGCATTTTTGGTTTTTATATTATATTTATAGTTATGCATATATAGAGTTTTCTAAAAAAATCTTTTGAGAAAATAATAGATAATAGAAGACCTTTGCTTTTGCATTTTTGATTTAGAAATGATTTGTAGACAGACATTTTGTCAGAAAATTGATCATTGGTAAGACAAATTGATTCACTTATACAAGACTACTATATAAATTAAGAAGACGTTTAACACCAATTGTAATAACCAGACTGAGTTCAAAATGCTTTAGAACAGTGGTTCTCAACCTGTGAGTTGTGACTTCTTTGCATCAAACAACTATCACAGGGTATGCCTAAAACCATTGGAAAACACAGATTACATTAGAAATCATACCAGTTGCAAAATTATTCATTATGTAGTAACCATACAGTTTTTTTTTGTATGAGGGTCACTATAACATGAGGAACTGTATTAAAAAGTTATAACATTAGTGGCTGGGTGGTGGTGATGCACACCTTTAATCCTAGCATTTGTGAGGCAGAGTCAGGTGAATCTCTGAATTCGAGGTCAACCTGGTCTACAAGAACTAGTTCCAGGGTAGGCTCCAAAGCTACAGAGAAACCCTGTCTCAAAAAAACAACAAAAAGTCATAGCATTAGAAAAGTTGAAAACCATTGCTATATAACGATAAAATATTTTATAAAAGAAAGAAGGAAAAAGAAACTACTTGATCATTTTATTGCTTAAGAAAGAAAAACACTGTAGAACTCAGACTCTGAAACAAGTTCCTTTGCACACTAAATTTTAGTACTTATGAATTTGCAAAGAAAGTTTTGACTGCTAACTCATCCTTTTCATAACACACAGTAAGGTATAATCCTACAAAATAAACTCTAAGCAATAAAGGCAATGATGTAAAGGCAATTCTGCTTTTATTTAAACATAGATTAAAAGAAAGGAACAATGCATCTCGCATCTTGTACCTAGGGACAAGAGAACATAGCTGTTGGATAGGAACCTAGGGCTCCTTTATTGAAATCTAATCAAAGAAAGCAGTAACCAACTCCCCTCATAAAAAGCTGTCATCATGTGTTTTGATTACTTTGCCAGTAAGGGACTGATGTTGCCCTGAAATAATTTAGAAGCTATAAACACATACTAGACACAATAACATTATTAAACATAAAGTGATCAGAAGATCCAAGATTGTAGCTCAGTGACAGAACATTTGACATGTGCAAGAATTTTGGTTCAAATCCCAAAGCAGGAATAAAGAAAGTCACAATTTTTATTATTTACTTTTCAAATGGTAGAAATTTTCTACATCCTTAGTAACATGAGAAATAACTAAAGATGCTGTATGTTTGGTTACTGTTTTAATTTTAAGGTACTTTATCCTTAAGCTAAATATGTTTATTGAACATGTTAGCTAGTTAGTTAGTTAGCTGGTTAAGTGAGTTATTGTATTTCTGGAAGTAAAATTCCTCAGATTGAACATATTCTCAATATAGATTTTTAGCTATATGAACACATAGGCCAGATTAATACAGCCATAGAACTATAACACCATGAATTATTTTTCTGTGATCCACAAACAATGAATAAAATATATATCTCATGTATATATGAGTGTGTGTGTGTGTGTATGTATAATGACTTGCTGTCTAAGTTTTGATTCAAAATATAAATATCTCACTTTTTGGTAATGGCACATGCCTTTAATCCTAGCACTTGCAAAGCAGAGGCAGGTGAATCTCCATTAATTTGAGGCTAGTCTGATCTACAAGTGCTAGTTCCATGACAGGCTACAGAGAAACCCTGTCTCAAAAAACATATATATATATATATATATATATATATATATAGAGAGAGAGAGAGAGAGAGAGAGAGAGAGAGAGTAGAGAATTGTATATGTTTGTGTGTGCACGCGCAAGCACGTGTGTGTATAAATATTTTTATTTTAGGTTGTTATTTCCAAAGATATTTTTTATTTTCCATAAGCACATAGCACTTTTTTCTAACTGTCCAAAATTTTAAAACACGAGCCCTGTTCAGCACAGTTATAATGTTTGGACATCACAACCATCTTTACAAATATTGATTACATTGTGTAAATTACATACCTTGGTGGCACTCCTGGGGAAGAACATGTGTTTCACATAGGTGAACAGTGGGAAACCAGAGAATCGGTTCTACCAGGATCTAGCATAGTGAACCCATGTATTTACAGGTGTCATTAACAGGAGTCTGAGTGAGTGGATGATTACTTACAAAAATATGGAAGACAACTCACAAAAGCTATATCCTCCGAGTTCCTTGCCCCAGCAATTGGGAATGCTACAGCTCTATAAACTTCTGGCTTTATGAACTCCTGACCATTGAATTTTGCTAATTATCTAAGTGTTATGAACTTCTGTTTTACTTTCAGTATGAAAGTTTTCAATTTGTAGGACATAGGTATATAACTAGAACTCTAACTTTTATAAGTGAAACATGGCTACAATTCTGGATTGGCAATTTGGTAATGATATAAAGCCACGATTCCCATCTCCAAATGATACTGGTACTCTTTGTTGTGAAGTCTGAGTGTGGCCTTCTGTCTCTTGCAATTAGCCCTCTGTCAGTTTGAGGTAGCAGACAATAGGAACATAGATACCATATCAGAAACATTGTGTCCAAGTCATGCCGAACTGACTAAAGAATTATTGTTCCTCTACCCATATTTCTCTAAGTGTTCTCTATTAATCTTTATGATCATAGCAGTTTCCTCTATCTCTCCATCTCTGCAACATTAACTCTAGATTCCTAAAAATGTCTTGGGTTTCTTAAGAGACAACTAGACAGAAAACACTAAGCCTTTCTGGTACAACATAAAACTTTTAATGACGCTGCTATTTTTCTAAAGAAAAAAGAACCTCCTCTCTTGAAACAAAGACACATCCTCATGAAACACACACACACCAGATCAAAATAAAGCGGCATTCACTTCTCTAATGTTCAAGATGTAAACCTGATTTTTTGAACTCTTTAGCTTACACGTGAATCTCTTATTTGAACAAATCCACATCTCAGTTAAACAAACAAAAAAAGAAAATCTTATTTTGTGTAAAATATTGCAAAAAATTTCAACGATGATTTATTAAAATTAGTACAGCATCCTTAAATTTATCCCCAGAGTGAATTTTGAAAGTTGCTTTCTTTTGTATGATAAACTGATGTATATAGATACAAACATTCATTCACAATTTTCAATAGAATTGCTTAAATATGTAGGTTTAGTCAAAATGATGTGAAACGCTGGTCTGGTCACAAAGGTGGAACTTAAGCAAAACTTTAAGTCACTTCAAATTTTGTCAAAACAAATTTGGAAAACATGTATAGCCATATAGCAGAATCTTCAAATCTTCATTACATATATGAAGAAACAATTTTAATTTGAGCTGCTACTCACTTCAGGAAGTAATAGTTTTAAATACATCACCTAAATTGCTGAACCATAGTCTTCTTCTAACCTTTTATTTACTTCAATTCATGAATTAAAATCAGTTTGCAGTTCCCACACCTCCAACATATTGCAGATTTGGTCAAAAGACTCAGAAACTTACAGAAGAAGACTTGCAAAAATTGAAATTAAACTAAAGAAGTCACTGTAGCAAATTCTCTCATTGAAGATTAAGAATGGACAGAATGTATAGAATATACTACAAAAAATTCATACAAGAAGTTATTTCTTTTTTAATGACTAGTTTTGTTTCCTAATGGAAAACAATAATGAAGACATTAATGATAATTGCAATAATAATGCCAGTAACAGCAACTATTATGGTAGCAAGTAATGACTATATGTGAAGAATGAAGCCACTCATTTTACTAATATCATCTCATTTAATTTTCACAATATGTCCATATGTAAAATCCTCTCAAGCACAATCTACTAAGAAGTTACATAAATCTTCAGTGTAAATATGCTATAGCCAGAAGCTTTTGAATTATTGATTTTAATTTAGTCAATAGCTAACATATGCAGTAATGATGCAATCTCGCTTATTTTATTTTAGATATTACCTTTGTGTTTTAAAATGTATGACAATATATTATTTCTCTAAATTCTATGATTAAAAAGATACTACACCCTGGTGCCACAAGAATGGCATTTTAAAACAACAAATGTCATTATATTAATTTGTTACATAAGATATTTCAATGCCTTGCAATTAGTTATAAAGTATAACCAAAGATTTCTTAGAATTAAATTTATAGCCAATTGATTAGCAAATAAATGTTTATGTGTAATTATTGTGTCAACTGTTTCAGGCTAAGGAGGAAGAATTGATTAATTTAACATAGCACATCCCAAACTATGTGAACATAGGATTGGTATCATGACTCAAGTATACTGGGTGACAAATTACCAAGTCTTCATTGTTTAGCCCAGGTTTTTAGTGAACAGCCTTCTCTCTGGACTCCTTTATGACTTCAATGTCACAAAATAACTACGTCACAGAGTCTGAAAATACATTTAATCATAAACCTTAGCAAACAAGAAATGAGTGAAGTCTATTGTTAAGGAATAATAAAACAAAATATTGAGATGATATCTAGCAATGCCTTCAGAAACTGAAAGGAATTTTATAAATGTTACCATTGTCCATGTCACAAAACATATATAATTCAGGCAGTTTGTACCATACTATTGTTATACCACAACAGTTCTTCTCTGCAACCACTACCTGAATGGTCCCCATACTTCTACTCCTTTTGGAACTGCACAGATTGTGTTTATTTGCATTGCAGCTCTGTTGTCGTGAAATACTTTCTGCATTTCAAGCCTTTTTTCTTTTACCAGACATTCTCATTTTTTTATCTTCACTTTTCAATATTTTTTTTGTTTTACATTTGGTAGCAAATACCTTTTTCATATTTTTTGTGAGTAATTAATATTTCTGAATATTTATAATATATTTATTGGTGAAAATTAAAAGCCTTCTTTCAAATGTTTAATAAGAAATCCACACAAATAAATAAACAGGTACAAATTCAATGACTTTGTTTGTTTCTCAGTGAAAATTCAGTGCTTTGTTTGACTAAATTACTAACGTGATATATAACATTGGCACTGTTGCCAAGTGATCAAATATGAATCAGAAACCACATGTTATTGATTAGTTTTTTATGGCTCTAAATATAATAGCTATAGATAATGTTAGTGTAGCACTTCAGTAGTTTCAATTAGCTATTATATACTGACTTAAGCATCAAAATGATCAGTTTGCTAAGAAACGATAATACCTTGATACTATATTCTTCAGGTGAGAAGTATAGTGATTAAGTACAGAAGCATGCCACAATCCACAGATTTACTGCAGATAAATGTATAACAGTTCACTGGATTCATATCAGCACTTCTTTGTAAATTACTTGAAATTATTAAGAGTAAAAAGTATAAAGGAAGAAAAAGAAGTAAAAGGGTGGGAATGGAAAAGCAAGGGAAAAGAGGGAATACAGGAGGAGTTAAGTAACAATGAATATATTTTCAAAAAGTCATATGGAAACTTACAAGAGTAGAAACTTCCTAAAATGCCATATACATATATAGACTTTTTCTATGTATAAATTTATATAGTTTAAATAAAAAAAATTCTTCTACATTGAAAATACTCTCTGCAAGTTACAAAGCAAACAACAAAAATCCCAACATCGGGTGTAGGAATTCCTTCTTTGAGTCGCTGGTCAGGGTTGTCCATGAAATTTCCAAACACACAGGTTACTGCTATTGTCTTTTGTTGTTCCCCCAGCGACAGAAGTCAAGTCCCTATTGCTAAAACGCCATGTGCTTCATACACAGAGCAAAGATACCCTTTAGTTAACTGAAAAGAATGTCTCCTCCCTGTGGGCTAGCTTTTATGGTCCCAGAAAGCACCATAAGAGCTTCCAAAAGAGGGAAGCAAACAACAATCCTTTCAGCTATGTTGTCTATAAAGCACAACACATACCAGCATAACAAAATATCCCTGCGGGTGCAGGAGTTGCATGCATAATTTGGCAGTCATCAAGAGCTTTTTAACTGAACTTAAGTCCCTCAGAACAAGAAAGAAACCATACCTGGCATTGGAAAAGTAGCCAAATACTCAGAGCTAGTGAGGTCATGTGTCTTGGAGGAGAATCTACAACCACTGCCTTTACTAAATCAGCTAATCTCTATCAACATTTTAATCATTTGTTGTAGTAGGAGCTGTGGGCTGTGTTCCTGCCACCCAGCTCCCGGCCGCCTGGCTAGCTTTTGCCCCAAAATAACGACACACAAATTGTATTCATTTAAACACTGCCTGGCCCATTAGCTCTAGCTTCTTACTGGCTAATTCTTACATCTTGATTACCCATTTCTATTAATGTGTGCAGCACCCCAAGGTGCACTTACTGCGAAGATTCTAGCCTACATCCATCCTGGGTCGGAGCTTCATTGCATCTGCCCTGGCAATGAACTGCATGGCATCTGTCTGAGGCGTCTTACCTCACCTCCTCTTCCTCCCAGCATTCTGTTCTGTTTACTCCACCCACCTATTTCTAACCTTTCAGGGCCAAGCAGTTTCTTTATTAATTAACCAATGACCTTCCTCCATCAATTTGTCCTTACATGCACAGATAAGTATAGTGCTCAATCCTAATCCAGAAAACCTATTTATTCCAACAGATGAAGACCAATGCAGACCATCACAACCAGTCAAAATGCAAAGGTGAAGCTACATCCCAGTACCACTGGATATATCTGCAAAACAACTCTCACACCTAAGGATCAAAGATTCATTCAGGAGTGGTGCAGAAAGCTACATAGGATCAGTGAGTTTGCTGTGAGGTTGTGTCTCCTAGTCATGTCTCACCAACATGACTTTCTAAATATGAGCACAACAAGAACAATAGATAGTACAAAGTAGGTGGGATCCACAAGGCTAAAGCCCTTTACAAAGAACAGCAGCTATCTAAGGTAGGCTTAGGTCTCACCTTTCTTTCCTGCAGAAGAGCTTTCCAATAAGGTATCCAAAACCAAGTGCTTCACCAATTGAGCGATTTTCCCAGACCCAATTTTGATTATCATAGGAATAATATTTCTATCTAGTACAGTGATCAAAAGAAAATGAGAGAAGTTGGCTGAAATTTGTCTATAATTTGGAACCTAGTTCAAATGATCACTTCTGGTATCAGTGATCCCTAGGTAACAGACAGATACTGCAAACAATAAAGAAATTAGTAGAAACAAAATGATACATTTTCTCCCTCTGCTATTTTGGATTTGGTAGCAGGCTTTCTTTGGGCCACTAACTAGCTCCCAAATAAAGACAAGGAGACTTATTATTAGTGATGGATGCTCGGCATTATCTTATGCTTGACCCACTAGCTCTTATAACTTAATTTAACTTTTTTCTCTTCATTTACATTTTGTCTCAGAGTTTTTTTTTTTCCTTTTCTTCAGTGTGTACGTTCCACTCTGTTTCTGATATGCTAGTACTGGGTGACTCCCTTTTTTTCTTCCTCATTATCCCTTTTAAGAGCCTAGAATCCTCTTCTACCTATTCTCTTTGCCTGCCAACTCCACTTATAATTCTACTATCTAGTTATTGACCATTCAGCGTTTTATGAGACCAATCAGATGCCTTAGGCAGGCAAGGTAAAACTGCAATGCATCTTTATATAATTAAACAAATACAGCATAGACACATGTAGCATATCTGAATTCCATTTGATATTTCAGATGACTAAGTCAGATTTCAACAGTAAACATCATACATTTATTTTAACCACAGTGGTTTACTTTTGTTTAACTGGGACATCATGTTTCATTAGCATCAGAAAGATATTTCCTTGAAAGAAAATTATCTTCTATCTTTAGGCATGAAATATTTCTCTGAATGTCTTAATACATTAATTTTATTTTTGAGAATCTAGGAAATCTAACTAAACTCCATAATGGCAGTGTCAAACTCAACAAGAAAGTGGAAAATCTTCCTAAGAATCAAATGTCCTTGGTTTTGATTCTTTCTACCTTTTACTTGAATATTTCCCTTTGGCATCATAAGGTTTCACGAAAAGGAAAAGCAACACTTTGGATTGCTCTACAGACACGATTTACTATTTACAGGAACTTCTTTGCTCCTAAGACCTTTTTTGGTGAAATTGTAAACCAAGGGTGTCTTGAGGCACTGCATTTAGAAAAGATATGGCAAAGATCTCCTTTATGGTCCTCCATTTGTTTTTTCTCTCTTTGTATCCCAGTACACTTCTCAACTTGTATTACACAGAGATGTACTTGTTCAGAAACAAGTGTCAGAACTAATACTTCAGTAATTTGGGGACAGGGACCATACTGCTAGAAAGCCTTGGTTCTGCCATTTTACTACTGACATCATTCTGCCCCAAAGTGGCTTTTTTGACAAATGGCTGATAATTTGTTGAAATTAAAACAATTTGTGTTCAGTCTACTTAAGGTAAAAATATAGCAGCATAAAACTAAGATTTTATAATTTGTGCAAACATTTTAGCAATGAAGTAAACATGAAAGAACAGGTATTATTTCATAAAATTTATAATATCATTACATTAATTTTCATCCTTAACAGTGTTTGCTAATCATAACTTTATACTGTGTATCATAATATTTCAACCTAATAAAAGAACAAATAGCAATGTGTTTCCCTAATACAGTTTAATGGTCTCATACATAAGAAGTATGCAGGGAAAAGAAGGGTATGTTCATAGCCACTGCTGTCATTCCATGGCGTTTTATTCAGAACTATTTCATAGTAGCTTAGATTCTAATAAGGAAAAAAAATTCAAAATTACTGATTTTGTTTTATCACAATTAACATTTAGCATTACTACTATCTAAGGAAAAGCAAAACAGCAAAAAAAAAAGACAAACATACAAAGAAACAAAAAACCATGGAAAAACTGCTGGATAATTGAACAAGTAAAAAAAAAAATTGTGACTCCATTGCTATAGTGTTCTTTTGAACAACTGCTGTTTAATTAACTTTTTAGACAAAGGAACATTTCCTCCTGTGGTCGGTGTAATAACCAGGCTAGCTTAATATGAAACAGCAAATTTTAATGAAGGAATAGCTTACAACACCAGGGATCCAGCAATGAGCAGGAGATACAAAAAGAGAGAGTGCAGTGGGGCTCACACTTGCCAGATTTATATGTAAACATTAGCCCGAGGCAAACACGCCCTCTAAGGGGCTTGACTATCCCTACATCCTCCCAGAATCCCAGTTTATGAGTTAACAATCCAGAGTGAGACATATCAAGGATTCTTAAACTGTTACTGAAATTGTCCCAGGCACTGTGCTTTTAGTGGTTAGATCCTCATGTCCTGTGACTCACACGGGTAGAACTGCAAAACAGTGCTTCAGTGTGGGAAATGAGGTTCTGTGTAGTACAAATCCTTGTGAAAGACTAATAGTATAGATGCTTGCTTACACCTTCTATACACTAGACACTATATGGTATACTTTCTTGGTAATTAAATTGAGATTTATCAAGGTGCAGGATAAGTTATAAAATCACTAGTGACAATGGTGCATGCATTTCATGTTTTACAACAAAAATATAACATCATAATGGCTGTCTTAGTTAGGGTCCCTCTTCCTGGAAAGAAACGACATAACCAAATTCAAGTTGGGGAGAAAAGGGTTTATTTGGTTTGCACTTCTACACTGTAGTCTATGATTGAATGAATTCAGGACAGGAACTCAAATTCAGCAGAAACTTGGAGGCAGAAGCTGATGCAGAGGACATGGAGGGGTTCTGATTCCTGGCTTGGTCACCATGGCTTGCTCAGACTGCCTTCTTATAGAATCCAGGACCACAAGCACAAGGATGGCACCGCCCACAATGGGCTGGCCCTCCTCTGTCAATCACTAATTAAGAAAATGTCTTACAGCCAGATCTTATGTAGACATTTTCTCAATGAAAGTTCCCTCCTTTCAGATACCTCTAGCTTGTGTGAAGTTGACATGAAACTAACCAGCATACTGACACATTGGAAGTGCTATAATATGGAAATATCAATTAATTATGCTATTTAAAAATATACTGGGACAATGTTACTTTAAAATCCGAAGATTTGAATATTACTCCTAAATTTATTCCACCTGAAATTGTCAATTTGTTTCAATAGTATAAGTTTAAGTCCAGTTTTAATGAATTTACTTCCTAACCTAGAAAGGTATCAAAACTGTCTTGGAGCTCAGAAAATTTTATCATGGATAATATGACCACAAAACCTAGCATTTCAGTGATTTTTCTCAGTTAAAAAATGATTTTTTTCTTTTAGTAACAATCATGAATGCATAATTTCAAGCTGATTTCTTTTTATATTAAAACCTTGCAGAAGTAAATTAAAGACTTTGCTGAACTCCGAGAACTATGTCTGCACAACCATCTATTCACTCCAAAGGTCACACTGCTGTACAGCACTGGCTTGTGTTCCTGTTGAGGTTAAGTGTGACAAAATAATGCCTCCATAGTCTAAATGCAATATTGAGTTGATATGAGATTGTTCAACAGCACTATTTCATTTAAAAATAAAAATGCATAACTACAAAAAACCTAAATATTAATAAAATAAGTTTACAAAATAAGCCCCATGGAAGTCTTCAAACAACTCAGGCTATTGCCAATGCTATTGGTTGCCCTCTGCAAACTTATGGTAAAGCCCTATAACAGAAGATAACACCTATGTAACTCATTAGTGCCTGCTTAGAGTCTTTATCTCTACTTATTACTGTTCATGGTGCACACTGTGCATTACAGAAAGGTAAATATAACCCATATCCAAACCCTACAATCTACAGCTGTGACCTGACCAAAAGACACTCTGGTGAAACAGTGACAGAAATGTTCTGAGGGAATTATCTTCTTGGAATTCAGCCCTATTCCAAGAAGGAACCCATCACAGCCACAGGGTATCTAAGAAGCTGAGATTATGTAGGCAATGGACCTGGGAAAAATGAAATAATATTTTGCTAAAGGATCACAGGAATAAAATGATTACTAATGATATTCTTTTTTTTTTCTTTTTTGGTTTTTCAAGACAGGGTTTCTCTGTAGCTTTGGTGTATGTCCTGGATCTAGTTCTTGTAGAACAGACCAGCCTCGAACTCAGAGATTCGCCTGCCTCTGACTCCCAAGTGCTGGGATTAAAGGCGAGTGTCACCACTGCCTAGCAAGCTAATGATATTCTTCTATACTTATAGATCAGTGCCAAGCTCACCTGGGACTAGAGAAGCTGTCTCCTGCATTAGATTACAACAAATACAAAATTTCACATCTGAACAGTGTGCAGAGAATAAGAGACCTTGGAATACTCAGTCCTAAATAGGAAGTGTTTATTAACAAACCCCTCTCTCCTGCCACTACCACAGCCCCAGGGCTCAGGAAATGTTAGAGAAATGGAGATGGAAAGATTGTAAGAGTCACAGGGGATGAAGGATTTCAATGAATAAAGGTCTTCTAAGCACAGCAGTACAGAAACTGTGGCAGCATGAGGTGAGCCTGGGCAGCATGCAGAGAGATGCACAGGTCTAAGCCAGGTGGAGTCCCAGAGCTGAGAGAGAAAGAAGATACAACCCTCATTCAGAACACAGAAATTATCTGTAATTGATAGCTACTCACAAAGGAAACATTTAGTTTGCTTCAGCAGAGTCTCAATGGGGAGAAGCAACTCACAAATGTAGGCTTCGTGCCCAGCAGCACATAGGCAACACAAAATGAACTGAATGCTATTTTTGTTTGTTCGTTTTGTTTTGATGTCTCATAATGCTTTGTCTGGGCTTTGTTTTCTTTTAGCCTTACAGATTTCTGTATATGTATGTTTGACACACACATATATGTATATATGTATATATGTGTATATGTGTATATATATATATATATATATATATATATATATACATATACACACATATGTGTGTGTGTCCAGTTTTTTTTTCATGAATTGTCTCTATGTGTGATATGTGTCTCAATGTCTGTTTTTGATTCTTGGGCTTTTCATTTGACTTTTCTTTCTGTCTGTGTATTTTATCCTATTCCGGTTTGTTTGTTTGTTTTTATTATATATTATTACTATTATCATTATTATTATTGTAAGTCTGTTTTTATTTTAATGAGAGAGAGAAAAAGAGTGGAAATTTGGGTAGGTGGAGAAGTAGAGAGAATCAGAGAGGAGCTGAGGGCGAAGAAATTATAATCAGAATATATTATATGAAAAACTCTTTTCAAATTCAACCAAATATAAAAAAAAACAAAAGACACAGAAAATAAAGAAAAAGTATTTAAGTCAGAGATCTAGGAGAGGTATTCACGATGATGATCCACATTAGAGCCATGTCCTCACATCTTCATAAAATCAATGGCATGTTCTTCATGGACACAGATTAATCAGATATCTTACTGTTATCAAAATGCAAGCTTGCTTTAAAGATTATTTCCATAGAATTTTCAACCAAGAATCATCAAATAAGGATCACCTACCAAACATTCTTATTTTCAAATAATATTTTGGGCCTAAATATGTTTTCTCCCAAAGCCCCTGGTTCCCATCACAGTGAAAGCCCCTATCACAAATCATCTTGTAAAGATGTGCCTTTTCTAATCTTCTATACACATCAAGAAAGCTTTTGTCATTCTGATTTTTTGAAATTAGAACTCCCATTTTATTAATCATCCCAATAGACTTGGGCATTTTTGCTCTTAATATACACAGGTCTTATTGTAAAAGATTTCTTTCTCAATTATCAATTCAATCTTAGTCTGATTATTGTAGGTGGAGACTCTACTTACGTTTCCCAGCCTCCCTGGCCCAAATAATCAACAGAAACTACATTAATTACAACACTATTTGGCCTATTAGCCCAGGCTTCTTATTAAGTAACTCTTAAGTCTTAAATTAGTGTGTTTCTATTCATATGTCTATCAGCACAAGGCTGTGGCCAACCGATAATGTTCTGGTGGGCATCTTTCTCCTTGGGCGGATACATTTCATCTCTGTGACTCTGATTACTCTCTTTCTCTCTATTTAACTCTGTTCATATTTCCTCCATGCTTTGCTCTGCTAAACTATTGGCTGAAACAGCTTCTTTAATAACTAATGGTAATAAAACATCTTCACAGCATAAAGAGGGGAATCCCACATCAGATTATTAACTTTTTGATATAAGAAAAAAAGTTGTTCATGCTATCAGATTTCTAGGTACCATATGGAAAAAAATTAAAGCTACGTCTTACCTATTGCCTAGTACATGATCTAGGTTTTGTCATCCTATACTGTTTCTATGAATTTTTGAACAGAAGAATAGGTAGGACAGCAAAACTATTCACAGAACTTTTCCTCAACCCAGAGCTGGAGAGACGTCCTAAAGACTAAGCAGTCCTGCAGAGGACTGGGATTCTGACCCCAGCACACAAGTCAAATATACCTATAGCAGCAAACTACCTAGAGCAGCATTTCCAGGACCTCAGTTACTTCTTCTGTCTACATTGTCCTTCAGGCATATATACGGTATAAACAACCATATGCACGCAGGTTTATAATATTTCTTTAAAAATTTAAGAAGCTTTCTTGAATCGAACAAATGCAAAGGAAATCACAACTTGGTAACTCATAGCAAATCATAAAAAAAGAACTATGTACAAGAAGAAAAAATGCAAGCACAATGCATTTAGATGAGTTACAAGAAATCTAGATACGGATTTCAAAATATGCATCATGGAAGACAAATGACATTGGTGAGTAATGAAAGTGAATAGTAAATAGAATTCATTGTTTCTCCATCCCCAATGCTTCCCCAAAACAAAGTAAAATCATTTTTCAGAAAGGCAAAAACCTACACATAATAAGTTGTCACATAAACAAAGGCACAAAGGCAGGAATAAGGAAGGAAGATGACAGATACAACTTAAGTCAAGTGAAAGCATGCACAGAAAGATTTCAGTCAATATACTGAAGAAAAAAACAATGAAATACTCAAAACTGTGCTGAGTATGAATTAGCAATGATTATTTATTTATTCTTTTTTAATTTATTTATTTATTAAAGATTTCTGTCTCTTCCCCGCCACCGCCTCCCATTTCCCTCCCCCTCCCCCAATTAAGTCCCCCCCCCCCCAGCCCGAAAAGCAATCAGGGTTCCCTGTCCTAAAAACGATTGGCACATGTAAAGTATTTAAACTTGAAAAGATTTTGAAACATTAATAAAAATGATAAAAGACAAGTAAATGTGATTGTTTTGTTTAGGTTTTTATAATCATGATTGTTAATAGTATATAGATTTGCACGAAGGGAGAGAAAAGAGCAATGTTGTGAAAAACTTAAGAAAAATTAAAACTGATACAGTATATGTTTCATGTATGTGCCTTATCAATGTACAGGAATTATATTCTAATCGAACACTTGAGGGACCAATAAAGCAAATTTCAACAAATACTGAATTATAAGAATTCATGATTATTCTGTTTCTGCAAAAGAATTAGTCTTGAAAAAACCATGAACCAAGCAGAAGTTTGGAGAATATGAAAGCATGTTCAATCCACTCATAAGCAGTCTATAAAGAAAATAAAACAATTTGGGAAATTTTCTGGACTGAATAATAGGGGAAACGCATGATATGCAAACATATATTGTGCAGGAAATACTATGTTATCTATTTCAGAAAACTGAGCATCACTTATCTATGTCTTCATCATGACAACTGAGAAACAGAGAGATGGAATTAATATTATCAAGGATCAATGGAAATGTGAAAACATAAAATGATAAGAAATTGACAACACTAAAGTTTGGTTGCTTTATTAATTAGGAAAATGCTAATATGACTGATATACTCCATCTCATGAGTATGTTTGTGATTTTGAGTTTCTGCCAGCTTCCTAGCAGGCACTTAAAATATCTATCTGGAAAGCAATGCTAAAGAATTCCTGCTCTTGATAATCTACTGAAAACCTGGTGCTTTTCATTTCCTCTGAAGAGAACATCTCCCCGTCTCATCTGCTCAAAGGCTTTTTAAAAATGCTTTTCCAAGAAACCGATGACTAACATCATTATTTTGATGTGAAAACAGCTAACATCTGTGGCTCAGGGAAAAAATAAAACATACTGCAGAAAGAACGACTTCCATGTCCTGTACAAATTCTATTATATCAATTCTAGTACTTGCAAATAATGTGCTCTAATTATTTTCCAGCTTATAACAAAAAGGGAGAGTAAAAAATAAAATGCTTAACCCTATCTTGTCATAGTTTTCTTTTGTTAACAAGGACAATTGGCCTTCAAGGCTTTTAAAATGAGTTATTTGAAATTGCCTATAAATTAATTTTTTTTAAATCTAAAACTGTGCACTTGTTCTCACAAACAAAATGAGAATGAACATTTGATTTTTCTTTCTGTTCTTTATATGCATGGAAGGACATATGAATGGATGAATAAAAAACCTTTGTATTATTTTTTAAAATATGTGTGAAAGGAAAATGCTAAATATTTTAGAATAAAAGAGGTAATGATCTAGTGAATATATTAAGAGAAGCCATTCAGAGTTTAGAAATCACTATTATCTCTTAAGTGGAGCTGTGCTTTCTTGATAAGGAAAGAGAAGGGGTAGGTAAATAAAGATCAACAGCATCATGCCTCCATTATATGTACCTCAAATCTATAAGAAGAAAATTAAAAGGGAGATTTTATTGCCTGTTCATCAGAGATGCTTTATCAGATACAAACAAATATCTTTGGTACTTAATAGAGTCCTAGCACTTGTATTATTTCCAAACTGAAAATTTGAGATCCTCTTCTCATAGAAGTTTATCTATCAGTGAATACTTATTATTGTTAGATAACTCAATGGTATATACTTTTTTGTTCTATTTAATTTGGAATACTATGTATATCTCATCAAGAAAACCTGATTAATTTATATAAAATTGTTGAGATTTAATTATTAGTCCCCAGGCACCGTAGGAATTGGGGATGGAAAACAATAAGGAGAAGGATCTGAAGGCACAGACCTCAGAATATCCAGGGAGACAGAGGCATACATATGGCAAGAGGGAGGATAAAATAAGTAAGAAAAATGAAAACCGCATCATGGAAGATAGTAGGGAGGAGAAACTAATTTGTTAATTGAATATGAAACTGTCTTTTTCTAGGTAAAGGAAAGTTAATTATCCCAATGCAAAAGAAAAGTATGTGTAATAATGGAAAGATGGAAATTTTCATAAAATAAATCCATATTTATGGAAATACAGATAATTCAGTGGAACAAGACTACCAGTGAATTAGAGAAAATGTGAACAGATGAATTTTGACATGAATTAAAGATGACATTTTTAATAAATATAGCAAGGAACATTGCTTTAGCAGTGAATGTGAGAAGGGAGCCTTTGAAGAAATTTGAGAGGACAAATTTGTGCCAATTTTTACATTAGTGTGATTACACGGACTAAAACATGGAACCTGATCTAGATGGCCAAATTAGAAATTGGTAAGACAGCTGTTCAGAGAATCTCACTGTAAATAATAGAAGCCTAGGTTGCAATAGTAGCAATGAGGATACAGACAACTGTGATGTTTGTTTCTGTAATGGTAGAGAAGACAAAACAAGTCTGTAGCAAGTTTAGAGGGGAAATTACCAGCAGGAGGTAGTGTATTAGTTTATACTTAAATAGGAAACCCATTAGAAAACACTGAAAGGAAATTTTTATTTCCTTTATGTTTTTTATGTTCCTTTATGTTTATTAGTAATAATTTATGTTTACTATGTACATACCATGGTTATATCAAGAGGTGATGTTCAGGAAACAGCATGCAATAATTACACAAACATATAATTATAAAGTATATTGTATAATAATACAGTATAATAATCCACCGGTTCTCTGTGAGTTCGAGGCCAGCCGGTCTACAAGAGACAGCTTTAGGACAGGCTCCAGAGCTACAGAGAAACTGTGTCTCAAACAAAAAAAAAAAAATGAGTGAAAGAGACAACTGATAATGAACCCAAGGAAAAATGTAAAATTGAAGCACTATTATGTCACTTAAACAAAGAAAAAATAATTGTGGTGCAAACATTGAATAATATCTTGACATATCTCTACTAGTAGGCTATGCACACAAGAAATATGAGAAGGGGATATAGGAACTGGTTCTTGAAAAAGTACTGACTATGGATAAATGTGACCAAAATACATGTACATATAGGAAATTCTCAAAGCAGAGAAAAAACAACATTTTAAGGATATGGACTGAATTATTTATGTGTCTTGCTGGTAGAGTTCATAAGTGTTTGTATTATGTGTTTGCTGATTTTTCTCATTCTACTTCTAGTTCATCATGATGAATCTTAGATACCTGATATTGTCTTTTGAGATCAGTTTTTATGGCTATAACATTCCCAAAGTAGTTTTTTGATATCACAACACAACAAAACCCCTTATGGAAAGGTATGGATTAACATACCTTTCTGAATTTGATATCTGACAGTAATCATGTGTAATGAAGTTAATGAACAATAGTATAATGGCAGAAACTAGATGTAACTCATTTAAGTTAGAATTTTAACAAATGGAATAACAGCAAAAGACAGAAGATATAGTAAAAAGTCATCCAAATATGTTCTTATTTTTTAATAACATAAACTAAGAAGAACATTTATAATATTTAAAACACCATTTATTTTCTTGTTTAGTTTCACATCAATTTTTGGTCAGAAGAAAATATGGGCCATGTTTCTTTTACTCAGGATCCAAATATGTAGGACTTTTAAATCTTAGAATTATGAAAAAAATGAAAGAAACTAAAATTATACCTTGATTCTTAATATTAACAGCCCCAAAATTGCATAAAAATAATTCTTTGATGTGTGTATCATAGCCAAAATGAATCAGATATTTGTAACCCTATTCAAAGGGATAACAGTGCAATTTATACTTTTTTAGAAAAGGAAATGCAGTTGTTTCATGTTGAACATGATAACATAAAGTGGAAAACTGTATTTCCATGTATAGGTTCTGAGCAAATGATGATAAGGTTATTAAGCATCTTGTTTTTCAACAGTTAAAATGAGACTGATCTTAAAGGTACATGAAATTATTTCCTGTCAACATTATGTCCATCATGAATGAAGATTCAAATATCACATAACAATAAATAAACTCATAATATAGTAATTTATGCATATATATTTAAAAACATTGTGGTGGTCTTTTATGCAATGTTAACTATTATAATAAACATATAAAAAGCATAATAAAAATGAAATACAAAGCTGGAATGTTTTTGGAATCATAAATTTTAGCTTGGTTTACACTAGACACCAAATATTTTATTTGTTTTCTTGTTTATGGGGCTTATTAATCTCACTCATGGTTTGCTTTTAGTGTTGGTATTAAAGGAAATGCACCAGTTTCTTGGGTTAAAAAAAATCTTTCGCTAAAATGATAAATGCTAATGTTTAGATTCACCATGACTGACAATGACAAATTTCATTTGAGGACTCTATGAATTTAGAAAGCTGTGATATCTGCCCCCCCACAAACAAGTATAAATAGATAATGGGAAAAGAAATCTTGAGAACCCACAACAAGCCAATACAATAAACCCATCTGAAAAATGAAAGAATGGAACTTATCAGGAGTCCATTTATTGTTGTCACTTTCTCCCATGAAGTGAAATAGGCAGCAGCTGATAATGTCATCTATGGATTCTGAAGCTCATTAACCCATTACTTATTATACAAAGATAGTTACAGCTAAGGGGTTTGTCAAGACTTATCCAGGCAAAGTCTCTTATGACCCAAAACAATTTGGTATGTGTCAACTGAATTTTATTTTAAAACTTATTTGGATTTCTATCAACTTGACTATTGCCAGTTTCATTTCCATGGGCCAGTGTGTGTGTGTGTGTGTGTGTGTGTGTGTGTGTATACATTTGTTTTTAAAGCTATTCATCAAACAAAGGATTGATCGCCAGAATATATTAATAAATTTCTATTAAGTATATAAAGGGTGAATATTCAAGTCAATTAATGAGCAAGGAAATGAAGAATCTTTAAGTAGAGAAAAACAAGTGGTGAATAAACAGGAGACTGTGTTTGAAATCCTTACTCACAAGACCAGATCCCCCGAGTAAATTTGCAGCAAAGAAATGATGGGAGAGGGTAGAAGGGGAGGAGAGAGAAAGGGAAGGGAACATAGAAAAATATATAACTCAATAAAAATAATTAATAAAGAAAGAAATCCTTACTCATGAGTAAAATAAAATACAAAACTTCACAAGATCCATTTCATCAGAGTCAAAAATGCTTGTTTTAATTAATTTATTTATTTATTTATTAAAAATTTCTACCTCCTCCCATCTTCCCATCCCCCCCCCGTCCTAAGAGCAATCAGGGTTCCCTGCCCTGTGGGAAGTCCAAGGTCCTCCCCCCTCCATCCAAGTCTAGGAGGTGAGCATCCAAACAGACTAGGTTCCCACAAAATCAGTCTATGCAGTAGAATCAAAACCCAATGCCATCGTCCTTGGCTTCTCAGTCAGCCCTCATTTTCAGCCACATTCAGAGAGTCCAAAGAAACCAAAAGTCAGTGGGAGTATGGAACCATTATCTGCTGTTGAAAGGTACCTTAATTAGTACCTCTGCTTTCTAAATTGGTATGGAGGTACTTCAAAAATTGAAATTAGAACTTTTATACTACCAAGTTATACTAGTTATGTGTATACACTCAAAAGAACTGAAGACAATTCTTCAAAAAATTTGTAAAGACAATTATGTATGTTTGCTTACTGTGGCATGATTCATAACATCCAAGAGATGGAATCAGCCTCAGTGACTATCAGCACCTATGAATGAAAAAAAAAATAGTACACATGACGGTGTTACAGCCATAAAAAAAATGTGCCATTTTCAGGTTGAAAGTGGATAATATTGTGATAATTGAGATAATCCAACCTCACAAGCAAAGTATCTCATGTTTTCTCATAAGTGGAATCTGAGTTGGCAGAGCGAGCCTGAAAGAAACAGAGGAACTAATAGGGATCAAGAGAAAGTGTATGGAGAAAAGAGTGATAATATGTTCAAAGTACATCTTATGTGAGTATACACTTAAGTTCAGGTCCTTTGTACAACTAATACACACTACTTAGAAATGGCAGACCATTTAATGCCACACAGCTCCAATTTCTGGCAGTGCCTTCCTTCCTTTCATTTCTTCTGTGGAAACTGACCTTTTTGAGATTGTGTTACCTAGTAACACCCTGGTAAATCCAATGAAGCGTAGCCAATACACTCTATCCCCCTGCTTTTGATACTCCTTTGAAGTTTACACATCTGTTGGAACAGTGATTTGCCTTCCAAGCTTCAATAAAATATTTTACCAAAAGAATAGTCACTATACAATGTATCCTTAAATAACAGGTTTTTTTTTCTTCTCTGACCATATGGACAGTGAGACAGTGTATTTAAGTCGGTCCTTTCTTATGTTTGCTACCAAGCTCTAGGGATCCATATTTATATACTTAGCAGGATATAGGATATGTGTTAGCAAAAAAAGCAACATCAGATTTTGTAGAGCTTAAAAGTAAAGATTTATATCCTACCCACATCTCATTATTTTGTCTCAAGTCAGTAGGAGTGTTTATTAAACATTATCATCACTACCAAACCTAGATTTCAAACATCTGTTTTATGGACTGCATGTTACTTGGCAGAAATATGAAGAATTGAGATGAAGGCACATTCCATTAAAGGTCTCCTTTCATTTTTGTTGACTTGGAATTCTACAGTAAAGAATAAGATCTTAATCTTTTGATAATTTTACCCCATTGTCTAGTAAAGACAATGAATGAAGGAGTTAGTTGGACTAAATAGCATTTTTACTATTGGTTTTTAAGGTCTACATAAATAAGTTTGTGTGTTAAGGGTAACTATCCAAAAGAATAAGAAACTATGAACAGAATAGAAATGTGATGATCTCTTACAGCAACTCCTTGATGAGTCTAAAGATGGAACCTGTATGTAGGTAAATTATCAATTTTGGAAAAGGAAGTAGGCATTTTTATCTTATGTTGACAAGGAGGGAATTAATGAAATAGGTATAGAAAAGAAATGTAAAGATAGCAAAGACATACTGAGCATTCAAAATGGATTCTATGGCCCAGTGACTCAAGAAAAAAATATATGAAATTATTTATGTCTCATGAATCAAAAGGTATTTAACAGCACAGCTAAAACTGAGGAGGTAGAAATCTGTAGTTTGAATATCATAGCCACAGCAGATTACTCAGAAAAAGACCAGTGCACAGCATGTATCTCATTTTCTTTCTCAGATCCATAAGAGAATGGACACTAAAAGGACTGGGAATGTTAGGTAAATAATGACGGGAGGATAGGAGGGTGACAGACAAAAAGGAAAGTGGAGTTTACATGAGAAGAGAAGAAGATGTTGACTATTCTCCTCTTTTCTGAGGCTAAGATATAAGACATTCTAAAAAATATCCTCAAGTGGAAAAACAAAAAGTAGCATAATAATTTTTTATTATATAATAAAACACTATATTAGGGTTTGATTTAAGTAAGGAAGATAAAAGACTAGAATGGTTTAAGGTATAATATTCCATAAACTGTTAATTAATTATAAGCATCATTCAATTTTTGTAATATTACTTATGAAAAAATGCATTCTTTTTCTTTATTCCTTTTAACCTATAAGTATCTGTATTCTGCCTCTTTAAAGACTCAACCCCCCCCTTTTTTTTAAAGCATTAACTTTACTTTATGACTCTCTATATACTTTTTCTTCTCTCTCCCAAGCCTACATACATTTATCCAACACTGTGACCAATTTAGAGGTCTTTTATATCTGAATCTATCCCATTGTGAATCTGTAATTCTTTACTCTCTAGGAGCACTTCTTTTAAAATGCTAAACGCTTTTTAAAAACTTAAGTTGTGTCATTGCTTGGGTAATTCCTCAGTACCTGCTTGTCTCACTGAGTCCAGCAAGGCGGAACTGTTCAAACCTCTGAGCCACACACATCACCCAACTTCCAGGCACACAGCTGGTCCAAGTTGCCATCAAGCAAGCTGGAGCAATCTTCTCACAAATTCCATCCAAATACTCTCTCTCCCAAAAGAGTCAGATGCCAACCTGGTGGCACAGCACAAAAACCCTGTATTTCAAAACTGACACACACACACACACACACCCAGCTAAGACTGCTGAGTCAGGAAATTCTTTCTTAAAGGAGCTATGGCACGCCACCAGCAAACAGCAAAAAGCTGTGCTAAGCTCTATATTTGTGTCAAGAATTCCTTTCCAAGCCCTCTCAGGGTTTACTTAGAGTTTGTTGACCAGTTTGAAGCATCAGTTGTTGCAGGGAGGGGCCTTCTTGTTTGTCCTGGCTGCCCTATCAACTAGGCCAAGGCAGTTTCTTTATTCATTAACAAATGAAAGCAACACATGAACAGAAAAATATTCTACACCATTCAAGTACCAAATATGGACTCCGCTGAGCAGCATGTTTATACCTCAAAAGGAGGGATAAGGTAAACAGTTGAGAGCCTAGTTGCATGCACCACTTCTCCACAATCAAGGCCCAGCTACAAGTCTTCAGTGTTTTACAAGTTCTAACTGGCATTAATAATGAAAACCCAGAATCAGATATTGGAATAAATACTGAAAGATCAGAGAGACAAAGGAGCAAGCCACAGCCAACTCTTACATTGCTGGTTCCTCAGCTGAAAATAGTGTTGAGTTTCTGTCCCCTCCTACCTTATATTCTTCTCTACATCTAAACATATCACTTCTTGTTTGTCTGTACAGACCTCCAGATCTCTATGGTTAACTAGTGGCTTGCTCTGCCCTCTGATCCTCAGGCAAGCTATATTTCTTTTCTTTTTTTTTTTTTTTAAATTTATTTATTTATTAAGGATTTCTGCCTCGTCCCCACAACCGCTTCCCATTTCCCTCCCCCTCCCCCCGATCAAGTCCCCCTCCCTCATCTGCTCGAAGAGCAATCAGGGTTCCCTGACCTGTGGGAAGCCCAAGGACTGCCCACCTCTATCCAGGTCTCGTAAGGTGAGCATTCAAACTGCCTAGGCTCCCACAAAGCCAGTACGTGCAGTAGGATCAAAAACCCACTGCAATCGTTCTTGAATTCTCAGTATTCCTCATTGTCCGCTATGTTCAGCTAGTCCGGATTTATCCCATGCTTTTTCAGACCTAGGCCAGCTGGCCTTGGTGAGATCCCAATAGAACATCCCCATTGTCTTAGTGTGTGGGTGCACCCCTTGTGGTCCTGAGTTCCTTGCTCGTGCTCCGTCTCCTTCTGCTCCTGATTTGGACCTTGAGATTTCTGTCCGGTGCTCCCGTGTGGGTCTCTGTCTCTGTCTCCTTTCATCGCCTGATGAAGGTTAATATTCCTGAGGATGCCTATGTGTTTGTCTTTGGATTCGCCTTATTTAGCTTCTCTAGGAACATGAATTATAAGCTCAATGTCCTTTATTTATGGCTAGAAACCAAATATGAGTGAGTACATCCCATGTTCCTCTTTTTGGGTCTGGCTTACCTCACTCAGGATAGTGTTTTCTATTTCCATCCATTTGTATGCAAAGTTCAAGAAGTCCTTGTTTTTTACTGCTGAGTAATACTCTAATATGTATATATTCCATACTTTCTTCATCCATTCTTCCATTGAAGGGCATCTAGGTTGTTTCCAGGTTCTGGCTATTACAAACAATGCTGCCATGAACATAGTTGAGCATATACTTTTGTTGTATGATAGGGCCTCTCTTGGGTATATTCCCAAGAGTGGTATTGCTGGATCCAGGGGTAGGTTGATCCCGAATTTCCTGAGAAACCGAAACACTGCTTTCCAGAGTGGTTGCACAAGTTTGCATTCCCACCAGCAATGGGTGATTGTACCCCTTTCTCCACAACCTCTCCAGCAAAGGCTATCATTGGTGTTTTTTATTTTAGCCATTCTGACAGGTGTAAGGTGGTATCTTAAAGTTGTCTTGATTTGCATTTCCCTGATCGCTAAGGAAGTTGAGCATGACCTTAAGTATCTTTTGGCCATTTGAACTTCTTCTGTTGAGAATTCTCTGTTCAGCTCAGTGCCCCATTTTATAATTGGGTTGATTAGCCTTTTACGGTCTAGTTTCTTGAGTTCTTTATATATTTTGGAGATCAAACCTTTGTCAGTTGCAGGGTTGGTGAAGATCTTCTCCCAGTCAGTGGGTTGTCTTTTTGTCTTAGTGACAGTGTCCTTGGCTTTACAGAAGCTTCTCAGCCTCAGGAAGTCCCATTTATTCAATGATGCCCTTAGTGTCTGTGCTGCTGGGGTTATACATAGGAAGTGGTCTCCTGTGCCCATTTGCTGTAGAGTACTTCCTACTTTCTCCTCTATCAGGTTCAGTGTGTTCGGACTGATATTGAGGTCTTTAATCCATTTGGATTTGAGTTTTGTGCATGGTGATAGATATGGATCTATTTTCATTCGTCTACAGATTGACATCCAGTTTTGCCAGCACCATTTGTTAAAGATGCTCTCTTTTTTCCATTGTATACTTTTAGCTCCTTTATCGAAGATCAGGTGTTCATAGGTTTGTGGGTTAATGTCAGGGTCTTCTATTTGATTCCATTGGTCGACTTCTCTGTTTTTATGCCAATACCAAGCTGTTTTCAATACTGTAGCTCTGTAATAGAGTTTGAAGTCAGGGATGGTAATGCCTCCAGACAATCCTTTATTGTATAAGATTGTTTTGGCTATCCTGGGTTTTTTGTTTTTCCATATAAAGTTAATTATTGTCTTCTCCAGATCTGTGAAGAATTTTGATGGGATTTTGATGGGGATTGCATTGAATCTATAGATTGCTTTTGGTAGAATTGCCATTTTTACTATGTTGATCCTCCCAATCCAAGAGCAAGGGAGGTCTTTCCATTTTCTGGTGTCTTCTTCAATTTCTTTCTTCAAAGACTTATAGTTCTTGTCAAGTAGATCTTTCACTTCCTTGGTCAGGGTTACCCCAAGGTATTTTATGCTATTTGTGGCTATCGTGAAAGGTGATGCTTCTCTGATTTCCCTCTCTGCTTCCTTATCCTTAGTGTATAGGAACGCAACTGATTTTTTGGAGTTGATCTTGTATCCTGCCACATTACTAAAGCTGTTTATCAGCTGTAGGAGTTCTTTGGTAGAATTTTTGGGGTCGCTTATGTACACTATCATATCATCTGCAAATAATGAAAGCTTAACTTCTTCCTTTCCAATACGAATCCCCTTGATCTCCTTATGTTGTCTTATTGCTATTGCTAGAATTTCAAGCACTATATTGAAGAGGTATGGAGAGAGTGGACATCCTTGTCGTGTTCCTGATTTTAGTGGGATGGCTTTGAGTTTTTCTCCGTTTAATTTAATGTTAGCTGTTGGCTTGCTGTAAATAGCTTTTATTATATTTAGGTAGGACCCTTGTATCCCTATTCTCTCCAAGACCTTTATCATAAAGGGGTGTTGAATTTTGTCGAATGCTTTTTCAGCATCTAGTGAAATGATCATATGGTTTTTTTCTTTCAGTTTATTTATATGGTGGATTACATTGATAGATTTGCGTATGTTGAACCAGCCCTGCATCTCTGGGATGAAGCCTACTTGATCATAATGGATAATTTTTCTTATGTGTTCTTGGATTCGGTTTGCCAGTATTTTATTGAAAATTTTTGCGTCGATGTTCATGAGTGAGATCGGTCTGTAATTCTCTTTCTTGGTTGGGTCTTTTTGTGGTTTTGGTATCAGGGTAACTGTAGCTTCATAAAAGGAATTTGGCAATGACTCTTCTGATTCTATATTGTGAAATACATTAAGGAGTATAGGTATTAGTTCTTCTTGGAAGTTCTGGTAGAATTCTGCATTGAAACCATCTGGTCCTGGGCTTTTTTTCGAAGGGAGATTTTTGATAACCATTTCTAATTCTTCGCGAGAAACCGGTCTATTTAGATCATTCACCTGGTCTTGGTTTAACTTTGGTATATGATACTTATTTAAAAAATGTCCATTTCTTTTGTATTTTCCAGTTTTGTGGCATACAGGCTTTTGTAGTAAGATCTGATGATTCTCTGAATTTCCTCTGTGTCTGTGGTTATGTCCCCCTTTTCATTTCTGATCTTATTTATTTGCGTGTTCTCTCTCTGTCGTTTAATTAGTTTGGATAGGGGTTTGTCGATCTTGTTGATTTTCTCCAAGAACCAGCTTTTTGTTTCATTGATTCTTTGGACTGTTTTCTGTGTTTCTATTTTGTTGATTTCAGCCCTCAGTTTTATTATTTCCAGTCTTCTACTTCTCCTGGGCGCGTCTGCTTCTTTTTTTTCTAGAGCTTTCAGGTGTGTTTTTAAGTCCCCAATGTATGCATTCTCCGTTTTCTTTAAGTGGGCACTTAGTGCTATGAACTTTCCTCTTAGCACTGCTTTCATTGTGTCCCATAGGTTTGAGTATGTTGTCCCTTTATTTTCATTAAATTCAAGGAAGACTTTAATTTCTTTCTTGATTTCTTCCTTGACCCAGGTGTGGTTCAGTAGTTGACTGTTCAGTTTCCATGAGTTTGTCGGTTTTTTGGGGGCAGCGTGGTTGTTGCCTTCTAACTTTAATCCGTGATGATCTGATAAGACACAGGTGGACACTGATATTTTTTTGTATCTGTGGAGGTTTCCTTTGTTTCCGAGTATGTGGTCAATTTTTGAGAAGGTTCCATGAGCTGCAGAGAAGAAGGTATATTCTTTCCTATTTGGGTGGAATGTTCTATAGATGTCTGTTAAGTCCATTTGCTTCATTACCTCCAATAATTCTCTTAATTCTCTATTAGGTTTCTGTCTGATTGACCTGTCCCTTGGAGAGAGAGGTGTGTTGAAGTCTCCTACTACTAGTGTGTGTGGTTTGATGTCTGCCTTGAGTTCTAGTAATATTTCTTTTACATAAGTAGGTGCTTTTATATTGGGGGCGTATATATTCAGGATTGAGACGTCCTCCTGATGAATTGTTCCTGTTATGAGTATAAAGTGACCGTCTCGGTCTCTTCTGATTGATTTTAGTTTGAAGTCAGTTTTGTTAGGAATTAGTATGGCCACACCTGCTTTTTTCTTAGGACCATTTGCTTGAAAGACCTTTTCCCAACCCTTTACTCTGAGTAGGTGCCTGTCTTTGTGGTTGAGATGTGTTTCTTGCAAACAGCAGAATGTTGGATCCTGTTTTCGTATCCAATCTTTTAGCCTGTGCCTTTTTATAGGTGAATTGAGCCCATTAATATTAAGTGATATTAATGACCAGTGGTTGTTTACTCTGGTTATTCTTATTGCTTTTGGTAGTAGAGATTGTGTGTCTCCCTTCTTTGAGTTGTGCTCGTGAAGGGTCATTAGATGCCTGGGTTATTGTAGGCAGTGTTGGCAGTGTTGGATTCCTTGGGTTGCGATTTTCCTTCTATTACTTTCTGTAGTGCTGGATTTGTGGCTACGTATTGTTTAAATTTGTTCTTATCCTGGAATGTCTTGTTTTCTCCATTGATAATGAACGATAGCTTGGCTGGGTATAGTAGTTTGGGTTTGCATCCATGGTCTCTTAGCTTCTGCAGAACCTCTATCCAGGACCTTCTGGCTTTCATAGTTTCCATCGAGAAGTCAGGTGTAAGTCTGATCGGTTTACCTTTATAAGTTACTTGCCCTTTTTCTTTTGCAGCTCTTAATATTCTTTCTTTAACCTGTATATTTTGTGTTTTGATTATTATATGGCGAGGAGATGTTTTTCTTTGATCCAGTCTGTTTGGTGTTCTGTATGCTTCTTGAATATTTAAATGAATATCTTTCTTTAAGTTGGGAAAGTTTTCTTCCATAATTTTGTTGAAAATATTTTCTGGGCCTTTGAGCTGTGACTCTTCTCCTTCTTCTATTCCTATTATTCTTAGGTTTGGTTTTTTTATTGTGTCCCATAGTTCCTGAATGTTTTGTGTTGAGAATTTGTTGGCTTTGCTGTTTTCTTTGATCTGTTCGTTTATTTTCTCTATGGTGTCCTCAGCATCTGAGAGTCTTTCTTCTAGCTCTTGTATTCTATTGATTATGCTTGTTTCTGTAGACTCTGCTCGTTGGCCTAGATTTTCCATATCCAGCTGGTCCTCAGTTTGTATTTTCTTCTTTGCCTTCATTTCAGTTTTCAATTCTTGAACTGTTTCCATTACCTGCTTGATGGTTTTTTCTTGGTTTCCCAGGGTATCATGTACGTATTTACTCATTTCTTCAAACTTTTTGTTATACTTCTCATCCATTTCTATAAGGGCATTTTTTACATGTTGTTTAAGGGACTCTATTATCTTCATAAAGTCGATTTTTTCCACTTCTTCTGTGTTAGGTTGTTCAAATACTTCTGTTGTAAGATCATTGGGTTCTGATGTTTTCATGTTGTTTTTCGGATTATTGGGTGAATTCTTGCCTTGGCGCCTGCCCATTTCCTCCTATTGATCCTATCCAATGGGTCCTTTAAAAACCGGATCAGGTTTCCCTGCTGGCCAAGGGCTCCGCTTACAAAATGCCCTCACTCTCTTTCGTGGTTCCTGCTGCAGGCCAAGAACCCTCTCACCCCTCTGAAGGATCTTCAGGACAGGACCAGGCTCCCCTTGTGCCAGTGACCTGGCCAACCAAAAGCCTACCTCTTTGATTCAATTGTAGTAGGGCGAACTGCTCTCCTTATTGCACGCCTGTCCCCGCCGCTTGGGTCTGCCGCTGTGCTGGTCCCCGAAAGCCTCTTCCTGTATGTGGTGTTGCTCAGCCGCGTCTGGCCGCTGCGCTGCTCCGCTGTGTCTGGCCGCCGCGCCGCTCCGCCTCTGCACGTCTGGCCGCCGTGCCGCTCCGCCTCTGCGCGTCTGGCCGCTGCGCCGCTCCGCCTCTGCGCGTCTAGGCAAGCTATATTTCTTGAACACAAACAAGGTATCTCCACACTTATATAACATGTCTCTATTGTAACAGAAGTCCAGTAATTTTTTACAGTAGTCTTATCTTTATCTATCTTCCTCAAATAAGGCATGCCAAAATTTTACAAAATTTAAGCCTTTTGACTTACTCTTTACATACTATATACATAAGACATGCTTTAACTTCTCAAGTTCTCTTTGTCTTCATCTCCAGCATGCTGACATTACAGGCATGAATCACAATATGTATATATTCATTAATGTTATTAATGAACTTTCTTTTTCTAGAGAAATTAAGGATGCATTCCCTTATTCAAGTACATTTTATTTAGTTTCTATCAGATAGCTTCTGTGTTGTAAATAGGTAACTAATTTGGTTGGGAAAGCCATAGCTCATTTGGATATAGTAGAGAGGGTTGAGGTTCATTTATACTAAAGTCAATCTCAGAAAATTTTTCTTTCTAAAGTTCCATAAATTATAACTATTTAATAATATACCATCCCTTCCACCAGACACTTCCTATGTATTAGCAGGCACACAAACTATCTGGAAGCTCATATTCTCATCTGACATCTCTGATTTCAAATTTCCACAGTTTAACAAGATGATTCTGAACACACTGCAGCTCACAGAGAAATGTATATTCAATTCAAGTTGAATTTGATTTGAGGGGAAAATTCTTTCAAAGTTCCATAACTTTTGCTAGAAAAAGCTCAAATTCCTATACCAGCCTACCAAAAAATAAAAAAATAAAAAATCTGCAACAAAATTATCCCAGGACAATGCTGACTACTTTTAAAATATGACAATAAGGATTTAGTTGAATTCTTTCCCAATCAACCCAATAAGCTTATTTAATATATCTTACAGCTAAGCAGCTTTGAATTTATAACAAATATAAATTAAATGATTGATTTATAGTGACAGGGAGATGACAGATGATAGATAGACAGACAGATAAATGATAGATAGATAGATAGATAGATAGATAGATAGATGCATAGATAGATACATAGATGATAGAGAAAATAAATGATAGATACATAGAAAGATTACATACAGATAGATAGATAATTGATGATAGAGACATAGAACTGAAAAAGCAAGTTTTTAGACTACCATGCAGTTGGGTACTCACATATATTATCTAAATTGACAGGGAGTTATAGCACTTATAAACACATTTCAATATTTTTCAAACTTTTTAAAACATATGATCTTACAGGAAGCCATGAATCCTCTAATACAGATAAAATGTGAAACTAAATCCACCATCCAGATGTTCCTAGAGGATTCTGAGGAAAGTAACATAGTTGGGAAGTTTGGTTTTGGTTTTTGCTTTGCTTTGCAAAGATGAGGTAATAGGAAGTGAAAAGTTAGATAGTAGTGTCGCTTTCCCTAGCACACCACCAGTAACAGTCTTTTCCCTAACCTGTTACTGAAGACTTTTTACAGTGAGTATACTTGGATCAAGACTAGGCTAGAAAAGACAGTGCATACCCAGGAATGCCCATCAGATTATAGGTGATAAAACTTTTTTAATGAACAGTAAAATACTCAAGAGAAAGTTAGAAATGATAGAATCAAGAAGATGATATCAGAATCTAAAGTCTTTCTTCATGGGAATGTTTAATCTATGTATTATAAATATATAAAGGAGAGCACAATTTCAGAGTCATAAAACTGTGATGATTTCCATATAAATTGATTCAAAAGTGGGATTAAAATGTCCAAAAATTTGTGTTTTGTGTAAATTCAATTCTCTTACTGAGAGACAGAGGGAGAGAAAAACTAGAAGTATCTACTTTAGCCAAGATGAAGAGATTGTGAGACTTTTCAGTGAATATGGTCATTTTAATCTTAATCTTGTTAGCTCTCCCTGACTCTGACTTCTTCCTCTCAGCATCCCATATAGTTTTCCCTGCCTAGCTCTGTTCCCTTATAGCTCTTCTATAGTCTGAAATCAGTTCCTTTATTCATTAACCAATCAAAGCAACACATTAACAGAAGGAACTCCCAAGCCGTTTCCTCTTTATTGTTCAAACAAAAAAGGAAGGCTTTAACTTTTACATAGTAAAATTAAATATAACAAAACAGTTATCAAGCAATAATTACAGTTACAGTATTTCTATTTACATTATCTTTTATCATAACTATGGAATACTATAACTATAACTATCTATTCTTCAACTCCATCAAAGACACCAGAAGGATATAATATTACCTAAGTAAACAGGAAATGCATTGTAAGCAACTTCCAAAACTCTAGAAATGACAGAAACCTTTTGCTGCCTGGACAGTTACCCAAAGTTCTTATGTACCATTGGAGCATCCATCTTCAGCCCACAGGCCCATAGTATCTGGCAGACTTTTCCATGAAGCGGGAAATTTCAAAGACAGTTCAGGCACTTTCTTCTGTATCCTGCACAATTTCTCACAGACTCTTTCATGTAGCAGAAACCCTGAAGAATCTTCTCATCTTTAGGCAAGTTCAGCAGTCATTTCTCTGCAGGTCCTTCATGTCCAGTGAAGCAGTCCAGGCAAGAGCAGTTTCTTGCCCAAATTGCTACCCAAGGAGCCTCTTCAATGGCCATCTTCTTCTTGAAGTAATTGGTGCTGCAGAGAGCAGATGTGTCTCACTGTCATGAAAAGTCTTACATTATTAAAAAATTTTAATGCCATATTCTGAAGGTCTCTGAAGGAATTGAAGAACATCTATTCATCTGGAATACATATATATACATCTTGAAAATCTAACATGTCTACAGGCTTGACTATTATAGATGAGTATCTATTAATGTATAAATGAACTATACAGTCACAACACCTTAATCAAGAGCAGAAATATATATATATATATATATACAGTATAACAAAATTGACCATAAATTTGTGTCAATAAAGCAATATTCATACCAATACAAAGTATCCATCTCTTTAACATACCCCCCATTAAATATATTTAATAAAATTATCGAAAAAACTTTCCCAACCTAAAGAAAGATATACCTATGAAGGTTCAAGAAGCATACAGAACACAGAATCAGCTGGATCAAAAAAAAATCATCTTGCCATATAATAATCAAAACAAAAAGCATACAGAATAAAGAAAGAATATTAAGAGCTGCAAAGGAAAAAGGCCAACTTACTTATAAAGGTAAACCTATCAGACTTACACCTGACTTCTCTATGGAAACCATGAAAGCCAGAAGGTCCTGGATAGATGTACTGCAAAAACTAAGAGATCATGGATGCAAGCCCAGACTACTATACCCAGCCAAGTTTTCGTACACTATAAATGGGGAAAACAAAATTTTCCAGGATAAAAACAAATTTAAACAATATGTAGCCGCAAATCCAGCCTTACAGAAAGTAATAGAAGGAAAATCACTAACCAAGGAGTCCAACAATGACCACAATAACTTAGACATCTAGAGACCCTTCACCAGCAAAACTCAAAGAAGGGAAACACACAAACTCTACAACCACTGGTCATTAATATCACTTAATGTCAATGGGCTCAACTCACCTATAAAAAGGAACAGGCTAAGAGATTGGACACGAAAACAGGACCCAACATTCTGCTGTTTACAAGAAACACACCTCAACCACAAAGACAGACACCTACTCAGAGTAAAGGGCTGGGAAAAGGCTTATCAAGCAAATGGACCTAAGAAACAAGCAGGTGTGGCCATACTAATTTCTAACAAAGTTGACTTCAAACTTAAATCAATCAGAAGAGATGGAGAGGGACATTTTATACTCATAACAGGAACAATTCATCAGGATGAAGTCTCAATCCTGAATATCTATGCCCCTAATATAAAAGCACCCACGTACGTAAAAGAAACATTACTAAAACTCAAGGCAGCCATCAAACCGCACACACTAATAGTAGGAGACTCCAACACTCCTCTCTCACCAATGGACAGGTCAATCAGACAGGAACCTAACAGAGAAATTAGAGAATTAATGGAGGTAATGAATCAAATGGACTTAACAGACATCTATAAAATATTCCACCCAAATAGGAAAGAATATACCTTCTTCTCTGCAGCTCATGGAACCTTCTCGAAAGTTGACCACATACTCGGTAACAAAGCAAACTTCCACAGTTAGAAAAAAATTTTAGAAACCACCCGTGTCTTATCAGATCACCATGGATTAAAGTTAGAATTCAACAACAATGCTACCCTCAGAAAGCATACAAACTCATGGAAACTGAACAGTCAACTACTGAACCACACCTGGATCAAGGAAGAAATAAAGAAAGAAATTAAAGTCTTCCTGGAATTCAATGAAAATAAAGAAACAACATACTCAAACTTATGGGACACTATGAAAGCAGTCCTAAGAGGAAAGTTCATAGCAATAAGTGGCACTTAAAGAAAACAGAGAAAGCACATATTGGAGACTTAACAGCCCACTTGAAAGCTCTAGCAACAAAAGAAGCAGACTCACCTAGGAGGAGTAGAAGATTGGAAATAATCAAACTGAGGGCTGAAATCAACAAAATAGAAACACAGAAAACAATCCAAAGAATCAATGAAACAAAAAGCTGGTCCCTCGAGAAAATCAACAAGATTGATAAACCCCTATCCAAACTAATCAAACAGCAGAGAGAGAATATGCTAATTAATAAGATCAGAAATGAAAAGGGGGACATAACCACAGACACAGAGGAAATTCAGAGAATCATTAGATCTTACTAAAAAAGCCTGTATAACACAAAACTGGAAAATGTAAAAGAAATGGACACTTTTTTGGATAAATACCATATACCAAAGTTAAACCAGGACCAGGTGAACAATCTAAATAAACCTGTTAGTCGCAAAGAATTAGAAGCTGTTATCAAAAACCTCCCTACCAAAAAAAGCCCAGGACCAGATGGTTTCAATGCGGAATTCTACCAGAACTTACAAGAAGACCTAATACCTATACTCCTTAATGTATTTCACAATATAGAAACAGAAGAGTCATTGCCAAATTCCTTTTATGAAGCTACTGTTTCTCTGATATCAAAACCACACAAAGACTCAACCAGGAAAGAGAATTACAGGCCTATCTCACTCATGAACATCAACGCAAAAATCCTCAACAAAATACTGGCAAACCGAATCCAAGAACACATTAGAAAAATTATCCATTATAATCAAGTAGGCTTTATCTCAGAGATGCAGGGCTGGTTCAACATACGAAAATCTATCAATGTAATCCATCATATAAATAAACTGAAAGAAAAAAAAAACATATGATCATCTCATTAGATGCTGAAAAAGCATTTGACAAAATCCAACATCCTTATATGATAAAAGTATTGGAGAAATTAGATATACAAGGATCATACCTAAATATAATAAAAGCTATTTACAGCAAGCCGACAGTTAACATCAAATTAAATGGAGAGAAACTCAAAGCCAACCCACTAAACTCAGGAACACGACAAGGCTGTCCACTCTCGCCATACCTCTTCAATATAGTGCTTGAAGTTCTAGCAATAGCAATAAGACAACATAATGGGATCAAGGGGATTCGAATTGGAAAGGAAGAAGTGAAACTTAGGTTATTTGCAGATGATTAGATAGTGTACATAAGCGACCCCCAAAACTCCACCAAAGAACTTTTACAGCTGATAAACAGCTTTAGTAATGTGGCAGGATACAAGATCAACTCCAAAAAATCACTCGCCCTCTTATACACAAAGGATATGGAAGCAGAGAGGGAATTCAGAGAAGCTTCACTTTCAGGATAGCCACAAACAGCATAAAATATCTTGGGGTAACTCTAACCAAGGAAGTAAAAGATCTATTTGACAAGAACTTTAAGGCATTGAAGAAAGAAATTGAAGGGATACCAGAAAATGGAAGGATATCCCTTGCTTTTGGATTGGGAGGATCAACATAGTAAAAATGGGAATTCTACCAAAGGCAATTTATAGATTCAATGCAATTCCGATCAATGTCCTTTCAAAATTCTTCACAGATCTTGAGAGAACAATGATCAACTTTATATGGAAAAACAAAAAACCAAGGATAGCCAAAACCATCCTATACAATAAAGGATCTTCTGGAGGCATTACCATCCCTGACTTCAAACTCTATTACAGAGCTACAGTAATGAAAACAGTGTGGTACTGGCATAAAAACAGAGAAGTCGACCAATGGAATCGAATAGAAGACCCGGATTTTAACCCACAAACCTATGAACACCTCATTTTCAATAAAGGATCTAAAAGTATACAATGGAAGAAAGAAAGCATCTTCAACAAATGGTGCTGGCACAATTGGATGTCAACCTGTAGAAGAATGAAAATAGACCTATATTGATCACCATGCACAAAACTCAAGTCCAAATGGATTAAACACCTCAATATCAGTCAGAACACACTGAATCTGATAGAAGAGAAAGTGGGAAGTACCCTACAACAGATGGGCACAGGAGAGCGCTTCCTATGTATAACCACAGAAGCACAGACATTAAGGGCAACATTGAATAAATTGGACCTACTAAAACTGAGAAGCTTCTGTAAAGCAAAGGACACTGTCACTAAGACAAAAAGGCAACCTATTGACTGGGAAAAGATCTTCACCGACCCCGCAACAGACAAAGGTCTGATCTCCAAAATATATAGAGAACTCAAGAAACTAGACTTTAAAATGCTAATTAACCCAATTAAAAAATGGAGTACTGAACTGAACAGAGAATTCTCAACAGAAGTTCAAATGGCCAAAAGACACTTAAGGTCATGCTCAACCTCGTTAGCAATCAGGGAAATGCAAATCAAAACAACTTTGAGATATCATCTTACACCTGTCAGAATGGCTAAAATCAAAAACACCAACGATAGCCTTTGCTGGAGAGGCTGTGGAGGAAGGGGTACCCTCATCCATTGCGGGTGGGAATGCAATCTTGTGCAACCACTTTGGAAAGCAGTGTTTCAGTTTCTCAGGAAATTCGGGATCAACCTACCCCTGGACCCAGCAATACCACTCTTGGGAATATACCCAAGAGATGCCCTATCATATGACAAAAGCATTTGTTCAACTATGTTCATAGCAGTATTATTTGTAATAGCCAGAACCTGGAAACAACCTAGATGCCCTTCAATGGAAGAATGGATGAAGAAACTGTGGAAAATCTACACATTAGAGTACTTTGCTGCGGTAAAAAACAATGATTTCTCGAATTTTGCATGCAAATGGATGGAAATAGAAAACACTATTCTGAGTGAGGTAATCCAGACCCAAAAAGATAAACTTGGGATGTACTCACTCATATTTGGTTTCTAGCCATAAATAAAGGACATTGAGCTCATAATTTGTGATCCTAGAGAAGCTAAATAAGAAGGTGAACCCAAGGAAAATCATGTAGTTATCCTCTTGGCTATGGAAAGTAGACAAAATTGCCGGGGAGAAAATTGGGATCTTGAGGGTGGGGTGGGATGGGGGTAAGGGGCATGGGGAAAGAAAAGTGAGAAGGGGAGGAGGGGTAGGAACTTGGGGAAACAGGGTGATTGGGATAAAGGAAGGTTGGATAAAGGAGCACGGAAGCACAATTCTTAGTTAAAGGAACCACCTTAGGGTTGGCAAGAGACTTGAACCTAGAGTGGTTCCTAGGAGCCCAAGGCAATGTCCTCAGTTAGTTCCTTAGGCAGCTGAGCATAGGGAACTTGAAATGACCCTATCCTATACCAATACTGACAAATATCTTGCATATCACCATAGAACCTTCATCTGGTGATGGATGGAGATAGAGACAGAGATCCACACTGGAGCACTGGACTGAGCTCCCTAGATCCCAATGAGGAGCGGAAGGAGGGAGAAGATGAGCAAGGAAGTCAGGACCACGAGGGGTGCACCCACCCAGTGAGATAGTGGGGCTTATCTTTTGGGAGCTCACCAAGGCCAGCTGGAATGTGACTGAAAAAGCATGGGATAAAACTGGACTCTTTGAACATGGTGAACAATGAGGGCTGATGAGAAGCCAAGGACAATGGCATGGGCTTTTGATCCTACTTCATGTTCTGGCTTTGTGGGAGCCTAGCCAGTGTGGATGTTCACCTTCCTAGACATGGACAGAGCGGGGAGGACCTTGGACTTTCCACAGGGCAGGGTACCCTGACTGCTCTTTGGACTAGAGAGGGAGGGGGAGAGGAGTGGGGGGAGGGGGAGAAGGGTGGGAGTAGGGGGAGGGAAATGGGAGGCTGGGAGGAGGCGGAAATGATTTTTTTTCCTTTTCTCAATAAAAAAAAATAAAAATAAAGCAAAAAAAAAGAGAGAAAACAAACAAAAAAAACCATAGTGATTCAATTGTGTTGCTCTGTTTATTGGCAGTTTAGAAGGCATTTCTGATGTGGGACAGTGGTCTATGTTCTGTCAGTTATATTGTAAATAAATTCTGATTGGCAAATATCCAGGCAGGATGTATAGGTGAGACAACCAGACAGGAAGTAGAGGTGAGTAAATGAGATCAGGATACTAATGGGAAGAAGGAAGCCCACTCCTCTGCAGTCCTGACCTGACCACAGAAGAAGCAAGATGTGACTATCCCGCTAAATAAGGTACTAAGCCATGTAGCTAACACAGATAAGAATAATGGGCTAATAATGGGCTATGTAAGTTAAAAGAGTTAATAAGAAGCCTGAGCTAATGGGGCAATCAGTTTACAAGTGTGTGTGTGTGGTTTCTGGGGATTTAATGACTGTGGGAACCAAAAGGGAATATGGTCCTGACTTTCCCATCATTTACCTAATGGCAGCATTAGTTCATACACAGCATGTATCTGATATAAGATCTGCAGAGCTTCTTGATCTGCTGCCTGTAATTAAAAGCAGAAGACAGATTCCCTCCCTTCATTGTAAGCTGTTTTGAACTTACTTTGGAGTGTCCATTCTCTTCTCTAGAATGCTGCATATAAATATATCCATAGCCTCTTTTCATTGTGTGATGGCATCACTATGAAGTTCTGAATGAATGTTGACTAGGATTCAATCATGCTATTAAAGATATTCACTATATATTTTTAAGACATGTAGTAAAATAATGAGATGGCCTCTTCAAGAAATTATTAACATTTGATATATGATTTGGGAAAATAAGATTTAATGGCTTCTTTATATCAAAGACCATTAGTGTAAAATACCTGCAGATCACCTGGGGATTGTGTTAAAACACACTTTGACTCAGAGTAGCTGTGGAACTAAGATTCAGAGGCAGATTTGGGTAGCCTTTTATAGAAGTCGATGGTGGATATTTAGCTTACAGTCTGATAAAGAGCATGTGTTGGTAGCACAAAAATTCTAAAACTCTACCATGGGCCTGCATATTTGAAAATTCCTATGATTATAAGAATAAAAGTTTTAAGAAAATAAACATAGAGTAGATGTAAGAAGAGATTACGTGAACAAAAGAATTGATGCTGATTCCTCTCAGTGAATGGATTTATTCAAGTGAGCCATGCTTCTGTACACTGATTTGTTTTTCCACAAAATGCCATTCTTTTCACTTGCTAACAGTTACTCTTTCAAACACTCAAAGTCTATGCTTCTTATTGCCACTACAATTAAGAAAAACCAAATCATAATATCCAGAACATCCAATGTGTCAAAGCTTCTCTCTACCATATACCATACAAGTAAGGCAAGGAACAATATGGGAGATTGTTTTCTTGCCTGTCATCCTTAGAATGTCTTTCTTTGTGATTTTGCCTTAAAAACTAATTTCTATTTATCTCAGTCTCTTTTTTGTCAAACTCTTCAATATTGAAAATTCCATAGGATCTCTATGAAATTATTACAGACATAAATGATACAGGAGAGCATCCATGCACATGACCTGTCATTTACTTTCTACCCTATATGAACCATCCATGCAAGTACTATGAATTTGCTGAGACTGATCCAACTTTCTTTTTCATTCATTCAATTACTAATTGTACAACATGTATGTATTTTAATTTGTTAATATTTACTTTTGTGGAACTCATTGCATTATTTTCCTGATTGTATCATGGCTGGTTTTATTTTTTTTTAAAGCCTGCCATTTTGATTCACTGTAGAAACAGTTTATGCATAAATCTCTGATCTGTGTGCATACTGGACATGTGTAATTTCTAATGCAGTCTCTACATAATGGTATGCCCCGTGATGGGACTTTATTACACCATTTCCCCTGACTTCTATAAATCCTGTCAGCCAGCACAGGTTGAGTGATTGTTGGACCAAAAGACCTTTACAACTGTCATAAACTTGAAACTAGATGCTCAATTTATTAAAGGTTATGGATTGCTGCTAATCATTGACTTGTGTCTAGCTATTTATTTTATTCATTCTGTTAGATTATTTTATATGTAAAAATTTTAAATGTAAGCTTCTGGGATTGTTCTTAGCAATAATGATAGTAATAAGAAAACCATATTTGACTTATTTCAGTAACTTTCACTTTCTTCTTCAAATATATTTTTCTCTGGGCAACCTGAGATTCAAAGCTAAAAAAATCCATCTTGTGCAATGACATAACTGTATATAGAAATACTCAGTTTCTTGCTGTCTTTTGTACTTTCACAATTCGTACCTTGTGGATCTGCCTCAAAATGTTAAAAGATGAGGCCTCTCTGGATAAGATCTCTTGTTGCACAAGCATGGTGACCTCAGTATAAGCCCTTATTGACCACTAAAGAGACAAAATATAAACCACCAAAGCACAGACAGAAAGATCACTGGGGTTTTCTGACCAACAACCTATCTCTTGATTCAGTGAGAACCTTCTCTCAAGGAAGTAAGGTTAGAGTGATAGAAGTGTATGTCCCATGGCATCTTCTGGTCTCCAGGCATGCAAAAAGCACAGGTATCACACAGATGTTTGTAGATAAATGACAAGTGTATGCCATACACACACACACACACACACACACACACACACACACACACCTCTTTCTTTCACATACACACACATATACATGGATGCACAAAATAATTACATGAATAATCAGCACTATATTACTTCAACTGGTACTTTTTCTTGTACCAGTTAAAAAGAATTGTGTCAGTTCTTTAGGGAGGCTGGGAGGATGGGGAAACTTTTTTTTTTCCTTTTCTCAATAAAAAAAAAAGAATGATAATTGCTGTGCTATTAACACAGAAAGAAAATGCTGTTGCTTAATTCAATCTGAACTAACCATCATACATTTTCAGGTAGAGATTTGTTGGAGGCCGTGTGGGTCCAACACAGATTCCCTAACTGGACTGGAACGGAGTCAGGAGGAATAAACCGACGCAGCTTACACGGTCATCATGGAAGGGCAAGATCTCTCTCCGAAGATCTCTCGTTTATTCTCCAAACACCTTATAAATCATCACATCAATTGAGCAGGAAAACACATTAGGCTGTCTCCTAGGCAACCAGGTGAATGGGCTTTAGTCATATCTGCATCTACCTGTATGCTAGCAGTCACATATGTCATGAATTAGCATCTCTATAAGACATCCTCCAAATTTCAAAGGGAGGAAGCACCAAACCTCTTAACTCTTAAGTCATCCACTTCAGCCAACACCTCTTCTCAGGAGATCTACATTTATAACAAAAGAAACTAGGAGCAGCACATCCTGGCTATTGTTAAACAGAGACAGCTTGTCTGCAGAGTTCATGACCACTTCAGGCCAGGCTTATGGCTCTTGTGCCATAAAGAAATTTGGGCCTACAGAGATTGACTTGGTGTTATTCTATAATTTAACTATGGATTCCAGGCCAATAAAACTCATGTTTTAGAAAAAAATTATATAGTACAGAATATTTTTATTCCTTTTTCATATTTATATTTACTGCTCTGATTTCTTTCAGGCTTTAGGAGCCTATTTATCATTTAAAAACTTACCTATGAAACCAATGAAAAGCAGGTCTGTAGTTGTAGAGATTTAGATATTGTTTCTATAAACACAGCCATATAATGCCGCCAGAAATTAAGTGTCTTTGCTTATTGTATGGATTCATAGAAATGGTAATAATGTAGTAAAATAATTTGGGATGAAAAAAAAATCTCATTTAAACAATGTCCTTCTATACTCATCTCTGGTAATAAAATAGTAGAATTTTCAGTTATATGGATAAGTATTATAGAAACTTGAACTTTCCATATGATCCCACCTACAGAAATTAATGAATATGATTCATGTCTATGATTCCAAAATGTTGCTTCAGACATAATCAAAGTACTTAGAATTTTGAAGTGTTCTCTCTTCTAAGATGTAATAGTTGAAATGTTCAAATTCCAAGGAAAATAACAAAAAAAATTGATGTGGGAAGTCCTTCTGTCTATCTCCCGCAACAAACATCTGTTAAATTAATAACTTCAATAGTCAATATACATGAATTGCCAAAAATTTTGCAAAGAAAAATAATGTTAACATCACCCCATATTGGAAGATTTTATCTACCAATTAAACTGCAAAAGTCTTCACCCAAATGATAATGTGTTTTTGTCAAAGTAATACAAAAATTATAAGGGTTCAGTTCACAGTCGTGGGTCTTGGAACTGCCTACAGAACTAATATAAAGTTAATGCAACTTATGAATAGTGAACATTCGTGTATGAACCAAAATTAGTAGAAATAAGATAGCCCATTTGTCAGTTTTCCAGAAATATGGAAAAATAATTCCTCTTTTCTTTGTTATAAAAAATATATATATTAGTCAAACATTGAAAAATATGCTTAATCTTTTATGGCTAAGAAAATGTGTTAATGGTAAAACACTGTCCCATTATGTACATTTCCTGATTCTAAATACAGAAGTGAAACCTTATTTAAGCTCCTCTTAGAAAGCTTCCTTTTAACAACACATGTTCAATATGCAGTGGGAACTATTTTCTGTGATGTAGATGCCAGCAAGTGAAACAGAAAGATATTTGTCTTCTGCAAGTGATGTCATCACTTTTTATACCACCATTTATTTATTGAAATACTAATCTATCTAATCTGAAAAAAATAAAAATCATAGCTAAAGATAGCACCTCCCTCAACCTACTTCACACTGTCTAACTTTTCTGGTGTCTGAAGGAGATTTACAGGATGCTGGATAAGAAACAGTACCAATGATCTTATTAAACATCAATCATATAATGTACAATATCAATCTGTTTGGTGATGGAGGAAGGTCATTGGCTAATAAAGAAACTGCCTTGGCCCATTCGATAGGCCAGCGTTTAGGTGGGTGGAGTAAACAGAACAGAAGCTGGGAGGAAGAGGAAGTGAGCTAAGATGCGAGGCCCTGCTTTTCAGGGGCAGATGCGATGAAGCTCCCACCCAGGATGGACATAGGCTAGAATCTTTCTGGTAAGAGCACCTTGGGGTGCTACACACATTAATAGAAATGGGTAATCAAGATGTAAGAATTAGCCAGTAAGAAGCTAGACTTAATGGGCCAGGCAGTGTTTAAATGAATATAATTTGTGTGTTGTTATTTCGGGGCATAAGCTAGCCAGGTGGCCGGGAGCTGGATTATGGGAAGAGGCCCACAGCTCCCTCAACAGTTTGGCAAGATGTACTCATGGGCTCCATCCAGAGCCCCAAAAAAATTACAGAAGAAGGGGAAGAAAGGTCGCAAGTTCTAGAATATGAGAAGAATTGTAATGAAAAGATGTTTTCTGGACATGGTATGGCTGTTGTAAATATGAACACAGAGAGACTCTGAGAACTTGCACAACACTTGAACACTACAAAATACACAATAGGAGGAAGACTGATTGTGAAGGATAAATTTAGCCAGATTGGAAAAGAATTTAAGAGATTAACGTGGCAAGGGTGAATGTGATCACAATACAATGAATACATGGACAAATTTGTAAAAATTATATTTAAAACTTTGAGACAGAGACCATATGTTTTACTTTGCTTATAAAGCTATGTTTTAAGGCTCAGTGCCAAGAATTTTGAAAAGTATTTTCTTAATTTTTTTTATTTCAAGTAATCATGTAAAATGTATTTAAATAAAACCCTAATTAGCAGAAATCTTGAACTACATATATAACCATGCATACAAAGTATAACATTAGGAATCACAATGCTATTCCTGTCAGCATTCTTACTGTTCCAATGAAAAGGAGGTAATTCATGGCATTATGTGAATATCTGTATTAAACAGTGTTTTCAAGAGACAGAATCAATAAGTTGCATACAGAAATAAAAATAGGTATTGTGAGATGTTTTTTGATAAGATTAATAAGGGTGAAGAGCTCTATAACCATCTATACCAAAAAGCTCTTGGAAAGTTAGGGGTACAGGTCAATTGAAGCCTGGAGCGTTTTTTGTTTTGCATTTTTTTTTGCTTTGTTTTTTATCTTATTTTGTTTTGGTTTAATTGTTTTTTGAGGCAGGGTTTCTCTGTGTAACAATCCTGGGTGTTCTGGAACTAGCTCTTGTAGACCATACTGACCTCAAACTCACAGATATCCACCTGCCTCTGCCTCCCAAGTGCAAGGTTTAAACACATGTGTCACCACTGCCCATCAAAGCCCAGAGTTTTAAAATCAGTACAAGGTTTGAAAAGAGTAAAGTAGACATTAATACTCTTTGAGTTTGTCAGCCATATTTGTTTTATGAGTAACTCAATCACAATACCACACACAAGAATCTCATAAAATAGAAATTCAGAAAAATCCAGAATCTATGATATAAACAAATGCAAAAGACTTATACATACATACATACATACATACATACATTAACTGATAAAGCACTTTCAAACTTTCAAATATGCCATTGAGTTTTTTTTTTTTTTTTTACCTTGGTCATCTATAGCTGGTCACAGTGCCTTCCCAAAAGAGTGGTTTGTGTCATCAATGAGAATCTGTCATAAAAAAGCAATTTTTCATTTGTTGGAAATCAACTGGAGATAGCTTCTGTGTTAAGAATGAGGGCATGTACCTACTTTCACTCTCAATGCTGGCACCCCATCTAGTGCAGACCCATCCAGGCCCTCCTTGTGTATGCAGTCAGTCTCTTTGAATTCAAATTTGCTTTGGTTCTGTGTTCAGAAGGCCTATGGCCTTCTTTCCCTGATGTTTTCACTCCCTCTGAATATCCAGGTCTTTCCACCTTCACTTCTCTGGTGGGGAGAAATTCCATGGAGACATACAATTGAGTGGTCCAAGGTCTTTCACCTAGCAGTTGGCCTCTGTACTTGTTCTCATCTACTATAACAAGAAGCATCTCTGATGATGAACTGGTCTACAGATAGCAGAATATCTTCCCTAACTTTGAGATTCACGAACACACTTAAACACAAAGTAGGGAGAGGTAGTGTGACATTTTATGACAACCAACTGTGCATGGACACTTCTTTCATTCTCCATATAGTTATTATTATTTAGTCTATGCTGTGATTTCCTAGTGCAAAATAAAGTGATTAATAAATAGATACATGTGCAAGAAAAAAAGAAAATTGTATTTTCAAAAGAGGTCAGATTATTCCCAGGTGTCTAATTGTGTGTTGGTTATTACAATGGTGTCTTCACTGTTTTGATGTGCTCACTGATGGCCAAAATTTTATGGATATTCTTTTTAAAAATATAACCCCTGTAATAAATCTCAACTCAATCATATTCATGATATAAACTTTGATAACTTGGTAATATATCACAGTTTGTTTGTAATTCTAAGTACGTTTTAAAAAACTATTTACCTTTTTACCTTGGTAAAATAAAACTTGTAATTTACATGTAAATCTGTTGAGAAGATTTTGTAACTGAAATACCTGGATATGTTTCCAGGTCCAGTTAATTTCAATTATTCTCTTTATAAGCTAAAACTTTTCCAGTAACTAAATATAAGAAATATAAATACTAAATTATAAAATAATAAATTTAAGCCATACTCTTATGCTCATAAAACTGAATTGAGAATTCATTTCCTTTTTTAATTAAAATGGCCCACAAATATGATTTTTAAAATATCAATGTGAATATCCTAAATGATCTACTAATGTAGTTGTAAATCTATGAATGGACGTGTAACTTTCAATTTTAGTAGCAATGCATTTAGACTTTGGCAATTGGTAATTTATTTTTATATCAGCTATGTAACATATTAAATCAACCCTCAATGGTAGCAATTACTATTTCAGCAAGCGGACAAAGAATTACTTTAAATTAATATTCTGTTTATAAATAAACTTTTGTTTATAGTAACATTGTGGTATTCTTATTGTTTGATTAGAAAGAATAATTAATAGGCAATGAATAATATTAAATTAATAGGTAATAAGAGAGGCATACAGATCAAGACATACATACTTATGTATGAAGGTACCTATATTTATGAACTAGAACATCTATCAGCACAACATTTTGAGGATAAATTGAATTTAATTTAAAAATGAAGGCAAATAATTTATCCTCGAAATGTTGTGCTGATAGATGCTCTAGCTCATCAAATTAATAGGTATTAAAAAGAAGCATAAAAATCAATGTATACATACAAAATTACCATAAACTTCCTAAAGTTATAAACAATAAATTTATACTGCCCTCAGAAATCTATAAAATAAACTTGATTTGAATTTTTAAGTAGAAATATATAAATTTATTCTAATAATTTTTTTTTCTTTATTTCCCAGCAAATGCTGTCACAAAATCTGGGATGTGTTTTTCTACAATTCTAAAATTCTTTTTACATAACTATGATTTTTCTGCAAAGAAAATACAGATCAGTGCATTTACTGCTATTTGATCTAAATTGTAGACACTATTTTAGTCTCCTTGAATCAATGTTTTCCAGATCTTTTTGTCTGGAAGAACATGGAGAAAGTAAGAGAAAGATGGTCCTTGTAAACAAAAACAGATTCATTAAATCTGCTCTTCGTCTTAAGTGCTGTTGTTAGGGCAACTAAACTTCTAAAAAATTCATGAAAGGAAAGGACATCACCTTAAGAGATGATTTAAGTAGTCATAGCAACCACTGTCTTCAAAACAAGCATCTGTGCCCAATGTTCCCTTTCTTCTTCCTGACTTAAGATTTGTAAAATATTGTTGCCCTCTTCCTACACATTATGTTTATATGTTGTAAAGATAAAAATGTAAATTCAGAAATGCCAAGCTGTAACTGGTAGCTTTTCTCTGACACGAGGCAGACATCAGCAAACATGAGGATGTTGCTGTTTGCAGTATTTTCTCAGACTGTGGAACCATTATGTTCAATTTCTAGCTCCCACTAAAATTGTACCGGGATAACATCAGCAACAGCAGGTGAAATGCTAAAATGCCTTGGGGAACTCAAGAACTTTAGGTGTTAGAGAAACTTCAAGCCAGGTTGAAGTCTAGTAATTATTTATTGTTTTATCTTTGATTGTGTTTTTATACTTCTTATTTTCTATTTTTATTTTTCCTTATTTTTGGGGTTTTCTCATGAGCTATTATGAAATAACTGTGTGCTTGTTACATCCTTGACTTATGCTCAAGGAGCATTTTATTCTTGTTTGATTCCCCCGATCCATTTATGATAAATGATAAATAAGGTCCATGATAATGAGGTCCATAAACACAGGTGATATCTCACAGTTTAAGATGGAAATTTTCTTTTCAAACACAATGGCATGTGGATAAAATCCCAGCACCAGAGAGGTTTGCACAGGAGTCCTACAGTTTTGAAATCAGCTTAGACAACATAATTAGTTCAAGGCTTATAAGATTTATAGTGAGATTTCATATACTTCTTTAAATTTTTAGGTGAATTTTGTTTTTTTAACAATTTCACAAATACACACCTTGTCTTTAATCCTTTTTTCTCACTACCTCTGACATCTCCTGACATTCCTTCCAAACTCCTCCCCTTTTCCCCAGTAAATATCTTTAACACATTTACTAGTTTTGGTTTTCTTCCATATACTAGAGCTTAATCAGAACCCTCTGTGAAATACCAAGTTTGGAATTGACCCTCAGGGCTTTGTGGGCTCAGGAATGGGTACACATTGATTATAATGCTTCTCCTTTCCCCAGAATCATTAGTATGGAGTACAACCCTTTATATCCCCTTCACCCACTAACTAAATCTGAAGAAGGTCTGAATCCTGTGGCCATTGCTAGTATGCACAGCTGCTGTGAGTTTGTGGTTGCAATGTACATATCCTTCTTAGAAGATGATATTTATCAGCTCCTCTCCTCAACCTCTGGCTCTCTCTCTCTGACCCAATTCCATCACATTTTCTGAAATGTCCCCTAAGCCGTATTAACACTATGCAAATATCTTGTCTATAATTTGTGACCACAGTCACAAACGTTATGTTTGAAAAACTTTATATATATAAAATGCCGTGCACCGCCGTCCCCGTCTGCACTCTATGCGCTAGAATCCAGTTCGAGAGCTTTGGGCAAGGGGCTGGAGGTTGAGAATACACACGCGGAGACAGACTGACACACGGACCTCTAATCACTGGTACAAAGAGCCCTTCTTTAATAGCACCATGGAGGCTTAAATACCCTGCAGTCAATGGCCAACAGGTGAAAATCCCATCCTCTGATCCTCTAGGCTAGGCACAGCTTCAAGTAACTTCAATTAGAAGGCTCTAACAGGGAAGAGCAGCAGAAGGCCAGGATTCAATTAGTCCCAACAATAAAATATGTGATTTTAAATGTATGTATACACAATATACACAACTATACAAGAATATATATTATTAGTTATGTTAATTAATATATAATATATCTTATATATATATTATTGTATTGTGGACCTGTGAGAGCAAAGGTTTGTTTCAGACTCCTATCAAAACCTCCCTGTTTTAATATTCTCTAACCTAAAATTTTCTGCAAATTCAGAAAAAATGGGGGAAAACAAACACCTCTATTCACCTTCATACACACAGTTGTAGCATGCACTTCAAAACAGAAGTGCCGTTTGATTTATTAAAATGCTACCTGATGCCAAATAAGATGAAGTCCCATCTGGTGGGAATTTACAAGTTAAAAAGTCACAGTCCACATGAGTTGGCTTGGACATGTAAGTGAGGGAACCCTTGTATAAAGGAATGATTAAAAGTTTCTAAATGTTGTTCTAATTCAATCAATTAAAAGCATAAGCAGCATGGGTTTGATTGAGTCAATTTAAGGAACTGCACAGTAGTCAATGTGTTGTCAGTGGGAGTGAAAAATTCATGTATCACCTAGACACAGCTTGAAATTTGTATCCTTCTATTGGATATATCAAACAACCTTTTACCATATCGAAGAAGGTAACTATTTTTGCAAAAGGAAAGAAGAATACAAACAAGAGACATATATTGGTAGTTGTTCCTTGCATATCAGTTTTCTAGTGTTTAAAATGTTTAACAACTACCTTAACTTCATTATAAAAAGTTTTGACTATTTTCTATAACTCAGTTTCAGCATCACTATACAAATATACTTGACCTTTTCAAAATTAAAAGAAAAGAAATGGTTTATTAGGATTCCAGCAATATACATTCTTAACATAGTAACGTGAAATGATAAGTGTTTAAAATCACTATGTTTGTTATGAGACTTTATCCACAGCAAATGTTATTAAAACTGAAGATGCACAGCTGTAGCCAAATGAACATGAAACATACACATACATAATTGATTTGTTAAAAAGATAACAAATATGGAAAACTCTCTCATAAAATATCTCAAGTTTATAACTAATAAACTTGTCTTGAGGGCAATGGATTTTCTTCACAGTGTGCATCATTGTCAAGGAAAGTAGAGTAGGTGGGCAAAAAAGTAAACCAGTATGCATAAGCCAAGTTAAAAGTAACAGAAAACAATAACACCAACCTGATGTGTCCATTTCACCAGTGCAGAGGTCTGCAAAGTTTATTCCTAAAATTGTCAGAATCTAGGTCCTTTTAACAAAAATCTTTCTTTACAAGCTATAGAATTTATGTACAAATAATTAAACTCTGTGTTTTCTTCCTGTGTCTCTAAAATAGCACTATACCAGACTTTAGTTTCCTAACCATACAAATTATATGAGGAACTGTGATCTCATGGTACAGACAACCTGAAAATAATGCAAGAGGAAGTTCAGGTGACAACTACATAGGACTAGATCTTTAATATTGTTATTTATTTTAGGGTTTCCAATCTGATTGTAACGAATTCACAATAATTTACCTTAAACTTTGGGACTATGTGAACATTAATTCTAAATACCAGTGGCTTTGTATAATAGAACATCGACATTTAACAAAGGGGATATATATGCTGTGCTCACCACAACCTCTGGGGTGTCATCTTATAATCCAATTAGGATTTTTCATAATGAAACATAATAACAGTGCTGCAAATGAAAAGCCAAACATTTTTTCACCAAAGTAGCTAACGTATGTGTGTATATTGATGCTAAATTTCAGAACTTCTAAGATTCTAGAGATGTTGATTTTTACACATAACAACTATTTCAAGTGAATTTTCACAAATTAGACAGAGGCAGAAGTAGACCTGAGTTTAAAAAGTATCATGTCTAACGATAAAACTGTGGAAAATAGTGAAGCCACAATTTAAATTCCAACCAATTGACTCCAGAGACAAGCTATTTATTCCTCCTACGTGTTCCTTCTCTATGGTAAAAAAAAAATACATTAACGTATTTCATTTCAGACTGAGGTGTAGCTTAGTGTGGGGCTCTAATATGCAGGAGTCCCTGAGTTTAATCTCCAGCACTGCAGGAAAAAAAAAAAAAAAAACCTTCATTTCCTGTCTGTATTCAAACATCTCAGATTCCCTAACTTTAGGTAGCTAAAGTATTTCACAAGGAGAAAAGAGACAAGTTTTGCTTATTTCTATACCTAAGGAGAGTTTTTGGTGCAATGATCTAATATTCTTTCCAATTTGTTAATTTTGTCATTTGCTAATTTCACAGGTGTACCAGTGCATACAAACCAGCATCACCACCACCATCTTTTCCCATTCCACACTAAACTGTCTGTCTGCTCTCTGCCATACAAAACATGTTTTTTCACTTTGACACTTTTAACTCTGTTTTGTGTTATTAACCAGTTCTGTCTGTGTGTCTATGAGTCACAGGTTATCTCATCTGGACCCATGTAACCTCAGTAGTGGATTTACAACTGGAGGCAACAGTTACCCGTCTTTTAGAAACTATCAATTTTTGTAGGCTATTTAATCACACTGCAACACTCCAAGACTCTCTTAATAAAGTTAACTTTGAGCCAGTGGCTAGCTAATCAGAATTAACCACAGAGAAGGCAGGAATGTGGATAGAGAGAACATACCAGAAGTAGGAGGCAAGGAGTTAGATTTTTGAGCCTCTTCTAACTAGGAAGTGTGGACAGAAGGGCTTCATGTAGATTCTCTGCCACTTCTTTGATCTATTAGTTTTTTTGTCTGACTCCTGAGTCTTTATGGTTTGAGAACAACTCAGATAAACACATGTACGATGAATATCTTCCAATGTAGGACACGTATGTTCAAGCATAGACAAGCTTTTATCTAGTCTACCTGGAAGGAGACTAGATAAAAAAGGCCTTCCACAGCATGAGTTTGATGTGAAGTTTTAGGGCCTAAAGGGCCCATGAAATCAGATATTATGTGAAGAACCAGATGTAAGGCAGTCTAGGTCTAGAGTTTTCTTAACAGATCTGTAGCACTCATATCCCAAATATAAAATTATATAATTGCAAAAATTATGAATTGAAATTGAATTTGTAACAGAAAAATTATAGTGTTTCAAATCACAGATGTTAAGCTAAGACATTCATGCACCATTTTAATAACAACAATTTGCTTTCATGGCTCTGGAGCAATGGATGTAATAAAGGGATATGTGAGAGTAGTGACTCAATATTAAAAACAGGCAGAAGAGGCACAATGTTCTTTATGTAAAAAAAATCTATGTATTTGTGGGCTTTACTCAGCAAAAGCAGTTTAGGTCCCTCTTGCAGGAACATTATGACCTGTCATAGATATCTCTTATTTTGGATTCTATATACAATTAGGAGTATAAGAGTTTGTGCTTGTGTGTGTGTGTGTGTATGTGTGTGTGTGTGTGTGTGTAACAAATAAAAATAAAAAAGGTCATACATTTTCAAGATAGAGAGAGGAGAGTATGTGGAAGGACTGGATGAAGAAAAAGGAAGACAGAATGTAATTTAATTATATTTTTATTATAAACATAAAAAAAATTCTTTTAAACGAGAAAAAATGCTTAAAACCTAATGAGAAAAATACCATAGCATTAAATGTTATCCCATGACACTGGCAGTGAGATCAGGATTTATCCCTACTGCTTGTACTGACTTTTTGGAATCCATTGTCTTTGGAAGAATGCCTTGCTCAGCCTAGATATAGTGGGGAGGGACTTGGTCCTGTCTCAAAACAATTTGCCAGACTTTGTTGACTTCTCATGGGAAACTCTACCTACTCTGAGAAATGGATGGCAGAATGAAATGAGGGAAAAGTGGAGGGAGTAGGAGTGGGAGGGAGTGGAAACTGGGATTGGTATGTAAAATGAGAAAAGATAGATTTTTTTGAAAAAAAATAATTAATTAAAAAAGAAAAAAAGAAAATTTTAGCCCATGACTTGTTTCTAAATTTTTTTAAATGTTTATTTATTTATTTATTTATTTATTTATTTATTATGTATACAATATTCTGTCTGCAGGCCAGAAGAGGGCACCAGACCTCATTACAGATGGTTGTGAGCCACCATGTGGTTGCTGGGAATTGAACTCAGGACCTTTGGAAGAGCAGGCAATGCTCTTAACCACTGAGCCATCTCTCCAGCCCTGTTTCCAATTTTTTTAAACTACTCTTCTAAAGATAACATTTTAAGTTTCAAACTTGTTATACTATCATACATAAAAGTACATGTGTTTAAGTAGAAAATACAGTAATTATATAATACTATATTCATGAGGTACCTAATCACCAAATTTAGATATTTAATTACCAAATTGAGATGTCAATCAATATATGATTATATTTTCTCATGAGGCCTGTGATCATTTTATCCTTCTAAGAATACATCAATAAACATGACTATATAAATAACATTATTTTCATCTTTAATTTTCTTGTGATGGTGCTGGATTAAACAGGCTTTAGTCTTAATAGATACTGAGTTTGTTTTCATAGTATAAATCAAAAATCTTTTGTGTAATGTTATGAACTAGATAGACAGATAACTAAACAATAGAAAATAGATATTAATTTTTTCTATACTTTTTTTGTTTGGGTATACATATATCTACATGTGTTTGGGTATACATATATCTACATGTGTTTGGGTATACATATATCTACATGTGTTTGGGTATACATATATCTACATGGGTTTGCAGGCATGCATTTCTGTGCACATGTGCATGTGTCTGAGTAGACATGCATGGAGACCATAGGAGACATAAGGTACTGATATGGGATTTCTCTCTGTATACCATTGGTTTATAAAGAAACTTGTTTTGGCCAAAAGCTTTATAGAATATATCCAGGATGGAAAAGACACATAGAGAGAGTAGGCGGAGTCAATAAGATTCCATGTAGGCAACTCCAGAGGAGAGTGTTGGTTGAAAATTCCTGGTAGGCCATGACCTTCTGGTGACCTTCAGACTAATAGAGATGGGTTCATTTAAGATGTAAAATCTAGCTAAAAATACTCTTAAGCTATTGGCCAAACAGTACTGTAATTAATACAGATTTCTCTGTAATTATTTTGGGAGTCTGAGCAGCCATGAAACAAACAAGTAGACTCCACCAACAAGGTAGCCTATTCTACCTACATCCCACCATTTAATCTAGAGAATAATGCTCTTGAGACATTTAATATAGAGAATACTGTTTTTATATTAAATGAGCATACCAGGAAGAGATCCCAGAAATCTTCCTGTCGTCAGGCAGTACATTCCTCAGACTTGGAGTCAAGGAGTAGGGAGCAACAGCTACCTTTTCACATGGGTGCTGGGAATCTGAACTCTGGTCGTTATACCTGAGCAAGAGGAAATTTTACCTAATAGGCCATCTCTAAAGGTACTGATTGTGTTGTTTTGTTTTGTTTGGTTTGGTTTGGTTTGGTTTTCTGCTCATTGGTAGCTCAGAACTACCCAACTATCTGAGGCCACACTGGGGAGCTTTCAACACTGGTTTCATAGGATTTTGAAATCTGTCACCCAACTCTTCCAAAGCACAAAGCGGAGAAAGAGAGGAGGCTCAACCATAGAGGAAAACACTGCAAGGTTCACGTTTGCTCTATTACTTTCATTTTAAAACCGATGAAGTCGATTACAATTTTACTGTGAAATGTTCTCACGCCATTGCTCTCTTTTGTTTCCTTGATTTTGTTTTGATTCAATTCAATCAACTTTGTACCCAGTCTGACATCAAACTCAACATCCTCACCCCTCATCCAGCATTCCTGAACAAGAGAAATTAAAAGGCAGTCAGATATGCTACATGTAATTACGGAACTTTTTTTAATGTTTTATTTTAAGTATTATTTCCTCATAGGAGAAATTGTCGGGAAAGTTTAAAATTTCTAGAAGGATCTATAGCTTTCAAAATAATTTTTCAAAGATAAGCTCTTCTCTTAGGCATTTTGATCCTGTTATTTCTTTGTCAACCTACAAATTCCTAATTCAAATACAAAGATTAACTTGATTTCCCCATGTATAAATATCGTATTAGTCAGCATTCTCTAGTTTAAGAGAATTTATAAAATGAATCTTTTTCTATATATTTATATGTACACACACATATGTGTGTATGTATAGAGAGATTCATTTATATATAGATGGAGACAGGAACAAAAAGGGGGTGAGGATTTATTAGAATGACTGATAGACTGTGGTCTAGCTAATCTAGCAATGGCTGGCTATAGATGGAAAGTCCAAGAGACATTGAATTATGAAACGTACTGTTAAATTAAGCCAGCATATAAACTTTAGAGGTCTCTAAACTTTCAGAATGAAAGTCAAGAAATGTATTTACTTGGGAGAGAGGCTATGGAATCAGTTGAAACTAATTAAGATTAGTTTTGACATGGGAAGATTCCTGAGGGTCGTGACTACCGGCATGAGGGAGAAAGCCAAGCAAACAAACAGGACAAATGATGTGTATACTGATCCCTCTGCCTGGTAGTAGGCTATCACTGCCCTTTCTGGGTTCTAGCTAAGTGTGGTGTAACGGGTAGAAAACTTCTCTGTGATTCGAAAGGAGTAACAAATAAATGGAAATTTGTTAGAAGGAATGGCTGAAAGACTGCCAGAAAAATCCAGTGGGACTCTGGACCCTGAATCTGCACCAAAAGTCAGAGTCAAAGAAGAGTAGAGGTGTACTTAGAGGAGAGACTTAAGCATTGGGAAGTTTGAAGTTAGTTTCAGTGTGTGTGTGTGTGTGTGTGTGTGTGTGTATGTGTGCGTGTGTATGCGTATATGAAGTATCTTTTGAATACACTGTTGAATATGTATTAAATGTATACATTTGAAACACTTCAACTATATATTATATTATGCCATATATATATATATATATATATATATATATATACATATATACATATTATTGTAAAGAGACCATGAATTTGAAAGTTAGCAAAGAGGTGTATGTGGGAGGATTTGGAGGAAGAAAGGGAAGGGAAAAATTATGTTATAATATAAAAAACAAAATTTTGTTTCAAGTGTTAGTCTGAAGAGACCTGATTAAAGTACAAGATCAAGGATAAAGGTAACCAACTCAAGTACCAGGCAAATGTAATAGCTGTATATCCCTGGTAAAGCAGAATTCTGCAGGGTCAAGGAGTGACATGAAATGGAAATGTACTGGTAGGAATGGCTTAAAAAGGCCCCGGGGAAGGTCTAGGAGGTTCCTAGCCCGTGTGTCCACAGTAAGATACATAGTCTCAAGGAGACAAACAAAGAAATATGAGAGAAAAGTCCACAAAAGTACCATTTAGTTTATAGTGCTATCTACTGCTGGTCATGCAGCCAACCTTTAAGAGTGGTTTGTATACCCAGTCAGACTCCACTGGAGCAAACTAAATTTTTCTTTCCCAGTGAGTGCCAATCGAAGATAGCTTTAGATAAATTTTAAAACAACATTGAAGTATTAGTCCTTTATATGCAAAATTTTATGCAACTGGTAGTTATATATGTGTTCATAATTGTGCATATATAAATGTGTTAATATTCATCAACATTCAATATGTACACATATATACGTACATGAGATTGAAAATATAATGCATGCATAAATATTTTTCAAGTTAGTTTTATTTGTTCAACTAGCTTTTGGAGTCTACGAAAACATAATAATCTATTTTCCTGAATGATTTTTCTTCTAGAAATGCCCATTTGATATGGGAAATCTCTAATGAGCTTACAGATTCATTCCATAAATGGAGAAGAAATGGTCTTAAACAGATTCATTTAGTGACTTACGTTTCCCACTCTCTATTAAAGTGCAAACAATTCAAAAATATTTTAAAACTGTTAAAATTAAAGTGCCAAAATATTCAAGCAGTTAAACCTTAAAATGTCAGACCAAACAACTTCTTGTGCATATCCATCGTGCAGAAACTGCCTCTGCCAGACTGGAGGAGCCACGGCTGCTCACCTAATTGGCCATGAACAGGTGGAAGTATCTATCTTCACAGACGGAGAAACTCAGACACAGAAGGATTAGGAAACTTACTCAGAGATCCACAGCTGTTTAAGTTAGTGCAGGCACATAGGAACTCATTGTGAATAGGACTTTATCCCGTGTTTCTCTCCTTTGATGGATCCATTACACAGTTGTCTTAGACACAGCTTTCATTTCTTTTGCCACACTCAGGTAGGATTTGACTATGTTAGTAAGTCAAGAACTTGTAAGGGGAAGTTTCTAGTACATTCATTCCCACTCTCAGATCAGTAGTTCCCAAGACATTTTAACTACTTAGGTACAAGTATGAAGGTGAATGTTTTTCTCTTCTGTACATAAGGCTCCATATTTTTCTGGTCCTACAGCTAGAATGACAGTCTCTCTGTTTTTGTCCTTTTAGCTTCAAAGTGAACCGAGAAAATTTCCCAGTGTCTACAAAAGGACATTTTCCCAATCTTGGCATAGATGCCTACTTAGATCTCAGCAAATGCCACTGTCTCCTGTTTCTCCACTTTGGCCTGTGTTGTAATAATTGCTATACTCTGGTCGTTTTCATAAGTGGCTTGTCAAGGGGAAAATCAGCTATGTCAAGCTGCTAGGACAATACTCAGTATTAACTAAACTTAATTTCCTTAATCCACCAGTCTCCACTTTTATGCGCCTTCTATTTCATCTCTTTCCAACCACTACCCGGATGGCTTCCACTTGATATTAGCTTATGCATTAATGGGGAAAGAAAGTAATATAATTAAACTGTGATTCTGAGGATTTGTTCCGAGAAACACAAGACTATCAGTTACTTTAATCTAGCCAGGTGCTTCCTGAAAGTAGAGACATGGACTAAAATATAAAGTGCTTTTGTGTGTAAAACATGGATGTTCTGAGTTGGTCTCTAATTACAATTTTGATGTGAATAATTTTAACTTTCACTGTAAATACACATTCTATTTGTATCAAAGAGATAACCAAGTGTTGTATTTCCCTGGAGACTTTTGGACTTCAAAAATGTTTGGAAGATTCTCTCCAAATTACGGCATATGTCAGTAGCTGAAGAATTTTTCAGTTTGTTTCAAATTATATATAATATTAAATTAACTTTACAATAGATCCAAATTCTTCTATATGGCATAATAACTTTTGTAATTTTTACTTTGATATAAAAATTAACTTATTGTTGATGTCAAGTTGATGTGAATATACTGAGATTCTGAAAAATTGGTATTGTTCTGAAAATACAAATTAGTGTTATATAGTGTCACTGTAAAGACAATATCAAAGTACATTTTTAGGAAACATTTAAAGAATATGCAAAATATATTATTGGCTACCATCTCTGTAAAACAAAACATAGTAGGAGGAAATGTTGGCTGATGTACCTTCATGTGTACTGTTCTGAATTGTTGCATATGCAGGCATCATTTGCACTTATATATGTATACATAAATGTGTATGTTATGTATCAGTTATTTTTTTTTTTGATCTAACACATAGATAATATACTCAGTCGCTTAAACTGCATTTCTTACAGATCCAGAAGCAAATAATTCTTAGATCAAAATCTTGCCAGATGTACAGTTAGGTGAGAGCCCAACCTACAATTGATAGATGGCTACCCTTACAATGAATCTTTGTGTGGGGGAGCTAAAAATGGCCAACTCTCTTTTGTCGCATAAAGTCTCTATCTTCTTCAGATAATAAATTCTCAAGGTGCATACCACACTACAACCTGGCTGCCTATTGGTAGATCATCACAATGCGAGTAGGGCCAACATATGAATTTTAAGAGGTCATAAACATTATCTTACATCAGGCTTCCATAATAAACCACAAACTTAGTGACTTAAACTAAAAACATTTATTCTGAAGTCCAAATCAAAGAAATCCAAAACAAAGATTTTGGTAAGATAGTTTCATTGTAGTGCCTTCTACTTTTACCTCTAATATAGGGGCAAATCTCCATGTTCTCATATCTTATATAATTATTTCTTATGACTATAACTTCTCCACTTTCTCCTTAACTAACTATAATCATATTTTAGTTGAGTCAGAGGCATCTATATATTTACTAAAGAGATAAATGACAGCTAGATGGGTGGGTAGGTTGGTAGGTAGATAGGGTTAATGATTGATTTTTTATTTATTCACAGAAAAAGTATACAGAAAAATAGATAACAAATAAATAGATGGTAGATAGATGATAGACAGACAGACAGATAGATAATAGATGATGATGAAGATAGATAGATAGATGATAGAGAAAATAAATGACAGATACATAGATAGATTACTGATAGATAATTGATGATAGAGATGTAGAACTGAAAAGGCAAATTTTTAGACTACCATGCATTTGGGTACTCACATACATTATCTAAATTGGCAGGGAGTTATAGCACTTATAAACACATTTCAATATTTTTCAAATGTTTTAAAACATATGATCTTACAGGAAGCCATGAATCCTCTAATACAGATAAAATGTGAAACTAAATCCACCATCCAGATGTTCCTAGAGGATTCTGAGGAAAGTAACATAGTTGGGAAGTTTGGTTTTGGTTTTTGCTTTGCTTTGCAAAGATGGGGTAATAGGAAGTGAAAAGTTAGATAGTAGTGTCGCTTTCCCTAGCACACCACCAGTAACAGTCTTTTCCCTAACCTGTTACTGAAGACTTTTTACAGTGAGTATACTTGGATCAAGACTAGGCTAGATAAGACAGTGCATACCCAGGAATGCCCATCAGATTATATGTGATAAAACTTTTTTAATGAACAGTAAAATACTCAAGAGAAAGTTAGAAATGATAGAATCAAGAAGATGATATCAAAATCTTAAGTCTTTCTTCGTGGGAATGTTTAATCTATGTATTATAAATATATAAAGGAGAGCACAATTTCAGAGTCATAAAACTGTGATGATTTCCATATAAATTGATTCAAAAGTGGGATTAAAATGTCCAAAAATTTGTGTTTTGTGTAAATTCAATTCTCTTACTGAGAGACAGAGGGAGAGAAAAACTAGAAGTATCTACTTTAGCCAAGATGAAGAGATTGTGAGACTTTTCAGTGAAGATGGTCATTTTAGTCTTAATCTCGTTAGCTCTGGAAAAAGGATCATTTCAGAAATAAAAAAAAGACATTGTGTAAGGGTGGTTCCTTCTAGTTTTGTAGTATTTCATCCATATATAGAAATATTTCTGTCACCATTGTAAGGAGAATTGTCCCATCGAATATTAGATCATAAGAACAGTATCCAATTGGAGAAAAGTCCTATGAAAATAAACTAGCAGCTGCCTTTGTCACTGTCATATAACCTCCACCTAGCAGAGTGACTACATGCTGAAGGATCTCAAAATGTGCTAAACTCTAACATTATTGTGTTTGACTGCTCAGCTTTGACTGTAGCCTTGATTTTGTGTATCAAGAGGATAGTGTTCACTATTGTCCTTGGTGACTCCTCTGTTTGTTCTGGCAGAAATACAAATGCCCCAGCTGCTACTTGGCTCTCAGTTTCTTCCCCTCCTGGTTGTTCTGGCTGCTGCTTTTCTTGGCATGGGGTTTTTCGGCTATGTGTGTGGTTGAGGTACAATTGATTGACTCTCTTTTCACAGATAGGGTTACTTCTCTCTGTGATACTGCTCATCAAAGACTTTTTACACATAATCCCCAGGAGTACTCCCTGCATGCGATAAACCATGGGAAACCAAGCTTGAATTTAGCTGCCATCATTCTTCCCACTTAACATTAAACTTGTACATGCCAAGTTAACAAAAGATTACTTCTCTCAATAATATACTCTTCATAATTGCCATTCATAAATTGTAAGGTTATTATTCTTAATCAGACAACTAGTAAGTAAAGGTCTTCATACTATCATTTCTGACTTCCAGATTTGAGCTCCAGTTTCCCTTTACCACTAATATATATATACAGCCATCTGAAACAAGGATCAGTCAATATTGAAACTAAAATTTATAAGTCAGCCTGACATTATAAATATAAAATGTGACTAGTAAGTTAAAAATGAGAAAACCTTTTCAACCATCTAGGTATGTATGATATCTTTATCCTTTAGTGAGAAGAGAGGCTGAATTACAATAATGCATTGCCAACCATTGAAGAGCCATGAGAATATTGGATTATATCATATTTCATAGATTAACAAGTGACCTGTAAAATTGTCCTGAAGATCAAAATTATCAAATGCAGAAGTTAAAATTACTCAAGAGATGAATTAGAATACAAACAGTAACCCCACCTTATACTTTGTTAAAGTATAGACATTGACTTTGAAAGAGGAAGATCTTAAAAATTGTCTGGGGAATATTTTAAGAAGAAATAGCTAAGAAGTGTGGGAAGTCTACTTATGTCTATTGCATGTGAGTCTGCCATCCCCATCAGCATCAATTCTCCCATTCCTCTCTAACTTAAGTACAATTGGACATTCTACTCCCAGTCTGAAAAAACTCTTCACTTACAGTGATAACACTTTCTCATGGCTAGTTGAAGAAATAAGCTCTAAATTTCTTGGAATACTTTTAATGGTTCTCCTTGCCCTTTAAGACAATTCTGATTATTTACAAGACCCATTCTCATGACGTTCTTTTCTATAACTCAAGAACAAGCACATTACTAAGGTCTAATTGATGAAGTACTATCTACTACAAAGAAAACAAATTCTTATTCACACATATTAAAATCTTAGGAAAACATATAAAAATGAATACTAATGGTGTGAGCTAGTGTCAGAGAGTTTAAAGTTAAATCATTTTACTTATTGACCTGCTTCACTAAGAAGAAACTCCACATTTTACAAATGGATCAAACAGTTGGTTTTCTTCAGTGGGTTGAAATATGAAACAAAAGATAGCCTACAAAAAGTGAAGTGGAAATGCAAGACATGTCTTGATTTGAAGTAGAGGGAAATGTTTCAAAGGAAAGAGACTGAAATCTTAAACTCAGCTTGTCATTAACAGTTTATTCGCCAACATTATGATGGTCTAGAATGTACAGATTTATCATGTGAGAGAAAACACTGCAACATTTAGTAACTATTTGATTGTTCATAACCAAATGTAAGGCCTTGTATTGAGAAATTTAATGGCTGCATTTGGAAAGATACTTGTAGTGGAGGTTTTGTATGTTAGTGGGACTATTATCAAATGACGACATTTAACTCATAATGAATGGAGACGACCTTGAAAGAAACCATCAGACAAGACAAATTATAATTGTTTAATTGTTTTCAGTGACCCTAGCCACAGGATAAATGTGCTGATAAATCCTGTTATGAGCAGAAGAGTTCCAGATCAACAGAACATATTTTTGTATGAAAATCGCAATGGTCCTTGAACCAGTTCCTGGATTTGAGACTGATTGTAGATGTAGAATTCCTACTATGGAGGTGAAAACAAATTCTTGTGAGAAACTAACTTGGACTGATGATTTTTCTCCAAGTCTTCCCTGACAATGCCTGTATCCTTGTCCCGAATAAATGTAATTTTCAGGGTGCTACTACTTATTGCACATCAACTATACACTGAGCCTAATTCCAAGCAACTGGAAATTCACTGTTGTCCAAAAGTCAGGCTAGAAACTTTGAAAAGACTGTGACCAGCAGCTTTAGCTAAGTTCCATCTCAGATTGGATCTAATTGATTTCAATATCTGCCATGATTAATCCCATAGTATCTGAAAACATAACTTGAGTTAGTCTATGCAGCAGATTATAGAATCTCAATATTAGTCTCCGTTAATATGGAAAATAAATCAACATAACAGGATAACTGGAATGGCAGTCATCATTTTAACTACCTACCTTGAGAAACTATAAATAAGAAATAATACTTTATTCCTGAAGGATGTGCTGAGACTTGTGTCACCAATTCTGACCTAAAAAATAAATATTGGTTTATCCCCACTGTATCATCATTCAGTGTTCATATTTTATTTATGCAAAATACTGGTAGTTGTCGGAAGTGATATCAGATTTTAATGAGTTAAGCCTGATTATGATTGCTATTGTAGTCATTATTACCAGATGTTTCATTGTAGTCATTAATTCTAGATATTTAAGAAAATTAACAATTCTCTGGTACCTACTACATACCTATGCTCATGTATCAAAAACATTTTCACCATAGCTGTTTATGCCAAAATGGAAGTAATTTTCTTAAGCATGTACTGTCAAAAATATGCATTTATGGTATTAATTTTGAGGTATTTTAATTGTCTGTCATATGTCATAATTTGGTCACAAAAAGAATGTGATTGTCATTCCTTTCAAGTGGATATCACAGTTTTTCATAATATTCAAGAATGTACAGTGATTTGGTTGAATTACCAATTAGCAGTGACTACTTTAGAACTTTAGGTAAATTGTTTGGAAGCTAATTAGTCAGATATGAATCCAAAAAAATACAAAACATCTAAACCATGTGATTCTGTAAGAGTCCCTTGGTATATGGATATCTTAGGAGGAGATACAGTCTTAAGTTAAAGGCATGTGATTATTTATGTCCCCTATTACTGAAAACATAACACAATGTCTGAAGAGCCTGGTTAGATTTAAATTTTTGGATGTGAAGTTCCATTCTGTTAACTATGTAGAAAAGCTGAAAACAGACCCTCACCCTAGAATAGAAACTCAAAAGAGTATTTCTTCAAAACAAGACACCCAGGATTATCATTCTCTGTGATTAAAGACTGTGGAAGATAATGAAGACCTAATTTAGAAAGGAGAATAGTGAATATTCAAGAATAAAGTTTTAGTTGTCATAAATAACAAAGAGCAACAGTTGGCTGAGCTTCAACAAGGACTGTGGAAGTTGATAAGAAAAACAAATATGAATGCATAAATAATAATTTTTCTATTTTATTTTGTCTGCTATGAAATGTCTTTGTTTCTTTCTATCTTTTATACTCTAACATGTAAAACTAAAGAAGACTAATATATTATTTTTGAAAGTATTGGTATATTTACCCCATCATGTACAAGTTGCAAGATATCAAAGAAAAGAATAAACTTCCTTTCACTTGTCTAACTACTCTTCTATGAATGTCTTCTAATTATATAAACAACAGCTCTACATACAAAATGCATATTTATACTTACTGTGTATATGATTACTCTATTACAATAATTCCACAATTATGGAGAATTGTGTCCTTGTTAATTACTTTACTTGTGAATTTCATGTCATTAGAAGATATATGTATAATGCCAAGTTAACTAGAGGTGAAATTTTAATGGTTGCTTTTCATTATCAATTGTGTTACTGTATTTGACCATGATGGGCTCAAATATCTAATTGACTGTTTTAACTTGGTATGTCTGCAAGAACATATCCAGAATACGTAAATGTTTTAATAGCTATAAACTGATGAAAGTATGTGATGCTTTTCTACTCAGAAAGGTATCATCCTTCTAATTAATGGCTAAGTAAATCTAAAAAGTTAAAGTTTTGATTTCTCTTCTTCCTAAGTGTTTAAGTTCGATCACTAATATTTTGTACTTGTTACTTCGTCATCTCTGGTGTGAAACTCAAAGCGGCATCTATAATGATTGTTTTCCTATTTCAAGTATAGAAACCACACCACTTGCATTATTACACACACACACACACACACACACACATATATATATATATGAAAATAGAAGCTAGTGGGTTATTTATCTTCCATAAACATGTGAACCAATACATAACAGTAAATATATTTTATTTATGCAATCTCTCTCTCCCACCACACAGCACACAAATACATCACATACACACATATGCATACATACATACACACACACGTATATATGCTGTTTCTCCAGAGAATTCTAATACATATAATAATAATAATACATATGGAATCTGTGGACAATAAGAAATAGATTTTTTTGGAAAAAACTAAAGAATGAGTGAGTTTTTTTTTTCAGGACACAGCTGTTATCTCTAGGGAATATACTCAGTGTAGCACGAAATAATTTTAATGTTCTATGATCCATTAAGCATAGAATATCTGTTTTAAGAACCATTATTTTATGTAATTAGTTTACTGAAGCTGAATACTATGCTGAATACTGTGCGTGTATACACATACACTGCCTCCAACACATAGTTACTTTACAAAGTACTCAGTTTGACCCATGTTATTTTTTTTTAGTTTGTAAACTTATTTTCTTACTTTTTAAAACAATCTTATTTTACATAGTGATCCCAGTTCCCTCTCACTCTCCTCCTCCTGCTCTGCCAAAGTTCCCTTCACCCAAAGCCCCACCAATCCTCACATAGGGTGAGGCCTCCCATGGAGTGTCAACAAAATCTGTCACATCACTTGAGGCAGGAAAAAGGCCTTCCTCACTATATATAAAATGAGCAAGGTATCCTTACATAGGGAGTGGGCTCCAAAAGGCCAATTCATGCATTAGGGATAGATACTGGTTCCATACCATTGGCCCCACAAAAACTGAATGCTGGGAAAAAGAAGGCAGAGTCAAAGAGATGCCGTGTAGCCACCAGAGAGGAAAGACGAGAACTGCCAGCTCGAACCTTGCTGATAGGCCACAAACTTCATGACAAAATATAAAATAATCGACTTTAATACGTAAGAGCTTGCTAGGAATATGGTCAAGCAGTGATTTAATTAATAAAATTTCTGTGTGGTTGTTTCAGGGTTGAGCAGCCAGGAACAAACAAGTGCCTTCCTGTTACACTCTGGAGTTGTGGACTGTAGGCTGGTTTACCTTTGCTTTATGTCTAATATCCACTTATGGGTGAGTCCATAGTATTTCGTCTTTCTGGTTCTGGGTTACCTCATGCAGCATAGATTTTTTTCTAGTTTTATTTCTTTGCTTATAAGTTTCAAGATGCTTTTGTTTTTTTTTTTCTGCTTTAAAGAATAGGGCTATGATTTTGATGGGGACTGCACTGAATCTGTAGATTGCTTTTGGTAAGATTGCCATTTTCACTATGTTGATCCTACCTACCCAGGTATTATGCAGTAGTTACAGTCACTGTGAAGTCATGTGCGCAAAGGAGCTGTGTCCAGAGAACTGTTTTGTTGCAGAATCCACTACTTCTAGCTTTCATAACTTTTTCCTTCCCATCCCCATTACTGCAGTGTCTGGGCAGAGTTTCTGTGAATAGCATTAGAATGATCTAAAGAAAAACCTCTCTCTGCACAACTTGTTGGACATTAAATTTGTAATACTTAAAAATTGCCTTCTCCAAGCTAACAAAAGTTAAAAGATCGAAGTAGTCTCCATACTTACTATGACAGTTCCTCACTAAGGCAATATTCCTTTTGAGAAAACGGAACCAAATCTGAAATAAGACAAATAACCTAAAGGCACTGTAAACAGACACTGTACTTTAGTTTCCCATCACCTAGACCTGAATTATTAATTATTAATTATTATTAATTACACACTGTTTGGCTGATGACTCAGGCATATTTCTAGCTAGGTGTTACATCATAAATTAACCAATTTCTACTAATCTGTGTATCGCCAAGAGGCTGTGGCTTATGAGTTAGATTCTGGCATCATTCTCCTTCAACAGCTACATGGTGTTTGTTTTCTTGATCCGTCTTCTTTACCACTGCATTCAGTTTAGTGTTCCCGCCTACCTATATTCTGCCCTGCCACTGGCCAAAACAGCTGCTTAATTGACCAATGGTAATAAAACATATCCATAGCCTACAGAGGGTAATCATCTCCACACATCTTCTCCCCTTTTTTGTCTAAATAAAAAAGAAGATTTTAGTTTTAACATGAAAAATGCATACAACAAATCAGGTATCAAGCAAGGATTACAGGTACAATATTTCTTTGTGAGTCTAAAGATGCATGTCTAATTTATCATTTATCATAACTAAGAAAAGCTATGACTATAACTATCTGCCTTCAACTCCATCAAAGACTCAGAAAGATATAATATTACCTAAGTAAACAGGAAGTTCATTGTACGCAATTTGCAAAACTCTAGAATTGACAGAGACAGCTGGCTGTACAGTCCCCCAAAGTTCTCCAGTAATACTGGGGCATCCATTTTTCAGTCTATAGTCCCTATCTGAAAGATCTTTCCATGAAACAGGACATTTGAAAGACTGTTTAACCGATATTGGAAGTTTCTCCATCACTTTCTTCTGTGTCCTCCAAAATGCCTGCATACTCTTTCATGAAGGAAAAACCATGAAAGTTGCCTATATTGGCAATTTCTCAGTCACTGTCTGCTGGGTCCTACAGAATGTCTGGCACACTCTTTCATGAAGCAGGAACCCTGAAGGACTGTTTCACCTTCTTTTTAGCAAGTTTAACAGTCAATTTTCTGTAGGTTCTGCATGTGTAGTTTATACAACATACCATCATGCAGTCCAGGCAGGACAGATTCTTACCCAAATGGCTAGCCTTGCAGCATTGAAGGCAAATTTCAGAATGAGTTTCTTTAATGTCCATCAACCTCTCTGAAGTAATTTATGCAACCAGAAGCAGACATGTCTCACTTGCAAGAAAATTCTAAGTTCTTAAAACATTTTAAATGCCATATTCTGTAGGTCTTTGAAGTGTGGAAGATTGTCTATCTAAAAGAAACACATCTCTGTATATCTAGAGAGCCTAACTAATATAAGTAAAAGTTTGATTATTATAGATGACTATATATTAACATATATTTCTTAACTGTACATTACACTTTAATGTATAGTTACAGTTTAATCATACTTTTAGATGAGATGTATAAAAATAATACCTTAAACAAGAGTAGAAATATAAACATATATATGCGATGTAACAAAATTGTCCCCAAATTTATATCAATAGACAAAAATTGATATTATTTAAAGTATTTATCTCTATATCATCTCTCTCTCTTTTTTTAGAAATTGACTGTGACCATTAATCATCGATAAGCAACAGTTTTAAAAGAAAATAAAAATGTATAAACAATCATTTTAAAAAAATTAGGCACAGTTTCCTCCAAACTGCTTTCTGCTGTTTGTTGGGCAAAGTAGTTGTATTGCATACAGAGACCTTTTGTGGAATCTTATTCCATCAAATCACATTAGAATGAAAGGAATCCATAGGTTTTCATCTTCTGTGGAAACAAAAGTAGAATATCTTTTCCAAAGTAACATATCTTTAGACTCAAAGTTTGAAGTCAAAATACATTTAACATTATATATATATATGTGTGTGTGTGTGTGTGTGTGTGTGTATAAAAAGATAGATAGATAGATAGATATATAGATAGATAGATAGATAGATATGATGGGTGAACTTAGCATCTCCAACAATCAGATATCTCTCTGCCAAATATCTCTCTGCAACTAACTACTTAACAGTCAAAAATTTAAAGAAAAAAAAACAACAGTATACATAATCCAGAGTTTCTGTGTATTTTACATTTTTATGTGGCTTTTTATATTACCTTTACTATCTCTTTAAAAACTTTGTCTACTTTTTAAAAACTATTTCTTTCTATAGCTGCCTATACCCATTTTCTTTTTTTCTTAAGCCTATGTACATTTTTAAAACAACTGTGACCTGTTCGGATGTTATTTATGTCTGGATTTGTCTTTATTGCATACCTGTAATCCTTTTTTGATCACTGTTGTGAACTGTTAAGTACGTATGGCTAGGACCAGAACAGCTGCTTTGACTGTTGGTTTCACCCTGCTTTCTAACATGGCAGAGGTCCATTTACCACCAGCTCTGGTAGCCATGTTTACCAGCCCAACTCTGGGAAGCAGTTGGCCCATGCTTCCACCAAGTAACTTGCAGCACACTGCCCACAAACCCCATGCCAATGCTCTTTAACAAGACCTCCCGAAAGAGCCAGAGCCGTCTGTGGCACCAGCATGAACCAGGAAACTGTCTCCTAATGGAGCTATGCAATTTTTTCTGTGAATGCTAAATCAGGAAACCTTCTCCTAAAGAAGCCGTGCCTCTGCTCACTGTCAGTAAACAGAGCCTATCTGAAAATATGAAGCTACCAAGGAGCTGTATTTGGTTCCCGTTTTTGTGAATCTTGAAACCCTCTTTATTTGCAGCTTTTTTAAGGTCTTATGTGAATCTATAACCCCACGTTGGGCACCATTATGTAAGTAGAGACTATGACTTCATTTCCTGATTACGCAGACCAAATAATTTCACAGAAACTATTTTACTTACAAGACTAGTTGGCCAATGGCTTAGGCATATTCCTTGATAGCTCTTATATCTTATATTAATGCATTTCTACTAATCTGGGTATCACCATGAAATTATGACTTATCAGTAAAGATCTGGCTTTTTCTCCATCAGGAGCTACTTGGCCTCTCCCTTCTTTCCTCTTTTATCTCTGCTTGGATTTCATGACTTTCTATATGCTGCCCTGCCAGAGACCAAAGCAGCTTCTTTATTAATCAATGGTAGTAAAACATATTCACAACATACAGAAGGAAATCCCACATCAAGGCACTTAGATAAACATCAATAGAATTTGGGTTAAAACACAATAGGTTTGTTTCCAAAGTATATTATAATTAATGGTATACATACAACTTCTATAGAACAAGAATTTTAATTGCAGTTACAGTGATTTATTGTTTGAAGATGATACAGGATTTTCTACCTGTGGTCACTTTTTAAGTTTGCGTAAGAAAGATGAGCAGGATGTGTGTCTGTAATCTCAACACTAAGGGTGCTAAAGCAAAAGAATCACAAGTTACATGCCAGGCTGTAGCACATAATAAAATCCTGTATGAAAAAAAAAACAGCAGGATGAAGGGAGGTAGGGAAGAAAGGAAAGAAAAGAAAGAAGGCATAAAAACAAGGATAAGCTAGCAGAGTTATAGTATGAATTTCACACTGAGAAAATTCAAATTGCATAGCAAAACCATTGTCAAATGTCTTGTCAGGGATTGAGTAGACTAAAAAGAAAAATCATATTTATTCACATATAAATATGCATTATACAGATACACATAGGTACATACATATATATAAATTTGTATCATTTTCAATAGGTAGACTTTCCATTAGCTTCAGTAGACAGCTGCTTAAATTGCACCCATTATCTGTATAAATATATAATGTCCCAAGTGTGCAATTATGTTAGCCCACAGTAGAGAATGACTTGACTTTAAATCCCTGTGTTGGGAACATGACTGATTCTGAAAGATTTGCATTTGAAAGGAAGAAACTCTTCACAGAAGCTGTCAGTAGCTCAATGAAGCCTATTAGTGCACTTTTTATACTAAAGAAAGGAGTGTTATGGCTGGGAATTTTCCCTTTCTCCCTGCCTGAGGGATACACTTTCCCTATCACAGTTTGATGAGTTTGTGTATAGTTGGCTTCTTGCCCATTCCTCCAAGGCAGAATATTCTCTCCAGATAAATTTTTGCTAACAATATGTAAGAAGTCAATATCTAAAATACAATTTGGGGAATCCATTTACTATTCAATCGATACTATTACTCTTGGAACTAAATATACAAGCTTATTATTTCACCACCGTAGCAGTTTCATCATTAAAAACTTTCACAATATTTTTCTCTAAGTGCTTGACTAGATAAAAATGATTGTGTATCTCCTGAAGGATCTAACCATTGTTTTAAATTACAAACCAAGTTTACAAACTCTAAAAGCATAACTACTTACTCTACAGTTCTTACAGAACTTCTTACTCTTAATTTTGTGTTATACTGGAATAAATTTTATATAATATGATCATTTATATACTATATGAGATAACTACTCTATTTCTGGTAGATATCATGCTAACTTAGTGCACTAAAGAAAATACAAGTTATGTCCTGGAATATAAGATTTCTTGAATGCTTGAAATTAAATTAAATAATGCTGTCTATAATAAATATTTTCTTAATGGATGATAAAATAATCTAAAATAATTTTGAGATTGAATTAATTGTAGGTTATTAAACTGAAGATGGCTTGTTGCATAAAATACAAAAAAGTTAAAAATCAAAACTGAAATAATTTGTAATTGATAACATTTTAAAATGGCATATAAAATCCCAAGACCCAAAACAGATGGTCATGTTTGTACTATGAAATTCACTTGAAGATAGTGAGCTTACGAACAAAGCTTTAAAAGACAAGAAATTTTGCGCTGCTATTGTTACATGTCTCACTGAAGCAATATTTAGAAGTCTGTACTTGTGTAAGTATTTAGATATGAGTTTGCTGATCCCATTAGAAGATTATCAATATATTGAGTGATCCATACTTTTACTTTATTTTATATTGGGAGATGATGAAAACTAAGAAGGTAACAAATTATTTTAGGGAGCTAGACTTTGTGGGCTGTATCTTGTCACTGTACTTCCTTTTCTGTTTCCTAGCCATCATGGGGTAAGTAAATTTAGCTACGATGCCGTACACACTACCATGTTCTGTCTTAGCACAGGTCCATAAGCAGTGGAGGTATGTGACCTAAAACTCTGGCAAAGCCTGGGGCACTGAAGCAAACTTGTTGACAGGAACTAAATGGTCTTCAAGCTCTGAACAAAAGTAATTTCTAATCTAAAAACATACTTTTCTTAAACTGTGGATCAGTGTGGATAACTGAGGTAAATATGTGTTTGTCTATATCAACTACCAAATTGGAACTATTCTATAATCCTCATTTAAAATAAAATTTCTAATTCAAGTAATTGGTTCGCATTAAATTTTACTTTGTTTCATACCAAAATTAATTCAGCAATTTATCTTGGTTGGTGATGTGTTTTTACCTTATTCTATACTCTTTAGACAATTCTGTGGATAATTTACATAGACGGAGTTTTCTAAAGTAAATCTAATAATTTCCACTAGTGTTTCTTTCAGCTACTTTGTGCTTCCAATTTTTTGTGTGTTTTGTCCATTTATGAAATGTGTTTTCATTTGAATTGACTGCTTTATTTTTCTTATTTTATATCTTACATTATTTTTTGATAATTTTCTGTCTGTATGTGTTGTATTCTTCATATTCATATCCATCTGTCCAAACTCTTCTTTCTTCCTTCCATCCCTGACAACTCCTCTGCATCCTTAAAAATATTTTTTCACAGTCTTGTCTTCTTGTTTGGTATAGTAACCCATTGTCTTTAACAGTTTTGGCCTGTATGACCAGGAGTTTTACATTATTATTCTAAGCCTGCATGCTCACTGTGGATATCAGATTAAAACAATGACTACTTCTGCCCCAAATACACCTGAAGCCATTGTGAGTTTCATCCTGATCCATAAATAACTAATGACAAGCTCAGTTTTATGCAGATTTTGTTCAAGTAATTATGTCTACCGTGATACCATGATTATCACAAGAGTATTGTGCATGCTCAGAAGACATCTCATAAACTTCCACAGTGTCTTTGGTGATTACATTCTTTCTCTCTGCTCTTCTACAAATTTCTTGAACCTCAAAGAGAGTGGATGTGTATCTGTGTGAGACTGACCAGTTATATATCATTTATTATCAGAAATTTTAGCATTCTCTAGAATCCAATATAAAGAGAAGCTTCTCTGGTAAAGGTTGGGTGTATCACATGTCTACAAATTTGTTAATACTTAATTTTAAATGAATGATTGATAAATTTTAATTTCAATGGGAGTTCATTTCCTTACAGAACTTTAATATATTTTAACAATGATTATGAAGTATCTCATTATGCTAAATATTAGCATGTTCCTTTTCAAACATTTCAAATAGATATTAATGTTTAAACCCTTATATTTATTAGATATTTATAAAGTAAATTTTTACCCTATGCAAGTACTATCTTAAATATTTTAAGATCACCTTTATAATACTTAGAAAATACTAATGCTATTGTCCTATATTTCACATCTTAATTTAATTTTCCACATTTATTATCTTATTTTGGTTGCTGTTTATTTTCAATTTGAACATTTTAATTCAGTTTTTAAACATTTCCAAACTACACCTCAGAAAGCTTTCCTAGTGAATGTGTCCTGATGATGCATTTTTAAAAACTCATTTACAAAATATTTATTCAATTCTCTTTTACAAACAACAGCTTACCTACATGAAAGTCATATACAGAAAATTGCTTAACATTCCTTCTTATATTACCTTGTGGACTCGTTTCTAAACTCCATCTGTGCTCAAGAGAAATCCACTGTTGGTTTCATTGATTTTTTTTTTCTTGGCAGATAATTTTTCACTGTACTTTGAGTTCAATTAAAGTCTCATGCTTTTTGAATTTTTTTAATTTTAACAAAAATTATTTGCTTGTAGATATATATTGTTCCAATAATATTTATTTTGCATATTTAATTATTTTATTTTCTGAGATTATAATTGTCTCATTACTGCCTTCATTTTCCTCATTTCAAACACTCCCATAACCTTCCTTTCTCTCTTTCAAATTAATGGCCTTTTCCCCATTAACTACTCATACATAAATGGATATACATATATATTCTACAATACAGAAATATAAACCTTTCAGATTGTATATTTCATTTCTATGTAATTTTTAGATCTGACTATTGCTTTCATTTTTTTTTAATCTGGGCCGTTTTAGGTTTTCACTTCTCTCCAAAACTCTTACAATTTATCTTTAAACACTTGGTGTTGTTGGTGGTTGTGCTTGCCTCTAATCCCAGCACTCAGAAGGCAAAGGCATATGTACCTTTGTGAGTTTGAGGCCAGTCTGGTCTACAAAATGAGTTCCAGGACAGTCAGAGCTGTTACACAGAAAAACCCTGTTCCAAAAATAAAATAAAAATAAAAATTCTCTTCAACAGTCCATTAATTTTTCCTCCAGATTTACAATTAATTATGTATCTTTGAGTTCTCTGCTTTATTTCCATGTTTAAATATTATTTAATTAATTCATATAAAATAATTTCATTATGTTTTCTACTCTCCCAGCTCTTCCCAGATCATACCAATTTCCCTACCCACCCTACTTTCATGTTCTCTTTCTTGTTCTTTCTTGCTTTTAAAATAAAGTTCAGGCAAACAAAACTCAAGATGAACTAAAAAAAAAAATGGGAAGGATAGGGTGGAGAGAGAGAGTATATGTGCAGGGAGTGAAGGGTGGAATTGGGGGACATTTGGGTGTAAACCTCGAACAGAGAAAACTTCCAGGAGCATATAAAGGTGTACTTACTGAGAACTCCTAGAAATGAGGGACATGTAGTCTCAACTGGCCTTCTCTTGCCTCCAGGCAAGGCTTCCAGTGACAGGACTGGGTGTCCCACAGTTGAATTGTTGACCAAAGTGGTCCCACGGAAATCTCTAAACAACTCAGTCTGATGTAAAGAAAAAGGGTGGCTCTTTTCAAACTAACAGTTGGACTGCATTGCTGAGGAAAATACCCACACAACTTATTGAACATGGAGAAGTCGAGCTGGTACCGACACGGAGAGCTTTCTCTCCTAAAGTCTAGTCTCTTCAGCATAGGAAGGTACACTGCAGGTTACTAAAAGAGAAGCATGGATACCAACGCAGCCACAAACTTTTGACTTAAAATATGTCCTGCCTGCAAAACATACTAGGGAAATGATGTAGCAGAATTTGTAGGAGTGGACAACTAATATCGGATGTAACTTAAAGCCCACTCCACAAGAAGGAACCTATACACAACACTGATTGAGTTATCAAGAACCAAAGATTAGATAACCCAGAAATCTAGAGTAAAAGCAAGCCAAAAATAAGTGAGTAAATAAATAAATAAATATCAGTAAAGTGACTCCTAATGGTATTCCCCTATACTTAGAGATCAGGGTTTTATCCAGTCATCATCAAAGAGGATCCTTCCAGCAGATGATTGACACAGAGACCCACAGCTAGATATTCCCTAGAGAGGGTCTAAATGGAAGGCCTTCATCAAATCCCTCCCTTTAGAGCTCAGAAAAGAGAAGGCAGAAATATCTTAAGAGCCACAGAGGATGGAGGCTAGTGGGAGAACAAAACCACATGAATCAGTTCACCAAGGTGCATATGAGCTCACAGAGACTGAAGCAACAAGTACATGGCCTACATTGTCTGCACCAGGTCCTCTGCTTATGTATTATAGCTTTTAGCTGAATATTTTTATGGGACTCCTGACTGTAAGAATAGGTCTCTGAGTCTTGTGACTGCTCTTGCAATTCTTTTCCTCCTGTTAGGTGGCCATACCCAACATTGATATGATAGTTTTCCCTTCATCTTATTATACTTTATTTTTTCATGCTTGGTTGTTATCTCTTGGAAGATTATACTTTTCTACTGAAAAAGGAAGTAGATCTGGAAGGAAAGAGAGGTGGGAGCAATGAAGGGGAAACTACAATCTGGATATATTGCATGAGAAAAGAATGCATTTTTATAAATGGGGAAAAGGTTGTGCAAGAGCTGAAGACATCACATGCAGAAAAAGCCCAAATGTCATGAAATATACATGTATACAATACAAATAACAACAATAAAGCAAAAAAACCCCAAATATTTCGTTTTGAATTAAGTAGCATAAACTTTATGGAACAAACCAGACATTTCTTGATTTGGTTTAGGGTCCACTCTGATGAATCCCTGACACTCATAAAATTGCCAGCCTTGATAGTTCTGCAACTTTAATTGTCCCTTTTGTATACATTCTATCTCAACCAGTACTCATCTGATGGCATAGAAATTACATGAGTATCTAAGCATTGACAAATCATGGAGCAGGTACCTAAAGGTTTGCTTCATGTCCTTTGGAGAGCTGCTAAAGCCCAGAATTTCCAATATGTTGTAACTGAGTACAACAATATGCATAGTGTATCAGTTCAGTGGAGGAAAAAAGACCATGAGGCCTCAACCACTCAGAAGAAAGTACAAGCAACTGAGGAATGTCAAGAAGAGCACAGCAACTGACTATTCAGTACCAGATGCTCCTCCCTGAAAACATACATTCAAATATACTTTTAAGTGTGATGTAGGCACAATGAAATCTTATTCAACTACAGGTATGAAGTTTGAAGGCAAATGTGTGAATCTGAGTATCATCATGGTAAGTGGGGCAAACCAATATACAAAATCAAGCAAAACATATTTCCTTTCATGTACTGGGTCTAGGTAGAAGAGAAGACAGAAATATAAGACATGTATTATTAGTGATTGAAGCTTGGGCAAAGAGTGATTTCAGGGTCTCTGAAAATTACATTCTCTCTAATACTGAAATCATATTATCTCTGGATTGCGATTGATTACCCCAAAGTGAAAGCTGGAACTTCCCTTTGCAAACATTTAAACGAGGTCATTTTCAGTAGAGTGACACACCTCAAGGTCATCACATTTAACACAGAAGAAACTGACACAGAAAGAAATTCATATTACAGGTACAAAGTATCAAGCAAAGTTCAAGCTGTGAAGCATGAGTTTAAGTGACATTCCCTCCTTAGCATGAGCATAAAAAGGCTTCAGCACATTCAGCCTTGCTTTATCGTTGCTTTGAGGTTGGAGGAAGAAACAGAACACATTCAACTTCGTGGCACTATTTATAGGAAAAAGAATAAGAGTAGTGTAGTAAAAGACATATTAAGATCTTGCTCTCAATATGTAATAGTGATTTTTAAGCCTTTTCTGCCTTTGCCTTTTATGATTGCTGCCCACATGACTACTTGCTCTGCCAATGGACAATTTTATACATGTTCATGTTCATTCAAACCACCACATACATATGTATATGTGTTTTATATATATATGTGTGTGTGTGCATATATATTAATATATATATGTAAATATATATGAACAGATATTTACCTACTTTCCTATATAAACACAAGATAAATATATCCAAAGGATTTCAAATCAGAAATTAAATATACAAAACAAAGACATAACCAAATAAAATACAAGTACAGAGACAAGAGACTTTTTAAGTTATTTTTAAAATTAGAATAGAATTATATCATTTCTATCTCTACTTTTCTACCTCAAATACCTCTCATATATCCCTCATTACTTTCTTTCAAATTTATGGCCTCTTTTTTTCAAAATTTATATTACATCCATATAGATAGATCTCTAAACACATAAGTATAACTCACTCAATCAGTATAATATTACTCTCAAGTATGTGTTTTCAAGGCTGACAGTTTGTTATGGGATAAGCAACTGCTGTGCTCTTCTAAAGGTAGGACTATTTCTCGCACTCGCAGCATTCCTTAGTTGCCTACATTTCTTTGTATACAGCTGAAGCCTACTGGACTTCCCCATCCACTTTACCATGTCTGTTGTTGTTCTTGAACAAACCATGTTTAGGCAGTCATGTTGGTAAGACTTTATTTATGGGTGTCGATTCTGATATTTCTAGGAAATACAATCTCAAACCAAACTCCCTACTCCTATGACTCTCATAATCTTTCAGGGCTAAAGAAGCCATGGATCCTGGAGGAGAACCTACAACCTCCACTTTATTTAACCAGCATAATCCCTAACTGCATTCTCAATATGTGTGCTTATACCCATAGACAAGAGGAGTCCTCAGTTCTCATCAAGGAAATGTCTCTCTGCAACAGGTGGAGACCATTACAGAAAACTACAACCAATCAAAATGCTTTGTTGTGGATCCCAGCCCCAATGGATATATTCACAATACAAGTTTCTCACCTACAGCACAGGGATCACTGCAGTAGAGGAGGCCATGGACTTTTTTTTTAATTCAGCTCTGAGGTACTTCACTAACCTAGACATGCCTCTCTTTTTAGGAGAGTAGAAATAGAAAAAATAGAAGATTCAGAATAAAGGAGATTTAAAATAAACAAAAAAAATGAGCAAAACTGAAGTGTGATGTAGGATGTCCTATGGTATGCTATGAATATGTATTATTTTTATTGGTTGTTAGTAAAACTGTTTTGGCCTATGCCAGGGGAGAATATGGCTTGTGGGAAATCCAAGCAGAGAGACAGGGAGAAAGAAGGTGGGGTTGCGAGAGATGCCAGCAGCAACCAGAGAAGTAAGATGTGAGATAACAGGCCATGAGTCTCATGATAAAATAGAGATTAATAGAAATGGGTTAATTTAAACATAAGAACTAGCCAGAAATAAGCTTGAGCAATTGGGCAAACAATTACAGTTAATATTAAGCCTCTGAGCTTAATTATTCAGTTATTTGGGAGTTGACAGGCAGGAGAGAAATGTTCTGTTACAAGTGTTGCCCAACGTTGGGCTCTCAAATTTTCACAGGACCTGAAAATTTTTTTGAAAGGGTCTAAATGCGCAGAAACAGCTGCGCTGGACTTCCTAGTCTCAGAGTCTCTTGCCAGCACCAGTATATTCATCTCCCAACAGCTGCCTGAAAGATGGAATGAACTGGCCGCCAACCAACCTGAGCTTAGCACCCTGGAAAGTTCCCACATTCTCACACAGGTCTTGGTACTCAGAAAGGCTAATCAACCAGGCACTGTGTAGTGGATTTAGCTTTTGCTCCTACAGACAAAAGTGTTTGTGGGCCACTTGTATGCTACCTGATGACTGCATTGGAGGAGGGGGCAGTGAGCCTGACTCTTACTTTCACCATGTTGAAAAGCCTATCAGGGCCAGGCGCACACCTTTAATCCCAGCACTTGGGGAGGCAGAGGCAGGTGGATTTCTGTGAGTTTGAAACCATCCTGGGCTACCAGGGCAAGTTCCAAGATAGGCCCCAAAGTTACATAGAAACCCTGTCTTGGAAAACCAACAACAAACAAACAAACTCTGTTTAGTGCAGAACTAACAGCCAAAGCAGCCACCTCTGGTCCTAGCAAGACCCACTCAACTGTTTAAAGCAGTGATCAAAGAAATGATTACACATGCACAATAACACAGAGTCAGACAAAAAGAAACCTCTAAACAAGAAACAGTGTGTTTATAAAAAGTGTACATAGGATTGAGAGAGATAGGAACGTTATACAAAGAAATAAGTTTATAAAATAAAACAAAATCTTTAAAGAGACAGTAAAAGTAATATAAAAGAAAAAGCCACATAAAGATGGAAAATACACAAGGAGTCTGGATACTATTTGTTATGTGTTGATTTTGAATTCTTTGATGACTGATTGACAAGAGACAGCTGCTGGGAGACAAGGGATTGAAATAGAGACTGATAAAATATACCAACCTAAATATTTTAAAAATTCATTAACTTTAAAAGAAAAGTCAAAAACTGTATTTGTAAAATGGAACTTAAAAGATGCATTGCTTTGAAGAAGTGGGTTTGCTTTTGTTTTCACAGAAAACAAGAAGCTATGGATTCGTTCTAGGTTGAGATGGGTCAGAATTGATCAACAGAGACCTCCTTAACTTTGACAAGTGATAGCTATATATCACCTGGTTATAGCTGGTCTTCCCTGGACTTGGCTATTATCTCAGATTTTCTCAGAGACCCTCAAATTCTTAGTGCACAGACAACAGAAAGCAATTTGGAAAAAATAAAGTCCACGTTCTCAAGAGTTGGAGGAGTATGGATGATCTTTGCTTATTTGGTAGATTATGGATGTTTGTTATATTTAGGAAAATATAGAAATATAGGATAAAAGACAACTATTATTCTCAGATATTTTGCATTGGTGTGAATTTTGGTATAATGATACAAATTTAAGTTTAATTTTTTTACTCTTCTCTAAGAATTTTAAATATTGATGCAAATTTAAGGTCAATTTTGTTATACTATATGTATATTTCCATTATTGCTTAAGGTATTATATTTATGCAGCTCATTTAAAAATGTAATGCATAGTTTAAAAATGTAGATTAATAGTCATCTATAATGGTCAACATATAGTCATGTTAATTAGCTTTTTAAGATATACAGAGATATAATTTAGAAGGATAGGAATCTTCAAACAGTTCAGAGACCTACAAAATATGGCATTTAAAGTGTTTTAAGGACTTAGGCATTCCTCAACAGTGAGACACATCTGCTCCTGGCAGTACCAATTACTTCCTTGGGCATCAAAGAAGCTCCTTCTGGAACTTGCTTTCAATGTGGTAAGACTAGCCATTTTGGCAAGAAACTACTTTTGCCTAGACTGTTTGATGTTGATGTACACTTCCTAATGTCCAGAAACTGTGATAATAGTATCCATCAAGGCAAAAAGATCATTGTATATTTGATTAGACTAATAATCTTTAGAAGGGTATTTTCCTAGGTGGCTTCAATGTAGTCATAAGACTCTCTTTAAGAGGGGAGCTACGTGTTCAAAGGATGGAAGATGGGAAATTCTTGCTGGAGTAGATGCACATATTGATGCATCTGAGTATCTCTTCGAAACTAAACAGCAAAGGTGCAATTTTTTGTTAGCGCTGCCAGAAAGAACATAGCCCTACAGAGTCACTGTGAACTTCACACTGACAAAAATATAGGACAAGTTTGTGTTATAAACAGCCACTAAGGTAGTGATAATTTGTTATCGCAACAATAGTAAATTGATAGTGGGGAAAAAAGTAAGAGGATAGAGTACTGAATAACACAACATGGTTCACATAAATACACACATGTCCACACATTCCGCATATGCATGCAAGGCAGTCACAAAAGCATTAACAGTTTTTGAAAAAATAACACTTATCTATTCTGTGGTATAGAACATAGACATGTGCCACTGTTTGCGTGTGAGGTCAGAAGTCAACATTTCAAAGTCAGTTCTCTCACTCTACCATGCGGGATTGAGTCATCAGTCATTCAGTAAATACCTTGATACACTGAACCACCTTGCTCCCACAAGCTTTGAAATTTGAATACACATTTTGTTTTTAGTTTTTTTTTTTCCCTTCAGTGCTTTAGCTTTCCTATTTAAACTATTGTAACTCAGAAATGGCACGAAGCATGCCAACACAGTAACATGAAGCCCACTACTGGAATACATAGAGAAACCCTTCAGAGAACCATCAACCACATAGCGAGGTGAGACTCTCCAGCCTCCCACTGAAAGTCGGCCTCAGTAGATCATTTGAGTCTTCATATTTCACTGAAATCAAAATAAAGGGAGGCTAACGAATATAATTTACTCTTAGACCTTTCAAGGATAAATATTGTTTGTTACCTGCTTTTTAAAAAATAACATAAAAAGTTTGTGATTTAACAACATTTCTTTAGCAAGATATGTAAATTTCAATGTAAGTAGGTAGGATATTTTAAGTCTAGTGATTGTTTAGAAGCATTATTATCCAAAGCCTATTTTTGTGAAAAACTTGAATATTTTTTGTTTACTCTGGATTTGATGTGACAGACTGCAGAAATGGCCTGCTGACTTAAGTGGATGAAAATGTATGTATTTTTCTCATTAAAAAAAAATTATTCAACCAACTTATTATACTTGAATGGCATAAGAAAATTTTTACATTTGGCCTGAAATCAAACAGTTTTCAAATTAAGGGAAACAATTCTTGAGTAACTAAAGAGTTTTGTACAGAATGTCGTTTAAGATGCAACTAACTTTTGGTGGTTATTTTTTGTTGGTGTTAATAATTTGCACTTCCACACTCCCTTCAAAGTTGTGGTGGCTGCTGGAAATGTTACCAAATCATGCAAAGTGCCTCCAAAACACAGGGGCTAAACAATGAAGTTGACAGGCCTGTGTTACTTCATTCTTTGCTACCACTTCATCCAGCCTAACAGCCTCCAGGCAAAGGCCTACGCATAGCTAAATCTGTGATTTTTCCCAAGTCCTACAATCCTGTGTCACAAATCACAGGTTGTCTTTTATACAGGAAAAGGAATGTGGCTTTTTCTTACAACACTTAGGAATAGCCCTGCAGTTTGTCTAAATCTACCACTGAAACTTTATTCCAGATGCCTTGTAAGTGCAGACATATTCCTGTTTATCCCTAAGCACTGATAACTAATGCTTCAACTTGTACTATTAGCGTTGCCTCTAACAAAGGAAACACCTCCGTGACTCCGAAGAAGACATCACACAGAAAAGCACCACGGAGGCAAAAATACATGGCCACTAATCTATGTGCGACTGTGACAGCAAAGAACATGTGTAGGGATCTCCCATGTTTCCCCACGTGTGATAAGTATTTTAGCCTTGCTCAGCACAGAAAAATAGATGGCAGGAACCAGACTGCTTCAATTCAGAAGGTCACATGTACATTTTTATGGCTTGGGCCATGCTTTTTTATTATTATTTATTATTTTATTTACTCTAAAAAATCTTGGGTTACCAACAAGATTATAAAGATTTTATGTCTTGTGTCTAATTCCTACATTATTTAGTTTTACCTATGTGCTTGCTTGTGATACTCTGAGGAAGAGGGAAAAATTGCGTTTCTGAGATATGGTTTGATAATATCCCAGTTGGCTTAGAGTTCAATCTTTAGCTAAGAATGCCACCTCTACTTCCTGAATTGTGGAGTTTCGATGTGTCTGCTACTATATCTGGTAAATGTGATGCAGGGAATTCAATCCTTCACGAATGCCAAGTAAGCATACTAACAAAAGAGGAAAATCTCTAAAATTTGGAAATTAAATTTCATATTTGATGTATTCTACGGTCTGAAATTAATCTTAAGCATTTATTCCTTCTTCTCCAGCATCCATACTATGTTTTTTTTTAATTTTATTAGTTTTTTGAATCTATTTGCTCATTACTCCTCCTCAAATATTATCAGTATCTTATGTTTTTGTGCTTATGACAAATTTTTGGTTCTCTTGTGTAGTATAAATTTTCTTCTACCAATTGTTTATCATTACAAAAGTCCAATTTAATTTCGATTATACACCTTGTATCTTACAGTGTCGCTAAATTCATGTATTGCCTTTAGCAATTTAATTTGAATATTATGGTGAATGACATGGTTTCATTTACAGAAGCTCATGCTGGCAGCAAATAAAGATAATGTTTACAGCTTATTTTCCCCTTTCTCTCCTTAATGTTTAGACTTGGTCCAGCAATAACAATGTTATAATAAATGATGATTATAAATTTTCTCCTCACTGGTAAGATGGCTCTGTGGGTAAAGGTTTTTGCCACCCATCATGATGACCTGAGTTCATTACCCGGGAAACACAGGGTGAAAGGAAAGATGTGATGGACAAACCTGCTTTATGACCTTCACATCCTACCTGTGGCCCATGCATGCCCCTTACTGGTAATTTAATTTTAAACAAATAAGTTATTTTCTAGAACCCCCCGCCCCAGTAATAGTCAAGAAAAGAAAATCACAAAGAGAAACAAAGAAGCCATGTGAATGATTTCCAGACTTTAAAGGGGTCCCTTCAGCACCTTGCCATTCATCAGGAAATCATCTCTGATCTTCATGCTTGTCCTATCGTCAGCTGGAGTTTTTATACACAGACACTGTTTTTCTATCATCTCTGAGATTTGCCTTCTGAAGCTTAAGAAGTCATTATGATTCCATGATTCTGTTCTGATGACACTAACTAAATAGATTACAGATGTTACCATCTCTGTAAATTTTCTCTTATCTTTTCTAGTTACATTTTAAAATCTATATGTATTTATCTATATATGTATACATATGTATATATGTCTTCTATATGTATTTAGTGTACACACTTAAAGGGACATAATTCCATTAACACATTTTGAAAGAGCTCTACAGTTTCTGTTCAGTTGAAATAGTTTATCGTGAAATGTCTTGATATACCATGTAATTTTTCCAACTAATTTACCTGCACCTGCTAGAGGAAAATTATATTGATGCAACAAAATAAACTATTTAATTTGTGAATGTAGAAAGTACTGCATTAATGAGATAAATTCCACATTTTCAAGATACATTGTTAATTTTACATTTATATTTTCTTGAGCATTTTTGTACCTGTACCACTGAAGAATGTTATTTTATTCTTCCATTTTTCCGTATTACCTGAGATTCCTAGGTTAACTTGCAAAAGTACCCTTCTCATTTATCTTAGGAGAGACATTTGTAAGATATATTTTCTTAAAAGATTTTTAAGACTTTTAAGTTGCTAAACATCTGATCAACTTTAACTATGAATGTCATAACCTAAAGATTTCCATGAAAAAAGCTTTGTTATCAAATTCCAAAAGATTTTGGTTCCACAATAGATATGCTATTTATTTTTAAAATTTAAATTTTAACTAGATGGGCTTTGAAAATCTGTATAATGTTATAATTCAAAATTTCATGCTTCAAGAACGTTAGGATAAGTAATTTAAAATACTATTTCAGAAAAAATCTATGAAAAAGAAAACTATATTACCATCAGACTGTAAGTTAAAATTTAAAAAGAAACCATGAACACAGTTCACTTTGTCATGAAAATGTATCAATATAAAATGATAAGAACCTGACAATAAAAAAGCAAAATGTATAAAAAATATTAACAGAACTGAAATGAAAATCATGTTTATTATTGAAGTAGATATTTGGTATATATTCATCAAAATCTAATTCATTGAAAAGAAAACAAAAATAGAATTAAAAAGAACAATTAGACTATAGAGAATTTGAGATTTATCAAAGAATTCACATTTGCCCTTAAAGCTTGCTTCTATGTTATAATCCTAAAATGATGAAATATAACTATATTATACTTTAGACAAAGTAAGAAACTTAGAGTTGTCATTGATTTTTGCTACAAGATTCTTTACTACAGTTGAGATCTGTATATGAACACTATGTTTATGTGGAATGTTAATCAAGAGATAGAATTATCAGAGTTTAATGTTTTATAGGTCATCTAGAGCAGCTATTCTCAACCTGTGGGTCACCACCCCTTTGGGGTTCCCACAACCCTTTCACAGGGGTCACCTGAAAACTGTGGGAAACTAAGATATTTATATTGTAATTCATAACAAGGGCAAAATTATAGTTATGAAGAGGCAATGGAAATAATTTTATGGTTGGAAGTGACCACAACATCAGGGACTGCATTAAACTATTGCAGCATTAGGAAAGTTGAGAACCAATTCTATAGATGTTGATAGTTTTAAAGAAAAAAAAAAATGGGCAGGCAGCTCAGCAGCATGATGTGAAAATAAAAAAGCAAACTCTGCCCCGTGATCTGCAACTTATTCAAATTTAGTTATGTATACAAAATGTTTAATTTCATAGCAATGCTGAGAGCATTGGTACTGAGAACAATATACAGTGTACTCAGAAGCAGTGTGTGCTAGTAAGAGGCATCACCATGCCCTGTTTTCCAACATCTCCACATATGTTTGGAGATGCCTGCTTCATACTCATGGAATACCTTATTGTCACCATGTCAATGGAAAATGCTTTTGGTAGTGTCCTAAACAGTGTACAGGACAGCAGACTGTAATAGTTGTAAAAGTGTGATGTTGGAATAACTCCACAACCTTAAAGGAGAAATAACTTAGAGGATGCATAAACTGAAAAATATAATTCATGGTTAAAGGTACAAGTGAAATTGAGGACTACTGGCAGATTTCCCAAGACGACTATAGACAAAGTTTGACTGTTACTTGCCAATATTTGTTGTAAAATAAATTAAACGCATAATGCATTATTTGCTGCAATTTTCATAGCTATTATTTGAACAAACCATTTTCAGGATACAGCATTTATGCCCTCAAATGTTAAGAAGCATAAATACAGCTTTCCCATCAAATAAAATTTAGCTAGTCAATAATGATATACCCAAACAACTACGCTTCCTGAATATTATGGACTCAGAATTAGCTCCTCCTGTGCAGCACAACCTGCCTCTGCATAGCTGATCTCTGAGATATTACTTCTTCCTTCACCTATAAGTTTCCCTACCACTTTTGAGTATTGATAGTTGTGGATTGGAGAGACAAAGCTGTACATTCTTTTAACTGTTTGGAGAGACTGAAAGACAACACTCTTCTTCACTCAATCCCCATAAAGTGGAACAGAGTCACACAACTAGCCTGTTGGGAAGGGAGATATAGAAATGGACACTTGTGAGCTATGCATACAGCAACCCCAAACAATAACTTATTACTGTCCAATAAGCAAGATCAAATGGGTATTGATTTGGCATTTAGCAGCATCTGCCCCAGTGACCATTATCCAATGACATTATTTTATTTATTATAGTCCTATTTCATAACAAAATTCTAAACAAAAATGTCACAAGCAGTACAAGCCCAGGAAATAGAAAATACAAGATTTGTCAGCAAGATTTTGAGGGAAAATGCACTTTAATCCAGTCCAGTCTCTATCTGTAAGGATTCCTTTTTTAAACTCTTGTGGATTTACCCTTGTTCAAGGGTAGTTTCAGAAGCACTTATATATCTGACATAATCATGTGATTAAAGAAGAACTTCTCTCAATTTTTGGGTTTTATGAAAGAAAAGAGGTTTCTGCATTATATCAATAGGAAAGGTTTTCTGTAGCCTCAAATTTTCCTTGGTTTCTCCTTCTACTCCTCTTCCTCCTCCTTCTCCTCCTCCTTCTTCACCTTCTATTCCTCTTTCTCCTCCTCCTCCTTCTTCTCTTCCTCTTTCTCCTCCTTTTCCTCCTCCTTCTCTTCCTCTTTATCCTCCTCTTCCTCCTCCTCCTCCTCTTCTTCTTCTTTTTCTTCGTCTTCTTCTTTTTCTTCTTCCCTCTTCTTCTTCCTCTTCTTCTTTTCTTCTTCCCTTGGTCTTTTCAAAGCTTTGGTTGTCTATGATATCTTCAAACATTTCTATTAAGAAAATTAATCTCACTTATAATTTGAAGAATTCATTGTAACTTTTTTCTGCAATTTTGTCCATTGTCCTTTCATAAAAATACACTTATGAATATGGAAGTAACCCAGCCATGACTACTGAACTTCCAGCTCCTGAATACTTTGCACATGTTTGGGAAAGAGCCTATGTTATAGTTTCACGACTCTTCTGGGAATTGAATTTAACATTTGCCTAGGATTCCCATCTCAAACTTTCTCGGGAGACCAAGCTGGAAGTAGAAGGACACAGGCAAACTGCTGGGCAAGACATTCAGCTTTTAGTGGTCCAGAGAGGCATCAGCAGGGTGCATCCAGCTCTCAGCCTCTGGATCAAAGTGGCAGTGAATCTGCAGAATAGTGGGAGAAGCGGGGTCCTGACCACATTAGTCATCAGAACAGACTATAATCATCATAATCAAGTCTGAAATCCCAGACCTTTCAGACACTGAGTAATGATTTTGAATGAAACAAGTATAATCAAGATGTACCCTTCACAAATTGACACAGATGGTCACCCTATAGAGAAATCCATCTGGAACAGAGTCATCACTGGTATAATAATCACAGTCATTAAGTGTTAGGAGAAAGTTTAAACCATTTAAAAAGAAAAATCACTGATAACTAAACAGACTAAAAACAGAGTGGTCAACCAGAATAAAATCAACAGGAAGAACTCAGGAAAAAAAAGAGAAAAAAAAATTCTTTTTTTTTAATTTATTTTTTTTTATTGAGAAAAGGAGAAAAAAAAAACAAAAAAACAAGTTTCCACCTCCTCCCAGCCTCCCATTTCCCTCCTCCTCCTTCCACCCTTCTCCCCCTCCTCCCACCCTTCTCCCCCTCCCCCCACTCCTTTCCTCCTCCCTCTCCAGTCCAAAGAGCAGTCAGGGTTCCCTGCCCTGTGGTAAGTCCTAGGTCCACCCCCCCTCGGGACATGAACATAGAATGCCATCTTCAGATGGGACCTGCAGATACCCAAGAAAACCTTTAGATCTTATACGTTTTTAAAAGTAAATTGTTATTTTAAATATGGTTATTGGAGAAATGTATTGAAATATGCACACAGAATCAATTTGATATTCAGAAAACATCGGTTACTCATATTGATATTGTTGTTCACTACAACTATACAGTTTCTTATAGCCTAAAATTAGAGGAGACAACAGAAAATTAAGACAAAGAATGTGTTGAGATACAGTCTCTGAAAATAGCACTGGGCAGAAGTACAGATCTAGGACCATCACGCACAGCTTCATCATCACAATGGATTTATCATAGGAAGAAATAAAATTGATTTCCAAGGAATCACATATCACGGAAAATAATTTTTGTAAACTATTTCTTTAAAAGAGAAAACGATCTTAGTAACTATTGATTAAAATTACATTTTTGAAAATGTAAACTTGAAACCAGGGACCAGTTTACATGACACCTTTTGCATGCTGTGTGTATCTGTGTGTATATGTGTACATGTATGTGTGTGTATGTGTGTGTGTGTGTGTGAAGTGAGAGAGGGAAGGAGGGAGAGAGAGAGAGAACATACATGTGTGTGATAAATTTCTTTGTTGTTCCGCTGGACTGACTTCGAACTACCAATCTATAAGTCAATGTTCAATTTGCTGGCTTGATCTTTCGCTAACTAAAATATTAATCCCTCTAATATTAAATCACTTGGAATCTGTTGCCTTTATTCACTACAGGAGAAAGATCCCGGGGAGCTAAGGAATAAAGTGGAGACAAAAGCCACAAGCTAACATCTCTTTAAGGTTTTTCCCCTCACCTTCTCAGTGTGATAGAAAGGGTCAAGTGGAGAAAGCAGCAGCTGCTATTTCTCACAGCTTTAAAAGAACTGACAAACACTTCTCAGTGCCACTCTCCTTTCAAATAATAAGTGTGTCACCTTTGCAAGCTGCAATGAGTATTTGGGAAATTAGATGTCCAAGAGAAACATCTATGTGACAGAGTGATACTTCAGTTCATGGCCAATGAACAAGTGAGTCAGAGTGATTGAACAAAATCCTGAAAATTAAGCACCACTGGAGTTATTCTGATTTTTATGATAAATTGGTTTGTGGATAGAAGAAACTCACATTGTGATAACTAAGATACAGTCCTGCTGCTGGGAGGAAAGCTGGCAAATTGAACTAATATTTGATGTCAATAGTATGCACATAAAGCAGATGCAGATGTTGACACTGCCAAAATAACTTGAGAATGAACTAATCTCTGGGAAAATTTACTGTTTGGTGACATCATCAAAATTAAAGATTTTTAACATATGCAGATATGAACATAGCCTGTCAATTTATTTTATCTGACTTGCCTACTGTAAAAGAGACCTTGATTCTCAGGGAGCCTGTAATCAGTAACTGACCTAGAAGTGAAGGGATCCTAAAGCAGTTGGCGCACATTTAGAATCTCTATTTAGAAACTGTCTATTTAATTTCCTGCCTGCTCTTGCATTGACTTATCACAGATTTCCATAGAATCATAATTCTAATACTACACTGCCTTCTCAGGTTCTTGAAATCTCTATTTCTCATCTCACATTAAGAGTCTTCACATATGTCTTCTTGACCTACAATATTCACACTGTATGCCACCCTGTTCACCCAAATTCCATTTTATTAGTGTACTTTCTTGTTTTTATATTATATTAAAATCTTCCACCATACCAACTGTGATAATCACCGGTAATATTCTATACTTGACTTATTAGTACATACCTTAAGTAGACAGGGTTGAATCCATGAATGCACAAGTGTCCCTTCTTTAACTGGAGGTTTCTTTCCCACCTGCCAGTTCCAAAATCTACGGCTTAATATAAATTTTAAACTGTTTGGCCAATTAGCTCAGACTTATTATTAATTAGTTCTTACAACTTAAATTAACCCACTTCTATTATTCTATATTTTACCTCATATCTCACTTCTCCAGAGGCTGCTGGTATCTCGGCAACTCTGCCTTCTTTCTCCCAGTAACTCTGTTTAGATTTCCCTCTAGCTATATTCTATTGTGTCATAAGCCAAATCATATTCTTTATTAACTGGTGGTAATAAAACATATTCACAGTGATCAGAAGGGCATCCCACATCATCCTTCTATCATCTGTGCTAACATGCCAGGCTAGTAGCAAGCCAACAGCAGAAAAGCATGTCAAGTTTCATTCCTCAGACACTGAAAACATTTCAATATAAACATATCAGTATATAAAGAGTCCCTTCTGACAATGTTATTTATCAGGTTATTAGTACCTTTGAGAAGAAATGGAAAAAGTATTGACCAATATGCAGTTCAATAATGTTCGATCTCATTAAATTTCTCGCTACAAGGCTTTCGGTGATTGATAATACATCATAAGCCTTTTGTCTAAAATTGTCTAGTACTTCTACTATGTGAATAAATGCTTTTGACTTCTTAGTTTTTGTACATTGAAGTTTCCATACACAAAGTGACAGTACTAGAAGATGGGTACTTTGAGAAATCTCAAGAATGGAATTAATAACTGACTTAAGTCCCCTAGTTTCTATCTGTGAGAACACAGATGGAGACCATTATCAATAAGAAAGCAAAACCTAAACCAAGGCTTCAAGTCTGTGGGAAATCAATTTCTCTTGTTTACAAGCAATCCAGTTTAAGTGCTGCACTGATGTAGCCTTAGTGAATTAAGACACAGATAGCAAAGCAAGACTAGATTTTTAGTGTTATCACCTCAAGGTCATGTGACTTACCGTATACCACATAACTATTTTTAAATTTATTTTCATATATGAAATGGAGATAGATTAGAGGCTGTCCTCTAGAACCTCTTACAAAGCCAATGAGATCACAGTTCATCCCTGGATTTGCTGCTGTTGGTCACTTACCTCCAATCCCAGTGGACTTCTGCCCCAGAGGTACAGGGCACACAAGCAAAAATAGGTAAATGCCCTGCCTACCAATAGAATTGTAACCTTCCCTGGATTCTATCTCCTGAGACCCCTTACCAGGACAATACTGTTCTGACTTGTCCCTGTCCCAGTTACTTCTAGGCCCTGTCCCCATGCCCAGATGACTTCTGCCACTGAGGTACAGACCACACCAGCAGCAACCACTCTGAAAAGTTAATAAATGGCTCTTCCCCACAACTGAAGCCAAGTTCATAGGCACAGACACAGTCCACAAAGTTTGAAGAAAAGGACCAGCACTTCTACCCATGGCCAGGCTGGTCCTGGGTATCCCAGAAGAAGACTCAGTCTTTAAATGAAGTCAGGTTGGATATAGAAACCCAAGAATATTTCAGCTGTACTGGAGGCCAAACTGGATTAAGGGACCCATGGCTCTCAATACCCAAGGGGACTTTCTACTGAACCTGAAGACTCAGTCAGCAGAACCCTTGGCCACTGAGTACAGAAGACAAGAAAGCCAACAGAAACCAAGGAACAAAACACCAATCCAACAAAGACAAGCACAGGATTCAATAGCTAGACCTATAATCATCCCAAATCCAGGTGCCTAAATGCCAGTATAAGAATACAATCATTGGTCATTAATACCTCTCAATATCAATAGACTCAATTCACCAATAAAAAGACACAGGCAAACAGCATGATTATGAAAGCAGGACCCATCATTCTGCTGCATGTAAGAAACACACCTCAACATTAAAGACAGAAAATACCTCAGAGTAAAGGGTTGGACAGAGCTTTTTGAATCAAACAGATCTAAATAAACAAGCTGGTGTAGGTATCCTAATATCTAACAAAATAGACTTCAAACAAAAATTAATCAAAAAAGATGGAGGAAGACATTGAATATTTATCAAAAGACAAAATCACCAAAATGATGTCTCAAGTCTGAAAAAACACGGCATTGGCATAAAAACAGACACATTGATCAATGGATTCCAATAAAAGGCCCAGACATAAATTCACATACTTGATACTTGACAAAGAACCCAAAATTATACAATGGAAAAAAGAAAATCTCTTCAACAAATGGTGCTGGCATAACTGGATGTAGGCATTATAGAAGAATACAAATAGATCCACATCTATCACCCTGCATGATACTCAAGTTCAGAGCATCAAAGATCTCAATACAAATCCAGTTAGAATGGAAAATGAAAATTGCCTTGAAAACACTGGCACAGGAGACAACTTCCTGTATAGACCTTCATTAGGGCAGACACTAAGATTGTCAATTAATAAATGGGACCTCATAAAGTTAAAAAGTTTCCATAAAGCAAAGGACATTGTTAATTGGAGAAAATGTCAACCTACAGGGTGGGAAAAGATCTTCATCAACACCATATCCTACAGAGGATTGATCTACAAAATATATAAAAAACTCAAATATATTATATCAAAAGTCAAATCATCCAAATAAAAAAATGGGGTATAGGCATAAATAGAGAATTATCAACTGAAGACTCTCAAATGGCAGAAGAATACTTTTTTAAAGTGTTCAAAATCCTTACCCACTAGGGAAATTCAAATCAAAACAACTTTGGGATCCATTCTAACACTTGTCAGGATGGTTAAAATAAAAAATACAAGTGATCACTCATGCTGGAGAGGATGTGGAACAAGGGAAACAATATTGTTGGTGAGAATACAAACTTGCACATCAAATTTGATCATCAATGTTGTACATTCTCAAAAAAAAAAAAAAAAAAAACCTGGGAATCAACCTACCATAAGACCCAGCAATACAACTCTGAGACATATACTCAAAGGATCCTCTATAACACTTGCTCAACTATGTTCATAGCAGTTTATTTGTAATGGTCAGAATCTGTAAACAACCTAGATGCCCCTCAATTGAGGACTGGGTAAAGAAAAGGAGGTACATTTATACAATAGAGTATTATTCACATGTTAAAAACAATGGCATCAGGAATTTTGAAGGCAAATGGATGAAACTTGAAAAATTCATCCTGAAACTTGGTACAAGAGAAACTCCCAGAAATTTGGAGTCTCCCCATAAAATACTCCTATCAATAGTGGATATATGGCCTGGACTGACCATTTCCTATATTGGTGACTACGCCAAATGCCATCAGAGAGCCTTTATCTAGTAACTGATAGGGACAGATAAAGAGACCAATGACCAAACATTGGGTTGAACTCAGGGAACCCTGCTGAAGAGAGGGAAGAAGGGAACAGAGGGTTCAAGGACATCACAAGAGAAACCACAAAACAGGAACTCAAAGCGTCTCAATCAACAACTGGTAGTCTGCATGGTACCAACCTTGGTCCTCTACATATATGTGACAGTTGTAGGGCTTTGACCATTTATGGGGCTCTTAGCAATGGAGCAGATGCCATCCCTATTGCTTTGGCTGGCTCTTGGGAACCCATTCCTCATACTGGATTGCCTTGCCCAGCCTAAATACAGGGGAAGAGCTCAGTCTTGCCTCACCTGGATGTGCCAAACTTTTGGTTACTATGGGAGGTCTGGACCTTTCTTGAGAGAAGTGTGGGAATAGATTTAGGCTAGGAGCTGGGGAGCAGGGAAGGGGGTGGACTACATTTGGCGTGTGAAGTGGATAAATAAAATAATAAAAAAAATGGAGATCATTACCTACAAATACTCTATTTTGGAGGTTAAACATTGTGATCCTTTACTGTTGTTAATTATGGTAAAATTGTGAGGTATTTTTTTACCATGATTGGCTTAATTGCTAATGATTATTTCCGTGAAAGAAAAATATATACTATCTGACTTGCTTGTAGTTTGAAAGGTACAGAGTATATATGTGCAACATTCAAGTTAGAGATGCTGAAGACATTTCCACTTGAGTTGTTTTCAGGCTTTTGTCCTCACCTGGAGAACAATTAATAATATTTATATGATATTCAAAAGAGGAGCCCAACATCACAGCAAGCCTGTATCTCTGATGAGTATTTATAATAAATTACCGGGACATATTTTACATATATTTGTTTTGGAGTATAGTAAATAAATACTCAAACACTGTTACAGTGTGTTGTGTTTATCCAATCGATTAAAGATAAAGCAAGATTTTCCTGATTGAGATGAAAATTTCTGTCAATGTTCTTACTAGTGCCATTTTACAAATTTTTAAACATTATTAAAATGCCAAGCAATTAGTTTCTTTCCTCTAGTGAAGCAAAGTGCTAGTTGGAAAAGGATGCCAATTATATTTGTTAATCTATTGATTCTGGCAGAAATAATGTTACCATCTTATCTGGAAAAAGAAAGTAACAAAGTGTACTGACTTAAATTGCAGTCACACAAAATGATATCCATCTCATATTTTATTTTATACTTCATATTCTTTAACCTGATGATTTTTTTTCACTATTGGAGTATAAGGAAGGTAAGAGGAGGGGAGGCAGTAGGAAATGAATTCGACATTTAAAATGAGAAAAGATAGATTTTTAAATAAATTAAGATAAAAGAATAGGCAGAAACCCAAAGATCAAAAATGGATGAATTAACCCAGTAGGAGATAAAAGGTACCACAAAGAGGCAAAAGAGTCAGAGACACTCCCACTCTCATTGTTAGAAGTCCAGCAAATCCACAAATTAAACAACCACACAATGAATGTAGAAGTCATAATGCAGACCCGTGACTGCTATTTCAGTTTCTGTGGGTATGCACCATGCTTAGTTGGATTTATGGGCCATTTTCTCATGCTATCCTCGGCTCCTATGTTTCCTATAGAAATCATCCTGAGTTAGGCAAATGAAACCCAGAAAGACAAGCATGATATGTACTCATTTGTAAGTGGATATTAGAAGTTAAGTAAAGAAAAATCATGCTACATTAACAGACCTAGAGAGGCTAAGAAACAAGTAGGGCACTTGGAACAACACATGCATTTTCCAGGGAGGAGGAATTAGGATAGACATTAGGGGTGGGATGGGGACAGGTGGGGATGGAAACACGTTGTTGAATTGGGAAGTTACAGAGAACACTTTTTATGATTCTTCATGAATATATAAATAGTTACAGAAATATCTACCTTCTACTTTTTCAGAGGGTAATGTAGATAAAATGATGTTTACTATAAACACACATTACATGAAATCTTAGGAGGCAGGAGGGAACATCCCACTAATATTATTCTAGGGGTGAAGTCTAGCCGCAGGGCAAACTATAAATGTCTATCTACTACACAGTCTGTTTATCTGCTTGTCAGCTTACTCACCAGAACCTTTTGACAGCATATCTGCCTTCTTCCTACAGAGTAGCCAGGAAAAATGCTTTGAAATTATCTCTATCCAGAAAATAGCTGATGTATAAATTATTTCTATTTTCATTTTATTGAAAATAGCTTTAGTTCTTACATAAATAATCTTGATTACAGTTTCCCCTTCTTATTCATTTCCCAGTTTCTTCTACCTCCCCTCCCATCTGTATTCACCACTTTCTGTCTTGTGTTTGAAAACAAACAGGTTTATAAGGGGTAACAATTTAAAAAAATAAAATATGTAACATGAGAAGTTTAAACAAAAACTGATAATTGCAATAGAGCAAAACAAACAAAGAGAAGAAAACACAAGAAAGGGCATAAGAAAAGATAAAGATGATGAGACCCAGTCATTCACACATTCAGGATTCGCATACAACATGGAATGGGACACCATAATAATAAGTAAAGGATTGCTTTTAGAATATTTTGAATTGAATCAGATTCACACACCAAGACCTATGACTCATTTTCAATCAATATTTTAAATTATAGTAAAAAATTTAAAACTACTTAGGAAATTTAGCTTTATTAAATATTTAAGGTCTGAAATCTCTGACCTAAGGATATATGAATACATTACCTACATAACAATATTTCTTTCACTCAGGATTCCATTGTTTTCAATAAATTTGGGGAGTTATGAAAAGTTATTTGTGTCAAATGCCTTCATTCACTTTTACTTCTACATTAAAGAAAAACATCTAAATGGCCGCCACATCTCTGCATTTTGATTGGTTGTAGTTTTCTTTAGTGGTCTCTATTTATTACAAAAAAGAGCACATGAATTGATAATTTTTCATTTTTTATTGAAACAAATGCTATTTCCCTTGACTTTAACTTCAGTTCTCAATGTTAGTTCCACAGAGGTGCACAAGTTTAATTTAATTTTGAACAATTGAACATGATGAAGAATTTTTCAGTCAGTCTGCCGCAATAAAGCAGCATGGGTAAACGTTTTCACTGTGGAAAAAAAAATAATGTTTGTGTTCCTTCACCCCACCCTCTTTAAGTAAATGCTCTTCAAACAGGTTAGCTCCCAAACTGAACTCTAACTTCCATTTTGAATATAAAGGCTTAAATTAGCATATGCTCACTTCTAAAAGTGACAGGATTTTCACTCTAAGGACTTCATAATACAAACATCTGGAGTTAAACCAAGGTTGAAGCATTATTTTTTCAATCTTTCCAGGTACTTCTGGACTTAATGATCATATTTTCAGCAGCTTTACTTTGTTTTTGCATGTACTGTAGCACATTAATGCTGGTTTTCCTTCCTATCATCTAATTCAAATTATATAGACAGTTTTATAACAGATTTGCTAATGAAAAAAGAAATGGAATCATAGTCCAAATCAGTAAAAGACATGATTATGTCTCCTTAAGGAAAAATAAGGTTTGTTTCAGAAAATAAAACTATGTCAATAAGTAAAAAATAAAATTATTTATACTAAAAAATTAATTTCATAAGGCAGAAGTGATATTCTTTAGGATAACAGGACAGGGAATCTTCTGAAAGATAACTATCACAATTATTTCTGGGCCACCTACACGTATATTAAAGAAGAAAGAAAGAAAAACCCTTTTATGAAGAAGCTCAGTACCTATTACAGAGTAGCACATTGTCATGTAGGTGAGACTACCAAAGCCCAGAGGAAATTGTTGCTTTCAGAGCATTCATCTGTGAAATATTAAATTACTCAGTTCTGAAGTGCCATTCTTGAGTTCCAAAGCCATTTCCTAGAAGGATTTCTCAATGTGCCACAGATTGCTTTAAAAGGGAAGCTGATCACAATAGGAATAAAACCAACACTAGCAATATGAGTGGTACTTTTAACAAATCCAGACTAACAAATTCAGAGCTCTGTGGGCAGCAGCAGTGGTCTCTGTACATACAAATGTTGCTTGGCTACATAGGAAAACTGGTGTGCATAAGGAAAGAAAGACATTCCCTTTCTGCTCTCCCAGTGCTATACACAGTAGAATCATCCCAGAAGAGTTTAGGGGGATATTTCAGCCCACAAAGACTCTTCCCTTTAGAAGCTGTTTAGAATTTAACAAATTGTCTAGTTTGACAAGATCTGGGATCTCTTGTTTACAGAAACTTTTAACATCAAGTAATTTAAAATTGAATTATGATAAAGAATCTTTAGACACAGAAAGTACCAATCAAAATAATAAATTTGACTATTGCCCTGAAATTCATTTTTGTAATGTAACTTGTAAATAAAAAATGGGCAAATATTATTGTATATTCACTGTGAAATTACTGTAAAACCAAATTATCATTATGATTCATTTTTATGAGCCTATGGGAACCATTTTCATTCAGACCACTACATTCCACTCCCTGGCTTTCATAGATTTCTATTCATATCCTAATACAAACTGCAATCTGTCCAAATTCAAAAGTCACCAAAGTCTGTAACAGTATCAACATTATTTAAACGTCCAAAGTCTCTTCAGAGACTCGGGCATTCTCTTTATTAAAATCTCCTGTAAAATCAAAATCAATGGGCAGATTACATACTTCAGTGTACAATGCTATGGTATATACATTATCATTCCAAAAGGTAGGAACGGTGGGTGAGGAAATACTAGACCAAAGCACGACTAAAAAACAGCTTGGCAAACTACAACTTGTACATCTCCTGGTCTGATGTCAAGGCACTCTTCAGATCTCCATCCCCACTTAGCCTTGTTGGCTGCAATGCACTCTCTTCCTTGGTCTGATTCCACATTGTGTCTAGAGCTTTCTGTGGGATGTGCAAGGCAATAAGTCTTCACTTTTACAGGTTCATGCAATGGATTTTCTGGGCCTCCATACAGAAACATCCCTGCCACTGCCAAGCCTCAGCAGGTTTACTTAATCTCAAAGGGCGATTCTAGAACCCCTCGCTTATATCCCTGACTCTAAAGCTAGAACCATTTGGCCAAAGCTGCCAAGTTCTGCTGCTTGCTGGGACTGGAACACGGGCCCCTCACTCACATATATTTTCACCAGTTATCTGTTTTTGACGATTCCCTTCACTACCTAAGCTTGGCTGTCCTGGAACTTCTTCTGAAGGCCAATTTGTTCTTGAACTCAGAGATCCACCTTAATCTGTCTTCCAAGTCATGGACTTAAAGGCTTGGATCACCATCCTCTGTCCTTAGCTTTTCTTTAATTACATGTCACAAGTTGAAAGCTTAGCTGGGCAGGGTCAGCTGATGTCAACACTCCCTTTATTCTACCTAATATCAGGCTTTTCTTTAAAATGTTTATTTCCTTGAACACAGCACTTACCTTTATTAAACTTCCTGGTGCCTCCTTTCTCCTCAAACAATACATTTTTTTATATTTCTTTGATCACCCTCCTCCTTTTAATTATAGGTCTGCCTAAGACTGGCCACAAATAAGTACTTGACACAAGTCCATACTAGGCTGTTGGGAAATCTTCTCTGATAACACTGTTACTGCAAAACTCTTCAATTTACCGTCAGGCAGACATTTTGGGGAAGCCACATTCTTCACCAAAATATCGCAATTACATATCTAGGCCACATACTAAGATTGTTCTCCTGTGAAACCTCTCAAGCCAGAACACAACAGTTCAAATCACTCTCACAACTAATGCCTTCCATGATCCAACTAGAATAGCTTATCAAGCCCCACTTAAAATATCTGATAGTTTTTCTACTCCAAAGTCCCAAAGTGTTCCATATTACTCCAAACTATGATCCAGTCTATCACAGCAATATCCCAGTCATCGGTACCAACTTCAGTCTTATTTAATGTTCTATTGCTATGAAGAGACACCATGACCATGCCAACTCTTATAAAGGAAAACATTTAACTAGAGCTGACTTACTCTTCAGAGGTTTAGTCCATTTTTATCATGGTGAGAAGCACAGCTTGAAGGCAGATAAGGCTCTGGAAATGTAACAAAGAGTTCTACATCTAGACCCAGATGTAGCAGGAAGTGAAGTGACACTGGGCGTGACTTGAGCTTCTGAAATCTCAAACCCCACCTCCAGTGACATATTTCCTCCAACACACTTCCTCCAATAGGGCCAAACTTCCTGATAGTGTTACTCCCTGTGGGCCTATACAAGCTATATTCTTTCAAACCACCACAGAGACTTATTCGGGTATGGTTCTTGAGGCTGGGCATTCCAGTAGATTGGCATTTACATCTTGTCATCTGGTTAAGGACTTCTGGTTGTATCATTCCATGTTTGAGGTTATCATATGGTATGACAAGCAACTATGACAATTTCTATAGTAACAAAATCACTCTTGAAATGAATCATCAATCCATTAATCTCTGAAGGGCCTTCTGGTCATACAATGGCCCCACAAATGATCCAATTCTCAATCCAACTACATCCAAGAGTAAAATTTCACTGCATAAATTTAAGGAAGAAGCCTAAAACTCAGGAAATAGTTTCTTCTTGGGTGGAAGGTTTAGTACTAGGGTATCCTAGAAAATACGTTTCATTAAAAAGAATATTAATAAAAATAAGTACTTTGTGAAATAAGTTTGAGGTTAGTGACCACAGAAATTGTAATAGAATCAAATTTTGTATTTTTTTTTTTGTTAAAAGCCAGCTGCAGAACTAGAGGAATTCTTTTATCATGTTTTCATGCAGCTGTTTTCACAAATGTCTGTTTGATCATCCCTGGCAGTCAGCAAAGCAGATATGGAAGAAAACAGAAAGTCCTTGTTAGACCACCTCTGCATCCATTGTCTTCTTCATGAGATGACAACATATGGTTGCACTGACAAATCAGAAACCACTGATGTTTGCAGAGTTGGGATATTAGTAATGAAGTTCACAATCAGGATAAATAAGTGGGATCAGTCCATGATTTGATATATGGTTCTATGATCCAGAAAAACGTCAGAATAATCTGTTTCAATCCAACCAGTGTGGTTTAATTGTACTTACAATTTAGACTGGATTTTTTGACAACGTAGAAGCTAGACAAAAAAACACATAAAAGTACAAATGTTGAGGTTCTACTGCTAAAGATACAAAATAGAAATACAAGTACCTCAAGCTTACCAAGTTTACACAATGAGAGCAACATGAAATAACTACGAATAGATGAGCAAAATGTAGAAATAACTAGATCCAAGCAAATTTAAAAATTAAGTTAAATTTTCTGCTACTTTAACTGCTGAAGTTCATTTAGATGTGTAGGTAGGGTCAGCTGTGTACTGATATCTTCAGACTATACCCAGTACTGGAAAGATTAACAGGGCCTATGTGAGTGGCAATTTCTACCAACTGTGTGTGACACTGCCCCCATTTCACACCCTGAGACGGGCAGGGATGCTGGAATGAAGTCTATCGTATGCTTTGTTCCGTCATTTCTATTCCCTTGGGCAGCATTGTTTGAGTTCTGAAGAAAGAAGGTTTTCTTTTTCTGATATTCACATGCTTTCCATCTATGTTAGCAACATCTGGGGGGTTAGTTCCATGAGAGTGGACCATGGTGCCTGTACTTGTTTAATAAATATTTATTAAATTAGAGAGTATGGCATCATATTGTGGTTTTCAAGACAGAGACTCACTATGTATCCCCAGCTGACTCAGAACTCATTATGTGGACCAAGCTGGCCTCATATTGACCCAACTGCCTTTGTCTCCTGGGTACTCAGTTTTTTGGGGATGGGACTATTGTCATGAAGATAACTGTTTTTCTTCCAAATTGCGCTCTCTCTCTCTCTCTCTCTCTCTCTCTCTCTCTCTCTCTCTCACACACACACACACACACACACACACACAAACACACACACATACACACACACAAACACACAAATATTTTTAGAAACTTTGATGGCATGATATTGCTAACATGACCATGGCAGCATATTCCAGAGCAGTTTCTGAAATTCTCAAATGACCCTAGAGGTCAGTTACACTTCAGGAGGAGTTGTCCTCTTAATTTTGAACTCTATCTAGTTCAAACTGAGTAAGAATTAGCCATGAGAGGAAATTATTTAATACAAGTTACAATTACCTAAAACAAAAAACGGGAGGGGAGGCACAAAGCAAAGATGGCATGATTGTGGGTGAGGTGTCACATTTCCATTTTAACTGAAATTTAGAAAAGGAGAGAAGGTCCAGAGACAATGCTCCTACTATAGTCAGGAGCCCAGTCATAAAGTGGCACTGATGCCTTGTGCAAATGACAAAAATGAAAAAGGAGCTAGTAACAGTATCGACCAGGGAAATTAATAGTACTAAATGTGATAAAGGTAAGAGTATATATTTTGGAAAATAGTGAAAAAGCAAAAGTGGAAAGTACGGAAGACAAGAATATAAACACAGGAGAATAGTTAGAAGAAAAGAAAGACAGAAATAGGTGCCTTTGAGAAGTATGATGAACTGATTTGGTTGGTTCATTTGAAAGCTGAAAGATTCTCAGGCAATGATAAAAAATAGAGTTGGAGAAACAGGACAGGAGAGGACAACTGAGAAAGAAGGAATTGGAGAAAGAAAAGAATAGGCTTGGATAAGTTACACTTAGCTATGACACGGTTTTATTGAAAGTTTCCAGTGATACATTTTACTTAGACATTCTGAAGTTACTTAAGCATGAAAACAAGAGAGTTATTGCCTGCATGTATGCATCATTCAAAGAAAATCAGCCTTAGTATACCAGCTCTATTAAAGAAAAACAGAAAAATGCAGAACAGGACTGAAACCTTTGAAGACTCGCTTCTTTCATGGTGCAAAAGAGAAAGGCAAATCCATAAAAGAAAGCAAAAGTACATCAGATGTATCTAATCTTCTTTAGAAACAAATACAAGTAAGTGGTTCAGATAAAAATGGGCTTACAGTTTCAGGTAGATAAAGACTAAACATTATCTCAAAGTAAATACAAACATAATATTATTGATTGCAGGTAACTACTCTAAATGAACATTAATTTTCTGGCATAGTGTACATTTTAATTTTAGCTAAAGTATCATAATAAAGTATATGAATGCCACAGTGGTATTTTAATTACAAATAAACATTAGTTTATTGATTATTTAATTTTTATTAACATAAGGCAATAGCATCATTTGTATGAACTGTATATATTATATATAAATCTAAAAGACATGTGACCAAATTGAATAAAACAGTTTTAATGTCATAACTTTCTCCTGATTGAGTTATTTTGTGTATTTAATGGGATACCAACCTTAGGTGTACAGAAATGTGAGCACTTTGAAATTCCTGGACAAATAATGATCCTACATATTATGGTATACTTTGTCAACATTGAATTTGAGTCCTATCTAACTCCAAGGAAATGGTGTCTTCCAGACACATCAGGATTGATACACATCGGAGTTCACAGAGTGTGCCAGTACCCACAAGACATGCCCAAGTCCAAACTAGATAAAATTTGGAAGTGAAAGAAAGAACAAAGTTCCATTTTTTTTTCTTTTTGGCACATCCCAGACATACCTTCATTTTCACTGATTGTAATAACTTAATTAATACAACGTTTTTTTTTTCTATGGGAATGCCCCTGCCCTTATAACCTCTCTACATGATCTTACGTACCTTCTACTAAACTGAAAATGTTCTGCTACAGAATTCTTAGAACAAAGCAGGAAAGTTGAATCTTGAAAGAAAGGAGAAAGAAGTTCAAATCCAAGTTAGGAGAAAACAAAGGAAGACTTGCCTTCTGTAAAGAAGAACTTCTAGCTATAGTTAGCTCTGGGCATATAACGAGCAAGGTGTGTGACATTAGTATTAAAGTGGTGAGCACAGCTACCTTCCTTCCAAAAGGCTATTTGTCATTGATAGTTCTCAGGGGAGAGAAAATTTTGATTTCCCAATGCTGACACTGGATATGTCAAAGACACCAGGGTTGGTCTCATGTTCAGAAGTAGTTGGTTAACACAAAATAGGCCTGTGCATTTTGGGGGAACTTTGTGTGCTTGCATGGGTGTGCACATGTGCATGTGTGTGTGTTTGTGTGTATGCAAGTGTGAATGTGTGTTTGAGAGAGAGAAGAAATATGAAATTGAGTCAGTTGTAGGGAGTAGCTGAAAGGAGTTGAAGGAAGAGAAAGAATATTATAAAATATATTGTATGAAACAACTTTTAAATAAAAGTGATAAAATAAGATACATATAAATATCTGTTATTGTGATTGCTCCTAGTTTGTCACTGGGTGGTATTATTGATAAGTCAAATAATACCTCATTCCTTCTAATAGTCACAGGGAATCTCATTCTTGTTTTTGATTTAGTATAGCTAGCTGTACTAATAAATAAACAATTTTTAATTTTTATTTTTTATATGATATATTTTGATCATATTCTTTCTGCTCCCCAACGTTCTCCAAATTCCTCCTCACCCTGACAACCAATAATAGCTATAACCAGACCCTTTGAAAAAGGACATAGAAAGATCCAACCAATTCTTAGTACTTGGGGTTTAACTTGGTAGCATATATTGTCTAGTTGGGGGCATTATCTCCCCCTTACATGATAACTCTATTTATATATGTATATAATTTAGGAAGTTTTCTACAGGAGTGGGTTTCCATATGGCTTTTTAAAAGGCCTTTAGTGCTAGTTATCCCTTTCCATATTCCCTTCTGCACCTACACCCCTCATCCCTTCCACTTCACCCTCTTATTGCAGTTGCCACTTAATTCCTTTATAACCTTGTGTCCCATTTCCCCTTCTTTCAAAGATCATCTCCTCTACCATGGTCCCTTACTGGCTATTTAATCTCTTTTGACATTCTAAAGAAAACACATATGTAAATCTTAAAAAACTAATGCTCAAATAAAGGGAATGTTTTTTTTTTTCCTAGCTCCGAGCCATCTCACTCAGAATGGTTGTCTCTAATCCATCTACTTACCTTCATATTTCATTATTTCATTTATCTCACATCTGAATAATATTTTAATGTGTAAATGGACAACTTTTTCATTATCCATTCATCAGTTGGTAGACATTTAGTCTGTTTCCAAATTCTGTCTTTTGTGAATAGAGTAACAAGAACCATAGATGAGCAAGTATCTCTGAAATACAATGCAGAGCCCTTTGGGAATATGCCTTAAAGTGGTATAGCTAGATATTGTGGTAGATATACTTCCATCTTTTCTTGGGAGGGGGGAGCTTTCACTAACTATGTTTAATAATGATGCACTTAAGATGTCCCAAATCTTCTCAGGTTACACATGTTGTTAATAGACATGCAGAGAGCGTCAGTATTCCCTTGTAGCTTAAAAACTTTGTAGGGATAAGCAGGAAACAGGTACTTTCACTTCTGAAATTCAAAAAATGGTTTTTATATCTGTTATAACTTTAATCAATTTTACCTGAATTCAAAAAAAAAAAAGAAGAGTCAAAAACAAAACCACTGTTTACTGTATGTTTCAGCCCACTGTCTTCATAAGTGTTGTCAAGGCAAAAATTGGTGTAATCATGAAAACTTGAACTTATAGGCTCAATTATATGCATAGTCATTAGATGCTGTTTTGCTAAAAAAAAAATAAAAGAAAGCTTTATGAACTTATGTTCAAAAAAGGTCTCCTCACAGGTAAAATCTGCTAATTATTTGTGGAACTTGTGTCATTTGCTCATTCACATACAATAATAAATATTCTGGCATCTCGGCTGAAAATTATGCCCAATTTAGAGTCATTGGGAAAAAAAAGGAATGTAATAGAAAAAAAATAATCTCTTTGCTTTCTCTGAACCTTTTTTTTATTCATATAAACTTTATAGAATGAAATTCTTTCTTCCAGAGCACCCTTCAATACTATTTAGTGCTTTATGTTGATTTTTGCCTGAGCTTTGACTTTCACTTATAACATCCTGAAGTTACTTTCAGAAGTTGTAGTAATAAGGGGCATTTGTAGTAATAGGAGCGGCGGGGCTGCGTCCCTGGCACCCCGGCTGCCTACTTGGCTAGCTTATGGCCCGAAATAATAACACGGACACTGTATTCTTTTAAACACTGCTTGGCCCATTCTCTTCTAGGCTAATTCTCACATTTTAATTTAGCCCATTTCTAATCATCTGTGTGTAGTACCCCAAGGTGCGCTTACCGGGAAGATTCTACCCTATGTCCATCCTGGGTCAGACCTTCATCCCGGGAGCGGGGCATGGCGTCTCTCTCAGGCGTCTGCCCCCGAGAGGAGAGCTGTCGAGTCTCTGAGCTCACTTCCTCTTCCTCCCAGTGTTCTGTTCTGTTTACTCCTCCCGCCTATCCTCTAACCAATAAAATGGGCCAAGGCAGTTCCTTTATTAGCCAATGACCTTCCTCCATCAAGAAGTTGAAATTAAAACTGGGATTTGGACATTAGGTGAATTGGCATCTTTTATAGTTGCATTTTGCTTTTTTTGAATTATATCACACAGAATGTTAGCATTAATCCTCTATTTAAACAGACAATTACTCCACACCCCCAAGAAAAGCAGTTTATTGATAGCTTTGAAAAGTAGGTCCAAACACAGCAAGATAAGTTATAAATTTAATCTTACAAGCCCATTTATTAGCCCTCAGGATTTATATTTTACTTATTATGTTTGTGTTGCCATTTGTATTATCTATAGTCTTATAATAAAGATATGCTATAAATGAAATAATTTTAGTTTTATCATGTTTTCTACATGTGGAGCTATTTACATTTAACACTGAGAATATGAACAGCATCAATAGATTTTGAGGTCTCAGCATAACAATAAAAAATTTTAAGTATTAGAGAGTCTCCATCTTGACCTAAGTTTGACCTATCTTCTAGACTAATCAACCATCAAACAGACTATATGAATCACTGAACTAATCTACCTAATCATATTAGAGATTACCATTAGTGTTTTAATTTATAGCTAGAATTTGATACTTTGAAATATATAATAATAGTTTGGCCTGAGGTGTTTAGTAGCTTTTTAACAATTGTTCCAAATTCATTCCTTATGATATCTCAAGAGAATTAACGCAGAATGTTTCAAGGAAGGAAAATAGAGAATCTCTTACCGTTGTTCTTTCAACATTTCATTCAAATCCTGATTAGCCATAAGAAAAGGGATATTTTAAAGAATTTAAACACCTTAAAGATGCAACCAAAAAAATTTCTATACCTACCTTCAAAACCTTTAAATGATTTGTAAGTATATGATATTTTTTAATAAAATCTGTTTCAGTTGGGCATGGTGGCATATGCTTTTAATCCCAGCATTCAGAAGGCAGAGGGAGACAAATCTCTATGACTTTGAGGACAGCTTAGTGGTGCAAAGAGTTTCAGGATGGCCAGAACTATTACTCAGAGAAACACCGCATCAAGTGTGTGTCTGTGTGTGTGTGTGTTCAGTTCTATATCTAACTGAAAAATATCGTAGAAACCCAAAGCCCATTGAATATCTCAAAAAGCCCTATGTAAACTATTGTGTACTATTATTTTAACTAGGCAAAGATGTGTTGCGTTTGTTTCTGCTGTCTTTGTTAACTATGTAAAGATGTGCAGCATTTGTTTCTCCTTGTCTGCCTAAGGCAAATGATTAGTGTAATTAAAAGCTAAATGACCAAAACTGGTCAGAAGAGGGATAGCCAGGGCTGACAGGCACAGAGAATATAGGTTCAATAAAAAAGAAGAAGGAGGGAAAGAAAATGAGGCAGAAGGAGGGACACACCTGGGGCCAGAAACTATGCAACCTCCAGATACAAGAATCAGGGAAAATAAGATACACAGAAGAAAAGGGAAATAACCCTGAGGCAAACATAGATAAAGAGAAATAGGTTATGTTATAAGAGCTAACAAGAAATGAGCATAAGATAAAGACAAGCATTCATAACTAACATTAAGTCTCCATGTCATGATTTGGGAGCTGGTTGGTTAGCTCCCCCAAAAGTCCTGCTACAATAAACAAATTTTTGTTAAATGCCTGACATCTGTTCAGTTTGCTTTTCACCTCTTGGCTCCCACGTGTTTTGACTGTAGTAATCTTCTTTGTTGAATTTGTGAATGTACTCTTTCCAGTCATCATTTATTAAATTTCCTAGGTCTGTTCTTCAATATAACTCCAGGACGCGTCACTTTCCTCTTCTCCACCAACATGTTCAACCAACTCTGAGGTGAGAAACTCTTACTTTGTGTTATAGTAGAGTCTAATTTCTTTTCCTTTTCATGCACAGAATTATTTTCATTTTATATGTCTTACTTATTTCTCTTTTTTTTTACTTATTTCTCTTATTACATAGTTATTGAACAGAATTATCAGGTTCATCATGGCAGTGTCATACAAGCCTCTCATGTATCTTTATTGAATCCAGTGCCCCCTGCCATTGCCTGTTCTCCCGCTTAGTTCCCCCTATACTCTAATTTCTTGTTGAAACTGAGGATAGAGAAGGTAACATCTTACTCAATATCTTTTCTTAAAGTGCTGAACCAAGTGAGATGCCAGGATTGAATGTCTAACAGAGTTTTAAAAAAAATGGCTAAATGTTAGTATTTAAATTGGTGATATGCACAGGACTAAGAAAATAGTTTCATTTAAATAGAATTTTCAAATAAAAAATGATTTGATAAAGTTAAAGATAAGCTAAAGAAAAAATATATTCCAAATTCCCCCACAAACATAAATTAAAATTATTTTAAGTTATTTCTGGTAAAATATTACACTACATTAAATTTCTCATTGAAACAAAACTCTTACAGGTGCCTGCATTTGACCCTTATGGAATCATAAGTTCCACATTTTCCTTGTAGTTAATTCCTTCTTATATAGGTTATACACACGACATTCTAATGTTAAGTTTTACTTTTCCTAAAATTTTAAAATACATATGAAACTCTATTGTTATATTTTGTTTTTCTAAATTGGTAAAAATAACCTTTTTGTAGTTTTTTTCCCGGAGATCTTGAGGTCTACAAAGGGAAAAATAAATTTGCATTTTAAAAATGAGATTCAACAAGGACCTGACCTTAAGAACATCACAATATGTTTCCAGATTTCTTGTTGTGGTTCGTCAAATTGTTTTGTTTTCTTCTCCCTCTAGCAGTCCTTTGGATTTTAAGAGTGAATTTTCTGCTTATTTGCAATTGTTAAAATAATTTAACAGGTAATGTTGACCTGAGAAACTTTTATATTCATTTTACCTAACAATCACAGTTTCCCTTCCCTCCCTCTTCCTACTCCCCTACCCATCCCATCCAACCCACTCCCCATCCCCCCAATCCACTCCTCAGAAAGGGTAAAGCCTCCCATGAGGAGGCAACAAAGCCTGACTCATTAAGTTGAGGCAGGAGGAAGTGCCTCCCCTCTGAATCAAGGCTGAGCAAGGCATCCCACTACCGAGAATGGAGTACAAAAGCCAGTACATGCACCAGATATAAGCCCTGGTCCCACTGTCAGGGGTCTCACATACAGGAAAAGCCTCACAACTGTCCAGCGTGGAGAGGACCTAGTTAGGTCCTATGCAAGTTCCCAAACTGTCAGTCTAGAGTCCATGAAATCTCACAAACTCCAGTTAGCTGTCTCTGTGGGTGTCCCCAACATAATCTTGAATCCCCACCTTGCTCATATTATCATTCCTCCCTCTCTTCAACTGGACACTCAGCATTGTGCTTCACTGTGAATCTCTGCATCTGCTTCCATCAGTTACTGGGTGAAGGTTCTATAATGATAGGGTAATCAACAATCTGATTACAGGGGAATGTCAGTTCAGGGTTTCTCTCCACTATTACTAAGAGTCTTAGTTGGGGTCATACTTTTGAGTGCCTAGGAATTTCCCTAGCCCCAGGTTCCTTCCTAACCCTACATGGCTCCCTCTATCAAGATGTCTCTTTCTTTGCTCTCCCTCTTCATTCCTCCCCCAACCTGACCATCCTGTTCCCTCCTGTTCCCATTCTCCATCACTTCCCCTCTACTGCCCCCTCCTCAGTTTACCCAGAAGCTCTCATCCATTTCCTCTTAACAGGGTGATTTTTGTGTCTCTCTTATTGTCCTCCTTGTTACCAGCTTCTGGGGAGCTGAGGACCGGAACATGATTATCCTTTGCTTTACATCTAGTATCTACTTATGAGTGAGTACATTCTGTGTATTACCTCACCAAGGATGCTTTTTTCTACTTCCATCCATTTGCCTGTATATGTCATTTTTTTTTACATCTGAGTAATGCTCCATTGTGTATATGTATTACATTTTCTTTATCACATTTTTCAGCTGAGAGGCATCTAGAGAATCTTTAAGACAATCTTAAGGAAGAGAACTCTATTTAGAAACAACAGATGTATTTCTACCTATCACATTAAAACTGTAATGAGGTATAATACAATATCTACTAGAATGGTTATTATCAAAAAGACAAATTATAGAAAATATTGGACAGGATATGGGGGAAAGTACATATTCCTACATTGTTAGTGAGAACGTAAATTAGTGTAACTATTTTGGAAAACAACATGGAGTGTCCTCATATGAAGAAATATAGAATTATGATGTGATCCAGTGTAGTAATAAGAGCGGTGGCGGGGCTGCGTTCCCAGCACCCTGACCGCCTGCTCGGCTAGCTTATGCCCCGAAATAATTACACGGACACTGTATTCTTTTAAGCACTGCTTGGCCCATTCTCTTCTAGGCTAATTCTCACATATTAATTTAGCCCATTTCTAATCATCTGTGTGTGGTAACCCAAGGTGCGCTTACCAGGAAGATTCTAGCCTATGTCCATCCTGGGTCGGAGCTTCATCGCGTGTGTCTGCCAGGGAGCAGGGCATGGCATCTCTGCTGAGGCGTCTGCTCCGGAGAGAGCTGTGGAGTCTCTGACCTCCCTTCCTCTTCCTCCCAGCATTTTGTTCTGTTTACTCCACCCACAGGGCCAAGCAGTTTCTTTATTGGCCAATGACCTTCCTCCATCAATCCAGCAATTCAACTTGAGGATATACATTTCCAAAGATGATCTTAGACATTGTTAAAACGATGTGATCTTACTCTCATCTCTGTCCTTTGTCCATCTTGACTATCCCATAACCTCAAGTTCTTCCTCTTCTCCCCGTATCTGCTCCTTCCACCCTGCCTTCTCCCCCAATCCCAAAGCTCCCAATTTTGCCAGGTGGATTTGCCTATTTCTCCTTTCCAGGTGGATCTATATATGTTTTTCTTAGGGTTGAGGGAGCCATTATGGGGCTAACAAGAAACCTGGAACAAAAGAAATTCCCAAGAATCCACAAAGATAACCCCAGCTATAACCCTAAGTAATAGAGGATAGGGTGCCTGAACTGACCTTGACCTGTGGTCAGACTGATGATTGTCTTAAATATCACCATAGTACCTTGAACCAGCAACAGATGGAAACAGAGGCAGAGACCATCAGCAGAGCACTGAAGAGTGGGAGCAGTGAGAATATGAGCAAAAAGGTCAAGACCATGATGGGGACACCAACTGATACAGTTTGCCTGAGCTAATGGGAGTTCACCAACTCCAGTCGAACAGGGAAGGAATCAGCATAGGTCCAAACTAGTCCTGCTGAATGTGGTTGACAGTTGCATGGCTGGAACAGACTAAGGGGCCACTGGCAATGGTACCAGAATTTATTCCTCTTGCTTGTACTGGTTTTTTGGAAACCTATTCTCTTTGGATTGATACTTTGCTCAGCCTAGATATAGTAGGGAGGGCTTTGGACTTTCCTCAAAGCAATGTGCCTTACCTTCTCTGTGGGGTAGATGAGGGGTGGAGGGGAACTACGTAGAGGGAATGGGAGGAGGGAAGAGAGTGGGAACTTAGATTGGTATGTATAATAAAAAAAGATACATTGTTTTCTTTTTTAAAACATAAAAATAAAATTTAAAAAATGTCTGTGTTTATTTTGTCATTATTCATAATACTCAAAGTAGTCAAAACATCTTAAGTGCTTTTCAATGGATAGTTGGAAGTAGAAATTAGGTATAGGTGTATATACATGTTTTATATACATAAACACTAACTTAACTAATGTGACAGCTGTATACAGTCCTTAGAAAGAAAGGCATTCTTTTATTTGACCACTGTGAATGTATCTGAAGGATATTGTTAATGATAGGGAAAGGGACTGGGTTTATTATGGTCAAAGATTATAAAATTTTAGTTAAATAGGTGAGTTAGGTGTTAGCGATTTATTGGACTGCTTGGTAGCCATATATAATGAATGCTTCAAAACTGCTTAAACACACACACCAAGAGAGTGCAAGAGGTTTTAGTCAGCCTTAACACATGAAAGATAAGATGAGAAAAGTTTATTAATCCTGATATAATTTTCTACTATGTGTAATATATTATTTAAATGAATATAAATATCACAATTGTCCAAATATCCATATATATGGGTGTGCTGGTTTGAATAAAAATGCCCCCCCATAGACTCATAAGCAGTGGTACTATTAGGAGGTTTCACTTTGTTGAAGGAAGTTCATCACTTGGGGGCAGGCTTTGAGGTCTTAAATGTCTTTAAAGGTCAAGCAAAGACTATTGGACATTCACTTCCTGCAACCTAATGATCTAGATGTAGAACTCTCAGCTCCTTTTCAAGAACCCTGTCTGACTACATGCTGCCCTGCCTCCTGCCATGAAAATAATGGACTACACCTCTGAAACTGTAAGCCAGCGCCAAAGAATGTTTCCTTTATAAGGGTCGCCATGCTCATGATTTACCTTCACAGCAATAAAACCCTAACTAAGACAGTGAATATCTGTGATGGCTAGTCTGAGGTCAATTTAACACAAGCTAGAGTTATTTGGAAAGATATAATTTCAATTGGGAAGTTGCCCCCACAGGGTTGACCTACGTGCAAACCTCTGGGCCACTTTCTTCATTCATGATTGATGTAGGAGTTCCTAGCTCAATATGGGCAGTTACACTATTGAACAGATGGTCATGAATATTATTTAAAAATTTAGGCTGGTCAAGTTATGGGAAGCAAGTTATAAGCAGCACTCCTCCTTGGCTTCTTCTTTATTCTCTGTCTCCAGGCTGCTGCCCTGCTTGAATTCCTGTCCTGACTTCCCTTGATGAAAGGCTCTTCCCTGGAAGTGTAAGATGAAATAAATCTGTTCCCTTCCAAGTTGCTTTTGATCAGCATTTATCACAGTAATAGAACCGTAACTCCTACAGTTCTAATAACACCGGAATGGATGTGCATTGCTGTTTTCTTTTTAAGAAGGAACACATGAAATAAGGTAAGACCACTATGTGGTATTGCTGGGGATAAATATAAAAGGAGCGGATATAAATTGTGACGTCTAGGGTCATGTTAAGAAGGGGTTATGAGAGAGTGAGTGCAGAGACATGGGCAACTGTTACAGGAGTCCTGAAGCTGATTTTCACTGAAGCTTTTCAGTAGGTACTTTGCAACACCCTCCTCCTGCCACCCAATGTAGAATGCAGCTTATCAGAAATTTAATACTGTAGCTCTACATTTCTCAATCCCCATGACTTCATCAAAAAGACAAAGACAAATGTGTACTGCTCTTTTATAGAGATCTGATTGCAAGCAAACTGATAATTTTCAGACACCTACAATTATCCATAACAATTTCCCAATTCATCTGTGTAATTTTCCTGCCTCCCTGCCTACAAAGACATAATTACATGGACACTGTGTGTAAAACCTAGTTCTGCTTCAGTTCTAGAGTATATATGCCTCTGTCTGCTCTAAGTTCCACTCTCTGTTTCTTCATTCTCTTGTCATAGGCATACTCAGCACCTGCAGCAGCAACCTCCTTGTCTAACAGTTATGACCTTCACCATTTTTTTTTCTTTCCTTCCTTTCGTACTTGCCTAACCAGTCCTGAAATTCTGCTTCCCTGTTACTTATCAGCAAAGAAGATAATGGTGATGAAAGAAATATTCAGGAGGTAGAGATAGGGTAGACCGAAGAGACATTGTAAAGGACCTGGGGGTATTTTCTTTCATATTGCAGTTACAAAACAAAAATTGAAAAGAAAAAGAATGAAAACATTTTCCATCTTCTTTGCCATATGGTTAAGAAAAGTCTTTAATAGAATAAAATCAGTAAAATAATAATATCAGAAAATAGTAAAATTCAGTAAAACAAAAAACTATTCTAGGGTCAACAAGTTGGCTCAGTGGATAAAAGGGGTTGCTTGCTATACAACCTGATCATTCGAGTTTGATTGTCAGGACCCTTATGGTTAGAAGAATGAACTGACTCATGAGTTGTCCTCTAACCACCACATGCATGGCACATGGGCACACACATGCACACACACACACACACACACACACACACACACACACAGTGTTATAAAAAACCTATCTTATGAACCATTGGCAGAAACAAAAGTGAAACAGTTTTCATAAGTATTGGCAAACATTGGGAAAGTGAGAGTATGAAACAAATGTAGCAATTCTTAGCTGAGAGTAGATCCTCCATGTGACCCAGCTATACTACTCCTGAGCCCATGACTGCAGGACTTGACACCGTATTCAATGGACACTTACTCAGCTGTCTTCATTACTGCTGTATTCACAATAGCACTGAAATATGGACAATGAAAATGTGGTACATATATACTATGGCATACCATTCATTTGTAAAGAAAAATTGAATCTTACAATTTTCCCAACAAGACAAGGTTGTATTGAGTGGGGAAACCTAGACACAGAAGGAAAACATTCACATGTTCTTCATGAGCTGAGGCTCTTAGCTCCAAATCTTTAGATGTGGATTTATATTCTGAAGTAATTGCAGAAAGCAGGAAGGTAAAAGAGTACCATTGCCAGGTTAGCGAGACAGGGAAACACTGAAGTAGGAATAGCAGGATATAAGTGTTCAATAGGGCTAACGGAAATATGGGAAAGTGCTCTAATTAGGGAAATGGAGAAAATCAATACAGAGGGTCTTGGGGGGTGAAAAAACAATAAGGTTGTCAGACAAAGTAACAAATAATACTATTTGCCTAAAACTTCTACAATACAACAAGTATGTGAATAACACACACACACACACACACACACACACACACACACACACACACACACACACATATATATATATATATTTTTTTTTTTAAATGAAATTTGCAATTTGGGTTTGCAAACTTTCTCAAAGAGTCAAACAAAACCCTAACACCATGCATGAGAAGGTCTATTTTGAGTTGTCGGTCTGGGTTATCCAAAAGACTCCCAAAATATTAAGGCTATTGCAGTCATGCTTGTTTGCCCACACTTCCCACAGGTGGAAGGTAAGACTCTGTTTCTGAAGTTGCTATTCATGTCAGACATAGGGCCCAGAGGACTCTGAGCTGGAGCTCTTCTGAAACCCTCCTCCATGAGGACAGAATTTCTTGATAACAGAAAGATTCTCCAAATGAGAGAGGAAACCAGCAGTCCCATGCAGCTGTGATGCTTATGAACCATAACAAAAACCATGGCTTGCTAATCCTCACCATGCAGTAGTGGCATGTATAACTTGCTGAAAACCAGCAGCACTCTGGTTTTCTATACTCATGACCTGATCAACAAGAGGAAAATCATACTTAGAGCTTAAAATTTAGACAACTACCAGAGGTAGTGAAGTCATTGGTCTTGAAGAACTTAAAATTGCTAAAGCAGCAGCATCAACCACATTCTAAATATTTGTCCTTATATCCACCGATAAATGTAATCCTTACCCTTCATCAAGGAAACTCTTTTGGCAACACTCAGGGATCACTTTAGAAAGTCTCAACTAATCAAAATGCAGAGCTTTGGAGGCCAAATCTGACTGATACTTCTGCCATACAAATTCCACAACTAAAGATCAGGAATCATTATAGAAGAAGAAAATGCAAGATCCAGGATTAATGTGTTTACTGTTATAGACTGTGTCTCCTAGCAATGTCAGAAGCTACATCCATAAACTCTTATGAACATGACTGTTCAAAAATGAGCAGAAGGACAGCAACTTGTTCATAGACAAGACAAAGTAGATGGGAGAAAGCCAGCAAGGCCTCAGTTCTACTCAATAACTATAGTGAACTAAGGATTGCTGAGAGTTAAAGAACTTTTGAAAGAATTAGTCAAAAAGTTAATGTGAATAGTTAATATAAAATAATTTATAATCACTTATGAAAGGTATTTCTATTGTTACAAAAATAAAACTTAATTCCCTATTTTTCCTGAAAATATTTGAAGAATAACAAAAGCAATTTCTCAAAAAACAATTAATTACAATTTTATCTAATATTAAAAACATGAGAGGAAATTAATATGATTAAAATCCATCATGTGCAACCAAGAAATTCTCAAATGATTAATAAATTGTTAGATTATGAACCTTTGTGTGTTTTCTGGCCAATACCTAGTAATGGGGTGTTTTATTCCCTGTGCTGTGATTTTGATTTAATAGCCGGTGTCTTCTAGAAAGCATCATCAAAGACTGAAATTTCCCTCTTTAGTCTTACCTAAGCCAGAATATTCTGTTATTTGGCTATTCTTACTGGAGTGTCGAAACTCTTGTTTACATTTTTCTGGGGTTATGAGATATAGCCCCACTCTTTCCAGTGTCTTAGCTATTTCTTATTTTGATATTTTTCTGTTCATTCTGTAGTTCAATTGAGTTGTTCATAGTTTTTCTGTTTAATCTTTTTTTTTTTGGTTCTGTGTATGATCAAGACACCAATCCTCTGTAGTATAAGTAGCAAAGATTTTCTTTTATTCTCTGGGCTTCCTGTCTATTTCAGTTTTCTTTGTTGTGAAAAAATCTTAACTTTTGTTAAGATCTCAGTTTTTGTGAGATCTCAGTTTCAGACTGTTGGTTTGTATCTTATGCTACTGGAGTCTTATTCAGAAAGTCCTCACTTTCGTCTATAACTTGAAGCATGCTCCTTACTTTTTTCCTCTAGCAATTTCATAGTATCCTTCCTTACGCTGATACCCACAATCCTTTTGGAGTTGATTTTGTTCGCAATGAGACTAACATGAGTTATTGTCATTTTCCTTGGTTCTCCAAGAACATGGTAAGACCCTAATGCTGAAGACACCACACAATTTGATGCAAAGACCAAAAAAAATTAATCTCAAGCTGATCAGAAAACATTTTATAGTGCTAGAAGGTGCTATGAAAGCCGCTAACTATGTAAAAGATCTTACCCTGTGCAGAACCCGCCCTGCACATTTCAATACTACCCTCTCAGACAAGTTATACCTATTGATTCAATAGTGGAATGAGCAAACTATCAGTCTGCTGCACCTACTGACATAATAGTGGCATGACTATTGTGTTTTAACTAATCTCTTTCTTACTGGATAGTAAGCCTGTACTGTGGTGTGTATTATAATCCTGGTCAGTCCCAGCTCATGGGTGGGAAGACCAGAGTCCCTAGTGTAGAACATATTACTGTTATTTTGCTAAATGTCATGAAGACAAGTGTCTACTAAACATTTATATTTCTACAATAGACCCCAGCAGCCATCATCCTTGTAAGAAAAGCCTTTCTTTTGCATATGTCAAGCATCAATATAGGCATGCATAATTAATACAAACACTGAGAATATGGCTGGGTGCTCAGCCCTAAATGGAGCATCTACATTTACTTGCACTACCACCAAGTCTGTGGGAATATCTTGGAATGAGAAATGGAAAGAACCCAAGAGCTCTAGGATGGAGAGGAATACTTCAAAGTGTTGCATTTGGACATAACATAGATATTATAATCGTGAACTCACTGCAGGTTTGTTTACTTGCCCATGACCTATACAACATCAAAGCCAGTCAAAATTCTGGCATTCAAGAGGTTAATGTTCTCCAGTCCCCATAACATACTGAATAACTGTTTTAGCAGACAGTCAATTGGGTGGAAAGAAAAATTCTTTGTGGAAAAATATGGATAGTAATAATTTTCCTAAGTCTAGTAGATGGTTCTGCACACATGTATATGAGCAGTAATGGCTGGACTTACTGGATTAAAGGAAAGGAAAAATAAAAAAAACTGAAATTTGGAAATTTGGAGGTGTGTGTTGGGGTAGGAATCGGGAGAGTAAAAGGGGCAAATTGGGATAGATATAACACATTTCACTGTATATATGTATAAAATTATCAATAATAAGGAAACATTTGGAAATTATACTTTTCTAGAACAAAGAACTTCACTGGAGAGATGACTCAGCATTGAGAAACCTTTGCTCTTCTTGCTGAAAGCCTAGGCTCAGTCATCAGTACCCATGTGGCAGTTCACAAACATCTGTGACTCCAATTTCTGGAGATCTTATCCTCCCTCTGTCCTTTAGGGACACTTTGAGTATGCAGTGCACTTCCATTCATGTAGGCAAACCATACATAAATATAAATATAAATGAGAGAAGAAGAAGAAGAAGAAGAAGAAGAAGAAGAAGAAGAAGAAGAAGAAGAAGAAGAGGAGGAGGAGGAGGAGGAGGAGGAGGAGGAGGAGGGGAGGAGGAGGAGGAGGAGGAGGAGGAGGAGGAGGAGGAGGAGGAGAGAAAGAGGGGGGTGGGATGCCTCATCATCTTTGAAAAATTTTGATTAGAGTTACCATTATCTATTTGTCTCAAAAGCATATACATGAGACCTTACATTAGCAAACATTCCCTGCCAAATGGAATTGCTCTCTTTACTACTTATAGAGCACTAAGTTTAGTGTATAGCCAAAGTGTACACTCAGCTAAGTGTCCTTATAGAACCCATTCATTCACTAGTACAGGCATTACATTACAAAAAAAATAGATTTTGGCATATACTAAACACCATATGATACACTAGGAAGATAAAATAAAACATAAATACCTTGCCTTATGTATTGTTAAATATAAGGATTGTTATTCACATATGCTATACTAAGAAGAGCAAAATACCAAATGTATCATGTCTAGAAACACAAATTCCTCTATTCAAGTATGATGGAGGCCATGGTGTGTTGTCAGCAAGGCTTACCAAGATACAGAAATGGAAAATATCATATAATTGGAAGGAAATTAACAGACTAGCTCCTCTTACCTCAACTAGAATAGAGAAATTTGAATAAAAGAATTACGTGCAATTATGATAGGTTCAAAAGTAAAAATAAAACCTGGGTCTTCATATGGACTTTGTGGTCTTCAATGATTTCCCAGTGAAGAACATTTAGCTTATAATTGACCATTTAAGCAGGGAAGATACAAGAAACACTCATTCTCAAGCCTGGAACAGAAATCTGAATATGAATCTAATTTTGGAAAAGTTCTTATCTTGAACAAAACAAGTGTATGAACTGTGGGATTGTATTGAAACTTTAGGAAATATGATCACTTCATAAGAATGTACCTATCTGCTATATTCCAAATATTTGAACACATGCCATTGATATAATTAAATTCAAAACTCTAAAGAGAATGCCACAATTAGTTTTTATTTTTCTTAGTATAAAGTTTATCAGGTGTAATGATATTTCAAAACATAATTAATGGGTCTTAATTGGTTTTCCTTGTTGTTCTTTTTATACAACATGTGTTGGTCACATTCAGCCTCCTACACCAACTATTCCCAGATCTACCCCAACTTTATTACCTACCCTATTTTGTGTCAATTTTTATCCTTTCAAGAACAATTGGTGATGCCAAAATATTCTGCCTCTACCTCTCACAGCAACTATGTGCCTATGGCTACAATGATGTATCCAGCTCTTCTCTCATCCTAGAATTTAGTCTGATTTGTGTTTCTACAGATGATTCTCAAACTACTGGCAATTTATATGTGCAGTTTACCTGTTTCTTCCAAAAGATAATGTTGCCTTATCTAATGTTCTTATGTGTCTTCCTTTCTCCTTTTCTGCAGTGGTCCTTGAGTCTTGAATGCTTATATTTTCCCTTTATAAATGAGGATTTTCTAGTATCTTATTCTCTGCACACCTCATCTGCTTCAATCAAAAGTGCCTCAGATGAGGTTTGAGAGATACATTCATTTATGTGTATAAAAAGTCATTAGGGCTGGAGAGATGGCTCAGTGGTTAAGAGCATTACCTGCTCTTCCAAAGGTCCTGAGTTCAATTCCCAGCAACCACATGGTGGCTCACAACCATCTGTAATGGGGTCTGGTGCCTTCTTCTGGCCTGCAGGCATACACACAGACAGAATATTATATACATAATAAATAAATATTTTTAAAAAAGTCATTAAAGTTAGTTTAATACCTTATACATTTTAGCAGAATAATTTGTAAAATTAAAAAGTAAATAATAAATTTCCTGAAATGTTCATAATATCATGTTCTTTTCGGCTGAAATAAATTCCATTGTATATTTTCTTTCATTATCCACGTGTCCATTCTTCTGTTCATGGACACCTAAGCCAACTCTAATTCTTAGTTATTGTGAAAAATGTAGCAACGACTATGGACATGAGAGTGTCTTTAACATATGGTTGGTCATCTGGAAATATGCCAAGAATGGTAGATCTGAGTAGCATGGTCATGGTAGTTGCAGCTTTTTGAGGAATTATCATACTGTTTTCTATAGTAACCGAGCTCTTCTGGACTCACTCAGTTAATAAAGGTTCTTCTTTTTACACTGATTCTATTATACTTTGAAAAACTTGTAATTTGACATGACCTGAGAATTAAGGCAAATCGAGATAATTACAGACAGAGATCACAATGAAAGCTTGTAAATAACATATCAGAGCAATGGGTCTTTATCCAATATACATGAAGATACTCGTACATGAAGACTAAGCTGCATAAAGATATAAGTTGACAAGAGTATTATAAATATAATAATAAATATAGGAAGGATAAGTTCAAGTCTTGAAGTTAGCTGGATCAAAAAACTTCTGCAAGCAATCCTTTGTCCATAGGGTTCTGAAACAGAAGTAGGAGACGAAGTTTAGAACTCATTTAAGGAAATTGCCTTCCCATCCAGGGGGTCTTCACACATTAGCACAGACAGCTGGTCTCTTCGCTCCGCTTGAATAATTCCAATTGTGAGGAGGTCACCAGCAACTGCAAGGTTATAATGTTTATGTTAAAACCTACTGTTTCTTATATCTCAGTCTTATAAATAAGTCCTTAATGAATGTCTCTGTTCCTACAAAGTTTTTCACTGTCATTTTAAGTTGTCTAGATCTGCATGTAATAGCAAGTATGATTATTCCTGTCCAGTGTTTATACCAGTTATGTCTTTTTTTTTACATAATTGTATTGTCAGGTTCTACCACAAAGTGCTTCAAATAGTGACAATATTGAGCATCAATGAATTCAGTGTTAATAATGTAGCGTTTCATATTTAAGCATAATTGTGTCTTCCTCTCTCTCTGTGTCTCTCTCTCTGTCTCTCTGTCTCTCTCTGCCTCTCTGTCTCTGTCTCTCTGTCTCTCTCTGTCTGTCTCTGTCTCTGTCTGTCTCTGTCTCTCTCTCTCCCCGTGTGTTTCTGTGTGTCTCTCTGTGTGTGTAAATATCTGTGTGAGCCCTTAAATCCTCCTGAAAATTTTATGTCATGTTAGAAAAAAGTTATAAATTGTATGTTAATCAATTATTGACGTGCTAATGAATAAACATTCTTTTTTTGTCAATTGTATTTCCATTTTTGGTTTTTTATTTTGTTTCATTTTTTTAAAAAATAAAAGAAACTTTGTTTTTTTCATTTTACATGCCAATCCAGTTACCACTCCCTCCTTTCCTCCCATTCCCTCCACCTACCTCCCCACATCACCTCCTATCCACTCCTCAGTGAGGGTAAGGCACATTGCTCTGGGGAAGGTCCAAGGCCCTCCCTACTAAATTTAGGCTGAGCAATTTTTTTGTATATATGTCTGATGATAAACTCAATATTTTATTACTGGATAGAATTTTATATGATGGCTTTACTTTATGATGTATCACATATTTCAATTTGCTACAGTTTTGTGGACTTTTTCATCGAGTATCATCATAAAGCTAACATGCTACCATGTGATGTTTTTTTCTCTTGCATGTTGTTGAAAATAATACAGTATCATGTTTTCTCTTAAAAACAAATTTTCCCCATTTCTCAATTCTGGAATCATGTAATCTGAAAAGATATTTGAGAAAAGTTTGAAAACATTGACACGGGAGGTCTAGAGCTGTTTGCACATTATATTCTCTGTTTTTAGAAAAAGTTTGGGCTTTAATATTCCAGTGTTATCAAGTCCACTGTGGTAACTTATGGTGATTTATACTTACAATTAATGTTGAATTTTCTTCAATTTTTCACAAACTCCAACAATACATGACCTTATTTATTTTCTCATTTGTCACAAGGAACGATGTTCATGTGGTCTTGATATGTTAAACTTTAAAATATCAATAATTTTAAATAGGTTTTTTGGTTTTAATTAATTGAAATTTGTTTTTAATCTCAACTTGGTCCTTTCTTTGAGTTTATATAATTTGCTTTGTTCATCTTTTTTGTGACCATTTTAGATGATTAGGTAATTCAATTAGTCAGATTAATTTCTATTCACTAATATTACTATTTGCTACAAATATTCTTCTGAGTATCCTTTGATTAAAATACAAACATTGTACTTTATGTAAAGAATTTGTGTATTTTTGTTAGTTACATAAAATAAAGGATTGAAGCTTTTATTTTATTCTTTGACACAAATGAAATTTAAGAGCAGTGTTTGTGCTCTTTAATGTTCATATTTCTAGGACTCTTGCTTCTAAATTTCTGTTCATTTTAGTTTATTGGAAGGTTGTATTCTGCTAAAATTTTTAAACATCTGTTAACTCCAGAGTATGTTCCCTGATGATTTCTGAGTATTACAATTCATGGAATAAGGTTTGTTAACTAAATGAGGTTTTCGTATATTAGATTTTATGTTTTTGTTCATCTCTCCTTCAAAAGATTTAACTGTTGATATATTATGCAATATGTATATTGTAGTGTTTTTTAGAATCTTATAGAAAATTGCATCTTTGCTATTAAGGATTTAACAGAAATCTCAGTTGTGTATCAATTCTCCATTTTCAGCAAGTTCTGCCCTTTCTGATTCCTTCAGTTTTTCATGAGCTAAAGTTTCTAGGACCATATTCTAAATTCTTTCTTTGACATAAAATCATATTCAGGAATGTAATTTGAAAACATGGTGTATAAACCAAAGATAATTCTGATTTCTACTTGAATAATATGGATTTCCATTTACCCCAGTAGTGTATTTTTTTCTGTCACATTAATAATTCTAAGATTGCTTGTAAGCAGCCACATCCCCTAGACAGCTCAGACTGAACAGTAATTCAGCATGAATTCATCAACACCCATTATACTATATTTATGATTCCATTGATATTCATGTATAAAATTTCTTACCTATTATATAGCCAAAATCACTTTAATGACTGGAAGAATATGTAAATTGGGACAAGATGTACAGATTATGCAATTTATGAAATTAAGGTCCTCTACAAAGGGCAGTCTTTATTAATTTTGTGTTTACAGAAAAAAAAAGCTCATTCCAAATTTACTTCAATTAAGTCAGTAAATGTTATTCTTAGAAGTTGTAGGATCATAATTGCCATCACTTAGTGTAATTAGGTAACACTTGCTTCGAGAAAGGACAATCAGCACTGAGCTGTGGAAAGTGATACCTGATGTAATGTAAGCAATGAATAGCAACTCTCTAACCTCCCAAGAACTGCAATACATACTTCAGGTTTTACCAGCACTGAAATAATTGGATAATTAGAAAGGCATCATTACAGAATAACAAAAGCTTTGGAGAAAAAAATATATATTCTACACAAATTAGAAGATAAATTCTGGAGACAAGAAAAAAGGAAATGTCATAATTTTAATTCATGTTTAGCTGAATAATATACTGAAATTATTTTGAAATATTCTTCAAAGTTACCTTCATCTGATATTTTTAAATATCGATTGTTGTGTATACATCTTAAGTTTAATCTTGAATATTATCATGAATACTGACTTGAAAGCAATTACTTGTGAGTATAGAGTTATCACAGTGAATTTTTTGGTTTATGTACATGTATAATTAATTCGTCTTAAGAGTTGCCACTGACAGAAGGAAACCAAGGGTATCCACTATTAATTATTTTTATTAAGTAGTTTCATTTTCTGAAATTTTTCTATTTTCTGATCTAACCGACTCTCTTCCCAAAATGGAACAAATCAGGGATTGCATTTCCATCACTCTTCTGCCTTGGAAGGCTCCGGAAACATTGGCATTTGAAAGGACTCAAAAACAGCTGTGTCAGTTATGTGGGCAGCATCAGATATCCCTTGTTTAAGTTTCTGATAACTCAGCGAACTACATGTTCAGAGAACTGAAGAAATCATCTTGTCAGGGGGTTTACGAAATCCACACCGACTGATGATCATGAATGACAATAAGGAGCTAGTTGCAAGGAGATATGAATCCATGTGGGAAACCCCAACTTTGTAATTGACCTGGGGTGGGGTGAGGGTATTATATTCACAGAACAGTCTAAAGAGAAGTGAAAAGTAAATCACAGAAAACATAAGAAAAGCTGGAATAACAACATATAAGTGGAGCAGATTTACTTTTTTAAATCAGAGTTATGTGTGAAGTTGTCTGAAGTTTCAAAGTCCCTATCATCTCAATAATAAAATACAATTTAATAATGAAACAATAAGGTTCTATTCATCCATACTTTTCAAATATTTTCTACATATAGATATAATGTGATACCACACTACTTTTCTTAGTTTTGAGATAATTATAACATTTCGTTGTCATTATTCTTTTCACATACTGATCTATACTGACAAATTTTCATCTAACAAGTGACTCTTTTTAATTTTTGACTTATATACTCTCTATTACATTTCAATTTGTTTATTTAATTGATTTTTCTTAATTTATAAATGAAGGTTATCATCTCTTCATTTTATTATCATTATATTATAAACATTATAGGAAGGTAATGTTGACTTCATAAAGTGGTAAAAATGTTTCTTTTTAATTGGTACAGTTTATATTTCAAAAAGTTGTTTAATCCTTAGATATATGAGAAAATTTATCAATGATACAATCTGAATTTGAAATTATAGAATGTCATTAATATATACTATGTCATAATTCTAATGCTTCATTTATCTCAACTTTGTACATTTTTATGAAATATACTCATTAAAATGATGAGAATGCATGTGGCATAATGTTCTGGTATAAATGGGAGATCTACACCATTCACACTTCCACCTGAGACTCAGAGAAGGCTTAAGGTGAAAGGGAAGAAAGGATGGAACATCTGAAAGATGCAGGGCAGTGGTATGGGATACAGAATTCTGGTGATGATGTGGCAGTTTCACTGTTGAGCTCACAATAGGTGTGATTACCTCTCCACTCTCTGCATAATAATGAGCCTGTCAGTACAACGTCCTGGAAAGGGGAGGAATTCATGTGGTCTCATTCTTCCCTGAGAATTATTAGTTTTGTGTCAGAGAAAGAAGCATTTTCTATGGTGGCATATCAACTGGTAAGCTACTTTTGCTAGTTTACATGTAGTTAATGCCTAATGTAATTCACTGGCTATTAAACAAATAAATGGACATTCTAGCATTAGGACAATTGGGACTTATTTGTGAAGAAGAATGGCACCATCAGGAAAAGGAAGGTTAGAGAAGGTAATAAGCAATAGAGTGTGTATGATCAAATTGCACTATATACTTGTGTGAAAATAATATAATGAAAGCCATTATGTAGAATTAATACACATTTATAAAAATTTAAAATATGAAACATTCTTAAATTGTTCTGGAGTATTGGCCTGTTTTTTTTTCTTTATGAGCTACATGATATTTCTAATTTCTCTAAAATCAGGTATACATTTGTAACATTTCCCCATCTGTGATATCTGGAGCAGGTGTCTCAGACATATTTCAAATGTGTTGTTTTTGTAAACACCTACCTCCTGGGCTATTCAGTATCTTCTTGTTTGCATGTTCCATTTTGATTTTTCTTAATCTTACAGTGTTAATTGATGTTGTTTGTAACCTTTTTGTTTTAGCTCCAGATCACTTTGTGTTAAAGGTTTTTTCTCATTTTGACAGTTTCTTTTAGTAGATATAGCTGCATTCCACAACTTTTGATCTGCTGTATTTATATATCCATACACTGCTGCTTGTGTTAAATTTAAAATGATAAAAAAACGTGTTTTTTTATGAATTCAAATTATTTGGGGGAATTTCCACCTTTTTTTGTTCCTAAATTTGTTTCCCTTTCTGCTCTGTCTGAATATACTCTATAATTTCACTTATTTTAATTGTCGATGCTTACTATATGCCTCAACATATGTTCAATTTCCGTAAATTATCTTTGAGCGATATAAAGAGATCTTTATTCTTCATTTGTTCAGTGCAATGTTGTTTGTATGATAATCAGATTATGTTTGTTGACTTCATTTTTGGTTAACTTTCGTATGTTTCTAAATTTCTGTCTTCCTGCTCTGTTATTGAAACACTTGAAAATTTGTTGCTGAACTATTTGAAAATCTCCAAACATGACTGAGGTCTTACCTATTTATCTTTGTAGAGTTTCATCTGTGTTATAAACTTTTAAGTTTTATCATCAAATCAGTGCCATTTCATTGCTTTCTATTCTTAATATACCCAATGGTAGACTACTATGGATATGGATTTTACTTATTTGGATCCTAAAGAGTTTATATTAATGCTTGAGGATTATTAGTATTGGCACATCATAGACTTTCCCCATAATTCTGTTATATATATTCTTTAATCTCATTCTTCTCTACCCCTCTTTTCTATCTCCTTGAAATGGGGTTTCACTGACCTGAAACTCTATATAGACCAGTATGGTCTCAAAAGTACGGAGATGTGCCTGTTTCTGACCCACTATTGTCAGTTCTAATGTATCTTTTCTGCAGAAGATAACCTGTTTACAATGCACTAACCTGGTCCTTGCTACTTAATGTGGTACTTAGTATAACTAACTTATGCAATTAAGATGAAAAGTTTTATTCTGCTATAAGTTTCAAACACTCCATTTAATCTATGGTTACTCATCACTTGGCATCTTTTAATTTTTTTCATTGCACATTTTTAATTCAATTAGCTTTTTGTATAAAAATTATGCTATTCTTAATAGTGGATGTTATTAATAACAGTTTATGAGCTATATCCTCAATTTAATTTTCCTAGTTTAAATTTGGAGGAGTTTTATTTTTGGTTGGGGATTTTGTTTTAATTTTGTTCTGCTTTGTTTTTTTGCAGGGATAGGTTCTTGCATAGCCAAGGCTGGCCTCAGCTTCACTAAGAACCAAGGATGGCTTTAAGTTCCTAATGTTCCTGCCTCTAATAGACAAATAGCAGGACTGCAAATGTGCTATATAGCCAGTATGTAGCACAGTCGATTATTAAATTCTAGTAAGAAATCTTGAAAAAAACATTTGTAGTTTGTTATAATACTACTTGGACATTGCAAGATATTCCATATTTCTTTAGAATCCACATAAGGTTTATTTTATATTTTTTACAACAGTTTTATTGTGATTTGCAGTGGTCTTATGGAAAAATTCAGCATTCTTCTGAGATTATTGTAGACATGGTGAAAAGATTTTTTGAATCTTTTATTTGAAGTTTTTGTTCATACAACAAAGTGCTTCCATGTAAGTGGTGTGATTGTTACCAGTATCAGTCTATTTTTTCTTTTATTTCAAAGACAAAATATTAAAGTTTCTCATCATTACTTGGGATGTTAAATGAAATTTTTATTAAATATACTATCTTTAATTTTTGGTATTTTTCATTTGCTGATGCTATATTGTTTCAAAATCCTTTTTATAGCTATTAGACAGATCAGAGTTTTGCTTTTTGGAATGTGTCTTTTTGTTTGATCATTTGGGGTTTCATTCTAAATATTGTTAACATTATTGATTTAGCAATCCAGCCCCCTTTAAAAATTGAAAACTGGAGCACAGCAGGGATGTTACCTTAACTACGATTTGCCTTGGTAAGGTGACTCAATGCTCAGGTTACTTACCACTCATTCCTCATGACCTTGAGCTAAGGATATTTTGTGCTCTTTGGTTCTGTCACAAAGTTGTTTTTACATGGCAAACAACTAACTTCAGCCTGGTATGTGTAATTGTAATTCAGTGAATTCTTTACTACCTTTTGTATGACCAGTTATCAGTCAGAAAATTATGGGGACTAACTCTAGAGTGGGACACGTGGATCTCCCTGGGAAGGGGCAAGAGAATAGATTATGCAGGTGGACTTCAGGCCAGGTGTGGATGGGAACAAGACAAAACAGAGAGGGAGAGGGTCAGGGAGAGAGTAGGAGAAGTATAAACTGGAATTGGAGGATATTTGGTGGGAGGGGGCAATGTGGAAATCCAGTGCAGTAGATACTTCTTGTGACCTATGAGAGTGAACATAGCAAGGACTCTTAGTAATGGAAGATTTGAAGTCTGAACTGGCCATCATCTTCTGTAATCAGGCAAAACTTACAGTGGTGGGACTGGAACACCAACTCAGCCACAAAACCTTTAGCCCCAAACCTATTCAACCCAGAAAGTATGCTGGGACAACAGTGACTCGGAGTTTGTGGGAGTCATCAACCAATTACAGGTCTAACTTGTGGTCGGTGCTAAGAAATGAAATCCATGCTCAGAACTGTCGGGGTGGCCTGGAACCAAAAGCTGGATGGCCTAAGAGACTTTGGGGAGAACCAACACAACTGCCCCCAAAAGTCAACGAAATGATTCCTAATGATTTTCTGGTATACTCACAGATTGGTGCCTCGTACAACTGTTATCAGAGAGTCTTCCTCTGGCAACTAATATAAGAAGATGCAGAGACCCACAGCCTGATGAACCTTGTGGAAGAGTGGAAGGAAGGGCTTTATGAGTCAGAGGAGTGGAGGACACCATGTACAAACAGCTGATAGAATCAACTAATGAGGAATCATAAGGCCTTGCAGAGACTAAGGCAGCAATCATGAAGCATGCTTCCACTGCATATACATTGCTGTTGTCTAATGTCTTGATTGGGGTTTTATTGGAACTCCTAAAAGTGGAAGTGGGGATATCTCTGACTTTTTTGCTGCTCTTGGAACCCTTTTCCTCCCACTGGGTTTCCTGTTCCACCTTGATATGAGGTTTTCTTCCTAGTCTTATTGCATATTGTTATGCTATGTTAAGTTAATATCCCAGGGAGGCTTGCTCTTTTCTGAAAGGAAATGAGGAAAAGTGGATCTGGGGGAGAGGGTGTATAGATTAACACTAGGATGTTGGAGTAAAAGGAGGATGTAATCAGGATATACTGTATGAGAGAAAAATACACTTTTAAAAAGAAAATTACAGAGACTATACATTAAAGCAGCTTATTATTTTACTAACTTCTTTCTGAGCCACCTCTGCCCTAATGCTTTAGCCTCCAACTCTATTATGTTCTTGTAAAAAGAAAGATAATTGAGAAAGATATTTCCTTGTGTTTGAGCAGCTACTAAACACTAAAGTCATATCATGATAAAACTCAGATAGTTATTCTGAAATTATAGAAGGAATAGCTATTTGTTTGGATAATGCGTTAGAAGTCTAATTCTTCACACTGAAAGAATTAAATTTCAGCAGGTTGTGATAAGCCTTAGTTTACCTGTTGAATTTTTATTTACTACCTATCATCTACTTTAAGATGTTAATTTTTGTCTCTGAAAACATTTAATGTCTCCATTTTCTTTTCTTATAATTTCAATTACATATTTTGATATTACAACTTTTTGAATGGTAGAGTGTATGTCTTTGTTAGAACTAATTCAGTTTTATATCTAAGGAGATTAATTTACATGTACTTATTAATTTGGTGAGCACCATTTACTTTCTAATTTTTCTAGCTTAGAAATAAATTATATCTCTTTTAAAACCAAATGACCACTTTAATATCTATGATTTACTTGTTATTTTCATACTTCAGTCTCACTATTGCCTTGTGAACTTATTTTGTTGTATTTCCTTCTCTTTATGAATTATCAAGTACTTTAAGATCACAGTTTTTCCATATATATTCATGAGAACTTCCTGTTCATTTCTTCAATAATTTTCAAGTTCCCTAATTTTAGTTGCCATTTCTAGATGTACTTATGGATATTTTGTAATCTTGATTCTTTCTTTGTATTCTATTGTGTCTTATTTTTCTTCATTATGTAGTTTTGTCTCTTAGAAAATCTTCTTAGTTTTAAGAGAATTACAACACAATGCTTATAGACTGCAAAGATAATAAAAGATATCAACACACTTTCATTCAGAAAGACACTATCAATCTCAAAATATATGAACCAATCAATTTGAGATATGTTTCTAAAATTTAAATTTATCCTCATAAAAGTTTACTTCTGTGTATTTCCTCTTATTTCAGAGCTTAATCTAGACTTCTTCTGCAGAAATATTTTATTATGGTTTCCATGTAAAATGTCATTCATAGTCTCCTGTGTTTTAATATTTGTCCCCAGTTGGTGACATGCTTGGGGAGTTTGTGCTACCTTTGTGTTTCTAGCCTAAATAACAGAAGATTGTTCCTAGAGTCAGGCTTTGAAGATGATATTTCCATATCTTTCTGGTTCCAGTTCTCTGCTTCTTGCCACACGAAAATGTGAATAAGTCACATGGAAATTTTTACCACCTCTGACGAATACATCTCATGATAATTCCCTGCCCTTCCCTGCCATGATAATAATATATTCAACGAAAACATAATTCAAAATAAATACTTCCTTCCTCATGCTTTTACATCACACTGGTAAGAAAAAGTTCATGATACTCATTGAGTTTTTTAGAGACTAATTTTATGATTAATTTTCCCCCTTTTAAAATTTTATTTAAATAATTTTTTTTAATTATTTTACATACTGACTACAATTTCCCCTCCCTGCCCTCCTCCTTGTTTTCCATCTACCCCCTCCCCATCCACTCCTCCTACATCACCATTCAGAAAGGGGCAGACCTCCTAAAATAATAATAATAATAACTCTTTTTAAATATATTTATAATTTCTGTGAATGTTCTAAATTACTTTTAATAGTAAGCATATATTTATATATTCCTAAGTAAAATTTACATATAAAAATAAAAAACAAATAATGAAAAAATGCAGATTGAAATCCTTAGATGTATAGAATAACATTATGTTGATTTTTTATAGTTATATCCAAATATGGACAAAATGTAGATGCAAATGAGTCCATATTTGGAGTCATATACAATATGTTTCTACTGTGTTCTCCTCATGACTCTTAATGACACTTAACAGCAAACATGTACTTATTTCTGAAAGGAAAAGAAAAAAATTCTCCTCCTTATTTTACTGTTACTTTATCAAGAAGGAAACACCAGTCTAAGAAAATGATCCTCAAAATTTTTAATGATTTAAGACTCTTTCAGATTTTATTCTTTTAATATCAGTTGCACAATAAATGTTGAATGAAAGGTGATTCATACTAGGATTGCCTATTGCACAAGAAAACTATTTTATGCTCATATATTCCATAATCAGCTTTACCACTCAAGTCTTATAGGTCATCGATCCACTGCTTCCCAGAATTATTTTCAAATGCTTCCTGGGTGTCATTGTAGAAACAGCAATCACGGGAATCTTGTTCTACTTTGTTACCAATAGGTAAAGGAAGAAAGAAAAGTGATGCCAAATGATGATGACTCTTCAGCTCCTCCAGTGAGTTTAATTACTTGAACTTTTAGTTGGGCAATTATCAAACTTGATCAACCATGTGTGCTTCCTTCCATTAGAGAAGACTTGATAGTCCTACTGGTCTTTTGGGAAATTGCTTCTGCTAATAACTGCAAGGTCAGGAGCAAGAAGAACTTTGGTGGGAGTTTTTGGATGTATTCAAATTACAAGAAGTACCAAAGCCTATGTACTGTTTACTACTATTGTAGAATTAGAGCAAAGGAAGTTCATTTTTTACATTAACTTAGAATATAACATTGCTTCTGTCACTTAAAATGTTTTCAAGATTTCAAAATAGTCTATAAATCAAATTGTAATGCTAAAAAGTATGTTTACAAAGACGTATTTTTATATGTAATGTTTAAAAGTATGTCTACAAAGACATATATTTTGTCCCACAAAATAGAATTAAAAGCTATAACTGCCAGAAAACATAAGGTTAAAAAACGTGACTCAGGAGATGCAGACTACGCTGCTCAGAGTGGACCAAGAGGTAAGTGACCATCGTTCCCCATCTAGACTGCCCATTCTCTAGGCTTTAAGAAACCAGGGTAAAATTACAGATCCCTCCCCAACCAGTCTCAGGGGCACTAGCCAGCCAATGGGTAAACTGCCTGCAGGCAGGCTGCTCCAACACTCCCCCATTGGACCATGTAATAATCTACAAGCTCTACTCTGCCTCCAATCCCACCAATCCCCCGATATCTCAGTAGGCCCATATTTCTTTACGGTGCGGCAGCCAGGGTCTGAAGCCATAGACCCACCTGAGGTGGTCACATAGACCTGCAGACAGCCTCAACAATAGCCTTCTCTTTTGTGATAAATGTAGATCGCCTGGGGAGAGGTGTTGGCTGAAGCTGATGACTTAATGGCAGGTGCTGTCCCTAGCTGCACGTTCCACAGAAAGAGAATATTAATGAGGTATCCACCTCGGTTGAGAGGGGGATTAAGAGATGTTTGATAATAAAGGTGGGTAGATCAGGAGAGAGAAGCCTGAGATGCCCTTCCGTGATGATGGTGTAAACTGTGCCTGGTTATTCCTTGTGCCGCTGTACCAGTCCAGATAGGGAAGATAGTTTTCTATGTTGGGATCCACAGGCCTTAACACTAGTCCACCCTGAAACCTACCCGTCTTCCAGTACCTTAGCGGTTTTCTTAGAAACAGACTGTGACTGCACAGAGCAGGCCAAGATGTCAGTGACCAGCCCCTCAGTTGTACAAGCCAGTCTCTAGGCCCAATTCCCTGAGAAGAAACCCTGGGCCCCTCCCCAATCTACCTCAGCTGAACTAGCTGGCCAGTGAGCAATCCTCCAGCAGGCAGACTGCTCCAACATGCCCACACTGGACACAGAAATCTACCGGTCTGCCTCTGCCCACACACCCACCTATTCTTAAAGACCTCAGGACACTTTGAGTGAACGGATTGGATCAGGAGACAAAGACACTGCCTACACCAATTGAAGGAGGAGATGGATAGGTACCAAGGCAAGAATATATCCAACAGCCTAAAGAAAATATTGAAACACTAGAACCTGGTGATGCTACAACAGGAAGACTTGAACACCTAACCTAGAAGAAACAAAAAAAAAAAATAACCTTAACTATAACTTAATAAAGGTAATAGAATCCCTTAAAGAGTTAATGGAAAATTCCCTTAAAGAACTGAAGGAAAAGCCAAACAAATTTTTGAGAGAAATCAAGATATCTCTTAAAGTCGAAAAAGCCAAGAAGAAACAATTAAACAGGCGAAGGAAACAATTCACACAGTTCACGATTTAAAAACTGAAACAGAGGCAACAAAAAAACACAGTCTGAGCGATTCTGAAAGTGAAAAAGCTGATTAAACAAACATGAGGTACAGATGCAAGCATAATCAACAAAACACAAAAAAAATGGAAGAGAGAATCTCAGGCATTGAATATAGAGAAAATATTCATCGGTCAAATAAAATGTTAAATCCAACAAATTCATAACACAAAACTTTCAGAAAATCTGGGGCACCATGGGAAGACAAAATCTAACATAATAAAATTATAAAAACTCCAGCTCAAAGGCACAGAAAATATATTCAACAAATTCACTGAAGAAAACTTTCCTAACCTAAATAAGGATATGCCTAAAAAGGTACAGATGCTTACAGAATACCAAATAGACTGGAACAAAGAAAAGCTCCCTTTCCATATTATTATTAAACATAAGGAAAAAAGAAAGAATATTAAGAGCTTACAGCTCTTTACAAGGAAAAAGGCCAAGTAACACGTGAAAGCAGACCTATCAGAATTACAACATGTGACTTCTCAATGGAAACTCTGAAAGCCAGAAGTTCCTGGACAGATGTGCTGCAGACAATAAGAACACATAGATGTACAGACTACTGTAGACAGCAAAGCTTTCAATGACCATAGATGGAGAAAGCAAGATATTCCATAATAAAACCAGATTTGAACAATACTTATCCACAAATTCAGCCTTATAGAAAGTACTAGAAGGAAAACTCTAATCCAAGGAAGTTAGCTACACACAAAAAAAAACCTTAGGCAACAAATAATCTCACACCAACATACCCCAAAGAAGGGAAACATACAAACACTACCACTGAAAAATAACAGTAATTAACCATCACTGGTCATTAATATCTTTTAATATCAATAGATTCAATTCACCTATAAAAAGACACAGGCTAACAATGAATACAAAGAGAGGATCCATCCTTACACTAAATACAAGAAACACACCTCCACCTCAAATAAGACGTTACTCAGAGTAAAGTGTTGGGAAAAGATTTTCCAATCAAATGGACCCAAGAAAGTGTAACTATTCTAAAATCTAGTAAAAATAGACTTCAAACAAAATCAATCAAAAGAGATGGAGAAGGACACTTCATACTCATCGCAGGGAAAATACATCAAGATGAAATCTCAATTCTGAATATCTATTTCCCAAATAGAAGAGCACAGACATATGTAAAAGAAACATTACTGAAGCTCAAATTGCACATCAAATCCCAAATACTAATAGTAGAAGACTTTACCACCCCACTCTCACCAACAGCCATGTCTGCGAGACAGAAACATAACAGAGCAATAAGAGAACTAGTAGATGTTATGACTCATATGAGGTAATGGATCAAGACCAAGATGAGGATATCATCATAAATAATTGACCTGAGCTAGAGGGAGCTCACTGACTCTGGATTGACAAAAAGGAAAACTGCATAGGACCAAATTAGACCCTTGAATATGGATGGCAGTTGTGAGACTGGGCAGCCTCTAGGGCCACTTGGCAGTGAGACTGGGATATATCCTTATTGCTTGAACTGGCGTTTTGGATCCCATTCTCTTTGGAGGGATACCATGCTCAGCCTAAATATAGTGGGGAGGGCCTTGGTCCTGCAGCACAGTGTTGTGCCAGACCTTGTTTGCTCCCCATGGAAGCCTTATTCTTTCTAGGAGTGGTTGGGAGGGGGGTTGGGTGAAAGATGGGAGAAGTGGGAAGAAGAGAGGGAGAGGGAACTGGGGTTGGTATGTAAAATTAGAAAAGATTATTTAAAAAATATAAATGAAAAGGGTTGACTCAATCAGAGATGTAAGGAAAAATAGTAAAGAAGTCTCATAAAAGGTACATAAATAATTCTGTACTGCCATCTTTCCTCTGCATAAAGTATAAAAAAATACTTCTCTTAAGATTTTTAAGTGATACCTCAATAATTTCTAACAATCCTTCATAATTTTTATGTCTTTCATTTAAACTACTCTTTTAATTGTTTTTATTGAGCTATAATTTTTTCTCCTCTCCTCCCACTTTCTCTCCTATCCTCTTCTACCATCTCCCATGGTCCCCATACTCCCAATTTACTTAGAAGTTCTTGTCTTTTTCTACTTTCTTTGATGACCAACTTCTTGATGTCTTTGTATATTTTGCAGAACAGCCCTCTCTCCTATGTGGGATTGGTGAAGATCTTTTCCTATTCTATAGGCTGGCTTTTGTCTTCTTGATCATGCCCTTTGCTTTACAGAAGCTTCCAGTTTCAGGAAGTCCCATTTATTGTTTCTCTATGTCTGTGCTATTGGGGTTACATTTAGGAAGTGGTCTCCTGTGCCAATGCATTCAAGTATTCTTCCTACTTTCTATTCTATGAGGTTCAGTGTGGTTGGCTTTATGTTGAGGTCTTTGATCCAACTGAACTTGTACTTTGTGCATGGAAATAGATGTGGATCAATTTTCATTCTTCTAATACATGTTAATATCCAGTTATGCCAGAACCTTGGCATATTTTCCGTTTTATATTTTTTGCTGCTTTGTAAAAAATCAGGTGTTCTGTGAATTAATATCTACTTCTTTTATTTGTGAGTAGGTATAAGAAAGCCACTGCTGAAAACTACTCTTTATAACTGAAAATATGCATCTGACACATTAAAAAATAAAACATAATATTTTGTGATACATTATATAGATATATAATTTTATGGCCTCCAAGTAAAATAGATTTCAGGGTATTCATTTTATATACAAATATACTGCGACTTGTAGCTTTTATATGACATTTTAGCTGAGGTATAAATTACTCAAAGCCGTTAAAGCTTCCTATCCAAAGACCTCTTATTTACTGAAAGATTTCTTTCAGCCCTGACATAAATAATCCATGGAGCACACATTTTAAAATTATTTGCATTTAGTTTTATATGAATGTACTGTTTATTTCAAATTCATTATTGATAATTCAATAGGCAATTTTGGGTTTTACAGAGCCTCAGATTCATCTTTTTAAGCAGAAATAATTAGGTTGCATGCATAAGTGTAAGGGAAGTCTCACAAAACTTTCCAATTGTATAGACCCTATTTAACTTGTTTTTACTATATCTAGAGATAAATTTCACTGTAAGCTTTATTTTAAGTATTAAGAATTCTCTTTCTTTATTGGTACAGGGTTTGGAGAAAATGGTTTTCTATAAAAGAAGAAATATCTTCAAAACAATTTAAATATTTTTAAATTCCTTGTTATTCTTGATCTTGTTTAATTATTATGAGAATGGGAAATCATTGTGAGCATCTTTTTTCTTATATGAAAGACTTGAAGAGAGAAGTCACATTTATTTATGGATAATTTTTCACAATTGAAAATTTTTTATGAATGATACAGATAATACATCTTTTAACACAAGTGCATATTAAATTTCAATACTGTTAATTCTTCTGATTTTGACATTTTGTAAGTATGAAGAAAAAACCCAAAATAAGTCTCTTCAATTTAAAATAACCTGATGACAATTTTTCTACTGTATCTATGAACTCACTGCTTTTTTAATGAGAGAAAATATGCCAAGCCTGTTTTCTGTCATCTATAGAAAGTAGTCATTGTCTCTAGGGAATAAATAAAAGGTGTCTTGAGTGCTATTCGCTCTCATCAGCTCCTATCTGGAAGAATCCATCAAGCACCACATTGTTAGCTATGCCCCTGGTCTAGTTTGAGAGAAATTTCTCATGGTTTTTTGTAGATATTTACCAATATATATCTGTATCAATAGATGTAACATATGTCATATATATCATATATTTACCTAATTAACATCAAAAGTTTATTATGTATATGTTTCTGTGGTATAAATACTAAGTGAAGATGAACTCATGAATCAAAGCAAATTCAAAGTGAATGGTAGAAAGTAAACGCACCTAAGGTTATTTTTCCCCTTCCAACAGTTTTTTAGAAGCACAATCAATTTCTTTATCTGCTTCAGTTTTAATCAGAGGCACCCAAATTACTGTCTTTCTCTGAAATTATACAGTGTTCATGGAATCTGCACAGGAGACACTACATGCTGTGCTGTACCTACTTCAGTCCAGGTCTACACACATCTAGATATGCTACATATAGATTATCAATGTAAAAAATGATCTGTAATAACACCTCATCTGGCTTCTTAGAAATCAGTATTCAATCCAAATTGAGACACTGAAAACAATCACACAAAGAAATCTCATTGTAACACAATATTCAAAAGCTTAAATACTAATACATTACATAAAAGCCCTCAAATAGTAACACAATTTTATGTATTATGTTATTAAAAAGTGCATGAATATGGCATTTCATTTGGGGAAAATGTTTTCTTATGGTGATATTATAGAAAACAGGCTACCTAATATCAGAGGACAACGTGTAAGTGGGTATGGATTATCACAGACCTGTGAACTGAGGGATATGCTGCATGTGTGTGGTGTATGTGTTTAAAAGATTTAATTCATCAAAAAGAAGTATAATATGTATGAGTTAAATTACACATACAAAACTGTGAAAATAATGCTACACTGAAAGTATCTCCTGAACAATGAAACACTCTAGACTGTATTGGTATCTTTAAAATAAGTACCACAGAAAAATTGGTCATGCTAGAATTTTCTGAATCATATTCTAATTAGGACTGAGTAGTATGCCAAGGCAGCTTTATTCATTAACCAATGGCTCACAGCATATAGAGGGGAATCCCATATAATTTACCAATCTGACCAGCTTCAATAAAGAATAAACCTTTGGGGTTGGTTGATTGAAATTCTTACTGTCTAGACCTGTACTTACATATGACTATGGCTTCAACACTTTTATGTCAGGTCAAGATCCCAACAGACACTTCATCAGTTTCAGTGACTATCATAGAATACATTCATTTGTAGATCTGGAAGTGAAGTGAAGTGAAGACCTTGCAAGTGGGAAGAAATTTACATCATAGTCTTGCTTTTATAAAGAAGGTGGTAGACTCAAACTTGTGAAATAGCCTAGAAGTCAACAGAAGTTTTACAATTTAGAAGTTTGATATAATCCTTGTTTAGGCAAGTTACAGGTGGGATTTATAACTGAACAACAAATAAAATTGTTCTAGAATCCTGTTGCATTGTCTCTGATGAAACTTGAGGAAGATACTATCAAGAGATCCCTGAGATGAGAAAGTTGCAGCTGACTAAAAAATGTATGTTTTAGGTAACTATTTGTTGTATAGGACTAAAGGATCTTAGGATTTGTCACCACTGCATTGGGGAGAGAATTTGTGAAGAAAACAAAATTCTACTTTTACAATAGCAATTTACAAATGTAAATATATTTAAAAATCACTCAATAGTTATAAATGACCTGATTGAGTTGGTTATGTTTAGAGTAATTCTAATATCCAACCTGTTTTTCTATACTCATTTCTTTTATCTTCCTTTCACATATAGTTATCCAAACCTTCAATTTTCCATAAATTGTTTGTTAAAGTAAAAAGAAATATGTATATTGCACACATATTTTAATAGATAGCTTCCTTAGTTTTATTGGAAAAACATCACAATGATATTTCCAAAACTTATTGTATGTACAGTGTCTACAATTGCATAAAGTATCTTAAAATGCATATAGACAGGGAGAGTATTCTGCATTCTATACATGAGTAAATTATAGAGTAACTGGAAGCTCATATAATTTGGTTAATATCATCTAATTAAAAGAAGGCAGAATCAAGATGTTTAAGGTTAATAATTCCTTATAACATAAAACCTATATTCAACAATGACAAAATACTGATGTTTCTTATGTAGACTTAAAATTCCAGTTGAGCCTGTCAACAAAAAACTTCTAGACTTAGTACTTAAGAAAGTTCAATTCTTAATTTTTTTTCCTTTTTCCTCTATTGACATGAATTCTTTTAGGCAGTAATGGTTCATGCCTTTAATCCTAGTACTTGAAAGGCAAATCTCTGTAAGTTTGAGGTCAGCCTGGGCTACAAAGAGAGTTCCAAGATAGCTAGAGCAATTTTACAGAGAAACCCTGTATAGAAAAAAAAAGGATGCTTTTCTAATATAATGTATCTTGAATATTATTTTCCCTTCTTCTACTTCTCTCAGTTCTTTCCCACTTCTGCTCCTCTTCAGATCCACTCTCTCTCTGTCTCTCATTAGAAAAAAAAAAATCTATATACTGAAGTTGGAAAGGGCAATCCAACAGGACGGAAAAAGTCCTAAGAGCAGGAACAAAATAAAGGAGTAAGTCACAAAACAATCTGTTGTAATAGGAGGTGCGGCGGGGATGCGTCCCTGGCACCCGGCCGCCCACATAGCTAGCTTAACCCAAAATAATTACACAGAAACTATATTCTTTTAATCACTGCTTGGCACATTAGTTCCAGCCTCTTATTGGCTAGCTCTTACATATTGATCTAACCCATTTCTAATATTCTGTGTAGCACCACGAGCTGGCTTACCAGGAATGATCTTAACCTGCGTCTGTGTAGGGTGGGAGAATCATGGCGACTGACCTGACTCAGCTTCTTTCTCCCAGCATTCTGTTCTGTCTACTCCACTTACATAATTTTCTGTCCTATCAGAGGCCAAGTAGTTTCTTTATTACTTAAGCAATGAAACAACAGATAGAAAGATGACCCTCCTTCATCATTTCCCCTTTTTCTGTTTAAACAAAAAAGAAAGGCTTTAACTTTAACATAGTAAAATTACATATAGCAAAACAGTTATTAAGCAAGAATTACAGTTACAATATTTATATCAACCTTATCTTTTTTCATAACAATGGAAAACTATAACTATAACTAACCATTCTTCAAGTTTATCAAAGACTCCAGAAGGATATAATACCTAAGTAAACAAGAAATCCAAAACTCTAGAATGACAGAGACATCTCGCTGCCTGGACAGTCACCCAAAGTTCCTCTGTACCATTGGGGCATCCATCTTCGGCCTACAGGCCCATTGTATCCAGCAGACATTTCCATGAAGCAGAAATTTTCAAAGACAGTTCAGTCACTTTCTGCTGTCCTGCAGAATGTCTCACAGACTCTTTCATGATTCAGGAACCCCAAAAGACCATCTCACCTTTAGGCAAGTTCAGAAGTCCTCTTTCTGCGGGTTCTTTGTGTCCAGTTCATGCAACAGTCCAGGCAGGAGCAGTTTCTTGCCCAAATGGCTAACCAACTCCATAAGGAGCCTCTTTGATGCCCATCTTCCTCTAGAAGTAGCTGGTACTTCTAGAGGAAAAGCGCTAAGTTATTAAAACGTTAAAATGCCATATTCTGTAGCCTTTGAAAGATATGAACAATGCCTATTTAACTGAAATATATCTCTATATATCTAGAAAATCTAACAAACATGACTACGAGCTTGACTATTATCAATCATTATCCATTAACAACCTATATTTCCTAATTATACATTACATTTTTAAATGAACTACACAATCACAATATCTTAATCAAGAGCATATACATATAACAAAATTGACCTTAAAATCCATACCAATGCAAATTATTCATATCTATATCACATCCCCCTTTAAATGTAAAAGAACATTTATAAACAATATTTGGGAACATGGGTGCAGTTTTTTCTCTCCAAACTGCTTCTTGCTGAATGGGGGCGTTGTTAATCAGATCGTTTAGGTGTAATCTGTGTGTCATGTCTATCTCAGTCGGCAGTTGAGCAAAGTAATTTTTTGAGGGTTTTAACAGCAACCTTTCAGGAGGGCATGGTCTATCATACCATATTGGGATAGAAGCAATCCATGGACTCTCATCCTCTGTGAAAACAAAAGAAGACTCTCTCCAAAGCATCATATCCTTAGACCCAAATTCTGAAGTCAAAATACCCTTATGATGTCCATTCTGGTTCCACTTGGCAGCCCATATAATGAAATATCTCTCTTTACTTAGCTCCTTCACAGTCAAATATTTTAAAGAAAACACAACAATACAAAGAATCCAGACTCTCTGTGAATTTTCCATTTTTACATTGCTTATTTTTCTTTATTTCTCTTAATCTATAACTATCTGTACTCTGTCTCTTTAAAGACTTTACCCTTTTTTTAAACCATTAACTTTTTTCTCTATATTCTTTTTCTTCTCTCTCTCTCTCAAGCCTACGTACATTCATCCAACACTGTGATCCATTTATAGGTCTTCTATGTCTGAAATCTGTTTTATTGTGAATCTGTAATTTTTTTTACTATCCAGGAGCACTTTGTTTTGAGCCTTTAAATCACTAAGAGCTTAAGAATCTAAGCTGTGACATTCCTAGGTCAAAAACAGGTACTGCAGGCTTGCCCATCCCAGTCCAGTATGGCAGAGCCACTTGTGACTGAATCAGTTGTACCTCTGAGCTGCAGGGTGAAGGGCTACTCTGGATTTGGCTCCACTTCTCTCCAATTTCAAAATGGAGGACATACCATTTTCTACTAGCTCTGGGGCCGCCAGGTAGGTGCCACACTCAGCACTTTAACTCTGAGACTGAGTATGCAGCACAGAAACTCTTTTCATCCAAGTTACATCCAAATCTGACATGCAGAGCACTAAGCAGAGCACTAAGCAGTCTGAAAACACGTCTCTGTTTGGTGGTAGGAATCTGCCAAGCTCTTCCACCTGCCTAAGCCTGATTTGGCCAGCTGCACAGGTGCAGGTGGGGAGCACTGATCCCTAGGCACGGTCACAGAATACTCTCCTTCTGATCCCAAGTGGGAACACAAACATCCAGTCCCATAAAAGTCATTGAAATGCTTTAAAGCCAGAGTTCACGCTGGCAGCACAGCCCTAAGAAGCTGCACTTTAAAATAACACAGCGTTTTTTTCTGCTGCTGTTGCCGAATCAGGAAATCTCTCTACAGCACACCACCAACAAACAGCAAAAATTTGTGTTAAACTCTTTCTCCCTTATTTTTAAGCCCTCTTAGGTTTTTAAGTGGATTTAGTCCATCACATCTGGGCGCCACTCTGTTGAAGAGTGAGCAGCGGGCTGCTGGGCGCCACTCTGTTTTAATACGAGGAGCGGCGGGGCTGTGTTCCCTGGCACCCGGCCACCAGCATGGCTAGCTTAACCCAAAATAATTACACAGAAACTGTATTCTTTTAATCACTGCTTGGCATATTAGTTCCAGCCTCTTATTGGCTAGCGTTTACATATTGATCTAACTCATTTCTAATATTCTGTGTAGCACCATGAGCTGGCTTACCAGGAATGATCTTAACCTGCGTCTGTGTAGGGTGGGAGAATCATGGCGACTGACCTGACTCAGCTTCTTTCTCCCAGCATTCTGTTCTGTCTACTCCACTTACATAATTTTCTGTCCTATCAGAGGCCAAGTAGTTTCTTTATTACTTAACCAATGAAACAACAGATTGAAAGATGACCCTCCTCCATCAACAATCCCACACAAGTTTGGAATTATGATTAATAAAAGGGTTATTTATTTAAAGGGAAAAACTTACAGATCAGGATCCTAGACAGCAGCCTTCTGCAAGACCAGGAAAAGTGTCTGGTAGCCGGAAGTCGGGTCCGAAGTAAAAGAGGGAGCACAAGGCTACTGCTTCTTTTTCAAGATATGGAGACCACGCCAATGTGGGCTGGTATCTTAAAGGCTATTGGCTAAAGGAGCAGAAGGAGCTCTGTCAGCAACAAAACAAAAGTCAGAGACCCATTTGTTCTCCCATTCAGGATTCCAGAAAAGCACACTAAGCTAAAAGCTATAATATATATGCTAAAAGATATTATATATAGAGAGATAGATATATACATACACACCACATACAGACCCTATATTTGCCGCTTTAGGATCTGAAAACTTCTATATGCCTTGCTTAGTTGATCCAGAAGGTCTTATTTTCCTGGTATCCTCCATGTTTTCTGGGTCTTACTGCCCTCTCCTCTTCCTTTGGATTCCCTGAGATCTGATGGAGGGATTACTTTCCAAGTAATGTCTGGCTGTGAATTGCTGTACCTGTGCTTATCTCTTGACCAAGGAAGCCTCGAATGATGACTGGATAAGCCACTGATCTGTGATTATAGCAGAATATAATTAGGAATAATTTTATTGACAATTTTTTCTTATTTGTTTCAATTTGTGAATTAGTTTATTTGGTCAATGGACCAGTGTCCTTTACTATTAGCCTAATGGCCAAGAAAAACTAACAGCATGCCTCAGAACTAAAGGCACAGATGTACCCATCATTAAATCCCAAGATTCTTTTTCTATCCCCCTGGAGGCTTTCTTAATGGAACCTACCTTCAATATTCTGCCCACACTGTTTAGTCACTTAGTGAGCTATGGTGAAATGAACAAGTGAATTCTCCTCTCTAACACAGTCACATATTCATACCAAAGAAATAATTTACCCCCTGGGAATCTCTGACTGATTGTAAAGTGATTTTGTCATGCTGTGTTTTCTGTAAACCTAATACAAAACACAGAGTTTATAAGGCAGTGTAAGAATACAAATAACACCTTGGGAACTACATCCCCTTCTGTGTAGTGTGTAGAAATTAATCATAGTTAGTTGATCAAAACCCATAGATGTCCGGGACAAACAAAATATAAAAAAGTAAGCCAAATGACATTTTCAAAACAGTGCCTGAAGGACCTATTGAAGATACCCTTGGGAATAAAATTCTCAGCCATCTTTGAACATACACAATAAATTACCCTGGAAGCAAATGATAGCAAAGTGTTGTACAATGATAAAATTATTGATTTAGTTTGGCTTTTATCCTGAATTAGATGGGGAGGATCAATTGTTAATATTGCCTTGATCATTTCTAACCACACTCAGAGGCATATGAGCAATGACACCGTGCAAAAGCAGAAACATAAATAAAATAAAACAAATCCAAGAAGATTGTTTGCTCCCTAAATTTGATTTGGATTTAGAATTTATCTTTTGTCCTAATGGAATTGTGATGCATTTTTATTTGCACAGCAATGACATTACATTAAAGAACTCTCTTTCAGGAAATGTAAAAATTATATTTTTAAACCATTTTTTTTCTAAATAAACAAAATACAAAACTCTGAAGAGTTTATCTGTTTGTGGCAATAATGGTTCTAATAAAAGAAACAAGAGAACTTCCATTTTCTGTTTCCTGAATGCTACATGTTGTGCATGAAAACAAAAACTAATGCTTCCCTTTGAAGAGACCTGCTTATGTTCATTTACCTCTCTCTTTCTCTTTCTCTCTTTTTGTTTAGTCATCCATTCCATAATACATTCTTCCATTTTGAGTTGCCACAGAATAGTAAGATCTAAATAAAAACATATGAAGCAATAAAACTCATAAAAATATAAAGATACACTCATAAAAAATATAAAGATACACTTTGGAGAGTAACGAGGATCTCTGCTTTTCTTCTTTCATTTGACTTTTACCTTCCCTATGATGATTCTTTTAATAACCCCCTAGCTGTTGGACATAGATCTATATGTATTGCCACGTACACAAGCTATATGCCTCAGCTATGGAAATACCATAGTTGACAGTGTAGGCAGTGGATGCATTCCTTTGCTCAAAATATACTTACTGAGCACCTTCTGTTTTCCAGATACCATTGTATATATTGTAAGGAGCAATGAATAAAAGTATAAGGAAACACAACAATAGGTTCACGACATGCACAAAGTGAAGTATCACAGTCAGCAAACAAAATGGTAAAAAAATGAATGTTTATTACCTGCATGTAGGAGAACAGAATTCCACAGAAATTTCATATGCTTCCCTCAAAGAAAGGATGGGAACTTATTAGGAAAGGCAATGCATATTTATATGAAGGAGGCATTTTTTATTGGGAAAACTCCTACACATGCATTTATAATATATAGTATTGATGACAGGTAGAGTCATATCTGAAGAAGAAAGCATGGCAGAAAGGAATGCCACTGTATTTATTGGAGAAACATTGTAAAGGCAGTGGACAGATTTTCAACAGGAATGGAAATTCGCGTGTCACTTCTGGCTTTCATCAGCAGTCATTGACATCTATGGTGAAAGAGGAAAAAGAAAGCAAACCTTCAGCCTGCCAAACTTTAGGAAGAGATACATCAGGTACCTAGTTGAAAAACTACTTCCCCTCAGTCCCTCCCATACCTAACAATTTCAGTCTGTTTATATTCATTGTTTTTATTTTAAATATTTTTTTTCATTTTAGATACCAACCCCATCTCCCCCTCCCTCCTCCTAACTATTCCCACTCCCTCTACCCACATCTCATTCCTCATCCTCTCCTCAGGGCATTAAGGCCTCTCCTGAGGAGTCAAAGAATCTGTCTTACCAAGTTGAGGCAGGACCAAGCCCTTCTCTCTAGTTTCAAGGCTGAGAAAGCTATCCCACCATAGGGAATGGGTTTCAAAAAGCCAGTTCATACATCTGGTGTAAGTCCTGGTCCCACAGCCAGGGGCCCTCCCAACAGGTCAAGCCACACAACTACGACCCACATTCAGAAGACCTAGTTCTGTCCCAAGTAGGTTCCCCAGCTGTCAAAGTCCCTGAGCTCTCACTAGGTTGGGTCAGCTGTCTCTGTGATTTTTCCCAGTCATGATCATGACCCTAACACCCTTGCTCATGCGATCCCTCATCCCTCTCTTCAACTGCACTCCAGGAACTCAGCCCAGTGCTTGGCTGTGGATCACTGAATCAGTTTCCATCAGTTATTGGATGTATGTTCTATGATGAGAGTACACACTAATCTGATTACAGGGAAGGCCAGTTCAGGTACCCTCTCCACTATTTATAGGAGTCTTAGCAGGGGTTATGCTTTTGTATTCTTGGGAATTTCCCTAGGGCCGTGTTTCTCCCTAATTCCATAATATCTCTATCAAGATATCTCTTTCATTTCTCTCCCTCTCTGTCCTTCCCCCAACTAGGCCATCTTGAACCTTCATGTTCCCATTACCCATATCCTCCTTTCTAATCCCCCTTTCAGTTTACTCCGAAGATCTTAACTATTTCCCCTTCCTGGGACTCTCCATGGTTGTTCCTCTTAGAGTCTTCCTTTCTACTTAGTTTCTATGGGGTTGTGGACTGTAGCCAGGTTAATCTTTGCTTTACAACTAATATCCACTTATGAGTGAGTACACATCATGTTTGTCTTTCTGGATCCAGGTTACCTCACTCAGGATGATTTCTTTCTAGATCCATCCATTTGCCTGCAAATTTCTAGATGTCTTTGTTCTTTATAACACAGTAATACTCCGTTGTGTAAATGTAACCACATTTTCTTTATCTGTTTTTCAGTTGAGGGCCATCTAGGTTACCTTCTAGGTGCAGGCTATTATGAATAATTCTGCTATGTACATAGTTTAGCAAATATCCTTGTGGTATGGTGTGCGTACTTTGGGTATAAAAGCAATAGTGGTGTTTCTGGGTCTTGAAATTTATTAAGAAACTATTCTCAAGTTTCATATTCATGACCAAGGGGAAGAATACCTTTGAGAAGTAAAATAGATCTTTTCTAAGTCCCCCATACATTTAAGCTGCTTACAAACATAGCCATACATCTATCTCCCTATTGACTACACTACATTGCAATGGATAGAGAAGGTTGTAACAGGTACATAATAGTTGAAACAAAAGCTGTATTTAATAACCAAATAGTACAGTGTGCTCTTCCCTGAAGAAGACAATGTCTTCTGCTTTCAGCATTCTTTAGTTGCCTGTAGTTCTTTGTGTAGAGTTCAGATTTTAAGCTCCACAAAAGCTAACCAAAGTTCTCTCATGTTACCATGTTTATTGTTATATTTGTTCAGCTCATGTTTAGGCAGCCATATTCATGAGACTTTATGGGTGTAGCTATTCACATTCCTACAAGACACAACTACATAGCAAACCCTCTGATCCTCTGACTCTTCCAATCCTTCTGCCTCCTCTTCTGCAATAATCTTCTTCTTTTTTCTTTTTTTATTGATTTTTTTTATTGAACTCTATATTTTTCTCTGCTTTCCTCCCTGCCTCTCCACTCCTCACTTCATCCCTCCCCCAAGGTCCCCTTGCTCCCAATTTACTCAGGAGATCTTGTCTCTTTCTATTTCCCATGTAGATTAGATCTATGTAAGTCTCTCTTAGTGTCCTCATTGTTGTATAAGTTCTCTGGGATTGTTATTTGTGCAATAATCTTCTAATCTTAGATGCCAGAGTTATGTTGTACATGTATTAGTTAGGAATCGGCTCCACAACTCTGTATTTTGATTGATTTTGGTTTTCTGGAACTGGCCCCAACTGAGCCAAGAAATATCCTTGATGTAGGATAAGGACCACACTTAAAAATGGTCATCCATAAAACATACATACAAGTAACATCAAACAAACTAGGTTACTTTATATATTTAAAATATATGTGCATATGTGTGCAACAACAATAAATTTTTAAAAAGAAGACATTGATTTGAAGGAGAGCCAGAGAAGGTGGGTGGGGACATTAGGAGGAAGAGTAGAGAAGGAAGAAGGTATTTAATTTCATTATAATCTTAAAATAAAAAGAAATTAAAAATCAAAAGAAGGAAATTGTATGATTTCAGCATTATTATTATGAAGGCAAAATAAATGGAAAGGGGAAGATGGATGAACAGATTAGGTTAAAGCACTTATTCTCAGGCCTCATAACCTGAGTTCAATCCCTGGAGGAAAGAACCCACTCTAGGAAAGTGTCCTCTAGCCTCCACATGCACAGAGTTGCGCCTGCATGACACACATGCATTCATAGGATATTCTCTTAGCCTATTAAGCTAGCACAATCAGATGTGTTTTAGCAGAGGCAGGAATGAAATAAGGTCAGGAAAAATGCAATTTCTATAAAGTTATTTGAAGATTTCATCACTACTTCCAAAATAACCTGAAGAAAAAGCAACATAACCTTCAAGCCCTAGATTTGGCTAACTCCTTTGAGTTTCTGTGGTTCCAATAATGATAGAAATTCATTTATTTATTTATTTATTTATTTATTTAAGATTTCTGCCTCCTCCCCACCACCGCCTCCCATTTCCCACCCCCTCCCCCAATCAACTCCCCCTCCCTCATCAGCCAGAAGAGCAGTCAGGGTTCCCTGCCCTGTGGGAAGTCCAAGGACCCTCCCCCCACCTCCTTCCAGGTCTAGTAAGGTGAGCATCCAAACTGCCTAGGCTCCCACAAAGCCAGCATGTGCAGTAGGATCAAAACCCAGTGCCATTGTTCTTGACTTCTCATTAGTCCTCATTGTCCTTCTAAAACACATCATGTTAATGAAATCCTAAACTACAGTAGCAGCTATCAACAAGCATTCTGAACAACTATAACCAGATTTCTATCTTCCAATTAATTAAAATACAGGAATTTCATGTAGTCATTTGCAGTAGTGTTCAGGCACTTGTTAGAAGCTGAATGGATTCATATTGAATGAATTAGAGGTGCTTGGAAAGACACTGATTTGATACCATCAAAAATATGGGTTTTATACGATGGTAAGTGACTTTATATCTGCTGGGCCTAATTGATTCCATTTATAATGATAGTAAAACAAATTTTCTTTCAAATGAAGAAATCATTTCTTACTTAATTGCTAATAAAATGATAACTTCATATATTTAAAGGTTATTAAACTATATTATTCACTCTAATGATTATATCTTTAATAGAATAAAGATACTGGAGATGTTCACATTGGAGTATAAATCTGTTAACCTTTAAGTGCTTAAAATTTTATCACTTATGATGCTATTATTAAATCTTTAGTTTTCTAAACAGTGAAAATTTATGATCATCTTAATATTACATCAAAATTAGAATGTAAGGTTCATGGTAGCAGACGATTTCCATGGAAACATCCACTCTTGTCATAAACACTTCAAATGATAACAGCATTATAAGGTAGTTGGACTTAAATATAAACTTCTCTGTTAATTAGATTCAACAATTTTAGTTTTAGGGTTTTTTTGAATAAGCAGAAAACTGGTAAAATATCATTTCCTATTGAAACCGTCTATTGAAAGTAAAATTCTATCTATGGGTGTCCTTGCAAAACTTAGGCAATGCTTTATCAGGATGGAATACCTTAACTTTCAAGCAAAGAAGTTAGAAAACAGAAGTACATAGCAAATCTAAGATCAATATGAGCTAGACACAAACAAGATCTCTTGCAAAGTTAATGCCTGTTTCCATGAGGCAAATAAATTAATTCATAAAGAGATGGTGGGATTTAATCTCAAAATAGTTGTTCTTGGAATAAGAACTTTAAGATATGTCTATGTGACACTTTTCTCCACAATATCTTTATGCTTTAATAGTTTTAATTTTTAAAAAGGCTTCATTGGGAATTTTTCAACTTTTTACAAAATTTGGTTGTCAGTTGACAGATGCTGTTCATTCGTTTCTCAGATGCTTAGACCTGAAATAATCACACAGAAACTGTATTAATTAAATCACTGCTTGACCTATTAGCTTACACATATTTCTAAATTAACCCATTTCTTTTTTTTAAATTTATTTATTTATTAAGGATTTCTGCCTCCTCCCTGCAACCGCTTCCCATTTCCCTCCCCCTCCCCCGATCAAGTCCCCCTCCCTCATCTGCTAGAAGAGCAATCAGGGTTCCCTGACCTGTGGGAAGCCCAAGGACTGCCCACCTCTATCCAGGTCTCGTAAGGTGAGCATCCAAACTGCCTAGGAACCATTTCTATAATTCTCTATTTTACCACGTGGTTGTGGTCTATCAGTAAGGTACCATCTTGTGTCTGGCATCTGTCTCCTGTGACAGCTCCATGACTTCTCATTGACTCCACCTACTCTCTCCTTCTCTATCTGCTTGTAACTTTGTAAGTCCCCCCTTGCCTTACTCTGTGCTACAATAGGCCCAAAGCAGATTCTTTCTTAGTCAATGATATTCACAGCATACAGAGAAGAATCTCACATAACTTCTCCTTTTCTGTCTTAATTAAAAGGAAAATTTTAACTTTAACATAGCAAGATTACATAAAAGAACAGTTATCAAGCAAGAATTATAGTTACAATATTTATATCTATTCTATCTTTTATCATAACTAAGGAAAACTATATCTGTTCTTCAACTCCATCAAAGACTGCAGAAGAATATAATGTTATTTAAATAAACAAGAAGTCTCCATGAACCCCAAAATTACTTTGCCCAACAAAAAGCAGGAAGCTATTTTGAGAGAACTATGCCAAAATTCCTAAATATTGCTTATAAATGTTTTTAATTGTTTTGATTGAGCTCTACATTTTTCTCTTCTTCCCTCCCTGCCTCTCCCTTTCCCTTCAACACTCTCCCAAAATCCTCATGTTCCCAATTTACTCAGGAGATCTTGTCTTTTTCTACTTCCTATGTAGATTAAATCCATGTATGTCTCTCTTAGGGTCCTCATTTCTGACTACATTCTCTGGAATTGTAATTTTTAGGCTGGTTTTCTTTGCTATATGTTTAAAAACCACTTATGAGTGAGTAAATATGATAATTGTCTTTCTAGGTCTGGGTTATCTCACTCAATGTGATGTTTTCTAGCTTCATCCATTTGCCTACAAATTTCAAGATGTCCTTATTTTTTCTGCTGTGTAGTACTCCATTGTGTAAATGTATTATATTTTCCTTATCCGTTCTTTGGTCAAGGAGCATTTAGGTTGTGGCTATGATAAATGATGCTGTTATGAACAGAGTTCAGCACATGTCCTTGTGGTATAATTGAGGATCCTTTGGATATATACCCAAAATTGTGATTGCTAGGTCTTGAGAAAGGTTGTTTCCTAATTTTCTAAGAAATACCATACTGATATCCAAAAGGGTTGTTCCAACTTGCATGCCCACCATTCCCTTTACCCCACAACCTCTCCAGCATAAGTTGTCATCAGTGTTTTTGATCTTGGCTATTCTAATAGGTGTAAAATGGAAGCTAAGAGTTGTTTTGACTTTCATTTCTCTAATGGCTAAAGATGTTGAGCATTTCCTTAAATGTATTTCAGCCATTTTAGATCCTCCATTGAGAGTTCTCTGGTTATGTCTGTACTCCATTTTTTATTGGATTATTTGTTCTTTTGATGACCAGTTTCTTGAGTTCTTTGCATATTTTGGAGATCAAACCTCTGTCTGATGTGGGGTTGATGATCTTTTCCCATTCTGTAGTCGGCTGTTTTGTCTTCTTGATAATGTCCTTTGCTTTACAGAAGCTTTTCAGTTTCAGGAGACCCTATTTATTAATTGTTTCTCTCAGTGTCTGTGCTACTGTGGTTGTATTTAGGAAGTGGTCTCCTGTGCCAATACATTCAAGTGTACTTTCCACTTCCTCTTCTATAAGGTTCAGTGTAGCTGGCTTTATGTTAAGGTCTTTGATCAATTTGAACTTGTTTTGTGCTTCTTGTTAATTAATTTTTATAACTTGTATCAGCCCCAAATTTTTGCCTGTGTTAACCACATGGCTTGGTACCTTTTAGTGAGGCAGTTACACCTTGCTTTCTTTGTGTCTGGCTTCTTCTATGTCTGGGTGATAACTTCATCCTGCATCTTTCATCTTCCCAGAATTTTTCTTGCCCTGCCTCTACTTCCTGCCTGTTTGCCCTGCCTATACTTCTTTCCTGATTAAATAAATCAGTATTTATTTAAAATATAAGTGACAGGGTACAGACCATTGTCCCATGGCAGAGAAGTGCTTTTTAAAATGTTAAACAGCATGGCTACAACTAAGGCTGCTTTGCAGTTTGGCTCTGCCCAGTCCAGCATGTTTGAGATCTGTTCATGGCCTCTGAGTGCCATGCATGCTGCCCCAGCTCCATTATCTCAGTGGGTCTATGTCACCATTAAGCAACTAGTAAAATGCTGCTCACAATTGCTATTTAAGTGCTCAGCATCCTGAAAGGGCAAGAGCTATTCATGCAACTAGCATAAACCAGGAAGCTGCCATTATATATGCTGAGTCAGTAAGTCTTTTCTTAAATGAGCTGCAGTGTTCCTACTTGCCGCCAGCAAACAGAAACCATCCAAAAAATAATAATAAAAAAAATGTCAGCTACTAAGAAGCATTGCTTACCTCTATTCTTTTGTGTCTAGAATTCCTTGACAGGCTCTATCAGGTTTTATGGATGTATTCACCCAGATTGGTGCCATTCTGTTGACGGAGATTGCTCATTCATTTCCTGGATGCTTAGACACAAAATCATCACACAGAAACTATTAATATAAGTATTGCTTGGCCTATTCGCTTATGCATATTTTTAGCAAACTCCTACATCTTAAATGAAGCCATTTCTGTCATTCTATATTTTACCACATGGTGGTAGCCTACTGTTAAGGTTCTGTCTGGTGTCTGGCATCTATCTCCTGCCACAGCTACATGTCTCTCATTGATTCTGCCTGCTCTCTTCCTCTGTGTGCTTAAAATCTTCACCTTGCCCTACTCTGTGCTACAATAGGCCCAAAGCAGCTTCTTTATTAACCAATGGTATTCACAGCATCACTGTGGTGTGACAAATGAAGATGGACACTAAAAATTAATCCCACACTAACTCAGAATTTAATATAATAAAGGGTTATTTATTTAGGGGTCAACTCACAGATCACAATCCTCTGCATCAACAGGGAACAGGAACTGAATCCATCTGCTGGGAGAGACAGCACACAAATTTTATGGCTGCATTTAGAGTATAAGAGACAATGCCCAAGTGGGCTGGTTTCTTAAAGGCTCTTGACTGAAAGAGTTCCCAAAGCAATTGTCTTAGGATATAAAACTTTCAGTCTTAGTAGTTAACTTTTTTCTAATTGTTGCCACTGAATTTAAGATTTTAGAGATATTTCTGGGGTTTTGATGTTTCTTGAAGCAGTTTTTGTTGTTTTGGTTAGGTTTGCTTTGATTTGTTTGGAAATACGTGTATGAACACATAATCTCAAAATAATTGGATATGCTGATTGCAATTACTTGAGTGTGTAATAAGACATAAACTTTGGGGATTTAATAAACATAATTATTTTTATGGGGGAAAAAAGATGTACTTTCTAACTGTTATGTTTCCACATATTGAAGATTTCAAATTTGGTGTTTTCTGAACAATGGAAATTTATGAGAGTGTGTTATTCAGAATTCTATAGAGAAACAGATAAGCCAAATTAATATATTATGAAGGAGATTTGCTTACACTGTATATGCCAGGTAGTAGAACAATGAATTTTGCAAAGCATTTGAAATCCAGGTAGGTGTTCAGTCCATGTTGCTGAAGTCTTCAGAAGTCTCAGTCTAACACTGAAGGCCTGAGAGAGTCTTGATGAAAGCCAGAGATCTTCAGTCCACGTGGGAAGGCAAAACAGCTGGTTTTCTGTGCTAGAGAGAAATGGCAGCAGTCACATTAGCAACAGGGTTGATGATCTCATGGACATGAAGCTTAGATGGGCAGGTAAGAACAGGGTTGCTTTTGCCTCAAATATCTCAATAACCCAGCCTCTGCAGAATGTGATACCTGCCTTGGAGAATCCATTCTCATTTTCTAAAAATCCTTCCAGGAAACACCTCCACAAATCTTTCCAGAGTAACAGCTTTTTGTGTGTCCCAAATACAACCAAGTTGGCAACTACATTTGCAAAATTAGTCTGGTTCCAGAGTATGAAGATAATAATCATTAACAGCAGACAGCAATGTGTGCCTTTGGCACACAGGTTTCTGTGTCCAATGAGACAAAGGAACAGAGAGATTTTTAAGAAGTAAATGGTAAAAGTGAAAAAAAGTTATTGTGTATATGTGCCATATTTTCATTATCCATTTGTCTATTGAATGATTTTTTAGGCTAGTTTCATTCAGTGCTCTTGTAAGTAGAACAACAATAAACCCAGTTGCCCAATTGTCTCTTGATGTAAGATACAAATTCCTTAAAGATTGAAATAACTGAGTCGTTGGGTATTTCTATTTTTAATATTTTAAGAAAAGTCTTTTCATAGTGTTTGGACCTTAAACATCCTTTCTGTTTTACGTTTATATTGTACTTATGACAAATAAAATGTTTCTTTTCAGTCAAGCACACTTCCTAGAAGCAGCTGGTGATAAAACAGCCCATTTCCCACTTCTCCCTGCCCACCCTGCAGTCCATCCCTCTTGTTTGCAATTGCCCTCAATGGTTGTGGGTTTTCAATTGTTGTTTTTTTTTTTTTTTAGTGTATGTTCACAGTGAAAATACTTTGTCGACAGGAATTATTATCTCCAATGTAAAGTGAGGAAACACACCTATCACACATAGCATGGGCACAGATTGTATCTATTTCCCAAACACAAGGGCACCCAAGTTCATCCAAGAAACACTTCTACAGCTTAAATCATATATTGCCTCTTGAACATTGATAGTGGAAAACATCAATATCCTAATAAATAAGTCATTCACACAAAAACTAAACAAATTCCAAAGCTACTTTAGACTTTCACCAGCTGTGGATGAAGTTTCTTTTGTGCCCCTACACCTTTGTCATCATTTATAATTAGTTTTCCTTATTATAGGCATCTCTAGTGAACTGGAATCTCGCAGTGGTTTCCTTTCATATTCGTATTTTTGTGTGAGGAAGGGTATCACAGCATGTATATGGAGATCAAAGGATTGCTTGTGGAACTCAGTTTCTTCTTTCCTCTGTATAGTTACCAAGGATGGAACACATGTCCTGAGAGTTAGAAGCAAATGCCTTTGCCCACATGAGTCATGTTCCTAGGCCTCAAAGAGATTGATTTGCATTCCCCTGATGATGATGGTTTCTAAATATTATTTAAAATCTTTATTGTCCTTTTGCATATTTCCTATTTTTAGAAATGTCTGTTCATTTCTTTAGATAGTTGTCTTATTGGCATTGTTTTGGCAATTTGGGTATTTAATTTATTCTATTATTTATATGTTCTAAATATCAACACCTGTCTGCGGTGTAGCTGGACAAGATTTTCTTCCATTCTATAGACTGTCTGTTGCTCTGTTGGCAATTTATCTTGAAATACAGAAAGTTTGATTTCATGTAGAAGCTTTTTGGTTTGGGGGACTGTTTTCTGTGTTGTTGAAGTGCCACTTAAAAAGTTCTTACTTACACATGTAACTTCCAGTAGATTTTCTATATTTTCCAGTATCAGTTTTAGCATTTCAAGTTCTATTCATTTTTGATCCATTTTAAAGTAATTTTGTAATTTTATAATGATTGAGAGATGTGAATATAAGCTTATTCTTCTGCAAGAGTATATCTAGTTTTTTCATCATTTGTGATATAGCCTGTCAATTTTCCAATGTATGTTCTTGATGCCTTTGAGAAAATGTATGGCCATGATAATACCATGTAGGTAAGCCCTGAAAACATATATATGAGTAGCATTTTACAAGCTGAAAAGGTTATACTGAGGAATACAGAGGCATATACATTTTCACACATGCATATAATAACGATGAAAAAGAAGATCTAAATCTGAAGTTAAGCAAAAAGGGGTACAGGAGACAGTTTATAAAAATAAGGGGGAAGGAGCAATAATATAATTATAATATCAAAAATAAAAGAGATAATTTTTAAAATTATAGTCAGTGTCATATGATTTTGTAGCTGGGTCCTCTATGCTATTACACTGGCTCCATGCCTGTTCTTATGCCAACATTGTTTTTTCTTTGTCCGTATAGAGATCATATACTATAATATAGAGATCAGATACTGTGGTACCTCAACTGTGTTCTTTCTGCTTAAAATAAATTTGATGTGTGTATTTTTTATGTTACATATGAATTTCTAATTGTTTTTATATAAAATTGAAGTTTTATACTAGTCAAATATAATTTTCTCATTTCATCTTCTCTACTACTTTCTTAGTGGATTAAATAATGAAAAATCAACATCTCAAAGATTCTGAGTTGTCTATGTCCTTACCAGTTTGAAATAGAGGGCAGTGGGTTTGAAAATGCTGTTTAATTTTGTTTGCTTTCCTATATATTAATCTTAGGGCTAAACAAGTCCTCTACCACTAAGCTACTCCTATATCACAATATAAGTATATCTTAAAAGTCCATGAGGTTTATAAATCTGATACTCTTGATGGTGTATCTAAAGCTAATACTATAAGAATAAAGCACCAAGGTTTTCCAAAGAGGTAATTCAAAATTGAGAAAATATTTTCATTTTAGAGTTTTGCATGCTTTAAGTAACTATTTTAAATTCTAACTTGCATTATATCAAAGAAAATTCCATCATTACCTATATTAGCATGAATTTTGAATCAACAGTACAAACTTATCTAACATTCAATATACACAACAGACATTTTAAAGTGTTAGGGGACATTGATATATACTATCAACCCTCTATATCTATGGATAATGCACCCCGGGATTCAGCCTACTGTGGATTGAAAAATCCTCAAAGAAAAAAATTTGCATTATTATTGGTGTGTATTGCATTATTAGTCTTGAGATGGTGGCATCATGGCTGCATATGTATAAATTTTTCTTTGTAATCTTGTGTGTTTGTAAGTGTAAGTGCAGGTGCATGAATGCATGAAACGTATGTGGGTGTCAGAGAACACCCTTGCTTTTTGGTCGCTGATACTGGGTTTCTTATGCTTTTCTACTGTGTCCATTCAAGTAGCTGGCTCGTGAGCATCTGAAGAGACTCCTATCTCTTTCACCTATCTCATCAGAGAGACACTGGGATTGAAGATGCTTGCTATTTAACCTTTATCTGGGTCATGGGACTCTAACTCATGCCCTCACACTTGTATGTCAAGTGTCTCTCCCACTGAGCCTTGCTGCAGATGCTGTCTTCTATTCTAACCATGACCGAACCTTTTTAGTTGTCATTATTCTTTAAAAAACACAATTATAGCAGCTTTTTGATGACATTTCTATCTTAGATTTTAATTTAGAAATGATGCGAGATATATTGATGAATTCATAGGCTATGTGCAAATCCTATACATTTTATATAAAGAGTTTAATTGTATAAAGATTTTCTTTCTTGTGAAGACCTGAAAACCATAACTTGTGAATACAGAAAAGGCATTAGCTATCATAATTGTATTTTTTATAATCACAGGATGAATGGTCTTTGATTTATATTAAAGAAATAAACAGCAAAAGCAAAAGAAAATGAAATATCTTGTTCATAGTAACATAGCAAGGAAATAGTGTATATGAATTTAAATGCTACAAATTCAACATAATATGAGTTATACTACAAACATTCTTGTATAATCCCCCAAAACTATTTGATTTATACATCCAATTATGTCTTATTTTAACATTGAACTGGTATGTCAGTGCTTTGATTGATTTCATTACATTTGTAATACAGAAAACCCTGCACCAGACACCCATAGGAAGTTATGAATAAGAACAACTTGTGCCTATGAGCTAGGAAAATAAACCAGGAACAGTCATGCAGGCCTGTAGTCCCAGCAGCTTTGGAATCTGAGGAGAGCAAAAGGAAATGTTACTCAAGGCAAGTGGGTAGAGCTTAGTTGGAGATCTCAGAAGAAGATGCATGAAGGAAGATGCAACATTTGTGAAAGGATGCAGGACAAGAGCTAAGATAGCAAAGAATGAAGTTTCTTTTATAAGAGCCTCAGAAGTAGCAGCAATGCAAGCGGCAATATCCATAGGCTGCCTGAGCTCAAATAACTTGGTATTTACATTGAGATAATTAAATGAAACTTTCTACATATTTTCCTTTGAACAAATGATGTTCTCCTCTCATTGGTACTCAATTCTTAGTCACCATTCATTGTAAAATTATTACCAACATGAAAACCTCTTGCGGAGAGTTCAAGTCCCAGCTTTAACACCATTGCCATTCAGAATTGTGTAATTATTTCCTTAATACACTAGATTTTACACAAGGACCCAGAACTACTACCCATGGTATCTAAAGAATCAATTCCAAATACTGCTTTCTAAGAAGAAAAGAGAGCTTTACCAGAATCTCTCTGTTGTCTAAAGCTTCAATTTCACAGAAGACATTATGAATTAGAAAACTTCCATATGTATGCCGCAATTATGATAATACTGTCCCTTAAACAAGAGAATGAAGTCTCAGAGAAGTTAAAGTCTGTCTCAATTACAAGGAAAGAGGAAATAGAGCCATAAAATGAATTAAGAGATGACTCTAAATCTTCTTTACATCAGACTATGCTGTTTCTCCTAGTGGCCCTTCTTTCTGTTACTACAATATACTATCCTTTATGCTCCCTCACTTTCGCTACCAATAAATCATCAGTTTTGAAATTTATGAAGTGTAAAATAATTATTTTTGTTCCTAAAACAAATTACTCCATGCATGGATGTTTAAGAAAATGCGGAGTCATTTTTTGTATTAATAGCAATAATAATAATAATAGCAATAATAATAATAATAATAATTTTTACTTTTCAAATAGATGAAATATGGAAGATCAGGGATACCCTCCAATTTTGAGAAACTAACAGAAACAAAATCCTGGGTTTTCTTTTTTTAAAGCATTAGACTTCAGCTAGTACAAGAACAGCCATTCCTGAAACACGAACTTCTACATTAATAAAATGTCAAAAGCTCAGTGACTCAGAACACTCACTTCTGCTCTGTATTTCAAGTCTAAAATGAGCTTCAAGGATCTAACAAACCAGACTTCAATTATTAAGTCATGAAAACTGAGCCAAAAAACTTTGTTTGTTTCTTTGCTTGTTTGGGGAGGAGGCAGACAGTAGGAAGGAATAAAAGGCTGTAAATTTTTTGCCATTTGTGTATTGGCACAATATCACTTGACACTGTGAGAAACGTACCATCTGTGTGAGAAATTGAAAGACACACCTTAATTGTTTGTATTTTTGAATATTCAGTAAGTATTATGAACAAAATCAATAAATTTGACATATTGGCATAAACCTGACATAAAGCATAAACATGAAAAAGATACGCAAACTCAGTAAATAAAATATGGCTAACAGTGCAAATAAAGAAAACTAACAAATAGAAGCATAATTAAGAATGTGTGTGTGAGTGTGTGTGTGTGTGTGTGTGTGTGTGAGTTTGTGTGTGTGTGTGTGTGTGTGGTGTGTGTGTGTGTGTGTGTGTGTGTGTGTGGTGTGTAGCACCAGTTTCCCCATGTAACCCCAGATAAAAGTCTGTAAATATTTTTGTAAAAATTTACAAGGCAGAACACCGGGCAGCGGAAGGCGGCCGGAACACCGGGCTGCGGAAGGCACCAGAGGAAGCCCAGCGCAGCCGGAGGGGACTGACTGGGACAGGCTGGAACTGGCTGGAACCAGAGTGGCAGCAGAGGACACAGGCTGCTGGCGGCGGGAACCATCCCAGCAGCAGAAGCAGGCTGCAGGGACCGCGCGCGGAACAGATCGCCCCACTACAATTAAACCAAAAAAGTAGGCCTTCGGTTGGGGAGGTCCCTGGCAAAGGAGGAGCCGGCTCCTATTCCTGAAGACCCTTCTGAGGGGTGAGAGGGATCTTGGCCCCTGGCAGGAACCAGGAAACAGAGCAAGGGCATTTTGTAAGAGGAGCCCCTGGCCAGCAGGGAAACCTGAACCAGTTTTAACAGACCCCTTAGATAGCATCAATAGGAGGAGATGGGCAGGCACCAAGGAAAGAATTCACCCAATAATCTGAAAAAAGACATGAAAACACCAGAACCCAATGATCTTACAACAGAAGTTCTCCAATACCCTAACACAGAAGAAGTGGAAAAAATTGACTTTTTGAAAGCAGTAGAGTCACGTAAACAACATGTGAAAAATGCCCTTATAGAAATGGATGAGAAGTATAACCAAAAATTTGAAGAAATGAGTAAATACGTACATAATACCCTGGGAAACCAAGAAAGAACGATCAAACAGGTAATGGAAACAGTTCAAGAATTGAAAACTGAAACGGAAGCAAGGAAGAAAACACAAATTGAGGACCAGCTGGATATGGAAAATCTAGGTCAACGAACAGAGCCTACAGAAACAAGCATAATCAATAGAATACAGGAAATAGAAGAAAGAATCTCAGATTCTGAGGACACCATAGAGAAAATAAACGCTCTGATCAAAGAAAACTGCAAAGCCAACAAATTCTCATCACAAAACATTCAGGAATTATGGGACACAATAAAAAGACCAAATCTAAGAATAATAGGAATAGAAGGAGAAGAGTCACAGCTCAAAGGCCCAGAAAATATTTTTAACAAAACTATAGAAGAAAACTTTCCCAACCTGAAGAAAGATATTCCTTTGAATATTCAAGAAGCATACAAAACACCAAACAGACTGGATCAAAGGAAAACTTCCCCTCACCATATAATAATCAAAACACAAAATATACAGGTTAAAGAAAGAATACTAAAGCTGCAAAGGAAAAAGGCCAAGTAACTTATAAAGGTAAACCGATCAGACTTACACCTGATTTCTCTATGGAAACAATGAAAGCCAGAAGGTCCTGGATAGAAGTACTGCAGAAGCTAAGAGACCATGGATGCAAGCCCAGACTACTCTAGCCAGCCAAGATTTCATTCACTATAAATGGAGAAATCAAGACATTCCAGGATAAGAACAAATTTAAACAATACGTACCCACGAATCCAGCCCTACAGAAAGTAATAGAAGGAAAACTGCAACCCAAGGAATCCAACATTGCCGACGCCGCCTACAATAACTCAGGCATCTAGCGACCCTTCACTAGCACAACTCAAAGAAGGGAGACACACAAATTCTACTTCCAAATACAACAAGAATATCCGGCATGAACAACCACTGGTCATTAATATCACTTAATATTAATGGTCTCAATTCACCTATAAAAAGGCACAGGCTAAGAGATTGGATAAGAAAACAGGATCCAACATTCTGCTGTTTGCAAGAAACACATCTCAACCACAAAGACAGGCATCTACTCAGAGTAAAGGGTTGGGAAAAGGTCTTTCAAGCAAATGGTCATAGGAAGAAAGCAGGTGTGGCCATATTAATTTCTAACAAAACTGACTTCAAACTAAAATCAATCAGAAGAGATTGAGATGGACACTTTATACTCATAACAGGAACAATTTGTCAGGATGACGTCTCAATCCTGAATATTTACACCCCTAATATAAAAGCACCCACGTATGTAAAAGAAATATTACTAAAACTCAAGGCAGACATCAAACCACACACACTAGTAGTAGGAGACTTCAATACACCTCTCTCAGCAATGGACAGGTCAATCAGACAGAAACCTAATAGAGAAGTAAGAGAACTACTGGAGGTAATGAAGCAAATATACTTAACAGACATCTATAGAACATTCCACCCAAATAGGAAAGAATATACCTTCTTCTCTGCAGCCCATGGAACCTTCTCGAAAATTGACCGGATACTCGGAAACAAAGGAAACCTCCACAGATACAAAAAAATATCAGTGTCCAGCTGTGTCTTATCAGATCACCACGGATTAAAGTTAGAATTCAACAACAATCCTACCTCCAGAAAGCTGACAAACTCATGGAAACTGAACAGTCAACTACTGAACCACACCTGGGTCAAGGAAGAAATCAAGAAAGAAATTAAAGTCTTCCTTGAATTTAATGAAAATAAAGGGACAATATACTCAAACCTATGGGACACTATGAAAGCAGTGCTAAGAGGAAAGTTCATAGGACTAAGTGCCCACTTAAAACAGAGAAAGCATACATCGGAGACTTAACAGCACACCTGAAAGCTTTAGGAAAAAAAAGAAGCAGACATGCCCAGGAGGAATAGAAGACTGGAAATAATCAAACTGAGGGCTGAAATCAACAAAATAGAAACACAGAAAACAATCCAAAGAATCAATGAAACAAAAAGTGGGTTCTTGGAGAAAATCAACAAGATCGACAAACCCCTATCCAAACTAATTAAACGACAGAGAGAGAACACACAAATAAATAAAATCAGAAATAAAAAGGGGGACATAACCACAACACAGAGGAAATTCAGAGAGTCATTAGATCTTACAACCAAAGCCTATATGCCACAAAACTGGAAAATGTAAAAGAAATGGACACTTTTTTAGATAAATACCATTTACCAAAGTTACACCAGGACCAGGTGAACAATCTAAACAGACCTGTCAGTTGCGAAGAATTAGAAGCTGTTATCAAAAACCTCCCTTCCAAAAAAAGCCCAGGACCAGATGGTTTCAATGCAGAATTCTACCAGAACTTCCAAGAAGACCTAATACCTATACTCCTTAATGTATTCCACAATATAGAATCAGAAGGGTCATTACCAAATTAGTTTTATGAAGCTACAGTTACTTTGATACCAAAACCACACAAAGACTCAACCAGGAAAGAGAATTACAGGCCAATCTTACTCATGAATATCGACGCAAAAATCCTCAACAAAATACTGGCAAATCAAATCCAAGAACACATCCAAAAAAATTATCCATTATGATCAAGTAGGCTTCATTCCTCAGATGCAGGGTTGGTTCAACATACGAAAATCTATCAATGTAATCCAGCATATAAATAAACTGAAAGAAAAAAAACATATGATCATTTCATTAGATGCTGAAAGAGCATTTGACAAAATTCAACATCCATTTATGTTAAAAGTCTTGGAGAGATTAGGGATACAAGGGTCATACCTAAATATAATAAAAGCTATTTACAGCAAGCTGTCAGCTAACATTAAATTAAATGGAGAAAAACTCAAAGCCATCCCACTAAAATCAGGAACACGACAAGGATGTCCACTCTCTCCATACCTCCTCAATATAGTGCTTGAAGTCCTAGCAATAGCAATAAGACAACATAAAGGGATCAAGGGGATTCGTATCGGAAAAAGAGAAGTTAAACTCTCGTTACTTGCAAATGATATGATAGTATACATAAGCGACCCCAAAAACTCTACCAAAGAACTCCTACAGCTGATAAACGCCTTTAGTAATGTGGCAGGATACAAGATCAACTCCAAAAAATCAGTGGCCTTCCTATACACTAAGAGTAAGGAAACAGAGAGGGAAATTAGAGAAGCATCACCTTTCATGATAGCCAAAATAGCATAAAATATCTTGGGGTAACTCTGACTTAGGATGTGAAAGATCTATTTGACAAGAACTTTAAGTCTTTGAAGAAAGAAATTGAAGAGGACACCAGAAAATGGAAGGATCTCCTTTGCTCCTGGATTGGGAGGATCAACATAGTAAAAATGGCAATTCTACCAAAAGCAATCTATAGATTCAATGCAATCCCCATCAAAATCCCATCAAAATTCTTCACAGATCTGGAGAAGACAATAATCAACTTTATATGGAAAAATAAAAAACCCAGGATAGCCAAAACAATCTTGTACAACAAAGGAGCGTCTGGAGGCATTACCATCCCTGACTTCAAACTCTACTACAGAGCTACAGTATTGAAAACAGCTTGGTATTGGCATAAAAACAGAGAAGTCGACCAATGGAATCGAATAGAAGACCCTGACATTAACCCACAAACCTATGAACACCTGATTTTTGATAAAGGAGCTAAAAGTATACAATGGAAAAAAGAGAGCATCTTCAACAAATTGTGCTGGCAAAACTGGATGTCAACCTGTAGAAGAATGAAAATAGATCCATATCTATCACCATGCACAAAACTCAAGTCCAAATGGATTAAAGACCTCAATATCAGTCCGAACACACTGAACCTGATAGAAGAGAAAGTGGGAAGTATTCTACAACACATGGGCACAGGAGACCACTTCTTACGTACAACCCCAGCAGCACAGACATTAAGGACCTCATTGAATAAATGGGACCTCCTGAGACTGAGAAGCTTCTCAAAAGCAAAGGACACTGTCACTAAGACACAAAGACAACCCACTTACTGGGAGAAGATCTTCACCAACCCCGCAACTGACAAAGGTCTGATCTCCAAAATATATAAAGAACTCAAGAAACTAGACCGTAAAAATCTAATCAACCCAATTATAAAATGGGGCATTGAGCTGAACAGAGAATTCTCAACGGAAGAACTTCAAATGGCCAAAAGACACTTAAGGTCATGCTCAACTTCCTTAGCAATCAGGGAAATGCAAATCAAGACAGCTTTAAGATACCATCTTACACCTGTCAGAATGGCTAAAATAAAAAACACCAATGATAGCCTTTGTTGGAGAGGTTGTGGAGAAAGGGGTACACTCATCCATTGCTGGTGGGAATGCAAACTTTTGCAACCACTTTGGAAAGCAGTATGGCGGTTTCTCAGGAAATTCGGGATCAACTTACCCGTGGACCCAGCAATACCACTCTTGGGAATATACCCAAGAGAGGCCTTATCGTACAACAAAAGTATATGCTCTACGATGTTCATAGCAGCATTGTTTGTGATAGCCAGAACCTGGAAACAACCTAGATGCCCTTCAATGGAAGCATGGATGAAGAAAGTATGGAATATATACATATTAGAGTACTACTCAGCAGTAAGAAACAAGGACTTCTTGAATTTTGCATACAAATGGATGGAAATAGAAAACACTATCCTGAGTGAGGTAAGCCAGGCCCAAAAAGAGGAACATGGGATGTACTCACTCATATTTGGTTTCTAGCCATAATCCAAGGACACTGAGCCTATAATTAGTGATCCTAGTGAAGCTAAATAAGGAGAACCCAAAGAAAAACATATAGGCATCCTCCTGAATATTAACCTCAGCAAGCGATGAAAGGAGACAGAGACCCACATTGGAACACAGGACTGAAATCTCCAGGTCCAAACCAGGAGAAGGAGAGAGAGCACGAGCAAGGAACTCAGGACCATGAGGGGTGCACCCACACACTTAGACAATGGGGATGTTCTACTGGGAACTCACCAAGACCAGCTGGCCTGGGTCTGGAAAAGCCTGGGATAAAACTGGACTCTCTGAACAAAGTGGACAATGAGGACTACTGAGAACTCAAGAACAATGGCAATGGATTTTTGATCCTACTGCACGCACTGGCTTTGTGGGAGCCTAGGCAGTTTGGATGCTCAACTTACTAGACCTGGATGGAGGTGGGTGGTCCTTGGACTTCCCACAGGACAGGGAACCCTGATTGCTTTATGGGCTGGGGGGGGGACTTAATTGGGGGAGGGGGAGGGAAATGGGAGGCAGTGGCGAGGAAGAGACAGAAATCTTTAATATATAAATAAATTAAAAAATTAAAAAAAAATTTACAAGGCAAATCAAATATTTACATGGAATCAACCAACCTAAATAATGCAAAAATTTTGACAAGCAGAAAATTTTAGAGAGCTAACACACCTGATATCAATGTCACAAAACTGCACTATGTAAAATGTTATAATTATAGTTAAAATGTTATAATTTGGGCTTTAAATTATTTTTTTAAGAAAATGAACAGCTTAGAAGTTGACCCAATGGTATAGAGGTATGAAAGTTGGTTGGAGGGTTTTTTATTGTTGTTTGATTCTTTGTTTTACTCTGTTTTGTTTCAGCTGAATATGCAGAAGCAAGGGGGATCATGTGGGAATAGTAAACTTCAATTGAGAGGCTTGTACTTTGGCAAGTCTGTGGTGCATTTTCATAATTAATTGTTGACCTCGGGGACTTAGTCCATCTCTGCGGGATGCCTTCTTTGGGCAAGTGGTCCTGAGCTGTAGGAAAGAGAAAATGGAGCACACAAGGGAGAGCAAGAAAGCAAGCAACATTCTCTCATGGTCTCTGATGTGCTTTTGCTGCCTCCCACTTCCCACCTGACTTCACACACTGACTTCCCTCAACAAGGAGCTGTGATGTGGAAGTGAAAATAAATAAACCCCTCCCTCTCCAAGTTGACTATGATCTTTATCACATCAAGGGAAACCTAACTAGAACAGTCTTTGATTCCAGGAAGGGGAGTTCTCTGACAGATATGACAATGTTGACTTTTTTTTTTTTAAAATAAACCTGAGAAATTTTGAAACTTTGGAGTTTTAAAAAAAGTGTTTGAATTCTACTAGCAGGCTGTGCTTTCAAGAGTCTGAAAGCTGGTGCTGAGAGCAAACCAATCAAGACCCACCTCGCGAGGTTTCAGAAAGAATCAGGAACAGTAACAGCAACTGAGCAAGGGACTTCTCTGATAGTGTTTCTGCAAAAAATGTGGTTACTCTCTGAAAAGGTGATAAGAACTTTCCTGAGGTTAAATTTCAAAATACTTGACTAATTTATTTGACAGGAGTAATTTCGGGGCACCATAATATTGAAGGTGTGGCATGGTTATTAATAGTGACTGTTACCTAGGTATGCAATGAAATAGAGCAAGTGGAACAGAGAACACAGAATGTGCAGTTTAAGGAGACAAAGAACACTGCTAATGTAAGATCACAGCCAAGGCTTGTGCTGAAAGACATAAGGAGGTTAGCGTCATTAAGGAGACATATGTTCTACATTGCAATAAAGAAAAGAGTCCTCACAGGTCAAGACCCACCCAACTAAGCTTCCAACCTGTGAAAGAGATCCTGAGGACATCTTCTACAAAACAACCAAAGAGAAAGGCTGCTTCAACAGCATTCTAGGAACTTAGGGTCTATCCCATACTGGCTGAGTGCTGCTGGTTTTAGAGTCATGATGGATACAAGAGTAAAGCAGCCATGATATATCTGTCCATGCTTTCAGAGGTCTACTAAGGCCAGGCAAGGGGAGGCTCTGAGAGAGCAAGGGGCTCTGAGAAGCCATTTCATGAAGAGGCAGAAGTAAAGCTTGGCTTCCAGGGGAGAACCCTTATGGTAAGAAGTCAGATCTTTAGTATATCTGCCAAAGAGAGCTAGGTGCTTGGAAAAGAATCAGCCCAAAGGAAAAAGTTGTATTGTCGGTAACAAATATGAAAGGGCAGAGTCATCTAAGCCATTTGGCACTGGACATGGAGCTACAAGATATGGTGATTGGTCTGCTGGGTTTTAGTCTAGTTTTGATCTGGCATTTATGCCCCACCCCTCCTTTTGTGATGGCAATGTGTATTCTGTGTTATTATACACTGGAAATATGTAATTTCCCTTTTCGTTTTCCTGTGGGTTCCAATTAAGACACTGCCATGAGTCTCAGAACACACTTTGGATTTTTAAATAGTTTAAAGCTGTGAAAGCCTGAGAGGACTTTTGAAGGTGGATAAAATGCATTTTGCATTTATTGGTCATGACCCTATGGAGATCAGGAAGTGGGATGTAGTGATTTGAATGGGAAGGACCCCCATAAGTTCATGTATTTGAACACTTGGTCACAAGTTGGTGGAACTGTGTTTACATCTTCTTGCTGTAAAGTAATCACCATTACGAACTCTAATCTTCTAGAAACAAAAACGCAAAGAAGCTTTCTTCTATAAGTTACTTTGGTCACAGTGTTTTATCACAGCCACAGAAAAGTGAGTAATACAGCAACTCAATATAAAAATTAATGCTTTCTTAAAACTATATTGGAATGATAGAATAATTATATGTCAAATAGAAAAGAAGTTAACCCAGACCCAAAAACATGAACATGGGATATACTCACTCATAATTGGTTTCTAGCCTTAAATAAAGGTCAGTGAGTCTATAATTGGATATCCTAAAGAAGCTAAATAAGAAGGTGAACCCAAAGAAAAACATATAGCGATCCTCTTGGGTAGGGGAAGTAGACAAGATTGCCAGGCAAAAATCGGGATCTTAAGGGTGGGGGGGAGGGGGGTAAGGGGAGATGGGGAGAGAAAAGTGAGAAGGGTAGGATGGGGAGAACTTGGGGCAATGGGATGATTGGGATAAAGGAAGGTTGGATAGGGGAGCAGGGAAGCACATATCTTAATTAAGGGTTGGGAAGAGACTTGGACCTAGAGGGGCTTCCAGGTGCCCAAGGCGAGGTCCCCAGTTAGTTCCTGGGGCAGCAGAAGATAGGGAACCTGAAATGATCCTATCCTATAGCCATACTGATGAATATTTTGCATATCACCATAGAACCTTCATCTGGCAATGGATGGAGATAGAGACAGAGACCCACACTGGAGTACAGGACTGAGCTCCCAAAGTCCCAATGAGGAGCAGAAGGAGGGAGAACATGAGCAAGGAAGTCAGGACCAAGAGGGGTGCACCCACCCATGGAGACAGTGGGGCTGATCTATTGGGAGCTCACCAAGGCCAGCTGGACTGTGACTGAAAAAGCAGGGGATAAAACCGGACTCTCTTAATATGGCGGACAATGAGGGCTGCTGAGAAGCCAAGGACAATGGCACTGGCTTTTGATCCTACTTCATGTTCTGGCTGTGTGAGAGCCTAGCCAGTTTGGATGTTCACCTTCCTAGACCAGGATGGGGGGGGGAGGACTTTGGACTTTCCACAGGGCAAGGAACCCTGACTGCTCTTCAGACTTGAGAGGGAGGGAGAGAGGAGTGGGGGGAGAGGGAGAGGAGTAGGGGGACAGGAAGAGGAGTGGGGGGGGCAGGAGTGGGAGGCTGGGAGGAGGCGGAAATTGTTTTTTTCTCAATAAAACAAAAAGAAAGTTAAAAAAAAGAAGTTAAAGAACTTTGAGTCACATATTAAAGCATAAATAAAAGACAACTTACAGATATAAACACAAGTATATAAAACTACATAACACTGAACAGGCATAGAAAAATTCATTCATGAAGACGGTGTTCTGCACAATGTCTTAAGTAATTTTCATGCACATAAAATTAATCAGTTAATGAATTTTGAAAAATGAATGCATTTGCCAAGCCTAAATACAAGAGAAGGTTCTTAGTCTTACTGCAACTTGATATTCCATGCATTACTGATACCCATAGGAGGCCTCACCTTTCTGAACAGGAACAGAGGAGGAGTAGATTGAAGGCAACAGGCAGAGGGAAGGTGGGAGGAGGTACTGGAGGAGAGGAAGGAAGACACATGCAGTCCGAATGCAAAAGAAAGAGAGAGAGAGAGAGAGAGAGAGAGAGAGAGAGAGAGAAAGAGGGGGAAGGGAAGGGAGGAAGAGAGGGAAGGAAGGAAAGAGAAATGTGAAGACAAACAGGAAATAAGTTCCAACTATCCTACATTCCTATTAAGAAAAAGGAGATGTTTCAAGGTGATTGGTCAAGTAAGAAAAATTTCACTACAGGAGTTTGTTCCAAATTTTATTGGAACTTCAGATACATACACACACACAAAAAAAAATCCCCTTCAACAAAAATCTTAAAATGTCTTCCAATGATATATAAGACCATTGGAGCCAAATTTACATTTCTAATCTAGACTGTTTAACTTACAGTGTTAAACATAGCTCTTAATTTATACCAGGCTTGTTATAAGTAGGTTTCTGGAAATGTTGATGAGAGCTATAGCCATAAATTATAAAATTGGGCAACTCTTTAGGAAAATATATGGATGGTGCAGCTTACAAAATAATATAGTTACAAAAAAACATATTCATTGTACAAAGGTCTTCAAGTAATTCCATATAATTTTCAATGTCAATTTCTTTTAGGATCAAAAAAGACATATCAATTAATGAATTCCATATATAACAGAACTGTAATTGCATTTAAGATTAAAGTACAAAAGTCTTTAATTTTTTTTTACTGCAGTCGTGTGGCCTTGTTTATTGTTGCACTGTGGTTTAGTTCACCTAGTTGGTGGCCAGAAATAACATGGTGTAACAGAAATGCTGGGACTAGAGAGATAGCACAGTTGTTAAAAGTGCATGGTGCACAAACAGGAAGACCTGAGGTCTATTCCCTACCACCCATTTAAAAAAGAAGAGATCATCATGGTATAGGCTTGCAATCCTAACCCTACAGAGATGTGAAATGGAAGACAATGGGGAGCATGCTATACAGCTAGTCATGATGAATGGATGATCTTCAGGGCCAGTGAGAGATCCTGTTTCAAAACATACCTTGGAGAATAATATAGTTAGGTACAAGAAAAGGACCTCTATGTGGACATACCCAAACTCATGAACGTATATATACATATATAATATACACATAAATAAATATCTTAATATTTTAAAAATCAGCTCTGATTAAAACTTCCATATAAATAGATTTGCAAGAATTGAATAGTAGAAGACATTTCTCCTTATTCTTCTAATTTGTTGGACAATATTAATTAATTTATAAACTATACTCATTGGTATACTTAGTACTACTTTCATATGTAGGTATATATGTGTGTATATATGATATACATATACATATATGATATGCGTATGTGTATATGGGTATATATATGAATCCATACATAAATACAAACAAAATATATAAACACAAACATATAATTCATTCTTATTTATAATAGTTATGCCTTGAGATCCTGAGTAAAACCATGAATAATTCAAACTAGTGACTGTGATTTCTTTTCCTATATGTGTGTGTGACTATGATACATTTTAATTTGCATGCTGACGTGGGACTTCCATCTGTATGCTATGAATATGTTTTATTACCACTTGATGGAGGAAGGTCATTGGCTAATAAAGGAACTGCCTTGGCCCATTTTATTGGTTAGAGGATAGGTGGGAGGAGTAAACAGAACAGAACGCTGGGAGGAAGAGGAAGTGAGCTCAGTCTCGACAGCTCTCCTCTAGGGAGCAGATGCCTGAGAGAGACGCCATGCCCCGCTCCCGGGATGAAGCTCCGACCCAGGATGGACATAGGCTAGAATCTTCCTGGTAAGCGCACCTTGTGGTGCCATACACAGATGATTAGAAATGGGCTAAATTAATATGTGAGAATTAGCCTAGAAGAGAATGGGCCAAGCAGTGTTTAAATGAATACAGTTTGTGTGTTGTTATTTCGGGCATAAGCTAGCCGAGCAGGCGGCTGGGGTGCTGGGAACGCAGCCCCCCGCCGCCCATATTACTACAGATATGGCGCCCAACGTGGGGCTCGAACCCATGACCCTGAGATAAAAAGTCTCATGCTCTACCGACTGAGCATAGGGCGGCGGCGGGGCTGCGTCCCCAACACCCCAGCTGCCTGCCCTATTTACTACAACCACTGGTTATTAAAGAAACTGTTTTGGACAATGGATTAGTACAGTAAAGCCAGGAGGGAAATTCAAACAGAAATATAGAGAAAAAGTAGATGGAGTCAGAAAGATGCCATGTAGCTGCCAAAAGAGACAGACTCTTACCGGTAAACCACAAGTCTTGAGGCAATACCTAGTTTAATAGAAATAGATTAGTTTAACATGTAAGAGTTAGTTGATAAGAAGCCTATGCTATTGGCTAAGCAGTGTTGTAATTAAACATAGTTTCTGTGTGATTATTTCCTGGGAGGCTGGGAAATGAACAAGTAGTCTCTGCCTACAGTATTTAAGAACAATAAGAGATTGATTAATGACAAACATGCATAGACTAACAGGAAAATACAAAAGTACACTATATAAAATCACACGAAAGCAGCCTCTGTTCCTCTTTCATCTTACCTTGCTGCACTGTCAAAATTTCATTTAAAGGAACTATCTGATGTCTTTTCTGAATTGAGAACATGCCCTTTGGTAACACCATTAAACAAAACAAAACAAAACAAAAAAAAACCATTGAGCACAAGCACTGTCATAAAAGTAGTCAAACTGGTTACCAAAATAGCTAAATGATTAACAAGTGGCTTTCATGTATTTTGTGTATGTGCTGAACAAAAAGAAGTTGTATAAACCCATCTGGATGGAATGGAATAGGTGCTATACAATTATACTACATAAAATGCACCTAGCCTTCATATATATACACATATGTATGTATATGTTTAAATATAAGGTTTTATATATACGCATACATGTATATGTTCATATGTGTGCATATATATACTTCTTTCCCTCACAATCTTCCCTCTTCTTTTAAAAGTCCCTTTTCTACATTCATATCTTTATATTTAACCAAGACTGTTTGTATGTTTGAGTTTTGCACAATGCTCTGGAGACTGGTGAACTCATATGTGGGTAGGGTTGAAAGTAACTGTCTCCCAGAAACCATCAGTAAGTAGCCAATAGATCATCAAGGCAGGCTATGGTTCTGTGAGTCCATTCCTGGTTTATGCTTGCTGATGACAGGGTCAATCTTGTGCAAGCAGCTATAACTGCTTGAGATCATGATTACAAGGACTATGCCATGAAATGATACGTACACTATCTATAAGTTTATTTTAAAGTGATAAGGTGAAGAAGTTTACCCTAATTATTGTGTTTCCATGTTTTTGTGTTAGAAAGAGAGATAGGAGGGTCAGAAGGAGGGGGAATGAAGGGAGCTAGAATGTAAATTAGGTACATTTGTAAAAGAAAGTCTCATGAAGGGAACAGAGGTATTCCAACAGTCTCAAACTCTTAAACAAAATCTTGTGGAAACCAAAAAGTATGTACTTGGAAACCAAAGAGAAGGGAATTGCAACAAAATTGTTTTGTGCTAACCAAAATAAGCATGAGACTATTTTTGATAGAGAAAGAGAAGTTTTTCTAAAGTCTGGGAGGCAATGCTGCAATAAAAATGATTGACTATAACACGACAGGAAGAAATGAACGAACTTTGTTCCAGCATGTTAGACCTCGGGCAGCCTGGCACTAAAAGCACGGAGTAAAAGAGAGTCCAGTGCAAAAACAGGTCTCTAGAAAAACCTGAGGCTCTGTCTTTACTAGATAGTTTGGGATAGAAACAATACATCAAAAACAAGATCTCCTGGAAAGAGTAATAATCCGGGACCCAGAGAAGGACCTTGAAACACAGATTTAAGGGTGGTTTTATTTTTTTTTTACAGTCAAGTAATAATCCTCATGTCAAGCTTTTACTTTTATGGATAATATGTTTTAAATTATCTCCACTGTTGGTTTTCTAAAGCTTTACATATTTTCTTTATCCCAGAATTTCCATATTAAATGATATATTAATAAGTGTGTTCTTTGTTGATTTTGAATAAGCTGTCAAAATGCTCATATCTATCACATTTTTCTGATTTCAGTCACTTTGAAAAATCAAATTTCTCCATAAAAAGATGACTATAAAAATTATAAGAATATTAAACACATAAGTTTTCTAATTTATAGGTAATCTGCACATTTTAATCATGTTCATTATAACTAGTATATTACCAATTAATCCATAATTGCTATTTCTTTGGGTTCAGAAATAGGTGACTAACACTGAAACAAGAAACACATAGAAATGCAATTTTAGATCACCCCCTCAGATAGAAATTACTACACCTTTTTAGGTCTTAGAAAAAAATGTGTTGAGGGTGGCAAAGTCAAAGCTAAATTAACTCTATAATTTACTAAAATAATCAGACATTACACATTCATAATTGGATATCAAATTCAAGTACCACACTAACTAAGCAGGACAAAGCTTATCAGTCTATATATAAAATAACAGTAGAAAACTCAGAAGACTGGGTACAACTATATAAGTCAACATAGGTACCAGCTCCCAGAAGGAGGATAGAAAGTGGAGAAGGAAATGTCAGTCCAGCCAAAGAAACAAGTGTTGCTTTTCTGAAGGTGTAGAAGAGGGACTACATGATTTCAGGACTCACTAGGGATGTCCTGAGGCTGAGCCACAGAGTAGTGAGTGTAGCAACTGTTGAGCAATTTTCCTGCTTAGATGAAGCTTTCTCCAAGAAAAGCAGCAACATAAGAAAGTCATATACACGGGAATCAAGTGACCTCAGTGGCAGAAAAAGCAGAGTCACTGAGACTGGGAACTAAACTGTACTTTATAAATGTTTAATAAGAGTTACATGCATTTCCATTAGAAATAGAGGAATATCCATGTATCCAAACACAGTTTTTGATCCTTGAGAGATTGTAATGTTTTTGTTGACTCTACTGCTTCCGGGATTATTTAAGAGCATTTTGATGGTGATCGAGGATAGTGATGCCCAACTTTAAAATGGCTATATCACTTGAGGATATTGATAATAAGCCAGGTGTTGATTGAGTGAACCTAGTAGGGCTGCAGAGATGGATTCCTAAAGTGCTCCTGTAAAATGTCCTTGGTGCTCTTCCTTGACCTGTCCAACCTACGCACACAGAGGCAGTTTGGGAAGTTAAAATAAATAAGGCTGAAATTTTGATGTACAAATTGATAGAAATCACCCCATCTTTCAAGATATTAAGTTTCTATTCAAAGTAGAAGTTTAGATCTAAGACATTATCTGTGTCTTTGGTTATGTTATTTATACATTGGGGGTGGGGAAAGAAGTCCTTTTTCCATACAGGTTACTTGGCAATGAGAAAAATCACTCATTACAACTCTTTGGAGAGTTTCTCTATGAAAGACATTCTGTAATTAGTCAGCATGGTCTGACTAAGTACCCTGGAGACCACCTTGAAGTGAGACAGATAGCACTGTGCAATGGGAATGAGCCTACCTTTGGCAGCATAGACCCACTTCTCCCTCTGATTGGCTGTGTGACTTGGAGCACATGTGTGATCATCAGATCAGATGTAGATATGATTTTCAAAGCAAACTGATTAAAATCAAGGCCCTAAGGCGAGTGTCACAAGAAGAGGTGGTTTGTTTCTTTCTATCCACAACACCTACTGAGTTCATCTCAAGAAAGAAGCTCCCTCACTGAAAGGAGAGCCACCTTTGCTGAGCAACACATTCACTTCAGAATGTTTCTCCATTGCTTGAAAAGATAAGATTACATCAGGAAATGTGGAGTGACCCCCCAAACCACATAGAATCCCTGCAATGCCCAGGGAACCAAATGAGTTCTTCTCACTGACATAGCTTAGTATCTATCTCCACATTAACTAGTTAACTAGAAAACAAGTTCTGTTTACACAATGAAATTCTACTCAGACCTGGCCAGTGGCTTATTCAATGATACATAATTACTGAAACATCACTTCTTGAACATCTATTATGTCACTGGAAATACACTTAATGTACAAAAAGTCAATTAATAGAAAATTTATTGGAAAAGCATAGTAATCCGTTAATGTTGGAAAATTGCATTTGTTACTAAAACAAGTAAATAATGCACAGTAAATAAAGCAAACCAGCTTTATTTAGAAGCAATTTATAAAAATCAACCTTATTAAAACTTAAATATTGGCATTGTCCGGAAAAAATAAATTAACAAAGCAGTTTATAATTGTTTTCAGATTGAGCTACAGAAATGTGTGGGTTGAAATATTTTAATTACCTTGATAATTGACTTCTTGGTTACATGAAATAAATCAATAATGATGATATTTAGGGAGGAAAAATTTTAACCAAACTGGCCTTGAGGTCATAAGAATGGGAGTGTTGTCTCTGCCCCTCATTAGCTGCAGCGCTCAGAAAAGTGGCCCCTACACCGTGTCCGTGCAACACAGTATAACTGGCCCTGAAGGTGTAACTGTGGGAAAAACACCTCTGAGGATGTGAAGGACAGAGAACTGGCCCCCCTTCTTGCTCATCACTTCAAGGGGTTAACTAGCTAGGCCAATGCTGGAGAGCTCACCCTGGCCTTGAATACAGGGGATAGCTGACTGGCTGACCAACCCTGTAACTAGTCAGGCCCAGAACCAGGCTTATATATTGGTCCACACCAATATCCATCCCGTCTGTGATCTTCTGGAGCACGGAGGTGAGTATCCTGAGGACGCAGGACGGCAGAGGATAACACAGGGCAGCAATAGAATGTCCAGGAAGAGTCCCAATGACTACTGCCTCAGCATTGCTGGTGTAGCAGAGACCAGAGGCTTCAAACCACACCAATGACACTTCAATGAGTGTCTGCATGTAAAGATGGATGAATAAAGGGGTTTACTTCGTGACTCTCTGTGTTACGGTGCATCTTCCGTGGTGAACTTTTCCTGTTCTCCCCCTTTTTTCTTCTTTATTTCTCTTAAATTTTATTTTACTTTATTTTGTCGGGAAGTGGGCTGGGATCGGGAGGCATAATGTGAAAGACACAAAGAATAAATAAAAAGTAAAAAAGAAAGGAAAGAAAAGAAAACTACCCAAATTTTCCAAAGCTGAACCTACTCTACTGTTGTCATGGCAACACACGAGAGGAAATAGCTGATGTTCAACAATAAGAAGGAAAAACCTCTGAGAAAACAATGAAACATGACTTGTCATTGCATATATTAGTCAGCCTCCCTAGCATGGCATTTTAAAATCTTCCCAGATGATTGCTAGGTTGTTAACATGAACTTCGTGTAATCTCCTTGTCTTCAAACAGACCAACTCCCTAGAAATTCCGCCATTCCACAAAGCAGCTTCAGTGTGTCTGTATGGAGAGGAGTAGGCGTTCAAAAGAGTCACATCCCTATGAGAACAAACTGCTGTCAATTGTTCCTTAAATCAACAATGCAGCGGAAATTTCTTCTCTCCAGAGAAGGTCCCAAGCTCACCCTGAACCCTACTTCCAGGGTTGGTAGTAAGAACAAGATTTAGGGCCACAAGAAATGAAGAGGAACTTGAATGCAGTTTACCTATTTCCCAGATCCTAAGTGTCACTTAACCGTGACAATTATTGCTGTCATATTTTAGCAGGTAATGAGAGGTAGGAAAAGCATTGGAATGCATGAATTCAATGTACTTTCTTGAGATCAAACAATCCATCAGACAGCATTAAGGACATTTTCATGTTTAAGTCACACACAACATGAACTGCTACTATGTTTCCCAGACAGGACATAAAGAATAGTGGCTAGAAACACTAATTTTTAAGGAAAATAACAATTTAATAAAGGAATATTTTAAAATTAGTTTTGTATTTTAAAAATTACACTTTTTCTGATATTTGGAAAATCTTCCGCTTAATTTTAATAACCATTTGTAATTCACATTTATCGCATCTGAAATAATAACAAAGAATTGATGTTGAAGAAAGGTTATGAACATCCTCAGTATATTAACATTGTAACAGAAGCAGAATTCTGAATGCTCAGTAACACCCCAAAATGTCTTTTAACAGCTTTTCTATCATTGAGTCATTCTAGCTTTATGTTGGTGAAAATATGAATGCAAAGTTATTTGATTAATAAAATTAATTTGCTGTCAACAGTACAAACTAATATACAAAAATCTTGTTCAAAACAATGCTAAATACTCAAGGATATTTCAAAAACATCTAGAAAGATGAATAATAGTTTACTCATTCCATAATTAGTTCTGAGCCTGCTATAGAAGCTAGTCATTAAATATCTGAATTCTATTTAACATAATTGATATATATGCATATGTAATACTCCTGATTAGAATCAATTCTATAAATAATGTATGCCATTTACAGCACACATCATTTTGATTTGTTTTCAATACTTATTTTAAAATATATATGACTTTTATTTCTGTATCTGATTTCTGAAAGAAGTAGACAAAATATTCACGGAAGTTTTTGTTATTCAATGACTACTTGATTTCTATTTAAATATACTCAAAGCACTCAAACTAGGGGCATCATCATTCAACAACAACAAAAAAATCAATTAAAGTCAAAAAGTTTAATAGAAGTTAGTTTTGACTTCCTTCTGTCTTGCTAACCAGAGAAGTTTATCTTCGAAATTTAGCAGTTTGGCCATTCTATAACCCCATGGAGCATAAGTTTCCCACTTTGCATTTTACTTTTACTTTGGAGATTTTCTTTATTTCTATCATTTCACTTATCCAATTTTCTTACTATTATCTTTAAATCACTCACTTACCTTTGGCAAATCTCTTTATACTGGCTTAAAAATCCCTCAATAACTAAAGAAGAAAAAGCTTGAATTGGACTCTTCCAAGTCAGTATCCTTATAATTAACTCTTTGATGCTCTACTATCTTTTCCTCAACCCTTTACATTGTTAAAGATTTTCACCAAAGGCAAGTTCTTCAACAATAAAGGTCTGAATATTTATATTCTCCTGTCTTTGACAGGTTTGCTCTGTTGTTTTGTAGGCCAGTAATTAATTGGAAACTAAACTCTGTGGTTGCAAAAATATGAAAAAACTAATTTAATAACTTTTCTGAAGGACAAAATTATCTATCCCTCATTCCCTGGTGCCTAGATATGTATGTGTATGAGAGAGAGAGTCAGTGTGAGTATGAGTGTGTGTGTGTGTGTGTGTGTGTGTGTGTGTGTGTGTGTGTGTGGTATGCTCAGGGTGAAGAACAAATATAAGAATTCAAACTAACTATGAATATGAATGAAGAATTCATTTTTTCCCAGTGCAAACAAGGGCCTTCATAATAGCCCATACCCTCAATTAAAACAAAACACCACAAACTAGATAACTTTTATCAAAGAGAATGTATTTCTCACAGTTCTGGAAGCTGAGACGCCTAACTTCAAGTCACTACCAGATTTGGTCTGTGTTTGATAGAAGTGTCCTTGTAGGCATTTTCTGACACTAGGAAGAAAATGAGTATCTCTCTTAAGTCATATATAACATTAATGGACTCCATCCCCATTTCCTAGTCACTTCTCCAAAGTCCCATCTGTTAACAACATCAGTTTGGTAATGAAGGTGCAATAGGTCAGTAGCAGGTCCACCTTCGGGTGGGCTAATGAAGTGGCCCCTTAAATGCACCTCAACCAAAGAATGGATAAAGGAAGTGTGACACATTTATATAATGGATTATTTCTCATCTGTAAAAACAACAACATCAGAAAATATTAAGGCAAATTGATGGAACTAGAAAAAAATCATACTGAGTGAGTTAACCCAGACCCAGAAAGACAAACATGGTATGTAGTCATAAGTGACTATTTGCTCTAAAGTAAAGGATAACTATGCTACAATCCACAGGCTTAGGGAGTCTAGGTAACAAGAAGGGCCTGAAGCAGAACACACGAATCTCTCTGGGAAAGGGAAATAGAAAAGATCTCCTGGGTAAACTAGCATAAATATAGACTTGAGGGATGCAGTTGGGAGATGAGTGGAAGGGGAGAGCACTGAAATAGATGACTGGAAAGGGGACATTTGGGAATCCGGTAGAAACCTAATGCAAGGGAATCTCCTTGGAATCTACAAGGATGACCCCATCTAAGAATCCTAGTAATAGGGAATATGTAGCCTGAACCGGCCATCTTCTATGATCAGACTGTCATCAGAGGACCTTTATCCAGGACCTGATAGAAACAGAGGCAAAGACCCACAGTCAAACTACAGGCTGGGCTCAGAAAGACTACTGAAACAAGGGAGAAAGAATCGTAGGAGCCAGAGAGATCGAGCACATCATAAGAGAACCTACAGAAACAAATAACCTGACTCATAGGAACTCACAGAGTCAGAACCAAAAACCAGGGCTCCTCCAAGGGCCTGAACTGGTCCATATACATGTGCATGACCTTTGTATATTTTGGTCTACTTATGGAACTCTTAACAATGAGAACATGGGCTATCCTTAATGCTTTGGCTGTCTCTTAGGGACCTATTCCTCATAGTGATTTGCCTTGCCCTGCCTTAACACAAGGAGAGGTGCTTATTCTCACTGCAACTTGATATGCCATGTTTTGTTGATACCCTTGGAAGGTCTGACCTTTACTGAACAGAAATAGAGGAGTGGTTTGGGTGGGGAAGAGGACTCTGTGGTTGGGACCTAGAATAAATACCTAAACATACATACATGCGTACATACATACATACATACATACATAAATGATAATAATAAAATGGTAGAGTTCTAAAATCAATATGAAAAGAGGGTTGGAATTGCTAAGGGAGAGAAAAAAAAAACGTTAGCAAAGAACAAACTATCAGACATGCACTCCAAGCTGAAAAAGAGCCCAGTCATCTTATGTGATGTTAAGCCTGAGATAATGTTGCAGAATCCAGGATGGATTACGGGAATGGAAACTATTATTGATCTTGGAGCAGCTGGCATCCTAAGGGTCTTCCTGGTGGAATGATTATATGTTACTCTAGAATAATGCCTGTTTCAAATAAAACACGTTGCTAGTTAAAACTTTTATACTTAACTTGTTCATTGCTTTTCTATGATTATATATATTTTTTATTACTGAGTCATGGTAAGAAAACTGAGGATAGGAAGCAACATTATATAAACTAGTAACTCACTCCTTGGAAATAAGTGAATAAACACAGATATCCCATAATACCAAAATTATTTTGAGGTGCTGAAATGTGACCTTCTTAACTAGGAAAACGTTTGTAAAACAAGGTTTCTCTTATCAAAGCGAGACTTAACTACCATTGTGGTTGAAAAGTTTACTTGCACATGTGCCAAAAAAAAAATAAATAAATAAACAGGTTCCTCATAAGTGAAACTAAGTTCAAAGGGAGTGATTTAATTGTGTATTGCAACCACCAGGTGTTTCATGCAGTCACACCTTGTAATAAGACATTTCCCCATCACGGGAATTCAGCTTTACTGCACATTCAATCATGTTTCCCAATAGGTATTTTTGTTCCGGGTCTCTTTCTTGCTGCTCTCATATCAGAAGTAGGTAACATGATGGGGGGAAAACTCATTTTTGCTTAAGTGTTAATGTGTTTTGCGTATTCACTAAGTATCATTTATGTGATGGATTGTTCTCACTCAATTCTATGTACATGTGCACGTTTTTGAGAAACTAGATGTTGGAAGTGTATAAAAATACAGAAAAATATATAGGCCGCTAGACATAAATGGAAATTAGAAATCTGACTCAAGTTGATGGAACCAATAAAGCATTCATATTCCATTTACAAAATGGAGAAATGTACCTTTTCCCTGAACAAAAAAAAAATGTATACAGAAACTTGTACCTCCTCTCACAATACTTGCTGAGCATATAAAATCAAGCAGATCTGAACATTGCAGGAAGGTGGCAGTTCCTTCCTATAAATGAGAAAACACAAAAACCTACCGATAGTCAAAAAAAAAAAATACAAAACTCTTCAGAGATTAAAAAAATAAAATTCCAAGTATAATCTTTGGTCTTCTCTATTTGTGAAATATGTAATTAAATAAAGTACTTTTAAATGTTCTATTGAGGGGCTGGAGAGATGGCTCAGCGGTTAAGAGCACTGACTGCTCTTCCAGAGGACCTGGGTTCAATTCCCAGCACCCACATGGCAACTGTCTGAAAATGCAGTTCCACAAGATCTGACACCTTCACACCAATGCACATAAAATAAATTTAAATAAATCATTTAAAATGTTCTATTGATAAGGCAATATTATTCTAAATGCACAATTTAGTGATTTCTTTTTCCATTGCCTTAATCTAGAATGTTGTAAGAGTTGATTACCATTGTCCACAAGTGTGTAGTCTTGAGATTAAGTTCACAGCAGTGGGAAAGAATGAGGACAAGAGAGTGATGCTCTGGACGACGATTCTGTACTCACTAATCACCATCAGTCTTCAGTGTAATGAAGGACATCTTTTTAGTCTTCATAAATTACTTCTGTAGCTTCTACCTGATCCCCAATGGAACCATAACTCCCTCCTCTGCAGATATCCAGATGTCTTTTTTTTTTCACTTTTATTGTATCAATCTTTAAACATTTTCTCAGTCAATGACAAGCTCAGGTCTTGTAAGGACCGACAAAAAACTCCTGCCATACCTCATACATTGTTGCCCTAAATTTTCAACATCAGTCATGAAAATACCCATTTTCACTATTGCTAATTTGATTACACCTTTCCTATATGGTTAAAATCATGTGGAGATCACTGTGGAAATTATAAAACCCTGGACTAATTGTACAAGCTAGTGCTTGTTCAATATGCATGCAGTTGAGGCCATGCTAGCATATGAATCCTATAAATCAGAAATTTTCAGAAATAATGTATAAGATACTGTGAGGTACATAGAGAGCATAAAGAACATGTTATCACCTGCAGTGCATGTGTATTAGAAGTTTCTTTATATCACTTCTAACTAATATAACACAATCATGTCCCAATTTTTTTGCAAGCAAATTGCTTGCTTTCAATTTCCAGTACATACATTGAATCTACATGTGAAGGTAATGAAGGAAAAAATGGAATACTTTACCCTTTGATAAAGATAAAGAATTGAGCAATTGTGAGCGTTGTAAAAATAACCAGAAAGAGTCCTTTGTCATTCATCATTCAGAAACTTCATTGTGAGAAGTGCATTTTGTTAGACTAGAGTATGACCACTGTGAAGTGGTCCACTTCTCAAAACTGTAGGTTGGTACTCTGAAACATCTTTCACCTTGTATCTAACAGAGGTGCTAGAAGCTTAGCCAGCAATTCAAAGCATTCAAAGATACTGACACCCTTGCCCTTGATTTATATGAGCTTTTGCCCTAGGCACAAATTAACCATATTGTCCTACTGAAAAGGAAAAGAAGTAAATAAAGAAAATAGCAGATAGGAGGTTATAAAAGGAGCAGTTTTTTAAATTCCCCTTTTTATGCTATGACGGATACAAATTTTTGTCTGTTGCTGTGATAAAAATACATAAGCAAAAACACCATAGAAAGAAAAAAAGGCATTTTTTTTTTGCCTCATAGCTTTAGAGGTTCCCATTGATAATTAGTGAGGTTCTGTTTTCTGGGTATTGAAGGAGAGACCTGCTTGTTGGTTCTGGCCATCTGGCTAGTAGACTTGAAATAATCACACAGACACTGTATTATTTCAATCACTGCATGGCCTGTTAGCTTTAACTTCTTATTAGCTAACTCTTACATCTTAATTTAACCCATTTCTAGTATTCTGTTCATCACCATGAGGTCATGGCCTACCAGCAAAGTTTCAGCACCTCTATCTCCGGCGACTCCATGGCTTCTCTCTCTCTCAGCTTTCCTTCTCCCAGCATTCAGTTCAGTTTCCCTTGCCTAAGTTCTGCCCTATCAAAAGGCCAAGGCAGTTTCTTTATTCATTAACCAATAAAAGCAGCACATAAACAGGTTGACCTCGCATACAATCTGGGGGCCTCTGCAAGGTAGCATACTATAATAAACATATGTAAGCAACACTGAAATGTTAAAATGTGCTGATCATAATCTACATTCCAAGGCTGCATCCTCAATGGCTTACCTTCCTTCCACAAGGTCCCACTTTTTGAAAGTTCCATCATTTCCCCGATCCAGTCACAAACTGGCAACCCAGCCTCCAGAAGTTGGTCTTAAGAGATACTTTAGTTCCAAACCATTACCTAAAATCTTTTCTTGTTTTATAGAATGGGAAACATAAATTTAATTCTGAGTGTGTTAGCATGGATCTGCCTCATCTTCAGACATCAACACACTGGAATTAAGTCTTTATTGCATGAACATTTAGTTCATTTCCGTTTTAAAAAAATCAGAGGCTTTCCTTCACCAGGTCACCTTGCTTTGGTCTCTTTTGAGGGTCCTTCCCCTTCTGCTGACTTTCTGTCCCATAGGTACCTATCCATAATTATGGTCCTCTTCTAAAGAAAGATTAAGTAAAATACCACTAGTCTTTAAGAGAAACGGACTAGATGTCTACAACTTAAGCATTTCATAAAGTGTTTCCTTTTTCCATAAGAGAGGAAGAATTAGCAGTAAGTTACTTCTACGCTATCTGGTGCCTCTTAGCAAGACTAACTCTGTTGTAACACTAACATCTGTCAGTTTTCCCAGAAGACTGTGTGGGATACCAAACAGCTTTGGTCTCTGGATGTGAGACTTAGTCATCAAATCATGTTCTTGGCAATTATCACAGTTCTATTATACAAAGATGTGGCTAGCATGGACAAACAGTTCTCAAATTTGGGCAGGCATTCAAATCACCTAGTGGGGCTTAAGTTTCCCTGATCTCTATGCACCTCTCCTCAAACTCTGGATTATTAGAGTTAAGGTAAGGCCTGACAATGTGACTTTTGAACAAGCTCCCAGACGATCCTCATGATTCCTATCCAGGGAACACTGCTTGAGAAACAAGCATGTATTTCAAAACCCACTCTGCTATAGAGGGACACCTCTTCTGTCTTGCATTCTATTATTATTCATAAATATTACAAAATAGCACATCGTAAATTGTATTTTATAATCAATAACAATCTGTCACGTGCTTATTTCCTGCCCCATTGCATGACAAGCATTTTGAATATATTAAGATTTGTTGACCTATATATACACGCTAAGAGTTAAAGAAAATAACCACAAATTTTAGTTATCAATTTAATGATAGAATTTTCCATCTTCAAAAGATGGAGCTATCACAGTGTTAACGAACACACTAGAATGTTCTTTTTTTTTTTTAATAATTTTTTTTATTAAGAAAAGAAGAAAAAAAAACATAAACAAAAAACAAGTTTCCACCTCCTCCCAGCCTCCCATTTCCCTCCCCCTCCTCCCACCCTTCTCCCCCTCCTCCCACCCTTCTACCCCTCCCCCCACTCCTCTCCCCCTCCCTCTCCAGTCCACAGAGCAGTCCAGGTTCCCTGCCCTGTGGTAAGTCCTAGGTCCTCCCCCCTCCGTCCATATCTAGGAAGGTGAACATCCAAACTGGCTAGGCTTCCACAAAGCCAGCACATTAAGTAGGATCAAAACCCCGTGCCATTGTCCTTGGCGTCTCATTAGCCCTCATTGTTCGCCATGTTCAGAGAGTCCGGTTTTATCCCATGCTTTTTCGGTCACAGTCCAGCTGGCCTTGGTGAGCTCCCAGTAGATCAGCTCCACTGTCTCAGTGGGTGGGTGCACGCCTCGTGGTCCCGACTTCTTTGCTCATGTTCTCCCTCCTTCTGCTCCTCATTGGGACCTTGGGAGCTCAGTCCAGTGCTCCAGTGTGGGTCTCTGTCTCTGTCTCCATCCATCACCAGATGAAGGTTCTATGATGATATGCAAGATATTCGTCAGTATTGCTCTCGGATAGGGTCATTTCAGGTTCCCAATCCTCAGCTACCCAAGGAACTAACTGGGAACCTCATCTTGGGCACTTGGGAGCCCCTCTAGGGTCAAATCTCTTGCTCACCCTAAAGTGGTTCCCTTAACTAAGAATTGTGGTTCCGTGCTCCCCTATCCACCTTTCCTTTATCCCAATTCTCCTGATTCCCCAAATCCCCCCTCCTTCCCTTCTACCTTTTCTCTCCCCATCTCCCCTTACCCCCATCCCACCCCACCCCCACGATCCTAATTTTCTCCCCGGCAATTGGGTCTACTTCCCTTAGCCAAGAGGATAACTATATGTTTTTCCTTGGGTTCACCTTCTTACTTAGCTTCTTTAGTTTCACCTATTGTAGACTCCGTGGCCCTAATTTATGGCTAGAAACCAATTATGAGCGAGTACATCCCATGTTCATCTTTTTGGGTCTGGGACACCTCACTCAGGATAGTGTTTTCTATTTCCATCCATTTGCCTGCAAAATTCGAGAAGTCATTGTTTTTTACCGCAGCGTAGTACTCTAGCGTGTATATATTCCATACTTTCTTCATCCATTCTTCCATTGAAGGGCATCTAGGTTGTTTCCAGGTTCTGGCTATTACAAATAATACTGCTATGAACATAGTTGAACAAATGCTTTTGTCATATGATAGAGCATCTCTTGGGTATATTCCCAGGAGTGGTATTGCTGGGTCCAGGGGTAAGTTGATCCCGAATTTCCTGAGAAACCGAAACACTGACTTCCACAGTGGTTGCACAAGATGGCATTCCCACCAGCAATGGATGAGGGTAGAATGTTCTTAATAAAGTCACTTTGACTTAATCACTTCCAGAACGACAGGCAGTTGTCTTTGCTTTTAAATTTAGCTTGCCAGTAAAATAGGTTGTGAGATCTTTACATATGTGGGCAAATAAGTTGCATTCTAAAATACGTGAGGTTTCTTTCCTAATATTGGCACTCAATGTTTTGTTTTAAATCTCAGTTTTACTGCCTTGAATTGGTGGTGATTAAGTGCTTTTATTTTCAAAGACCTCAGGGAAATCTTGAACTTAAAGGAAAGGCTATCGGAATTTTAGCTGTAGCAGGAGTGGCAACAGGGCTCTGTTATCAAGAGTGCTAATTATTTATTCACACCTGGTTCACCACTGATTAACAAAACCTATTAAGGCCTTCCCTTGAAGACCTATCTGTTGACATGTATTTGCAGCTGTTGTTGTTTTTTTTTTCCAAATTAGCACATTATGTGTTTGGAAAACAGACTAAAACAGCTGCAGTGTCTGAATGCATTTATTCTGTATGCTTCTCGGAATGCTATTTAAGTTGCATGGTAATTGATGAAGTCAGGGGGAAATGCACTGTTAACTCTGCGCTGCTACTACTCTGAGTCTCGCTGAAATGGAATGATAAGAAAAACATTAAGAGTTCAGCCTTCGCTTTGGATACAGATTCTCCACGTTTCAGAGGCCTGCCCTTCAATAATACCTATAAAACAACATTACTACAGAAAGTCTCACTTTATGTTAGCAAATCCTGGAAAATATAGTTGAAAATAATTAAAAATTGGCATAAATGTTTATTAAAATACCATTACCTTGTTTTTCATAAAATGTAATCATTAAAGCACTATTGGCATCATGGCCCCTTCTAACGTCTTCTACCTTCAGGTTATAACAAAAAAAAATGCCACTGTTAAAGGCTATATTAACAATTGAAAATATTTTTTGTGTGTTTCAAGTATTTATTATTGCCACTTTATTATTGCTTCCTGGAGTGAAATATGTGGCATTTCACGTGGTTTGGAAATCTTCTACCTCCAAAGTTTTTTATTGATCGGGACTCAGGAAGACTTAGAAGTCAAGGGATCCCCCTTCACGTTAAGATATTGTACATACCAATCCCTTCTGTGCTAGGTAAGCAGGACAATGAGAGAAGTAGTCTGAGATATGGATTAAACTTCCACTCACATATGCTTCTCCTTTATCTTATATTGCAAGTCATGGAAAACAGGTGGCTCTTGCTGATCCTCTATAGTAGGTCCCATTTCCCAATAATAGTGGTGTTACAGAGATGACAGACGGGACTGCGGGTAGAAATTCTTCTGTTGTCATTGCAAGCTCTGACAGTACAATGTTCTCTCAGTCATTACTTCCATGGAGTAATAAAAGGCTTTTTTTTCCCCAAAAAAATATTGCAGTGGAATTGATTCACATTCATCTTTATCAGAGACAGGTGTTGTCTAATTAGCATTATCTGTTTGCGTCATGGTTCTTGTCACAGACATGCTCACTAGATCAGACATACACATCTGTCCTTATAATTAATTACACAGAGAAGGACAAGATCATTTTTAAATATCAATCACATTTCACGCCACTGCTCTTTGTCTATAGTGTTTCTCTAACCTGAAACAAACTTTGCATGCTTCTTTGCCTACATGACATTTGGCTGTGTCAGCCAAGGTACTGCATTCATGTTAACCAGATGCTGTCTGTGTTAAGCACAAGGTGAATCTGTGAGGAAGTTTACTGGAAAACTAGACGTTAAAAAATAAATAGAAAATCAAAGCAATTCTATAGGATCAAACACACACACACACACACACACACACACACACACACACACATTGCTTTATCTTGACTAATCTCCCTACAAAAAGAAAATCCTAAAGAGAAACATTTGATAGCCAATCTTATTTATCGATGCACTTTATGCTACTTGGCATAGAGATAATCTGCACTATGTAATGTTTGTTTCTTTTGCCAGAAAATAAATCCTAGAAAATTCCTGACAAATTAGAAGACTTGGATACGTGAAGGTACAAGAAAAACTTGGGTTCAGTCTCAGCGTCAGCTCAATTATAGATTCCCAGCAGCTTCTACACTGTTGGCTTTTTTTTTCTTCTGAATAATTATATTTAGGTTAGTTGTAGTCTGTACTGTTTATCTTAGTAAATATAAATGTATAGTCTAAATTGTAATTTCTTCATATTTTATAGGTTTGCTTTTCACTGTGGACTGAACACATTTTCAAACTTTTATAATATAAAGCAGGAACAGCAAGGTAATGATGGTGAGATGAGAGTTGGGCTTAAATAGGCTTACTAATCATGACTTTTAAGACACAATATGCAAATAAAATATTTTAAAATATACTTTGGCAATGTTCACAGATAAGAAAAATATCCTCAGAAAAGACAATCCTTCACAATATTATGGTATTCTTAATTGACTTACTATGAAATTCTAGCTATATGATGGATTAGCTTACATTTTCCCATCCTCTAATAAATTCATAGAGCTCATGATCTGTATTCAGTTTCTGTTGCAATGACAAATACCACAAATTGAGTAATTTACAAAGAAAATAATCTGAGCTCTCATAGTTCTAGGGGCTGGGACATCAAAGAAAAGATGTCAGCATCTGCTGAGTGTTTGTCTTCCTGCTCTATCATGATACATGTACAGGTATCATGTAGCATACTGCAAAAAAGAAAAAAATCACAGATAAGGAAGTGAGACAGAAACAGGAAGTTGATGTCATAACAACTCATGGTCAAGGTAATGAACCCACTCCCAGAAAGGACATTGATCCATCAAATTTTTGAATCTTCCTCATTTAACACTTCTTAAGGCTTAGAATTCCTAGTTCCACCCACTGCAATTTCATTTCAGTTTGAGTTTTGGAATAGATTGTCAAATCATGTTAAGCAGTATTTCATATGATTGTCAATGATAACTGCTTTGTGATTCATACAAATGTGTGATCCCCTTGTTCTGTCTCTTTTCTTGTGGATAGAAACTAACAAACATGAGAAGATGCCAATTATGAAATTGGGTTTTGGAAGACAATGACACCTCCCTTATCCCCATTTCTTTCTCTCTCACTCACTGTCTCTTCTCTTTTCTTTCCTCCCTTTCTCTCTCTCTCTCTCTCTCTCTCTCTATATATATATATATATATATATATACATACATATTTATAGATCGATATAGACATAGATATAGATAGATAGATTGATAGATAGATAGATAGATAGATAGATAGATGATAGATAGATAGATAGATAGATAGATAGATAGATATAGTAAAGTAAATATATTCTATTTACTTTCTTGCTCTGATAAAGCAAGCTACTGTGTGTTAATCTCTGCAAACTATGCTAATAACTAAAAATTTTTTCTTTTGTATTTCAAGTATTTTTTTTTATTTTAGCAAACAATCTGCCTGGAGTAAAATAGATGGCATTTCATATGGTTTGTAAACCATCTTTCTCTAAAGTGCTTAAATTTATCTAGACTCATGGGGACTTTGGGAAAGGCAAAGGATTCCCCTTCAATTTCAAATATTGTGCAGACCAATTACTTCCATATAAAATTGAATAAGACAAGTAAGGGAAGTGGCCTAAGATTGGAGTTCAATTAAATAACCTGTAAAGAATTGAGACACTCAGGCAATCACTTCAAAAAAAAAAAAACAGTCTTACCTTCTAGCATGTGAGTGGGGTTGAAGTTTAATTCTATACTTGAACCGTGAAATAATCACTGCCCAATGATGACTTTGACTGTGAGGGACTCTGAAGAAAATAAACAAACAACAACAATCATAAGTCTAAATCAGTGATGGTTGGCAAATTCATAGGGAATTTAAATTGAGGTGAAAATTTAACTAGAATATTAAAAAAATTAAAAACCCTTGCTAAAAATATTAATGAAGTAACATGTTTGTATTCTGTGTACAATCTTAGTTTTTTCATTAATAGTGTCATAATAACTCTTATACTTGTCTTCTATATGTAAATATATGGGATTTGAATTCAAATTCTTAAGTTTAAAAGCAAGTTCTTTTATTCACTGAACCTTTTCCCTGGACTTAGGAGTTGTATGAAAAACTTTTCTTGGGGAGACATGAAGGAACACCTGTTTACCACAGATATGAAATCAACAACAGAGCAAGGGAGAAATACCACCAAAGTCAAACTGGGTCAGTTAATGATTTTTGTAAGGGTTACTTATAATAAAATGGGTGAGCAGTTTCTTACAAGAACAAATCTCATAAAGCTGTATCACTAAAGTCCACCCTAGAATGGGTGACAGTTAAAAAGCCTGGAAACATGGAGAACGCCACACAATCTGCAAAAAAAATCTCTAAGAGTGAACTGCCTTACTGAGAAAAGCACTAAGCCATGTGGCTAACACAGACAAGAATTATGGGTTTATGTAAGATGTAAGAGTTAATTAATAATAAAGCCTGAGCTAATGGGTCAACCAGTTTATAAATAATGTAAGCCTCTGTGTGTTTCTTTGGGACTGAATGGCTGTGGGACCGGGCAGGACAGAAACCTCTTACAACAAATGGTGACAACATGAACAATTACCACCACATAAAACCTGAGAGAGTTTGGTAAGTAATACTAGGCACAAAAAAACAGAGTTAAGCATGACTTCTTGTAAGCAACATTTTCTCGGGTGGGCTTTGATTGCTAGAGGCAAGTATGTGTCAAGAGAGGCTTCCTGACTCAGATTTAGCTGCAAAAATCTTTCAGCCCTTTTAATAGGCCCCACCAGCAAACACTTAAGGTCTTTATGAATAGCCAACAGCATGCTTCTTTGTGGTAGCAGGGACCTTGACACTCCATAGAGTTGTGGTAATAAACATGGCTCCCATTTCATGACTGTCATGAAGTTAGACAGTCAGAAATCTAAGGAATGGGGGTAGATCCACCTGCCAAAGCCATGGCATTAACCTAGCCATATTGCTTTGCAAATTAAAAACTCATAGGATCAGAAAAAGAAATATATATAGTAAAGAAAGATTCAGCTGTAAAACAAACCTTTAAATGGTTTACAGTTTGTTTAAAAATATATGTTTAGAGTATGGTTACAAGTTGTTATAGATAGTGGTCAGGGAAAAAGTTAAACAAAGGAAATTAGATTCAGAGTTTTTGTTTTGAAAAAGAAGGGGAAGTGCTGTGAAAAAATGGCCTTGTACCCTGTAAAGATTTGTCACTTATATTGGTTTAATAAAATGCTGATTGGTCAGTAGCAAGGCAGGAAGTATATAGGTGGGGCGACCAGAATAGAAGAATTCTAGGAAGACAATAGGTTCAGTTTGCAGTCATCACCCAAACACAGAAGAAGCAAGATGAGAATGCCTCACTGATAAAGATACCAATCCACGTGACTAACCCAGACATAAGATGTAAGAGGTAGCTAATGAGAAAGTCTGAGCTAACAGGCCAAACAGTTTATGTGTTTCTTTGGGACTGAATGGCTGTTGAACCAGATAAGACTTCTGTCAACAGTGTTCTTTTTGGCTCAGTTTATGTGAGCCTCTTCCAGTCATCTCAGTGTCTTCATTTCTTCTAAGCAATTCAGCTGGCCCTGCTTCTTCTAGGCTTCTATGCTTTTATGAAAGTCTTCATACATTTCAAAGTTTATTCAAGTTCTATACAGCATTTTCTCAAAAATCTAAAAGGTAAAAATATAAGAATGCCTGTTATAATTAATTTCAAACTATTCTTCTGCACACTAATTAAAGATCAGAACAATGGTGTTTTGTTTCTTTTTTCACTTTTAATTTGATTTTTTTTAAATGCTAACAAAATCATTTGGCTTTAAAAGAGCATATTTCCATTCTATTATAAAATAAACAACCATGTCACAAAAGTTGATTGTATAGTTATATACATAAAAAATGTCATTTTTGACTTTAAGCTTTCATTTCAATTCTCAAACCTTTAGTGGAATAAAAATCTTCCAGCTTAAAATTTGGAGTCTACTTCAGCAAAACAATAAGGAAAAGAGGCAACTTTATCTTTTTAAGAAAAAAAGTGTCAACTCTCTATATGGGAAAATTTAATTGGTCACAAATGTTAAATAAGATTATCCAAAATTCATGGGGATTTAATTTTATAGTACTTCAAGTCTCTATGTATTATCTCATGTAGAGTCCCTTTCTTGTACAAACTAATTACAAAACAAAATTAATGCCAGGTTTAGTGCTTGGCAAATGTTTTTTGCAGCACCTGAAATAACCTTGTAATGTCACTTATGACACAATTGGAATTTTTATTGTATTTGAACTTTTCTGAAATTTTTAAATATACATTTGTGTGTGTGTTACACCACTGAAATCGGGGCCATGAACTCTATATATTTCAAAAATAGCAACAGATAATGGAGGTGATGATAATGATGTTGATGATGAGGATTTATGATATGTGCATGAATATGTGTGTGTGTTTTATGATTTGAGCAGTTCTTGTGTATATATTTTTGCAGTTCTTAGTGTAAAAAGTGCAGCTTGCTTTTTAAAAAGAGCCTTTTACATTTACATACATGACATTTACATAGGGTGGTATCACCACAACAAATAATTCTGCATTTGTTTAGGAACTTCAATTTCTAAATCTACGTAGAAAACCGCTTTATCATTGTTTCCTTTTTTCATATCATTATTGTCTAATATTTCATTGTCAGATACAAGATTTTATCACTTAGAACCTATAAATCTTTAGATTTTCTAAATAAATGTGAATTTTTTTCTAAAATTTTTATTTGACAGAAGCCAGTGTTCTTATTCAAAGGAAAAATAAAGTACCTCTTTTATATGTAAAACTGATACTGTATAATTTAATGGCATATTTAAATGGATTTTGAAACTTTATTGTTTTATTATTTGAATTTATTTTTTAACTTAAATAACATATTTTCACTTATTTCTCATGCCAAACAGCTTCCCCCTCTCTCCTCTCCTTCCATCCCCTGCACTTTTTCATCATCCCCTCCTCATCCTTTAGAATGTCCTGTAGAAAATGCTTAGCTCTTTAAACAAAGGTTGGGAAACCCAGACTTGCTGCCACAGTCAGTCTCCAGCACCCATGTGATGCATGAACGACTTGGAAAATCCGGCTTTGGGGTTTCCATTATTTCATAAAGCAAAAGAAATAATATCTCTTTCATGTTGATTTCATAATCAATATGTGAGGAGCAATTAAAAGAATCTGGCGAATGCCTGGTGCTGTGGAAGAACTGCCTTTTTTTCTCTCCCAATGTATTAAATGCAAATTCAGGTCTCACATAGAAATTCAAACTCTATCACCTTGTTTTCTACCGTTATTTTTTTTCTAACAATGTTACTCAGGCTGACATGCACTGTGACTTTGATACAGACTGATGACATGGGGATATGTAATATAGAAAGCAAAAACTGATATCTGATATATAGAGTGCTAAAGATCATGGCACACCTTTATAATTTATTGAATCTAAACGGAAAAAGCAAGTTAGTTAACAGGTTCTTAAAAACATAGCAAATGACACTCATGCCTACATTTGAATGAACAGATAATTCTTTTTAAATTGAAAATTTGATTATACAGTGTAATCATAAATTTAGCAATGTTTGAGCATTGATTACATGCCAAATATTACAACCTGCTAGGGGTACCTAGGAAATTATCTAATGCTTTGGAAACATATCTAACCTAAATACACAATTTCTTTTTTGACACATGTAAGATATGCAAACCTAGCTAGCCTCGGTCCTCCTGTCTCAGTGTTAGGATTATTGACAACCAGAAAGTGTATCTAAAAAAAATAGTATTCATTTGTAAGAGATTATGAATAAATATTATTGGAAAAATATATTTTGTGACCTAAAATGGATGATGGCGTGAAGAAGCATCTAAGTTTAAAAAACAATAGTATTCATTAGCAATGGCATGCAGATAGATACACATTATCCTAAAACAAACTTTGTACAAAAAGGACTAGTTAGGGAGGGGAATTGAGAAAATCTCTACAGGAAGGTAAACATGTCTAATGCCTTATCCCAGTTTCCATGCAATGGATAAAACCAGTTAATCTCTTTTTTCTTTCTACTCCAAACAATATTTATTCTCTCATCTTTCCTGTCCCTTCTTTCATCAATGACAAATGCATGTTGCTAATAAGTAGTTAATTTAGAAAGTCTTAGCAGCATTTGCTAATTTCCATCGCAGCCACAGTCATTTAATCATCCTAATTATTAGTAACAGTGCAAATATTTCTACCACTGCAAACTTCATGCCTTGTCCCTAAACCAGAAATGTTACACATTAAAAACTCAAAATTCAGTGGTGAATATGTAACTACACAAATATATCTAATGCCTTATTACCTCTTTCCAGGCAGTAGATAAAACCAATTTATTTCTTTTCCTCCCCAAACTCCCCTATTATTTATCCTCTCATCTTTCGCATCCTCTCTCTTCCAACACCAGTTTCAAATTACACCTCTTTTTTTTCAGTACATCATATTCTGGCCTCATTTGGCTCTCCAAGCATGCTTCTCAGGTTATCCACTAGTGTGAACACTTCATTAAGGTTGGAAACACTTACTTGTAACTAGGGAAGTTATTTTGACAACTCTGGGACTTTCTTCGGGGAGATTAAAACTCACTTAACAATCCTTCCATACCAACCAATCTGCCTGTCCATATTCTTCTTCCCAACTGAAACCTACTCAAACATTTTATGACACTTTCTCACACTGTCTTTACCTGTGTTTCCTAGATGTCTTTGCACTGGTGAACAGAATTTTACATGTGGCTTTGTAATTTGCATCTGTTTCCATGCTGCTATGGAAAGAATTCACTTTGCAAGTAAGGTAAATGCAAAATAGCAGAGACTCCATTATTTTAGGTTATAGAATGAACACCCAGAACAGCATACCCAACTGAGTTGAGCATACAGAATGGATAAAGGTTTACTTAGGTTCAGCAGTTCTCAAACACATTAATCCTGCAATGACTTACATCTCTAAACCACTGTTAAGGACCTCAGGAAAAGCACTCAACCTGATAGTATTTATTACATTCCCAATTAAAAGAGAAGTGTATGAAACTTTAAGTTAGTATTTTAATTAAAATAAAATATTTGATATAAAATAATTATTGTAAGAAACAAAACAATTGAATTTTCTGTCAGCATTTTAATTGCTAATCTATCTTAGACTATGCAAATATCTTAGGTTATACAAATATAGAAACAATGTAACTTCTTTCTCATATTTAGGGAGGTTCGAATGTTCAAGACAAAAAGAAGCCTCAGCCAGTGTAATTGGTATGTGAGGAGCACCTGCTCCATTTCTTACATAGAGTAAATGCCAAAGAAGACACCTTAGTTGATGTGGGATTCCCCTCTGTATGCTGTAAATACCATTGGTTAATTAAAAAAAAAAAACTGTCTTAGGCTTATGATAGGGCAAAAAAAAAATAGAGCTAGGTGGGAAAACTAAAGTGAATACTGGGAGAAGGAAGGTGGAGTCAGAGAGAAACCATGTAGCCCCACCAGATACAGGCATCAGAACTTTACCTGGTACGACATTGCCACATCGCAATACAAAGATTAATGTAGATGGGTTAAATTAAGATGTAAGAATTAGCCAATAAGAAGCTCGAGCTAATGGCTGAAGCAGTGATTTAAATAATATAATTTCTGTGTGATTATTTCGGGGCTGAGCAGCCAGGAACCAACAAGCGACTCCCTTCTGCCAACACGTAGTCCTCTCCTATAAAGGGCTGGGTGACATTTCTGAGAACCCGTGATCTCGCCACCTCCTCCAGTTCATGGCTCGTGCACCTGCACTTTTAATGCACACTGCTTCCACTTTGAATGGATCACTCAGTAACTCAATTTTGTGTCAACTGAAACTGATCAAAAATTGGGACCTATTACACTGATTTATTGAATTCCCCAGAACTTCTAGGATTTGATGAGTTATGTACTTCAATACATATAAAATATTAAAACATTAAAAAATATAAAACATTAAATATATATATATATATACTTAAGTAAAAAAAATCACAATTATTCATATCACTACCATTATCCAATACATTTAGATACTGAGGTATTGTCAAATTCATTGTTCCAGATACATGGTTTCCATAATTCTTTCACTTAAAATGCTGATCATAAAAAGCCTCCCTAGCTTTCCATGAAATGACAGGATCACTTCCCACATTTATTTTGTTAATGAATTGTAACTATTTTATTATTACCATGAAATTATTATTGAAAATTTTCAAATTTTTAATAGTGTGTCTGTCAGTCATCATTCAAATAATAACAGTGATTTTTGCATCACTAATGTGCTAATTCAGCTCAAAACTCAAACCAGTATGTTCTAGCTTTTTCTGAAGATAGTGATCACATCTTGGTATGCAAAGAAAGTCTTTCTGTGTTCTTCCCAATGTGTCACTCAAGAGTCAAAATTTAATGGATGAGATTTACAAATCTAGAAAGTCCATTTTACAGAAACCCTGGACTTTTATTTTTCTTTAACTAGCACAATGCAGTGGCAAATACAATAGATGCCACTACCACCACAGTGTTGGACCATCATTTCAAATATCAGAAAAGTTTAAAATATAAACAACACTATAGTATTTTTAAGGTGATTGACCATTCCTGTATCTTTTAATGGTCTTGGTGACTCTTTACGATATGGACTATTGTTTGAGTATCTTTATTCCCCCGTGTTGAAGCACAAGGTTAGGAAAAGTATGGTAGCACAGCACAACCTATATAATCCTAAAGCAATATTTTTAGAAAGAAGATGAGAAAAACTTTTTTTTTTGGAGAAAAGACAGAAATTACAAAGACAAAATAGAAATAAACTACCCATTTATTTAAGCAAAAGAAATTATGCCTGAGTGGCTAGAGTTTATACAGCATATACATTGTTTCAAACTAAAAAGACATGCTTCAGGCATAGAGGGGAAACCAATTTCAGGACGTATTGAGTCCTTACCTAAGTACTGGGTACTTCAGTCTAGAGATAAAGAGTAAATCAATACAAAAGATGGAATGACCTGCTGTGCTTTAGATTTCGGTGAATGGTATTCATTATAATGAAATGGGAGAATGACTCAGAAAACAGAGTCTAAAAGAATGTAGAAATATAAGAAATTGCTTTAAAAAACAGTAAGAATATTGAGTAAACTGAATATAATATACAAATGAAGAAAATTTGATGTTGTTTGATAACTGAGATGTTTCAAGTTTGAGAAAATTAACAAAATAATTTAAAAATGATAAATGTCTACTCTTCAGAAAATACAGAAATTAAACGCAAAATACATTATTCAATCAAAAAACTTTTGTGAAGCCTCTGTAAAAACTAATGCTTAAGCCTCATTGACAAGGCTATCTGTATCTTCAGAATAAACCAAAAATTTAGACAGGTACATTGGCATACCCAGTAACTCAACTCAGAAATAGATATTGAACATTTTCTTAGCATTGTATATTTCTAGACACTGTACATAGGAAAAGGAATAAACTGTCAAAACCCTTCTTTGCTGTGGAACAATTCTTTTCTACACTATGCACATGTATTCCTCTTATTGGTTAATCAAAAGTCGACAGGCTTGTAGCTGGGTAGGAAGTTAGGTGGGAAAGCCAAACTGAGAATGAAGGGAAGAAGGAGAGAGGAGTAAGGAGAGAAATGGCAGCCAGGAACAAGCCATGAGTCATATAGCAAAGCATAAATATAAATATGGGTTAATTGAAATGTAAGAGTTAGTAATAAACCTGAGCTATGAGTCAAGCATTCATAATTTATATTCATCTTTTGAGTTGGTTACTTAGGACCAGGCAGTTGGGACAGGAAACGTCCGTTTACACTTGTTCCTGCACTGTCAGCGCTGGGTGATATGTACCAAACAAGAAGCATAATAAAGATAGAGGATATTAGTATATTCACTGAGTATGATGGAAACCCTGTGCTGAAGAAGGAGAGCAGGCAGAGATCACAGGGGTGTATGATATACCAGGCAACTCCCATCGAGAAGATGATTCAGGTCAATGCTGGCAAAGAAAGAGGAAAAAATCTTCTCAAAATCAGAAGTCTTTCCAGAAGAGAAAATGGTACATGGAAAAATTCTGCACTAGATCCACATTAAGAAGTATAGCAGGAGCAAGAGCAGTGGCTGTAAAGTGGAATCTATCTGAGGGAAAGAAGAGGCAGAAACTGAAGCTCAAAAACACTAGGCATGCTACAAGCCTGAGTAAGAGCTTCATGTCCCACGGTGGAGAGTGAGGGAACAACAAGGGCTCTGGGCAGAGCTATGACAGAGATACAAAGATGACAATTTGACTTTTAAAAAATAAGAGAAAGAAGTAAGCATGCTGTAGTAGATACTGGATGCTCAATAATTACTACCATTCTACCATACAAAAAATTTAATGATGTCATCTTCCTTCCTTCTTTTCTCCCCTCCTTCCTTTCTTCTGTTTTCTCATCCTCGATCATTTCTTCATCTTTTCTTTCCTTACTCCCTAACTTCATCTATTTTTCAGATATGAGTCAAACCTTTATCACAATGTTCAACAGTTACACAGGAAGTATTGAAACCCAATTTTCTTGAATGCCCCATGTGTGGTTCAAGTTCTCCATGAGTAATTTTAATTAAAATATCCTTCAAGTGCCATTCACTACAGAATTCTTTTCATTTATTTATACCACATTAGGTATTTCATACAAGCATATTATAAATTTTATAGTGTAAATTGTGAAGGAAAAATATGTAAACTTTTAAAAATAACCTGTTCAAATACCTACATACGATTTTGTATACTATGAGCAAAATATATTTGTGAATAAAATCATTAGAGTGAGGAAGGTTTCTATCCAATAAAATGGGTTTGAAAGAAATTCTCTGTACTACTACAGGTGTATGAACAGAAACGGGAATGGATATGGAAGTATGATAAATAAATTAGTGTAATAGAGGGAATTAATGAATATGATGGAGAAAAAATGAAAGTCTCTCCTTCATATAAAAGCAATAAAAACAGATATAGAGCACTTTCTGTTAGCTGTCACCTGCCTTGTAAATTCATGCTGCTGTATAAATGTTGCATGATTTCCCAGGCATACCGACCACCATGCTACTGCTAAAGCTGATATAAGTTGTATGTACTTTGATCACTTACGTTTGTGAATTTAGATGCATGTGTCATGACTTCAAAATCTACTCAATCACTATTAATTAATAAAGCATGATTAATAAAAAATTCTTAAAGAGAAATTGGAGTTCAACCTGAAGGTCAGAAAAGCAAAATAGCCAGCCACTGGCTCTTACCTGGACCTCAGCCAAAAATGGCAATCCTGAGTCCAAGAATATCAGAATGAGACTAAGTGAGAGCTGTCTCCTCCCATTTTATAATCCTCTTCTAGGACTGGGATTAAAGGCGTGCACCACTGGGATTAAAGGAGTGGGTGTTACCACTCCCTGGTCTATGAGGCTGACCAGTGGGGCTGTTTTACTCTCTGATCTTCAGGCAAGCTTTATTTACTAAAATAAAACTGAAATGCCATTACAAATTAATGACATGACTATCATTCAAATATAATCCCACTTCCATTTCTTCTTTTTTTATGTACAAATCCAATCAATATCTAGTTATATTGCTTCTCTGACATTTTAAAATTACAACTCCTTAAACTATGATCTTGCTGGCATGACTATACAGATATAAAAATGCTCTGAAAATCTCTCTAACTAGATAATATGAATATGAGGAGTTATTTAACTAGCTATGAGAATTTAAGACAGAAGACTTCTGATGGGTGATAACCTTGTCTCCTTGTCAAGAAAACCAAGTCAATGAGAGTGATGAGTGTTTAGCTGTACTGAATCATCTTGTAGAGTTGATTTATAGAATGGACAATTAATAATCCACCTTTTTTTCCTCCAATTGAGACTCTCTAGTTTTATTACTACCCCTTCTGTAGACAATGACTTTATAGGTATACTGGCTGTTTTTTTGTGTCAACTTGACACAGAAGCAAACCGTCAGACAATAACATGTAGTCTATTCTGATGTTGCTTCTCCCATGACTGCCCAGCCATGATTTTGCTAGTTATCCTTCTTCATCAACAATTTCCTTCTTTCAGTGGGTGCTTCACAAACTTTTGGAACAAGCTTGCTAGAATCATCTCACCATTAGAGGACTCCTGTCTCCTGCCATTAGTGCCCTTTGTCCACAGGCCATTCTGGATCCCACATTATGTCTCAATTAATGCTATATATGAGGCCAAAAGCAGATTGCTGGATAGAAATAGAACTGTTATACAAAAACACTTAATTATTTTATGTACATTCTTTATTGAACATTCAATTTTATTCAGTAGGAAAGCACTGACATTTTAGAGCAACACCACAGTGTTATTTTGTTTGTCCCAAATTCTTAAGTCTATAATAATTAATATTTATTGAATGTTTATTATGTTCTAGAACATATCCAAAGTTTTTCCATGTATTTGCTCAATTAATGATAAAAAGAAAGCTTTATAAGCAGGAGTGTATGTGAGCTTTTACATCAAGGAACAGAACAAAAATAGAAGGTCAGATTCCAGATTCCAGCTTTGAGAAAAGTTGGACACTGAGTACCTAATCAACTAAGCTATATCACCCTGGGCCACAGTCCCAAAGACACTGAACCAAAAGCTACACTAAGAAAAGGACATTTAACCTCCATGTAAGGTGGAATAGTTCCTCGCTGATTCTCCTTTAGAAGCCACTGAAAAAGGCAGCTCTATTTTTCAGGCATTTACTTATATCAGTCTTAGAGTTTTGGATATGACTAATATTATATACAAATGGAAAATTGAAGAAAGAGTCCTTGTTCAGCCACTATTAATTTCTTTTGCAATATCTTATTAGAGATTTTTTTATATGCTTCTCTCTTAGTATATATGACAGAAAGGAACCTTTCTTCCAGACATCTGAGTAGAGCTGCTTTCTGAATTCACTTCTACTATTAACTGCCATGTTAGCAAAGCCAGGAAGTTCTCCTCATGAGTGAGGTCTGCCTGACTAGCTGCTGATTAAGCCCTATTCAATACTAAATATCTATAACTTTTCTATGGAGTAAAGACCTGATATCCTACACATGCTTTTTGAAATGGTTGGGACCAATGGACCTGTGTAAAGAAGTGGTCATGGATAATCACAAAACCAGCTACAAACAAAACCTTCCTTTCCTGATTCCATTTTGATACAGACTTCACATTGTTCTTCCCCATAATAATTACTACATTTCAAAATAAATTGATGCAAGCCACTGTTAATCATAAATTCTGAAAGGAGCAATTGTTTTGGCATTAAATCTCAAGATGAAATCAGCCAAACCAACAATTGAAAATTGTGAATTCTAGATTTAATCAAATGAAGACAAAATGCTATTGCCAGAAGACAAAGCTACAATTATATGCTTTAAACAATAGGTAGATTGTAATCTTCAGCTATTAAATAGAAATCTTTAATTGAAAGATTCCTCTGTTGTTGTTGCAGGTCCTTACATTTATGAAAAATTCCACAAGGTGGAACAAATCCACAGGGTAGTTCCAAACTTACCGAATGACAAGACACTAGCAAATGGTTGGTGAGGACTTACTGCATGATCGGGACTGTCCTAAGGAATTTGCACACAGAAGTTTATTTAAAACCTAGTAGCAGCAACCAAGAACACTAGGAAAACACAACAACCAAGCGAAGAAAGTACGGCACAAGGAAACAAATAGTGTATCTAAGTGTCCACATTCTGTCCAGGTTCGCCTTTGCACACTCTTACTGAGACTGGTAATGTGATGTATTTCAGAGTAGACTCAAAAATTAGATGGCCTTGCTTTCAGAATAAATATTAGGAACCTTTGCAAAGCTGAGTCCAAACATAATGTAGTTTAGCCATATGGCTATTATTAACATTAATTAACATTTGTAAAGCATCTTCTGCATGGAAAGCCGTTTACCTCAGGGTAATGTTGAAGAGTGTGTTATTAGTTCACCTGCATCAAGAGAGCAAACAAACAAAAAGGGCCCAGAGACCAGGCCATTTACTGATTCTGATATTAAGATAGATCATGCCTTAAGAGTTTAATGCTCTTAACACTCTGGGGTCACAAGTACCAAATTCCTCGGAGTCCTTTCTGACATTTATAATAGAAATTCATTAGTAGATTTGCATGTGAAGTAAGCGGCGAAAAGGAGGAGAGCAACAAAGAATGTGTGCATACAGAATGATGGTTAAAATTACTCCATACTCAAAGAAAATCTTGCATTTATCAGTGTACCTTAATTTATAAATCACTTGTCTGGATCTCTAATATGTAACTGTACAATATAAAACATTATATAATGATGAATTATGCTATGAGCATTTAATCTCTCATCAAATGCTTTCTATACTATGTGCTTTTTAGGTATGTCTAATCCCCACCCCACAGATTAAGGTAACTTGCATTTACTCAAGACCTAACAACTTTCAACAAAATATCTAGCCATAAGAGAGATGGCAGAACATGTTTGCATGTTTTTTTTCAGCTGCACTACTCCTGGAAAGCTCAGTAAGCAGATGTAGCCTATACAAGGCATAGAGTAGAATCTAGGGCCCATCTCATTCTGCAGTCACACTGTTTATTAAATATGGTTATGAAACTTATCTCTGGAGAAGAAATGAAATGATTAAACATTCCTAAGCATGTTTTGTAGCCATCTGAATTTTTTCTTCCTGATACCCACCCCCGACCAAATGCCATCTCTTTCAAAGGTAACTTCAAGTGGACAGTATTGTAGGATATATACTATACATAGGACCAGACCTTATATCTATGTACATAATACACAGGACAGAATTTCTGGGTGACCTTGAGTAAATCCACTTCTGGACAATAAAGATTTCCAGGGGCATAACGGGAACCATCTCATTATTAAAAATTCTACAAGACTGATTCATTGATTAAAATTTCTATGATGGGCCAGTGAGCTGGCTCAGTGTATAAGTGCAACTTCTTCAAAGCCTAGCAAACTGAGTTCCTTACCTTAGTCCATATGGTGGGAGGCGAGAATACTGTCCAATAAAGCCTGAAGCCTACAGAATGGTTTTCCTATTCTGTAACCTGCCTTCTTGATATTTCATCAATGTATTTTTAAATACCTTGATTTATGACTGTCTTTGTTTGTTCTATGAAAAACATCAGTAAGCAGCCACCCCAGTAGAACATGGACTAGGGATAAAATACATCTGTATCCCCAGGCCATGATCACTCATACCTGACTCCAGAATTCTATTGCTTTGTGGTAAGAGCTGGAGCTCTGCATTGACATCCTCTATTCCTTTCCTGCAGTCCTCAAGAATAACTGTAGAACGTGCTGAGAATGAAACATTCTGAGATAAACAGAGCCTGCGAGGTCACCGCAGGCTTTGCTTCTGCCAGTCCTGAAGCATAATGTCCTGGAACGCTTAAGTCTGGCATGATACCTCCCATGGCCTCCTCCCAGGTACAAAGCCCGAGGTAGACAGCTGTCTGGAATCCCTGAGCCTCAGTGCAAATGGAGCGTGCACACATGAGATTCCATTCATACTGGGCAACTTGCCTCAGCCTTGGGGCACTGCCTCGCCATGAGTCCTTGGCAACCTCAGTCTTTTACTGGCTATGTGTGAGTATAAAGTTTCTTCCTTTAACTAGCTGTGCGAATGTTCTGTCTCATGAGGCTCACTTGTTAAGTATATATTGCAGCCCAAGCTATAGTGGGCTCAGCGAGTCACCAGTGCACAGTGAAACTGCCTCCCAAATATAAAGTTGTGCTAATGTGAGTAGGAGAGCAGAATCCCCCATCCTTGCTTTCTGATCTGAGGTTTTAAACTCGAGTAAGGAAAAATTGCATGGTCACAAGCATAAGGCAGCACATAATGTCCTCATTGCTAATGATCACAGAAGGTTGTGCATAGATTATAGATTTTCATAAAAACTCTGATTCAAATATACTTGGGAAACTGGGCTGCCTCAGAACGAGTATTTGATACCCCTTTAGGGTGTCTTTGTTTTGTGATGATTCATTTGGGACATTCTCAGGCAAATTTGTACCCCAAACCAAAACTCAATTTTCTAGGTTCTCAAATAAAATAATAAGTAAGTCTAACGGGGCAAAAAAAAATCTACTTTTCTTGTTCATGATTATATTACTTTGACCATTTTAATATGTGAATCTTCTGCTCCAATTGTAATCTAAAGCAGTACTAAGTTCTCAAAAGGTTATGTTCAAAAGAGGCATGCCCTTGCAAACCTTCAACAAACCTAACATTCCTGGTCATCTCTTATTCCAACATCTGCCTAAATATTTGTCAACTTAAATAAATGTGTGGAGCACCTGGTGCATAGAGCCACCTGCATAAGTACATTTACACTACATGTTTAATAAGTCTTGTATCAATTTTTGGAAGGATTATAGAGCAGGACGACCCACCTCTTAAATTTTTTTTTGAAATGTAGACATTGCACGTATTATGAAAACCCATGCAATGCATCTGCAAGAACCATTTGCACGACCAAGGTCAGGTCTATTTGTTTATCAGAAAGAGGGAGAAAGCAAATCTATGCATGATTCATTGTATTGGTCTCCTTTAATGGACAATTCTGATCCCTGCCAAGATCTGATTGATTGTTCTATTAATACATTCAAGGAAAAAATGAAAAATAAATCAAGCAATCCAGTACCAACTTGGTCATGCTACAGAGACACGGCTTAAAAGCCAAAAAAGCAAAAGCTTTGCAAAAAAAGCACCTGTTGACTTCCTGCTAAATCAAAGCTGTGTGTGCATTAGGCTGCTTTGTAAGTCTGCAGAGGGCATGGGGCATAGAAGAGCCACGAATTGCTGGGCAAATGAACGAGAAAGGGCAGAGGAGTCTGGTTGGTGTGATTTTGCTGCGTCTGAACTAGTGTGTGTAGATGTCTCTCTCTAGTCATTGTCCTGTGATGACATGCGTTGTTTTTTAAATCAAGATTTCGTCCTTTATCAAACTCTCATTAAAATCAACGTACATCAGAGAGAACTGATATTTTGACAATTTATTTGTCAATGACCAGAAAATAAGTAAACTGGAAATGTTCTACTTTCAGATGAATTCAGAAGAGCATTCACACTTGTCTTCTCATCTCCCCAGGTACAAGGTAACCCCTTAGCTTCCTGTACTCATCTTGGGTCTCTGCCACTGTAGAATGCTCACTGCATACTCTGAACTGATAAACCTTAAGGGCACATTTTCTGGAGGAGCTGCTTCTTGCAGCATTTCATACTTGGTGACCATTTCACTCGTTTTGTTAATCCTTTCCTTTTAGCTATCTGCATTTTCCATGGTGAATTTTCTACTTTTTTCTTCTCCAATTCTCAGTTCCCTACTTGCCCTCAATCATTCCAGGTTTCTGTTCTTAGAATTATCTCTCCCTAAAAGTGTCCACTTGAAGATGGTATCTATAATAAGCGGCATTTATTATAAAAATGTTAATCATCCCTAGATCTACAGTTCCAGTACAAAGCATATTATGGATCGTATACACAACTCTACTAAACTACATCATAGTGTCCTCTCTCAAGTGTCCTGATATCTTCAATTCCATTAGAAAGAGGCCCTGTGGCTTCTCTTTGCCTCAGTGTATATGGCCTTTCTCATATCTGCACTCATATTTTACTGTTATAATCCTTGTCCTCTCTATTACTCTTTCTTGAGACCTCTCTGCAGAAGATTGCTGCTGTCCTTGATTTGTTTTTGTACTTGTGAACCTCAAGTCTGTCCTGTTGCAGCTTCCAGGTTAGCCAGAAAGACAAATAAAAGCCAAACAAAGTAAACATGAAAGATGAGAAGTACCAGAGAGAAAAACAGAGGTGTATAAGGGAGAATACTGTGTGCTAAGCATCCTTTGTGCTTACTCTTAATGACTTTCCTATTCTTACCACCAAACGTTCAAACTTATTCACCAAACTATTTGAGTATTTTCCCCCTGCAGATAGTTCTATACTGTTTCTCAGTCCCATGTCTTTTGTGATATGCAGAACTCCCTGAAAGAAATAAATATTTTCCTTTGCAATCGAGAAATTTCTTGTATAACCTGCTTTAGAGACAATTGCATATCTACGTTTATTCCTCTCTATTCACAATAGTTAGAAAACAGAATCAATCAACTTGGATGTCTATCTGCTAATCATCAGTAAGTGATTAAAATGCAGTGCCCATATATGATGGAATTTTATTCAGCAGTAAGAAAATGAAATTTAAAGGTAAGTGGATAAGACTAACTAACTAAATAAATAAATGTAAAGCGAGGTAATCCAAACCCACAAAACCAAATACCACGTGTTATTCCTTATGTGTGGATCCTAACATTAGGTTTCTAGTGTGATGTGTTTAACCTGGAGTACTTGCAAAAGCAAGGAGGCTCGAAAAAGGGTACCGAGTGATTCATTAAAGGATGCTGGGGGTAGAACGTAGAAATATAACTAGAGTAAAGATACAGGGATAGAAAATTTTAAGATGAGAACTGTGTTGGGGAGATAAGGAAGATAAGGAAGAAGAATGAAATGGAAAGAGATTTTAAAAATAAAAGATTTTCAAAACTCTCATAAAAAAACTTAATATTTTGAAATTCAATTTTAAAAATAGAAATTTTAAAATTACCTAAATAAAATCATTTAAAGAACAATACCCAGCAAGGATGGGCAAGACACCTACTAGAAGTCATGCTATTAAGAAAAATTTCCAGAGCCAGGTATAGATAGCACTTTTGGAGTTATTTATTGTCCATGGAGGCCCATCCCCTCCCAAAAACACTACAGTGTATATTATATTCTTTTCTGTTACCCATCAGAACTCTATGATAAACCATAATGCTGAAGACACAATGCAACTTGACTACAAGATAAATAGAACTCAATCTAGAACTGAGATGACAGCTTCATTCTCTCAACTACACTTCACAATCACATAAGGTACTGTGTGAGAAAGGGGACTAATAGTCTTAACTCATTACACATTATACTAGCTACAATATCAACCTTCTATTCGAGATGTATGTATAATTGTATATATAATAAAGGCAAAAATTGTTATAGTGGTAACTTATCATTCTCTGGTAGGATTTGACGCCTTCTCTATAACAAGGAATCCATTTCTAGCCTCCCAAACTCTAGTTAAAGCCCATGTCAGGACCCTATTAATATTTAACTAATTTTTTATAGTATCAAGCTAGCTTGGGTCGTATTAAAATACTCATTGACAAGTGCAATTTTCAACCTTAATCAGAGAAGTTTCCTTGAAGGGAAAGGCAACGAATACAGAGACACACGACAGCTCCAGGTGCTGAGAATAACTGAAGGTGAAATAACATTTTCTGGCCATAAATAGCGATTCCAATCATGAAGTTAACATAACTAGACTTGCTTGCACAAGAATAGGCCTGTCAAGAGCTAACTATGGATGAGAGAAGAGCCCTGGGTACCCTATTTCCCCCTGCCCAGAACTAGTCAACACTTATACATTCTGGGAAATGGGGAGACAATGCCATCAAATTTATAAACCCAGCATTTTTTGTTAGTGAGTTCAAAACCCATAGTCAAATGGATAACCCAAGTTTAATTCACTTGGTCTAAATACGAAACAAATTCTTATTGATATAAAAAGTGACATATAGGGAAGAGAGAAAATTGATGAGGCAAGATAGGAAGGTAATTGGAGAGTAATAAGAATATACTATATACTTCAACAAAAATACTGAGGAACAACTTGAATAAATTTAGAAAAAAAGTAAAACATCTTTTGTCCCTTGTAAAATTAGGAATTCCAAGTACATTAGAGATATAGACAGATGATAGTTAGATAGATAGATGATAGTTAGTTTGATAGATAGATAGATATAGACAGTGATTGATAAACAGATGGATCAATAGATAGATGATAAATAGATCATTAGATAGATTACAAGTAGATATAGATGATGCATAGATAGATACAAATAGATGATACATAGATGGAATAATAGGCAGGCAGACAGATAGATAGACAGAAATGAGAGAGAGAGAGAGAGAGAGAGAGAGAGAGAGAAATATTCTCAGTGTAGTCTCAACAGGCCTATCTACAATGGTCAAAAACATTGATTGTCTTGTTTATTTTTCAGGTCACACAACTTTTGTTCAAGTACCCATAGATCTTCATCATTATTTTTAATATATTATTCTTTCTATCATTATGAGACTGAAAATGCAATAGAATTCTAAACAGGAACTGACATTAGTTATCATGATTATATTTCTATGATCCCTCAATAATTTATGTTCCACTCTTCTTTATATTGACATATTCTGAATTTTAGAAACACTTTTCCATATTTTCTTTCCAGCCATAGTCTTATTGCTGATTTAATACATTTTCTACCAATATCCAGAGTTTGTCAATTTCATATATTTCTGGTCAAATTTATTAGTTTTTTTTTTACTTTTTCAAGAGAGTATGTTTATTTTTTATTAAAAGTTTGTTCTTCGTAAATTTTATATATGTATATAATACATTTTAGTTATTCTCTTCCACACACCCAATTTTATCTCCTTTCCACACCTATCTACTAACAGTCCTCACTACTGGTCCCTTCCCCAGCTACATGGAGTTGTGACATATCTGGCTTAAACATGGCCATCTATATGCATCTGAATTGTCACTATCCATTGGAACCTGGTGTGGTCACCAGTGAGTATACGACTGGAGGAAATGTCTCAGTCTCTCCTGGAATTTATTAGTAGCAAATAATTTAGTGATGTGGGATTCCCCTGTGAATGCTGTGAATACCATTGGAGAATAAAGAAACTGCCTCAGCCTGTTGATAGGGCAGTAAAGGAGTAAGTCACAAAATAATCCCACAGCAGTTTGGAATTATGATAAAAAGAGAATTATTTATTTAAAGGAAAATCTTACAGATCACCGTCCTAGACAACAGCCCTCTGCACGACCAGGAAAAGTGTCTGGTAGCCAGAAGCAGAATCCAAAGCAAGAGATGAAGCTCACAGCTACTGCTGCTTTTTCAAGCCAAAGAGACCACGTCCAAGTGGGCTGATATCTTAAAGGCTGTTGGCTGAAGGAGCAGAAAGAGCTCCTACAACAGAGCAGAATTTATATAGATGGGGAAAACTAAACAGAATGCTGTAGGGGGAAAGGCAGAGTCAGAGAGAAGCCATGTAGCTCCACCAGAGAGAAATGCCAGAATTTTAGCCGGTAAGACATAGCCATGTAGCTATACACAGATTAAGAGAAATGGGTTAAATTAATATGTAAGAGCTATCCAATAAGATGCTCGAGATAATGGACCAAGCGGTGATTTAATTAATGTAGTTTTTGGGCTGGAGAGATGGCTCAGAGGTTAAGAGCATTGCCTGCTCTTCCAAAGGTCCTGAGTTCAATTCCCAGCAACCACATGGTGGCTCACAACCATCTGTAATGCCCTCTTCTGGCCATACACACACACAGAATATTGTATACATAATAAATAAATAAATTTTAAAAAAAAATTAATGTAGTTTCTGTGTGATTATTTCAGGGCAAAGTGGCCAGGAACCAACAAGTGGCTTCCTTACAATAATTAAGTAGTCAGTGGTAGGGCCCCCCGAGTCCCTCCTTCATTCATGCTTAACTGTTGATAAGCTCAGTTCATACAAAAAAAAAAAAACTGCAGGCCTCTAACATTGCTCTGAATAGCCCTTCTCCCTTTCTTCTTCTGTCTCCTATATTCTTTATACCATTTCTTCTATTATGTTCCAAGAACTTAAGAGTGGCTGTATAAATGTCTTGTTTAGGGCTAAGCATTCAACATTCACTTGTTCTTGGAACCTTGTAGAGTCATTAATCCCTGGATTCATCATTAATCACTGGAAAAAGGTTTAAGACAGCATTTGTCTGTGTGTATTAACAAGAATATTTAGTTTAGAAGGCAATGTTATACTGAATCAATTTAGGTAAACAACTGCATACAGTTTCTCCATAGGTTTAGGACATTCCCTGCTATGGGTTTTGCTAAGGTTTACAAAAACACTTAAATCTTCTCTTCTGAGTGGTTCCATATCCAATCAGAGTGGTGGTACCCTCAGAACCACAGGGTCACTATTCCTATAAGGGTACATTTTGCCTGACAGGTTAGCCTCATAGTTTGTGGCATTCACAACTGGATAAGACAGCTGACATGTTCTCTCCATGACAGCATACAAAGGCCCTATGGGTATAGCCAAAAAGGAGAAAGAATCTATCTCAGGTCCTCCTCAATTTCCCTGTATCATGCAACCAATGTATATGATGACTTCAGAAATGGGGTCGCATCATATAGTTCTGGTAAGACCAAAAGAATGGAAATACCCTCTATTTGGGGGGACCTCTAAGATCAACTGACAAACAACTTCAGAAGAACATATGTGGCCCCTGGTACTGTATGGTAGTGATGGTGGTGCTGCTGCTTTAATGTCTGTCCTAAGAACTCTAGAAGTAGCCTTTTCTAGCCATGCAAAGTATCTCTCTTCAAACTATACGTTCTCTAAATTATATTTTTTATTTAATTACAAGATAGTAGGTATCAAATGGTGTTTTAATGCCCTCTTCTTTTGCTTAAAATTCCCAGAATATTCCCTTTAACTATGATATCACCTATATTCTACTGTTCCCTTTCCCATAAAGTCATCTTTTAAAGAAACATTTTTAACATCAACCTTTTCAACTTCCTTAGGCAGAATGAGAGTGGGCATTATACCACAAAACTCTCATGTCAAAACAGTCCAAATATGCAAAATTGTAAAAAATACATGGTAAAATTACCTGTTAAAAAATGAAGGGAGACAAAGGAAGATATATCTTATTCTTTCAGTTATTCTCACTGTGTTGACAGAGACAACTAAGGAAAACCAAAGAGCTAATAAACACACTATTAAAATATCATTAACTAAAGAATGGTTTTCATTAAGCAAATTTAGATTACCAACCTATATTTGAAAGCAATGTACGATATGAGGCAAAATATAGTTTGATATAAGTAGGAAATTGCCTTCCCTAATTCCTAATATCTTGGTTTCTCATTTTCTCCAGAAATAATCTAACCAAGATAATTTTAACAAAAATGTCTTTGGAATTATATGCCTATTTTTCCTTGATACTATTTCTCAAAAAAACAAGGTGGACATTTTACTTGAATGTGGGCAGAATAAATTTCTCCAAGTGTTTAAGACTTAGTAAGCTTAGGACAAAGCTTACTATTTGGGCTAGTAATGCCATTTGTATAACCTATCCTGTCAAAGTGGGTTTTTTCCTTTCTTTGTTCCTAAAAGTATTCAAAGAAAGTATAGTATTTGGAAAGATAACGTGTGGACATTTGAAAAAGCAGCCCATGTATAAAGCATGAAAGATATTTGCTGATATGAACTTCAGTAGCCAACTGGTCCCCTGGAAAGACGCATTTACAGACACCTCACCTCAATCATTTACGCTACTAGCCTTTGCTTTTCTGGCAGGTGTTTTGTTTCTTGTTTGTTTGTTTTCTTTTCTTTGTTTGTTTGTTTTTGTGGGTAAAAAGTACATATGTACAGGCTGCAAATAATAAGGCATGGATTTAAAATTTATAGCATTCATAGGACTAGAGTTTAAGACTTTAGTTATTCCCAGCATGGCCTCCTGGGCTTACTGCATTCTCGGCAGAAAACCGTCTGCATTCCCCACAATGTATGTCATGCTACCAATGGCTATTGGAGAAACACTACGTGTTGAGCACAAGATGTGTCATGTAAGGGGAACCATAGTTTCCTTCTGGAATGTTAATTTCTGTTGAAGCTGCATTCTTTCTTCTCTCCTCAATCCCTGATGTGCAATACATAGCCCTAACTCTTGCCACTGGAGTGCCATTTCAGATGCTCATGTCCTTGGATTCTCCATGATTCATAGTGTCTCCACATTCCAGAATCCTCAACAAAACAATTCTCTCATTCTCTGTGTGCTTGTAAACATTGCCACCTGCCCCCTGACATTTTGAGCATGACAGCAGATTCGGAATTTACAACAAACAAATCCATACAAGCCTAATAGTTTGGGGGCTGATCAGCATTTATTAGATGTGATAGACAATATAAATAGTAGACACAGCAGTGTGTAGAAGTCAGAGCTTAAGTTAAGTATCGTAACTGTTGTTCCTGGATCTAATATTGGGGCTTTATTTAATTGTTTCAGGTTATAGGGAACAGGGTTTCACTCTGCCAAGAACTCATGCTACTTTTCAGGCGAGCTTTGAGCTCACGATCCTCCTACAGGAACTTCCCAAATGATATGATTGCAAGCATGCATATGCATTAGGGAAGATTTTCTGCCTTTGTGCCAGATGCCCCTTGTGGGGAAAGTCAGTTGATCATTTCTTCATGAAACTCAGAGGGAAGTAAGTTGTCTGCCTTGATATTTGGCATAAAAATGATTACCCTGGGTGTTGTCAAGTTGAGAAAAATACTTTCTGTGGGGTAGCTTTGGCTCAACTTGTATATTTTAACACTTCTTTAATCTTACAAAATTACAATATGCTCCTCTTCTTTCATTAAACACCCGAGCCAAAGCTGTACTTAGTGCTGCTTTTAAAATTAGCCTACATGCCAGTTTGTTTGCTTTTTTTGTTTTATTGCAAGAACCTATAGATTTTCTTCAATGCTAAAAAATGTTCTTGTCATTCATGTTTGGCAGATGTGAGCTGGAGACTCCCTGTAAGTGTTTAAAAACTATATTCACGCTATGAACAATTTATTTGTTCATAAATGTCAACTGGGCTTTTAAGCCTGTAGGAAGCAATGCCCATAAAACTTTAAATTTTTATAAACTTTTAACTTTAAATGTAGTCTGGAGGAATACAAATTAAGCTAGCATCCATATAAAAATATATGTGATCCCTCAGAGGTACTTCCCTGCAAATGCATTGTTCAGAAGTGCAAGTCATACGCCCAAGCTATGCTTTACTATTTAGTTGTGTGACAAGGGGTTCAATCAGCCTGAAAAATGTTGACACCTCAATGTATGTGTGTTAGAAAGAATACAATGTTTGATATTTGAGGCTTGGGACTAAGGGCTCACACTTTTTATTTTATGGAAAATCCAGTAACTATATACCAGTAAGAATAGGTGGTGCAGAAAATTTTAAATTAAATATGAAAAATGCAAATTTTCACGCATAAGCATATGCTATTACTGCTGGTTTATTGAAGCCTATGTCTAGAGAAAGATGCCTTATGTATTAGGTTGTTCTCTATAAAATGGACATCTTTCTTTGTACCATGTTGATCTTTCAAAGGTTTATTTTTAGCATAAGCCCTAATTCATCAATGAAACTATTGAGAAAAAAATTCAAAGACTTTTAAAAAACATACATAGTTATATATACAAAATGACAAGAGAGCATGCTTTATAAAATAAATACTTTTAAGTAAATTACCTTCAAGTTATCCAAAGGATAGCTTTCTAATTAAATTTGAAATTTGAAATAATTAAATTCTGCTGTTCTCTGATTAACACATTAGTTCATGACCCCAGTTCATTCATTTCTTCATTAAGAAATAATTGAATGACTACACTATTTCAAGGTTTCTTGAACTTTGAAGGGTCCTTGCTTCAGCCTGTCATCTAATGTTATACTATAAACTACTCTATAGGTCAGATGGGCACCTAAGACAGCATTTTAAATCCGATGTCCTCAAAAAGAAAGACATGGACAAATTGTGTCATCATGCAGAATGCATCTTAATATGAACATGGTTAGACAATGGTTTCACAGATGTGAGTGTGTGAATGTTCAGTGTGTAACTGTTCTAGTTTGTACAGCAGAAAGCGTAAGTTCATATGTCTTTATTGTTCTGATGATGAGATGTTATAACATTCATAATGTTCTTAATGAAGGGGCATATGTAAGATAAAATAGGAAATTGTTAGGCTTACACTTGGAATCACAACACCTAGGAGGTTAAAGAAGGAAGATCACAAGTTTGAAGATATCTAAAGCTAAATTACATTGTTATCTTAACAAAAACAGTTAAATATAGTGATTAGAACAAAACAAATAAATGAATTTTAATAAAGTAAAGACAACACTATGGAACATTTTTGCTCAGCTATCATCAAAGGAGCTTGATCTTGTAGGGGATGGAAACTACTACAAGAGACCCACAGCTGAACAATTTGTAGAAAGTGAAAAACTTTGGGACTCTCAGTCTTAAACAGAATGTCTCCATCAGACCCCTCTGCTATGAGCACAGAGAGCTTTGTGAAAGAGAAAAAGGTAAGATTGTAAGATCCAGAAGAGATGGATGATACCAAAGAAGCAGTGTCTTCCACGTATAACAGCACTGATGTACATATGAACTCACAGAGACTATGGTAGCATGCTAAGGGCTTGCATAAGTCCAAGCCAGATGGGTGAAATGCTAATATGGGGAAGTGGATCCATAACCAAGAAGTTATCTCCAATTGAGGGCCACTTGCAAAGGAAAATCAGTTTTCTCCAATGAAGTCTTACATGGTATGTAAACAACATTTAAGAACAGGCCCCTTATCCAGTAGCAGGTGACCTATACAAAGTGAACACAATTGTGTTTTTCTAGATTTTTTAATCTCATATTGCTTTATTTGGTCATTTCTTTATTTTGCCATTTTGCTAGTCTTCTGTTTGTGCATACTAGTTTCCTATCTTCTCTCTCTCTCCCTCTCTCTCTGAGTATGTGTGTGTGTGTGTGTGTGTGTGTGTGTGTGTGTGTGTGTGTATGGTTTCTTGTCATTTTTCATTTTTTAAATTTCTAGTTTGTTTACTTTTTGTTTGTCTGTTTCTTTTAAAAAGTGAAAAATAGACATGGAGTTTGATGAGTGCAGTGGTGGGGAGAAGATAAGAGAGAGGAGACAGGTATTAGAAAACACTGTATGAATTTTCAATAAGAAATTAAAGAATTTAATCAAAGACAGAAAAGAAACACTAAGTACTGAAAAGTTACCAAAAGACTATGATGTTTTTGGATCAATTTTCTTTATAGCTTTTGAGTTCATGTAAAATGCTATATTATTTTTAAGAAAATGAATATGACTATATTCTCATATTTGTAAATTTCAAGAACATTACTTAGAAACACTTGATAGTATGGTTTAATATTTATTTATTTAATAGAAGAAAAGTAAAATAAAACTAAGTCAAAAAATTCAAACTTCACGCATTTGTTAAGTTCTATTTAAAAGATCATGTAAGGAAAGGAAAGACATTCTAACCTAGAAAAAAATCTTAATATGTCTATCTCTTTCAATGTCAAAAATTCTGTAGGGACTAATTACAGGTAAAATGGGGATTGAAGTATGGAGATAGGTTGTCATTTATAAAGGAAGTGTATACAGGAACCAACCAAGATAGGAGACATGCATATTCTTCATCAAATGAGACACTGAAATAAGTCAGAGTGTCTGTGAATGTCAAGGAGATTAAGTGTAATATTAAAAATCAGAGGAAGAGTCAATTAAATGAACTAAGCCAGATCTGCTTGGATAGAGAAGGAACACTGTAGACATGTGTTGGCAATGCCTACGGTGGAGAGATTAAGATGTCCCAGGGCAGTCACATAATCACGAGTGTCACTGTTTTCTCTTTCTCTATAAGTAAAATATGACAGCAAATATGTCTCACAATTAGAGTAGATTGCTTCTTGTCATGTTAAAGTGGGTAGGAAAATAAAGAGTTCAATAATAGATTCTTTTATGTGGTGACTTCGTTCTTCCTGTTGCATGTATCTGTCCCTTTCCCTGTGCTCGAGTGCTAGAAGAAACTTAGTACATATTACTTAGGGATGTTACTAAACCTAGAAATAAAAGTGATGGTGAGTTAAAAAAATTAATTTTATGTCAGGGAGGTATTAACTCTTATTAGAACTGGTCACATTCCATTGATTTCCAAAGGCTTAAGGAGTGAAAATTTTACACCACACATAGGTTTTTTTTTACTTCTTTAATTAAATTCATTTTAATTAATGTTTTTGAGTAAAATATTTGCTTTGTATTTTGCAGCGTGGCTTGTTTGTTTATTGTATAAACATGTTGTCTCCTAACACATGCTGGCCGTGAACTTGCCATGAAGCCCATACTGGCTTTGAACTCCTGGTCCACTTTTCATAGCCTCCCAAATGCTGGAATCTGAAATACGTATCATCATGTCTCAAGGGTGAATTGATTTTAACATAAAATAAAAAAAACAGATGTGTTTGGTACCTTGTCATATATACATGATGAGTGATGCTCAATTCAGGTCAACATTAGACTTCTTCTTTAACATTTATACTGTAGTTATACAAAACCTCTTGCAGGTTTTCTGAATAGTACATTGTTGTTTTCTATCATCACCTAATCACCCAACAGTACGAGAATATCCTGGTCCTATTTATTGGCACCTTGGTACCCACTGGTAATCATTTCAGCCTCCCTCCCTAGATTAACATAAATGCAGTATAAAAAATTACACTTCCAAGGATTTTACTGAATCTCTTCCCAGAAAATACTTATCTATCAAAGAAAATGTTTTTCATATGGCTAAATTGTTTGCATGTCAGTATTACTTTTTTTGTATATATAATGCAATATATAGTACACCTAAAATATTAAAGATTGTTCTGACAAAATGATACGTAATAATAAATTTGTCTCTGAGGTGTTTCAAAATATTAACCAATGAGAAACAGACTGACCTTTATATTATTGCTTATTTAACCACACAAACTGACTCATATAGCTTGTTTTTGTTCCACTATTTCAGCTTAGAATTAAAATCAGTATTTTAAATCAAGTAAATTGGAAAATGTTGAAATGAAATATAACATGGCTTTCTGATTCTAAAATGCTTTCCTTCAATAAGTGCAAAGGTTGTACTATATTTGAACCTTCCATGCAGATTATCTTGGAGTATGACTATGCAACGAATAGCCGCTGAAAAGTATTTAAACCATCACCATGCATGATCTCATTTTAGCTGATATTTCTGAAGAACTCTTAAAAGTAAATAGATGAGCAACCCTTTCATTTGACATTTCTTGAATTTAAATATTCATAAGGTGATTGATATTTAAACATCATCTAATGAAAAGCTCAATTTCAATGAATGAATCAATGTATCTGATACAAATGTATTAGGTTTGAATAATGAAGGTAGTTTATCAAATAAAAATTTTGTTGGAAAATGTGCTTAAAGTATATATTATTTTCTAATATATAAACCAGATTTTAAAAGATGAATCATCTTTTCCTTCACCAAAAATACTGTTCCATTCTGAATTTTACAATTGCTATAAGATGTTTTTAAGGCATATTAATTCATATCGTTATGTGCATAAATTAAATAGATGTTTTGTCCTTGGGAGAAAAGTTCATATGTTTAATCTTTTAAGAACTAGAAGAGCAGATTTTATTGTAGGAAATAAAACAATTCAGCTGACCATATACTTCAATGTATTTGCTCTCAATAAAAAGTAAATACTGAAAACAGCATATACTTGTCTTACTACCAAAAAAAAAGCCAAAAAAAAAAAAGCCACAGTTACACTGAATCTGCTAGAAGAGAAAGTAGGAAATAGCCTTGAAAAAAAATTGGCACAACTCTCTGAATAAAAAGAACACCAGTAGCACAAACACTAAGATCTACAATTATTAAATGGGACCTCATGAAACTGAAAAGTTTCTATAAGGCAAAGGACACTGTCAATAGCACAAAACGATAACCTACAGAATGGGAAAAGATCTTCAACATCCCTTCATCTAAAAGAGGGTTAATCTCCAAAATATTTAAAGAACTCCAAAAACTGGACATCAAAAAAAGAAAACAGAGAACAAATAATTAAAACGTGGAGTACAGACCCAAATAGAGAAATCTCAACAGAAGAATCTCAAATGGCAAGAAACACTTAAAGAAATGTTCAGCATCCTTAATCATCAGGGAAATGCATAGCAAATGTCTCTAAGATTCCATCTTCAACCTGTCAGAATGACTAAAATCAAAAACACAAATGACAGCTTATGCTGGAGATGATTTGAAGCAAGAGGAACACTCTTTCATTGCTGGTGGGTGTGCAAACTTGTACAATAAATTTGGAAATCAGTATGAGGATTTCTCAGAAAATTGCTAATTAATCCACATCAAAACTCATTTATACCACTCTTGGACCTATAGCCAAAGGATACTCAGTCATACCAAAAGGACTTGCTCAACATGTTTACATCAGCTTTATTTGTTATATAGAAACTGGAAACAAATTAGATGTTCCTAAACTGGAGACTGGATAAATTTTTTAAAAGTGGTACATTAACACAATGGAGTATTACTCAGCTGTTCAAGGTTCGGGCCGGTTGTGCCTTTGGGAGACTGCGACGAGTCGTCGCTTCGGCGGGTGCAGAATTAGACCCTGACTGTAAACTGGAGAAGCCAGTGGTGCTGCTGGTGTTTTTCGGAGGCAGTTCAAGTTGAATCATTAATTCTACTAAGGTGTTGAACGGCAACCCTCTCTTCCAAGATGTCAAAAACAAACAAATCGAAGTCTGGTTCATGTTCCGGAAATCCAGTACCAGCCCCAAGTGGGCCCACGATAAGTTCAGTGGCTAGGAAGGAGAGATTGAAGACGATGAGAGTGGGACAGAGAACCGGGAAGACAAGGACGGTCTGCAGTCCACAGCTGAGTAGGGCCGCTCTTGATGGAGCCCTGGCCCAGGGAGAGAGGCGCTGAGAGAGGCTGGTGGAGCTAAATAGGGAGCCTCAAGAAGATCCTGCAAATCCCACCCCACAACCCACCAGCCACACAGAACCTACAACAGCAGAGTACACATCCCTGGTGCTGTCCCACTGGACAGAGGACACTGGCCCCAGAGCCTAGGATCAGGCCCATGTTTTGAGCAGCCCACAACACACTGGGCTCCCGCTGTTTCTTGTTTGTTGTTGGTGTGTGAGGTGGGGGCAGGGTAGGGAGAATGATGCTGATGCTTGGGTTTTTTGTTTGTTTGGTTTTGTTTTCCTTTCCCTATTAGAAACCCAAGTTTCCTTAATTTCCTTTGGAACTAAGAGGATGAACTTGGTTTTCAGTCTTTTCCTGTCCTGATTTTTAAAAGGCCCTTACATTTCTCTTTTTTTTTTTTTTGCTTTTTTTTCTTTTCTTTTTACAGGATATGTAGTATATTAGCAGAAAGATTTAATTTGGGAAACTTTGATTCTTAAAGCATGTGAATAAACATTGACGTGTTCGCCTCAAAAAAAAAAAACTCAGCTATTCAAAACAATGTCATAAAGAAATTTAAAGTAAATATATGGAAATAGAAAAAAAATCATCCTGAGTGAGGTAAACCAGGCCCAGACAGACAAACATGGTATGTACTCAGTCATAAATAGATATTAGCTATAAAGTAATGGATAACTAGGCTACAATTCACAGCCACACGGAAGCTAGGTAAAATGGAGGAGCCAAGGGGGAAAGGAAACACATGGATCTCTCTGGGAAGTGGAAAGAGAGGAAATCTCCTGGCTGGGTCTGGTGGGGATTAGAACTGGAGTGTTCAGTTTAGGCACTAAGTGAAAGGGGGGAGTGCTAAAGGAGGTGGCTAGAGGGGCTTTTGCATGGCAGGTAGAAACCTGATGCAAAGAAAACTCCCATGAATCTTCTGGGGTGACCCCAGCTAGTACTAATAGCTCTAATGAATGCATGGTCTGAACTGCTAGTCATCTCTTGTGGTCAGAATGGTCACTACCCAATTGCCATCAGAGAGCCATCATCCATTAACTCATGAAAACAGATGCAGAAATCCACAGCCAAGCATTTGGTCGAGCTCAGGGAATCCTGCTGAAGAGAGGAAGGAATGGTTGTAGGAGCCAGAGGGGTCAAGGACATCATGAGAAAACCCACAGAAACAACTCATCTGGCTCAAAGGGTCTCACAGAGTGTGAACCAAGAACGAGGGAGCCTGCCTTGACTGGCCTGGGCCCTCTATATTTATGTGGCAGTTGTGTAGCTTGGTCTACCTGTGTGACTCAGAACTTTTACCAGTATTGTGTCTCTGCAATTGACTGTTGCCTTCTAAAAAGAAGCTTCTCGAACAAAGATTCGAAGCAGATCAGATCGCCAAACTTCATGATTTCCAGTATTATGGCTTTTTATACAAATTGTGTCTAGAGAAATATTAAGCTTTTTTTTTAAATTTATTTATTTATTAAAGATTTCTGTCTCTTCCCAGCCACCGCCTCCCATTTCCCTCCCCCTCCCCTAATTAAGTCCCCCCCCAGCCCTTTATTAAGCTTTTTTACCAATTTGGGACCTGTGGAAATTCAGTTTTATGTACCTGAACTTCATTTAATGCATTTGCAACATGAACAAAGTACGGTTTGTAACACTAAAATGTTACAGAAAAATGCTTTATATAGTAAATGTACTGCTGTTGTAACTGATGTCAGTTTTTATTCACACTTGGATCCACTTGAATAAGCTTTATCTAAGAAGGTACAAAGGAAGAAAAATATATTTGAAAGAATATACAAGACGTTGTTAACAGTTACAGAAAAAGTTACTTCTGCGCAGTGGACATTTTGTCTACCCATGTTTTTAGTCTTTTTATGTTTTCTTTTTTCATTATTTTGCTTTTATTTTCTTTAAAAAAGAGAACAAACTATCTGTTTTCATTATACATATCAAGCCAATGGCTAAGGATGTTAAACATTTCCTTAAGCATCTCCTCTGATGGTATGCATAACTTCCAGTACTGTTAAAGCTATCCAGTAGGGATGAAGCTGCCAAATGAGTACCAGCTTTATTTATATATTTTATGACCTGCACAATTCATTCAGAGCAACACTTAGACATAGACCTGATTAAGTAGAAAGATAACATAGAGGTAAAAAAGTTAGATTTTTTTACTCTATGCTTTCATTTAAAATTTTTCTTACTTTCTCACTCAGCATTTCCAAATGGAACATACAGCCTTTTAAATTATTTATCCTGCATTAAATATGTTAATTTTTCTAGTCAAAGATGAAAAAATTTATTTCATCTCTGTGTGCTGCTTAACAAGTTCCTCCAAGATCACATCTTAACTGTGTTTTGTAAAGATATATTTTCATTTTCCATAGGTTTCTAAGACTAGAGGGAAAAAAAAAACAACGTTTTTCATTTGTTTTGCTTAGCTAGTAAAACCATTATGTTACATTTTGTTTTAATTGAACAAACTGTCTGGTAAAATTTTAAATAGGCAACAATATTTACCTATGATCACACTGCTCTCACATAACTATTTTTACATATTAATTTGTAATCTTCTGTGTTTGCATTTCACACAACTGCAGTAATGGTATATCTAACACTTTCTGGTTTTAAAATTTGAATGCATCATATAATTACTTTACTTGCCTGTGAACTTTCTATTGCCTACAGAGGGTAAAGAGAGAGAATTTCACAACATCAAAGCAGAGTATAAAGACTCTCTTGACTCAGACACCTATCAAGCATCTTCTGTCATTTGAGGCTACAGTGTTCTAGTGATATTGCAGCTCCAGTAAGAAATTGTTCATTTCCTTTTCATGTTGTGCAGCTCCGCAGACTTCATTTTCTTTTGGTGGCTAAGGTCTATTTGCCTCTCAAGAATTAGATGATGTGTCACTTCCATTCAGAAAACATTTCTGAACTGCTGTATAATTTAGAAATAAAATTCTTCCAACATTTTAATCACAGAATGTTTTATATTTAATTAATCATATAAATATTCCCTTTCATCTCTCCTTTAATATGCTTACGTTCAGACCCAGACAACGACTACTGGTTGGTTTTGCAATATATATATGAAAAATACTCCAAAGAGCTTGTTTCTATCTTCTTTGCATTGACAATGATATCTTTGTATCTAGTGGTATCAGGTACTTCAAGAAAGAACAGGAGACACTGGTGAAGTCCACAATGACTCACAAAGTGTCTCTTTGAAATGGCATATGCCATTCTGCTCACCATTACCCATGAATGAACACACAGCCATAGGATGGTGAGAAACCAAATCCTACTATGTCAAATGGGAGAGCTATACACAATTACTGAGAGTCGGCATCCATATCTGGTCTCTAAACATGCATTGAACTTCATGTTTGTTCGTAGTTTTTCATATTTGAAGGCATAATTCCCACCAAGATGGAATGCCTTCAGGAAGTAAGCATATTTTGAATGTAGGTCCCCAGTGATAGATTGGTGTTCTGCAGGAGCATACAGGACTGAGCTTGCTACTTCTCTCCTCTTCCTGTTCTTTTCCTTACAATATACAATGAGATGGTGGCCATCTGAAAATCAGGAAGTCGTCCACACTTTGCCTCTCATCACTTTGATGTGTGTTTCACCATCAAGAATTGGAGAGACGGGCTGGAGAGGTAGCTCAGAGGTTAAGAACACTGACTGCTCTTCCAGAGGTCCTGAGTTCAATTCCCAGCAACCACATGGTGGCTCACAACCATCTGTAATGAGATCTGGTGCCCTCTACTGACCTATAGGATATATGTAGGCAGAATACTATATACATAATAAATAAATAAATCTAAAAAAAAAAAAGAATTGGAGAGACAAATGTTTGTAACCAGGACTACCTAGCTTGGGTAATTTTTTATAACAAATCAACAGATTAATCTATTAATGTAATGCTATTATAACAAAGTAGTACAAAGATCTTGAGCTGTAGGAGGATAAAAATGTCCAATGTCATAATCTTGCCAAGACTGATTTCTTCAGAAAACTGTGAGGGAAAAATTTGTGACCAGCCTACTCTCCTTGACTTGCAGGAAACCTATGTTCCCTGTCTGTTCATATGATTTTCACTGAATATGTGTCTATGACCAAATTCCCCAGTTTTATAATTTGATGAAGTAAGACTTAAACGAAAATTGGAATAGTTATGAGAAATGCTGTTTAGAAGAGTAATAAAGTTGATTTAAAACCACATTTAATGTGTTATGAATATAAAGCATAATAAGGGCATTCAAAGTTTGACCAAAGTTGTTGAATTAATGTCAGATGATGTTATTAATCAGTAAACTGCCTTTTCAGAAAGCAAGCCAGTAACACATATATAAATTTTATTTTTAAATTAATGTATTACAATTTGTCCCATGTAAGACAATTTACATTAAGAAAATACCATTTGAAAAAATAATTCTAAGAAGGAAGTATTAAGTTTTCTCTTCAATAGTAAACATTTGCAAATGATTTCCTCTGTCTAAAAGTTAAATATGTCTCATACCCCTTAAAACACCAGTATAAAGTTTGTGCAAAGACAAGAACAGCAAAGATTTAGTCAAAAACTGATGAGCAATATTGCTTAGTGACAGTAGTATGCATTACTTCACATATATATGGGTTGAGTTGCATTCTCCCCTTCCCAAATCTACATTTTGAAGTTCCAAGACATTGCAACTCAGAATTTAATATAATTTGGAAGTAGGACATTTTAAAGTTAAGATAGATTCCAGTAGTCCCTAATCTTATAATATTGACAGCCTCTTCCTAATTTCCATTCAGAAAAATGTCATGTTTTCCATATTGTGAACCTAGTCCTTAAAAATCCATTTTCCATGTCTCTTATCGCTTAAATCATATTGTCTTTTAAAGCCTTGGAGGCAGTTGTTGTAGCTACTGTTATCTTTTGTAGACGAGTCACATTGTTTCTCTTGGACTTGTGCTTGATTTCATTTAAAGACTGCTTTTAGTTGAGGGCCTCAGTTTCCTAAATATTGGCATTCTAGTAATGTTTCATGGATTTCTGGACATTTTTCTATAAAGAGCAATTTACTGTCTAAATTTTTGATGTTCTCCTCTATAGAATGTGTATTTGGCTCCAGTGTTGCAAACATTTAAGCATTTTCCAACCCGTTTAACACCTTCAAGTCCTCTTTATAATATTCCTGCTGATAATGTTGTGAACTTCCCTTGTTACCAATGTATTGTTAATGTGGGGTCTCCATTGAATAGTCAAGACTATCACTAAAAAGTCTATAGGCCCAAGTTTGTACATATCCACAACACAAATATATGATATAGTTCTCAGTAAAAAATATAAATATTATTACTCATACATATGTCTTCCTACTTTTCAAAGTTTTACTGTTCAGTTGTTGTAGCTGTCCTCTGTCCTCTGGTCTCCGTCTCCTTCACAGACACCAAGTGCTTTCATTAGCTTTGCACCCATTTTTCATTTTTTTTAAAATTATAATTATATATTATATAATGGCTGTCATTCACCTTTTTTCTCACGTTCTTGGCAACAATAATCTGATGTTTGATATCCAAAAGATTTTATTACTAATGCTTGTCTAAGTGTAAGAAAGCAGTATTTGTCCCCCTGTGATTACAATATTTGACTTAGCATAATGTGTTTAAGTTTTATAAATTTTGTTCCTATTAAATATAAATACAAAGTAAATATTATCTTTATGCCATAACTGGACAGGAACAAAACAAAAAGAAAAACTATCAATTAATTTCAGTGATCAACATAGATGTGAAAATCTTGAAATCCAATTTCAAGAGTAAGTTACGAATATCACACACCATGAACAAGTCAGTTTCATTCCAATTGGCAAATTATTTCCATATAGCAAATCAATAAGTATATTCCATCACATAAATCAAATAATCATTTCAAAAGGTACAGAAAATGCCTTCAATAACATTCAGAATCCCATTATAATGAAAACATGAAGTCTCAATAGAGGGAACATGTCAGGATATAATGTAAGCTATATGTGATGTGGTAGTTTGAATTAAAAAAATGGCCTCCATAGGCTCATAGGAAGCATCACTATTAGGAGGTGTGGTCTTGCTGGAGTAGGTGTGATCTTGGAGTAGGTGTGTCACCAAGGATGAATTTGAGGTTTGAGAAGTTCAACCCAGGCCAAGTGGCTCACTTTTCCTTCCTGCTGCCTGAGGATTCAGATGTCAAACTCTCAACTCCTGTCTAGCATCACGTTAACCATGGTTCCTCCATACTTCCCGCTGTGACACTAATGGAATAAATCTCTGAACTGTAAGCCAGCTCCCAATGAAATATTTTCCTTTACTGGAATGATAGTGTCTCTTCATGTAATTGAAACCTTAAGACATGTGACAAGCTTACAACCAACATTATACTAAAGGATGAAAAATTAAAAGCACTTCTTCTAAAGTCTGGAATGCGAGAAGTGTGTTCATCCCTCCACTCTAATTAAATATCATGCTCAGTGCTCGGTGGCTTAGCAAGAGCACAGAGAGAAGAGAAATAAAAGGGATTCAAACAGGAAAGAAAAAAATCCATACTATTTCTATGTGCAGGCTATATGTTCTTACACTGGAAAGATCCTAATGACACTACTCTAAGGACTGATAAACATGTTCAGTAAAATAACAGAAAATAAAGTTAATACACAAAAAATAAATACTTGAAAAATTATTCAATCTTAGTCCTTAAGAAAATTTAGTTCAAATTCTGACATTTCTGTAGTATCCTAATCAGACTGACCATCATTCAGAAACAAATGTCAGCAAATGATGGTTATGATTTGGGGAAATGGCGGGGAGATTGTGAATGGGTCTAACATCTATGGAAGCTAGCATTCAGGTTCCTTTAAACACTAAGAATAGAACTACTTCCTGAATCAGCTGTGCTATTTGTGGGCATGTACGCAACTCCAGGTCGACATGCCACAGAGACACTTGTGCACCTCTGTCTACTGCTTCATTACTCGCAATGGCAGAAACAGAAATAAATGGATAAAGAAAATTTGGTATTGAAGTGGTTTGCAGGGAAATGGGCCCTGTAGGGAGTGGCACTATTAGGAGGTGTGACTTTGGTGGAATAGAAATGACCTTGTTGGAGGAAATGTATGATGGGGGGGTGGACTTTGAGATCTCCTATGGTCAAGCAACACCCAGTATAGAACAGAGCTCACTTCCTGTTGCCAGTGGATCATGATGTAGAATTCTCAGCTCCTTCTCCTACACCATGTCTGCCTGCACACTGTCATGAAGAAAATGGACTAAACCTCTGAAACTACAAACCACTCCAAATTAAATTTTCCATTATAGGAGTTGCCATGGTCATGGTTTCTCTTCACAGCAAAAGAATCCCTAACTAAGACAAAAGAATTTTGGTTTTTAATTGGTATGTTATTACTAAGTTTTTACATCCCAACTACAGTTTCTGTCTCCCCTACTTCCACCTCATTCCAATCTCTCCCCTGACCTCCTCTCTAACCCCAACCCCATGCACTCCTCTTTTGTTTCCATTAAGAAAAGGGCAGCCCTTCCATGGATATCAACCAAACATGGCATATCAAGTTGCAGAAAGACTAGGCACCTTTACTCATATTAAGACTGGACAAGACAAGCAAGTAAGAGTGAACAACCTAAAAGTTATCGATAGAGTCCTAGACAGGGCTTGCTCTCACAGTGAGAAGTCCCACAAAAAAGATCAAGTTACAAAATTGTAACATTCATGCAGAGGGCCTAGGTCTGTCGCATACAAGTTCCCTGTTGCCTGTTCAGTCTCTGTAAGGTCCTATGAACCCACATTAATTGATTGTTATGGTGCCCGCTGACTCCTACAATCCTTCCTCCTCCTTTTCTGCAGGATTCCCCAATCTCTGCCTAGTGTTCGGCTGTGGGTCTCTGCATCTGTTTCAATCAGTTGCTGGATGAAGCCTCTCTAATGATAATTAGTCTGGCCACTAATCAATGAGTATAGCAAAATACCATTTAGGCATTATTACATTGTCTTTTTTTTTGACAGTTGTTTGGTTGTATTGTACGTCTCAGGGATGTCTAGCCTCTGGGTCCTGGTGCTCTGGGCAGTGTCAGGGGAGGAAGGTTCACCCTTGTTGCATGTGTCTCAGACTGGATCAGTCATTTGTTGGCAAACTCCACAATGACTGCACCACTTTTACCCTAGCACATCTAAGTTGAAGGTTATATGGCTGGGTCAGTGTCCCAATTTTTCCACTGATAGTCTTGCTTCATTTCGGTAAATGGCCAAGTCAGGCAAGTATCCCCTGTTTCTAGGTATCTTAGCTGGGGACCCTCATGCACAAAAAAAGTCTATGTGGCCATAAATAAGAATTCATTTGCATGTAGATGGTCATTTAGGTTGTTTCCACTCCCTTGCTATTATTAATATAGCATAGATAGATGTTCATCAATGAATGAATGGATAGTGTAATGTGGTATGGTAATATGAATGTTGCCATATTATTCAGAAATAATTCAGAAAATCAAATAAGGAGTCTGTAAGAACAAAATGCATGGACTTAAAAATGTATTAGAGTAATCCATTTCATCCACACTCAGAAAGAAATAAAAAGATGCTCTCCCTCCCTAATACATGGATCCTAGTCTACAGCATATACTTGTTCATATGTTAACAGTTCTGAGTGTGGATAGATACAGTGTAAGATTTAGAAAGGAAACAAGAAAGGATAAAATTCAGTGGTAAGGAAGAAAAAAATGGAAGCAGAAGGACAAATAACTATGAAAGATGATATAGAGCTAATTTTTTTTCTAATTTCAACTGTGTCATAATTTGGGGTGATTTGTTTGTCTGTTTGTTTTGCTAATAGATAAGAACATTTTAATGTAACAGATAGTGAAAATGTAAAATCCTAAGTGAAGCTAGTCTAAATGTAAAGAAACTCACTGAGATATACAGACTTTGAGAATGGGTGTTTATTTAAATGGCTACCTTAATCTGGCTGTGAGATGTTTCTATTTGTAATTTGTTACAATAAAGTGGTGTAAAAAAGAAGCACATTATGGCATTTCCTGTAAAACATAAAACCAGAAGCCAAATTCAGAAGAGCAGAATGGTATGTTTTCTCTTATATGTGGAATATAGTTTATGTCTGTGTGTGGTCATACAGTGTAGAGGGTTGTGTACAAAGGAGATCATGAGAAGAGAAGGCTTCTTAAGAATCGTAGGAACGATAGACAGTAATCAAATACACATGATATAAATAGAAGAGTAGCTAAGGGAAGAAAAGGAACCAGTTGAAGTGGGGGCGGGGGCTGTCTTGGAGAGTATGAATGAAAACTAAGTATGACAGCAATTGTTTATGCAGACTCTGTGATGAAACCCATTGCTTTGTATGCTATCCTTAGGAAGCAATTAAAGGAAATAATAATGCAAATAATATCATGATATATGTGCCTTGTTGTCACATTTGCCTTTCTCCATAATCTTCTGAAGACAGCAACATTAATTAATATTTTGTTTCTGAAATGAAAATATGTGCAAAGTTAAATACATTTACATTGTATTATCTACTATTTTTTTAAATGTCATAGGACTGAAATTGGATGGCCAGGAATCCAGTGTATCATATGTCGACATATATGTGATATATGTTTAATTAATGTATCCCTTTGCTTCAGTGTGAACATCAAAAGTAGCAAAGTTTGCAAGCAAAATATCAATCAAAAACAAATTTTGTCACCTAATTCTATTTTACCTAAGACTTTAATATTTAATGTTCACCTGGAAACACTGATCCTCCATTGGCTTCCACATTTGATTCTAATTCAACATTAGAACTTGGTTCCAATATCACCTTCTACATCTTCATTCATCTACTGATGTGTAATAGTTTCCCACTATTCCTCAGCATTTACCCCGAGTCAAGCCAAACTGGATAAATCTAATTTTTATTTCATTGTATTTATTTATTTTTATATTTTTACATTTTCAATGGTTTGTGTGTGGAGGTCAGAGGGCAACTTTGGGGAGGGAGTGCTCTACTTCCAGCAGGTGGGTACCAGGGATGAACTCGGGTTGTCAGCCTTTCCCCATTAAGCCATATCACCTGTCTCGGTTTTAGTTTATACGTAATTGAAGATTGTATGGAGTTGCCAATGTGCTTTCTTGGGCATTGTCTCTTCTCAAGCCTGGATGAAAGTGTAATCATGAAGAGCCTTTGTCTTATTCTTATGCATCTCCAGTACCTGGAATAGTAAGATAACTCTTCCTTTAACTGTGAAAGAACACAAATAAAAACATTTTTAAATCAAAAACGTTTTAATTATAACTCTATAAAAACTCCAACACACGGAATACATTCATTCATGTCCCCATTCTGTTAGGAACATTGAATAAGAATGTCCTATTTTGATGACAATTTAGGTAATTGATTAATAATGGCAATGATTCAAAAGCAAAAACTGGCTAAAGGGCTGTCTTTTTAGATTGCAGTATTCATTATGAAATAAAGTGTTTGTAAATGCATTTAATTCCATACTTGTTCTTCTGGTCCTTGGACAAATTTAATGGAACCAATAACATATTTCCTTGGTTTTAATTATGCACACTAAGTATTTTTGATGTTGCCAATTTTCCTAAAGAATAACAAATGCTGCCTTTTGCTCAATAGCTTTGATTGTGTACATTACATGCTAAACATGTTCTTTTTTCTGTAGCAGCTATTAAGCTTGTCGACACCCACAATGTCCCAGCATGGCCAAACATCCCCCTAGGATATCTCTACTAAAAAGACGTAACTTTTCGCTGTTCACTCTTTGAAAAGCAATATGGAACATGCTGGAAGTATTAAAAGGGGAAAAACTCGATCTAGTGGAAGAGTAAAAGAGAGTGCAAAATGGGTGGAATTATCTTCATTGCTGACTTTTTAAAATTCTAATGCTTTTCTTCAGTTCTATGCCCTTTCTTTTACTTCATTGCTGATTGAAATATAGTTGCATGTTTATGTAAGTATGTGTCTATGTGCATCCAGCTGCGTTTACAAATGACAGTAGATCATGGTAACGCCTTCATTCTTCTTTTAGACTACCTTAATCTTCAGAAGACATGGTGCTGTTGGTGTTTACTGAATTAAATCCACTGATGCATGGTTTAGCATCTCAGTTTACATCACCCCCAGAAAAGCAAAAAGCCATTCCTTTATCTTACTATTTTTCTCTGGTATACACATTCTCAGCAAGCTAATGAATGTGCACATAAAGCTAATCCATTACACACTTTAAAATACTTTTATAGTGACTTCTGAATATCATCTATTCCCTTTGCTTTCTGAGCAAGGAGAGCATTGCATGAGCTACAATAAAAACCCATGTGAAGTAGGAATATTTTAATTAACTCACATGGTTAACTTAAATAATAATAATAATATTAACTCCAAATAATATTAAAAATCACTGAAAACTCTAGGCAAGCTTTCATTTAATTTCTTTCTCTAACTCAGAAACAGCCTTCCAGAACCCTATCAATAAATGTTGTGGTCACCTGTGTGGAAAAAATGACAATGGCTTTGTTCCATGAGATACAGAAACCAGAAAGAAAGAAAGAGAAGAGTTTTAGCCTAAGATTCAAAATTCATATTGGTTCACAGGGAAAGCAGATACAAAATAATAACTAAATTATATTTATTTCGGGGAATATCATCAGCATACTGTCCAAAGCAGAAACACTAACAATGGAAGGCTTTGATTAGATAGATTACAGATAGACAATAATTAGCTAGAAACTGTTAGCACAGAATATAAAGATGATAAGTAGGTAGTAGATAGGAAGGAAGGTGCTTTGAATAGGTTATTCCCATGCACTCATGCCAGTTGCTGAGGTAAAAATTGTTAGCATACATATTTTACAAATAAGTAAAATTAAGACTCAGAGAAACTTTCTAAAGGTCACATACACAAATAATAGTTGAAAAACTTTCATCTCAATAAATCATTTCCCTGGGTCGGAAAAAGCATGGGATAAAACCGGACTTGCTGAACATAGCGGACAATGAGGACTACTGAGAACTCAAGAACAATGGCAATGGGTTTTTGATCCTACTGCACGCACTGGCTTTGTGGGAGCCTAGGCAGTTTGGATGCTCAACTTACTATACCTGGATGGAGGTGGGGGTTCCTTGGACTTCCCACAGGACAGGGAACCCTGATTGCTCTTCAAGCTGATGAGGGAGGGGGAATTGATCGGGGGAGCGGGAGGGAAATGGGAGGCAGGGAGGAGGCAGAAATCTTTAATAAATAAATAAATAAATAAATAAATAATAAATCATTTCCTCTTAATGACTCTACTTTTGCTTTCAGGTAGAAGAAGGGAGAGAGGGATGGAGAGATGATGAATAGAGATGTTTATTCTGAATAAACATCTCTATTCATTTTAAGAGAAAACATTATAGACAAGAGATACAGGACCCACAGAGAGCATTCAAGTTCTTCAATGATTTTTCTGGCTTAGAGAAAACAATGTATAAGATGATATGGTACAATGACTCTCAAAATTAAGAAAATGTAAATGACAATCTCAAGGAGCTATACAGAAATTGATTTCTAGGTAAAGTTGTTTTATTATTAGTTTAAAGTATGTTCTGAGAGGTATTATTGGAAGTGGCAGAATCCTCCAGAAACAGAGGCATGATTGTTCTATATTTAAGGTGTAAGTTACAAAGAGACTGAAGATGACTAAATGGAAAACAGACCATTGACTGAGAACCTCGAAGGAAGGATGAAAGACAAAGACCTACAGAGGGAGAAATGGTTGCATACAGACTGGAAGAATTCATAGGGAAAAAGATAAAGATACAAATGATTCACTCTCCAGCTCTTGATGATGTTCCATCAAGCCTTTAATGGAAGAGCTAAAACCCCAAGTTAGACTTTCATTCACATCTCCTGTCCTCTCAGGTAACTCAAGTACACACCAGTTTCCGGCAGTGGCTACAGAATCCAGGTTTGCCAAAGGTAATGCTGAATAATAACCCTTTGTGGAATATGTAAATAAAATTTAAATAATATTTAAATGCCTTTCACAAATGTAAATTGTCTGCTAAAAAGCAACAAGGCAGGTCTTTAGGGCTTCTCAAAAATAATCAGGCTTCAAATGTTGGCTTAAGCCACAATATTTTGACAAAATGTCAAAAGAAGTCAAATTACACATAAGAACCTCATGCCCTTTCACCCCCAGCCCCACAGGCATCCACTTAACTGCCTTTGCTCTCCTCAATGGAATTTTGCCAGGGTTTTTCATCCTCGTTTTGTGACACTCAGGAGGCTTCACGTACCTGAAGGACTATCAGATTCCCATAATGAGATTAACTTTAGTTCACTTCAATTAGAAAAGCAAATATATGTTGGGCTGTACTGGGGGGAGAGAAAAGGACACTGTGAAATTAAAGGTCTTTGCCTCTTGGCAGGCTGATGGGGCTGACCTTGGGTTGGACACCATTCTCCCTGGGACACTCTTTCTTACTTCTTTCTAGGCAGCATCCATTTGTCAGGAGCTGTAGGAAAGGGTGAGTCTGAACTTGTGGAGAACCAGCTCAGGGAGGCTTCCTGCCCAGTTCTTATCTGATGTGGATTCCCCTCTGTATACTATGAATATTTCCTATGGCCATTGGTTAACAAAGAAATTGCTTTCAGCCAGTGGCTTAACAGAATAGAGTCAGGCTGGAAGAGATATAAAGAGAAAGTAGTCAGAGTCAAGAAGAGAAGCCATGTAGACCCCAGAGAAGAAATACAACCAAGCCGCCAATCAGAACCTTACTGGTAGGCCTCAAGCCTTGTGGTAATACACAGAACAATGGAAATTGGTTAATTTAATATATAAGAGCTAGCTATGAATATGCTTAAGCTAGTGGCCAAAGATTATTGAATTAATAAAGCTTCTGTCTGGTTATTTCAGGTCTGGCAGCCTCTGACTACACTTATCTCAAGAAAAAACACAAACATTCGGGAGGCAGATGCTGGTGGATCTTTGTGAGTTCAAGACTGACCTGTTCGATAGAGTGGGTTCCAAGGCAGGCTCCAAAACCTACATAGAGAGTTTCTGGCCCACGGCGCCAGCCTGGGACAGGGAGCTCGGGGGTTCCTTGGCCCCCTGTCCTTCTTGGGCTCTCTGCAGGGCCTCTACTCCCTGGGTGCTGCCTCTTTCTTCCTGGCCCCCCCAGCTTCCGTCCAGAGCCCTCCCCACTTCGGCCCCACTGCCCTCTTTTGGCGCGTGGCATCGCCCAGCCCAGCCTATCTGGGTGCTGGGTCCGAGTACTCGGGGATCCCGGGGGGGGGGGGGGGGGGGCAGCAGTTCCTTTGTTTCTGTGGCCTGCCTGCACCAAGCGGGGTAGGCTCTTTGTCTGTGAGCTGCCCAACCAGCACAGAGGCCTGATCTTTCGGCGCCAGGAGACCCAGCATTGGGGTGAGTTTCTGGCCCACGGCGCCAGCCTGGGACGGGGAGCTCGGGGGTTTCTTGGCCCCCTGTCCTTCTTGGGCTCTCTGCAGGGCCTCTACTCCCTGGGTGCTGCCTCTTTCTTCCTGGCCCACCCAGATTCCGTCCAGAGCCCTCCCCACTTTGGCCCCACTGCCCTCTTTTGGCACGTGGCATCGCCCAGCCCAGCCTATCTGGGCGCTGGGGCGCCCAGGCGGGCTGCAGTTCCTTTGTTTCTGTGGCCTGCCTGCACCAAGCGGGGTAGGCGCTTTGTTTGCAAGCTGCCCAACCAGCACGGAGGCGAGATCTTGCAGCGACAGGAGACCCAGCATTGGGGTGAGTTTGGGCCCACGGCGCCAGCCTGGGACGAGGAGCTCGGGGGTTTCTTGGCCCCCTGTCCTTCTTGGGCTCTCTGCAGGGCCTCTACTCCCTGGGTGCTGCCTCTTTCTTCCTGGCCCACCCAGCTTCCGTCCAGAGCCCTCCCCACTTCGGCCCCACTGCCCTCTTTTGGCGCATGGCATTGCCCAGCCCAGCCTATCTGGGTGCTGGGTCCGAGTACTCGGGGCTCCCGGGGGGGGGGGGGGAGGGGGGGGCAGCAGTTCCTTTGTTTCTGTGGCCTGCCTGCACCAAGCGGGGTATGTGCTTTGTTTGCGAGCTGCCCAACCAGCACGGAGACCTGATCTCTCGGTGCCAGGAGAGCCAACATTGGGGGGAGCCAGCATTTGGTAGGCAAGGAGACCTGATCCGGTAAAAGAAGATCCATAGGGAGCATTTGGAAGAAGAGATGGGCCGACGTCAAGGCAAGAATTCGCCCAACAAGCTGAAAAGCAACATGAAGCCACCAGAAACAAGCGACCTCACAACGGGAGGACAAGAACCCCTTAATCAAGAAGAAGGAGAAAAGATTGACTTCATGAAAGTGATTGACACCCTTAAACACCATGTAAAAAACGCCCTTATAGAAATGGATGAGAAATATAACAGAAAGTTTGAAGAATTGAATAAATCAGTGAATGATACCCTAGAAAACCAAGGAAAAACAATCAAACAGATAATGGAAACAGTTCAAGACCTGAAAACTGAAATGGAGGCAAAGAAGAAAACACAAACAGAGGGCCGGCTGGACATGGAAAATCTAGGTAAACGAATAGAGACTACAGAAACAAGCATAACCAGCAGAATACAAGAGATAGAAGAAAGACTCTCGGATTCTGAAGATACCATAGAGAAAATAAACACACTGATCAAAGAAAACAGCAAGTCTAACAAACTCTCATCACAAAACATTCAGGAAATATGGGACACAATAAAAAGACCAAACCTAAGAATAATAGGAGTAGAAGAAGGAGAAGAAGGGCAGCTCAATGGTCCAGAAAATATATTTAATAAAATTATAGAAGAAAACTTTCCCAACCTAAAGAAAGATATACCTATGAAGGTGCAAGAAGCATACAGAACACCGAATAGGCTGGATCAAAAAAAAAAAAAAACATCCCCTCGCCATATAATTATCAAAACACAAAGCATACAGAATAAGGAAAGAATATTAAGAGCTGCAAAGGAAAAGGGCCAAATTACTTATAAAGGTAAACCTATCAGACTTACACCTGACTTCTACATGGAAACCATGAAATCCAGAAGGTCCTGGATTGATGTACTGCAGAAACTGAGAGACCATGGGTGCAAGCCCAGATTACTATACCCAGCCAAGCTTTCATTCACTATAAATGGAGAAAATAAAATTTACAGGATAAAAACAAATTTAAACAATACGCAGCCACAAATCCAGCCTTACAGAAAGGAATTGAAGGAAAATCATTAACCAAGGAGTCCAACAATGACCACAATAACTCAGACATCTAGAGACCGTTCACCAACACAAAACAAAGAAGGGAAACACACAAACTCTACGACTAAAAAAAAATGACCGGAGTTAACAACCACTGGTCATTAATATCACTTAATGTCAATGGACTCAACTCACCTATAAAAAGGCACAGGCTAAGAGATTGGATAAGAAAACAGGATCCTCCACAGAGAAACCCTGTCTCGAAAAACCAAAAAAAAAAAAAAAAGAAAAGAAAACAGGATCCAACATTCTGCTGTTTACAAGAAACACACCTCAACCACAAAGACAGGCATCTACTCAGAGTAAAGGGTCTTTCAAGCAAATGGACCTAAGAAACAGGCAGGTGTGGCCATACTAATCTCTAACAAAGTTGACTTCAAACTTAAATCAATCAGAAGAGATGGAGAGGGGCATTTTATACTCATAACAGGAACAGTTCATCAGGATGAAGTCTCAATCCTGAACATCTATGCCCCTAATATAAAAGCACCCACGTACATAAAAGAAACATTGCTAAAACTCACGGCAGCCATCAAACCGCACACACTAATAGTAGGAGACTTCAACACTCCTCTCTCACCAATGGACAGGTCAATCAGAGAGAAACCTAACAGAGAAATAAGAGAATTAATGGAGGTAATGAATCAAATGGACTTAACAGACATCTATAGAACATTCCATCCAAATCGGAAAGAATATACCTTCTTCTCTGCAGCACATGGAACCTTCTCGAAAATCGACCACATAGTCGGTAACAAAGCAAACATCCACAGTTACAAAAAAATATTAGTAACCACCTGTGTCTTATCAGATCACCATGGATTAAAGTTAGAATTCAACAATAATGCTACCCCCAGAAAGCATACAAACTCATGGAAACTGAACAGTCAACTATTGAACCATACCTGGATTAAGGAAGAAATAAAGAAAGAAATTAAAGTCTTCCTGGAATTCAATGAAAATAAAGAAACAACATACTCAAACTTATGGGACACTATGAGAGCAGTCCTAAGAGGAAAGTTCAAAGCACTAAGTGCCCACTTAAAGAAAACAGAGAAACCACATACTGAAGACTTAACAGCCCACCTGAAAGCTCTAGAAAAAAAAGAAGCAGACTCACTTAGGAGGAGTAGAAGACTGGAAATAATCAAACTGAGGGCTGAAATCAACAAAATAGAAACAAAGAAAACAATACAAAGAATCAATGAAACAAAAAGCTGGTTCCTGGAGAAAATCAACAAGATTGACAAACCACTATCCAAGCTAATCAAACGGCAGAGAGAGAATTTGCAAATTAATAAGATCAGAAATGAAAAGGGGGACATAACCACAGACACAGAGGAAATTCAGAGAATCATTAGATCTTACTACAAAAGCCTATATGCCACAAAATTGGAAAATATAAAGGAAATGGATACTTTTTTAGATAAATATCATATACCAAAGTTACATCAGGACCTGGTGAACAATCTAAATAGACCTGTTAGTCGCAAAGAATTAGAAGAGGTTATCAAAAACCTCCCTACCAAAAAAAGCCCAGGACCAGATGGTTTCAATGCGGAATTTTACCAGAACTTCCAAGAAGATCTAATACCTATACTCCTAAATGTATTTCACAATATAGAAACAGAAGGGTCATTAGCAAATTCCTTTTATGAAGCCACAATTACTCTGATACCAAAACCACTCAAAGACCCAACCAGGAAAGAGAACTACAGGCCAATCTCACTCATGAATAGCGACGCAAAAATCCTCAACAAAATACTGGCAAATCGAATCCAAGAGCACATCCGAAAAATTATCCATTATGATCAAGTAGGCTTCATTCCTGAGATGCAGGGCTGGTTCAACATACGAAAATCTATCAATGTAATCCAGCATATAAATAAACTGAAAGAAAAAAAACCATATGATCATTTCATTAGATGCTGAAAAAGCATTTGACAAAATTCAACATCCATTTATGTTAAAAGTCTTGGAGAGATTAGGGATATAAGGGTCGTACCTAAATATAATAAAAGCTATATACAGCAAGCCGACAGCTAACATCAAATTAAACGGAGAGAAACTCAAAGCCATCCCACTTAACTCAGGAACACAACAAGGCTGTCCACTTTCGCCATACCTCTTCAATATAGTGCTTGAAGTTCTAGCAATACCAATAAGACAACATAATGGAATCAAGGGGATTCGATTTGGAAAGGAAGAAGTTAAACATTCGTTATTTGCAGATGACATGATAGTGTACATAAGTGACCCCCAAAACTCCACCAAAGAACTTTTACAGCTGATAAACAGCTTTAGCAATGTGGCAGGATACAAGATCAACTCCAAAACATCCGTCGCCCTCTTATACACAAAGGATATGGAAGCAGAGAGGGAAATCAGAGAAGCTTCACCATTCACAATAGCCAAAAACAGCATAAAATATCTTGTGGTAAATCTAACCAAGGAAGTGAAAGATCTATTTGACAAGAACTTTAAGGCATTGAAGAAAGAAATTGAAGAGGATACCAAAAAATGGATGGACCTCCCTTGCTCTTGGATTGGGAGGATCAACATAGTAAAAATGGCAATTCTACCAAAGGCAATTTATAGATTCAATGCAATCCCCATCAAGATCCCATCAAAATTCTTCACAGATCTGGAGAGGACAATAATCAACTCTATATGGAAAAACGAAAAACCCAGGATAGCCAAAACAATCCTATACAATAAAGGATCTTCTGGAGGCATTACCATCCCTGACTTCAAACTCTATTACAGAGCTACAGTAATGAAAACAGTGTGGTACTGGCATAAAAACAGAGAAGTCGACCAATGGAATCGTATAGAAGACCCGGATTTTATCCCACAAACCTATGAACACCTCATTTTTGATAAAGGAGCCAAAAGTATACAATGTAAGAAAGAAAGCATCTTCAACAAATGGTGCTGGCACAACTGAATGTCATCCTGTAGAAGAATGAAAATAGACCCTTATCTATCACCGTGCACAAAACTCAAGTCCAAATGGATTAAAGACTTCAATATCAGCCCGAACACACTGAACCTGAGAGAAGAGAAAGTGGGAAGTACACTACAGGAGATGGGCACAGGAGATCGCTTCCTACGTATAACCCCAGAAGCACAGACATTAAGGGCAACATTGAATAAATGGGACCTACTTAAACTGAGAAGCTTCTGTAAAGCAAAGGACATAGTCACTAAGACACAAAGGCAACCTACTGACTGGGAGAAGATCTTCACCAACCCCACAACAGACAAAGGTCTGATCTCCAAAATATATAGAGAACTCAAGAAACTAGACTTTAAAATGCTAATTAACCCAATTAAAAAATGGGGCACTGAACTGAACAGAGAATTCTCAGCAGAGGAAGTTCAAATGGCCAAAAACACTTAAAGTTGTGCTCAACTTCCTTAGCAATCAGGGAAATGCAAATCAAAACAACTTTGAGATACCATCTTACACCTGTCAGAATGGCTAAAGTCAAAAACACCAAGGATAACCTTTGCTGGAGAGGCTGTGGAGGAACGGGTACCCTCATCCATTGCTGGTGGGAATGCAATCTTGTGCAACCACTGTGGAAGTCAGTGTTTCGGTTTCTCAGGAAATTCGGGATCAACTTACCCCTGGACCCAGCAATACCACTCCTGGGAATATACCCAAGAGATGCTCTATCATATGACAAAAGCATTTGTTCAACTATGTTCATAGCAGTATTATTTGTAATAGCCAGAACCTGGAAACAACCTAGATGCCCTTCAATGGAAGAATGGATGAAGAAAGTATGGAATATATACATGCTAGAGTACTACGCTGCGGTAAAAAACAATGACTTCTCGAATTTTGCATGCAAATGGATGGAAATAGAAAACACTATCCTGAGTGAGGTGTCCCAGACCCAAAAAGATGAATATGGGATGTACTCGTTCATAATTGGTTTCTAGCCATAAATAAGGGCCACGGAGTCTACAATAGGTGAACCTAAAGAAGCTAAGTAAGAAGGTGAACCCAAGGAAAAACATATAGTTATCCTCTTGGCTAAGGGAAGTAGACCAAATTGCCGGGGAGAAAATTAGGATCTTGGGGGTGGGGTGGGATGGGGGTAAGGGGAGATGGGGAGAGAAAAGATAGAAGGGAAGGAGGGGGGACTTGGGGAATCAGGAGAATTGGGATAAAGGAAAGGTGGATAGGGGAGCACGGAACCACAATTCTTAGTTAAGGGAGCCACTTTAGGGTGGGCAAGAGATTTGACCCTAGAGGGGCTCCCAAGTGCCCAAGATGAGGTTCCCAGTTAGTTCCTTGGGCAGCTGAGGATTGGGAACCTGAAATGACCCTATCCTAGAGCAATACTGATGAATATCTTGCATATCATTATAGAACCTTCATCTGGTGATGGATAGAGATAGAGACAGAGACCCACACATGAGCACTGGACTGAACTCCCAAGGTCCCAATGAGGAGCAGAAGGAGGGAGAACATGAGCAAAGAAGTCGGGACCACGAGGCGTGCACCCACCCACTGAGACAGTGGAGCTGATCTACTGGGAGCTCACCAAGGCCAGCTGGACTGTGACCGAAAAAGCATGGGATAAAACCGGACTCTCTGAACATGGCGAACAATGAGGGCTGATGAGACGCCAAGGACAATGGCACGGGGTTTTGATCCTACTTAATGTGCTGGCTTTGTGGAAGCCTAGCCAGTTTGGATGTTCACCTTCCTAGATATGGACGGAGGGGGGAGGACCTAGGACTTACCACAGGGCATGGAACCCGGACTGCTCTGTGGACTGGAGAGGGAGGGGGAGAGGAGTGGGGGGGAGGGGGAGAAGGGTGGGAGGAGGGGGAGGGAAATGCGAGGCTGGGAGGAAGTGGAAACTTGTTTTTTGTTTATGTTTTTTTTTTCTTCTTTTCTTAATAAAAAAAAAATTTGTATCAGTAAAAAAAAAAAAAACCTACATAGAAACTACATAGAAACACCCTGTCTAGAAAAATCAAAACCAAAGCCAAAAGTAAGGCAACACAAATAACCCCAGAAATTCTGAAGCAATAAAATACAAACAGAAAAGACTAGTGCCAATTAAAAAATGTCCAAAAATTATAGGCTCAATGTCCTTTATTTATGGCTAGAAACCAAATATGAGTGAGTACATCCCATGTTCCTCTTTTTGGGTCTGGCTTACCTCACTCAGGATAGTGTTTTCTATTTCCATCCATTTGTATGCAAAATTCAAGAAGTCCTTGTTTTTTACTGCTGAGTAATACTCTAATATGTATATATTCCATACTTTCTTCATCCATTCTTCCGTTGAAGGGCATCTAGGTTGTTTCCAGGTTCTGGCTATTACAAAAAATGCTGCCATGAACATAGTTGAGCATATACTTTTGTTGTATGATAGGGCCTCTCTTGGGTATATTCCCAATAGTGGTATTGCTGGATCCAGGGGTAGGTTGATCCCGAATTTCCTGAGAAACCGAAACACTGCTTTCCAGAGTGGTTGCACAAGTTTGCATTCCCACCAGCAATGGGTGAGTGTACCCCTTTCTCCACAACCTCTCCAGCAAAGGCTATCATTGGTGTTTTTTATTTTAGCCATTCTGACAGGTGTAAGGTGGTATCTTAAAGTTGTCTTGATTTGCATTTCCCTGATCGCTAAGGAAGTTGAGCATGACCTTAAGTGTCTTTTGGCCATTTGAAGTTCTTCTGTTGAGAATTCTCTGTTCAGATCAGTGCCCCATTTTATAATTGGGTTGATTAGCCTTTTACGGTCTAGTTTCTTGAGTTCTTTATATATTTTGGAGATCAAACCTTTGTCAGTTGCAGGGTTGGTGAAGATCTTCTCCCAGTCAGTGGGTTGTCTTTTTGTCTTAGTGACAGTGTCCTTTGCTTTACAGAAGCTTCTCAGCCTCAGGAAGTCCCATTTATTCAATGATGCCCTTAGTGTCTGTGCTGCTGGGGTTATACATAGGAAGTGGTCTCCTGTGCCCATGTGCTGTAGAGTACTTCCTATAATTCATGTTCCTAGAGAAGCTAAATAAGGTGAATCCAAAGACAAACACATAGGCATCCTCAGGAATATTAACCTTCATCAGGCGATGAAAGGAGACAGAGACAGAGACCCACACGGGAGCACTGGACAGAAATCTCAAGGTCCAAATCAGGAGCAGAAGGAGACAGAGCACGAGCAAGGAACTCAGGACCACGAGGGGTGCACCCACACACTAAGACAATGGGGATGTTCTATTGGGATCTCACCAAGGCCAGCGGGCCTAGGTCTGAAAAAGCATGGGATAAATCCGGACTAGCTGAACATAGCGGACAATGAGGAATACTGAGAATTCAAGAACAATTGCAGTGGGTTTTTGATCCTACTGCACATACTGGCTTTGTGGGAGCCTAGGCAGTTTGAATGCTCACCTTACGAGACCTGGATAGAGGTGGGCAGTCCTTGGGTTTCCCACAGGTCAGGGAACCCTGATTGCTCTTCGAGCAGATGAGGGGGGGGGGGGGGACTTGATCGGGGGAGGGGGAGGGAAATGGGAAGCGGTTGTGGGGACGAGGCAGAAATCCTTAATAAATAAATAAATTTTAAAAAATGTCCAAAAAAAACATTATGAGACAAAAAATTTCTCCAAAATACCAAATACAATTGATCTTGTTTTGTGTTGACCATCTACCACAGGGCATGGGGATTCCCCTTAAGTGTGGTTTGTATACCCAGTGAGAGTCCACTGATGAAGTAATAAGGGCGGCGGGGCTGCGTCCCCAGCACCCCGGCTGCCTGCTCAGCTAGCTTATGCCCCGAAATAACAACACACAAACTGTATTCATTTAAACACTGCCTGGCCCATTCTCTTCTAGGCTAATTCTCACATATTAATTTAGCCCATTTATAATCATCTGTGTGTAGCACCCCAAGGTGTGCTTACCAGGGAGATTCTAGCCTAGTCCATCCTGGTTCGGAGCTTCATCCTGGGAGCGGGGCATGGCGTCTCTCTCAGGCGTCTGCTCCCGAGAGAGCTGTGGAGTCTCTGAGCTCACTTCCTCTTCCTCCCAGCATTTTGTTCTGTTTACTCCTCCCACCTATCCTCTAACCAATAAAATGGGCCAGGGCAGTGCCTTTATTAGCCAATGACCTTCCTCCATCATTTCCCCTTTTTCGGTTTAAACAAAAAAAAAAAGGATTTAACATAGCAAAATTACATATAACAAAACAGTTATCAAGTAAAAGTTACAATAATCTTTATCATAACTAAGGAAAACTATAACTATAACTAACTATTCTTAACTCCATCAAAGACTCCAGAAAGATATAATATTACCTAAGTAAACAAGAACTAAGAAACTTTTAAAACTCTAGAAATGACAGAGACATCTCGCTGCCTGGACAGTCACCCAAAGTTCCTCTGTACCGTTGGGGCATCCATCTTCAGCCTTCAGGCCCATGGTATCCAGCAGACATTTCCATAAAGCAGGAAAATTCAAAGTCAGTTCAGTCACTATCTGTTGTGTCCTGCAGAATGTCTCGCAGACTCTTTCATGAATCAGGAACCCCGAAAGATCATCTCACCTTAGGCAAGTTCAGTAGTCCTCTCTCTGCGGGTTCTCTGTTTCCAGTTTATGCAATAGTCCAGGCAAGAGCAGTTTCTTGCCCAAATGGCTATCAAACCCCATAAGGTGCCTCTTCGATGCCCATCTTCCTCTTGAAGTAGATTGGTGCTGCCAGGAGCAGAGTGTCTCATTGTCATGAAAAGTCCTCAGTTATTAAAACATTAAATGTCCTATTCTGTAATCTTTGAAAGACACGAAGAATGTCTATCTAAAATATATCTCTATATATCTAGAAAATCTAACTAACATGACTACAAGCTTTACTATTATTGATGATTATCCATTAACAACCTATATTTCTCAATTATACAGTACATATTTAAATGAACTACACAATCACAATACCTTAATCAAAATCAGAAACACTTATACATATAACAAAATTGACCTTAAATTTCTATCAATAAAGCAAAATCTATACTAATGTAAATTATTCATATCTATATCATATCCCCCTTTAAATGTAAAAGGACGTTTATAAACCATATTTGGGAACATGGGCGCAGTTTTTTCTCTCCAAACTGCTTCCTGCTGAATGGGGGCGTCGTTAATTACGTCTTTCATGGTATAACCTGTGTGCTAGTTTCATCTCAGTTGGCAGTTGAGCGAAGCAATTTTCTGAAGATGTTCACTGCAACCCTTCAGGAGGGCGTGGTCCATCATCCCAAATCGGAATAGAAGAAATGAACAGCGTCTCATCCTCTGTGAAAACAAAATAAGAAACTCCTTTCCAAAGCATAATGTCCTTAGATCCAAATTTCAAAGTTAAGGCATCAAAATATCTATGTCGGATTAGTTCAGCAGCATTTATCAATAAATATCTTTTAGCAGCTGTTGCTTCTTCCTCAGCATTCAAACAATTCAAAGAGAGCATAATAGCATACAGTATCAAGATTCTCTGTGTATTTTCCATCTTTGTGCAGCTTTGTTTTAACCTCTATTTTGTTTATTTTTACTTTTAACTCTTTGCTTTTTGAGACAGGTTCTCTGTATCTTTGACCTGAAGTAACTCTGTAAACCAGGCTGTCTTTGAACTCTCAGAGATCCGCCTGTCTCTGCCTCCCAGGCATTTGGGATTAAAGGTGTACACTACTACACCTTGAACTCACAGAGATCTGTTTGTCTCTGCCTTCTAGGCACTGGGATTAAAGGCGTGTGCTACCACACACACAACTTTCTTCCTTTTTTTTTTTTTACTTTAAGAACTTTAAATTTTAGTCTGCATATATTTTTAACACACTTTAAACCATTTAGAAATTTTCTTTGTCTTTGAATCTCTCTTTACTGTATATCTCTCTTTTTCTGACCACATGAATCTTTAATTTACCAAGCAATCTCAGTAGGACTAAAGGCGTGGCTTTGCCAGCTAGATCCAGTCCATTTCTTAGCTTTCCAGCCTCATGGCGGATATACAGGCTGTAGCTATGTTTACTGCAACAACTGTATGGCATTTCAAGGTCCCTACCAGCAAGTGAGCTACAACAGACAACACACAAGTCCTCTCTTGGTAGCCGGCCCTCCTGCCTCAAACAGTCAGAGTTTGCCCAGGCAGGATGGCCCAGAAAGCCGGCATTTTTAAACAGCGCAGCTTTTTTCCTGCTACGGCTGAAAACCGAAAAGCATGCGTTCAGCTTTTCGTCAACACTGTTTAAGTGTTTCGTGGCAGGACCTCTTAATGAGCTGCAGGCTTTGCAGCTAAAGCTGAGTCAGGAAGCCTCTCTTAGATGAGGCGCTTGCTTGTCTCTAGCAAGCAGAGTAGAACCGAGAAATTGCTGCTACCAAGAAACCAGGCACAATGCTTTCATTTTGTTCTAGAATTACTTCCCAAGCTGTCTCAGGCTTTATGTGGAAGCAGTTGTCCACGTGGGCGCCATATGAAGTAATAAGGGCGGCGGGGCTGCGTCCCCAGCACCCCGGCTGCCTGCTCAGCTAGCTTATGCCCCGAAATAACAACACACAAACTGTATTCATTTAAACACTGCCTGGCCCATTCTCTTCTAGGCTAATTCTCACATATTAATTTAGCCCATTTATAATCATCTGTGTGTAGCACCCCAAGGTGTGCTTACCAGGGAGATTCTAGCCTAGTCCATCCTGGTTCGGAGCTTCATCCTGGGAGTGGGGCATGGCGTCTCTCTCAGGCGTCTGCTCCCGAGAGAGCTGTGGAGTCTCTGAGCTCACTTCCTCTTCCTCCCAGCATTTTGTTCTGTTTACTCCTCCCACCTATCCTCTAACCAATAAAATGGGCCAGGGCAGTGCCTTTATTAGCCAATGACCTTCCTCCATCACACTGAAGAAAAAAAAAATCCAAAATTTTCTTTTGCAAGAAGCTGTCAGTCGGAGATAGTTGATAGTTTCTTGTTTAAAGTAAGGGAGCCCAGCAGGCCATAAACTTAATGGAAAACCAAATACTATTTTTCTGCTAAAAGCACAGAGTAATAAAAGGACTTCTAAAGATACTGTGTTATACTCCTATACCCGTGTTGTACATTATATTCATACATCAGTCATCATCAGAGAAGATTCCTCCGACAATAGATGGCAACTAACATGGAGACCTACAGCTGGATAACGTGCAAAAAATAAGAGACATTGAGACACTCAGCCCTAATTGGAATGTCTCCATCAAAACTCTCCCCTCACAGTTCAGGGAACTATGTGGAAAAGAAGGCAGAAAGAGTGTAAGAGCCAGAGAAGATGTAAAATGCCAAGGAAATAATGTCTTCCAGACACAATGGGATTGACACACCCAACAATTTTTTAACTTTATCCATCTTCTCTTCTAAAAAGCAAAGGCTTATACACTGTGTCTATATTTTTGTCAGTGTTTATATTCTAAAAACACTTCTAAAAATGAACCAGTTTGAGAGATGAAATTGGAGCAGCATTCTCTCTTCAACTGTAGATGAAGATCCTCAACTATGGATGAAATACACCTTGCATGCCTCTTTCATGTTAGCCTATTTTATTGTATTTTATTCTTTGACAGTATCATCTGTAACACCCCACTACTAAAGCACAGATAACACTGAGCGAAGGTAAAGAAAAACCTTAAGACTCAGAAGATAGAGAGAAGTGGGAAGAAATACCACTTACAACATGAAAGTGACTTCCAACCAAATACCATATGACATGGCTATACCAATGAGGAACACACAATGACTATGAACAGCCACATAAACTGAAAAGCTCCAATATCCCATCGCGGATAAAGGAGAATGCTCATGAGGCCTTATCCACCATTGGTATTTTGCTACTAGCTTTTTTTTTTTTCCAATAAAAGAATCCTACTTTACTGAAATAGAAGTCAAGAAACCCACATATCCAACTTCCTCTTCAGGCTTTGGTGATATATGACCCAGCTTCTCATAAATACAGATACCTACTTGGCTTGGAATTTGAAAGTGAACAACTAGAACACCCAGATTCAACCTCCTGACAGAGAAGGTAGCAGTGAAAAGAAGCCACTGTCCTCTACTGATTGTTCTCTATGTCCTAATTCCCATTATCAAAACCAGATCTTTTCTTTGTCTTTCCCCAAATCTTTCTCTTTTCTTCCTCCAATCCCCATGTCAGAACTTCTATTAAACCCTTCTCCTATTCTGGTTTGGCATGAGAAATAGCAGAGAACATTCCCAGACCAGCTATAAATCCCCAGAAATTTCTCAGATACACTCCTGCTTGAACTCACAGCATTTGTCTGCTTGATCCATCCATAGATGGTCCTCTTGTTCACAGTGACAGCCCGAGCTGACCTCCTAACACAGCTTCATAAAAGAGGTACTGCACATGTCGGTTCAGTGAAATTTTTACTACAGAAGATATAGTAAAGGTACATTTTGTCTTCAGGTTTTAAACTCATAGAAAGTTGAAGTTTTAAAAGTTGATTGTCGTACTTTTGATGCCCTGGCTTTATGGACAAAACCCCAACAACTTGTGAAGGTCAAAAATTACCTGGCCAGAGGCAATACCACTGCTGAGCTCTGCAGACTAAACACCAATTCCCTTGACTTGAATTCAGTGTGTACTTCTTCTAGATCCTTGAAGGTCTGCTGTTTTGCTCAGATGCAAGTCGGGACATAAAAATCCTATAACAGCCAGATGAATTTCAACATGCCCCATTCTGGGGTCAGTTGCCCAATTGAATAAATATTAGAAAAGTGGCTAATGGGCTCATGAGTGCCAATTCTTGTCATCTCAGTAAGATTCCAATAAGGAAAGGGACTCACTGTCTTTATCTTCATCATTTTTTGTTCTTTTTTTATTTGTTTTTAAAGGTAAGAATATGTGAGAAGCAGTTAGATGTAAGGTGCATTTGCAGAGAGCTGCACAGATTTTAGATGCCAGCAGGTCACTACAACCTGAGGGTGCTGATGGCTCTGTCTTTCACCTTGACTGATAGGGAGAATTCTACTCTGCATCAGAGACAGCACGTGGCATTCTGCTCAGTGGATGGCTTGGGACCTCTATCAATAATTAATTATGTACCTGTGGCAAGTCATTAGTCAGTCTTTACCAAGTCTTACTTTCTTTACTTCTATATTGGAGCTAAAATATCATTTATCCTATAATGATAATAAAATCAATAAATATAACAGCATTGTGTCTATTATAAGTACTTTATTATCGCTAGGTATACAAAAATATTCATAGCAGTGTTTTGCTTTCTAAAGAATTTAGTTATACATTATTTATTTATTATTCTCCTCCTCTCTCCCTCTCTCTCCCTCTCTCTCTCTCTCTCTCTCTCTCTCTCTCTCTCTCTCTCTCCCATTCTCCCCTCCTTCCCCTCTCTCTTTCCCTCTCCCTCTCTCTGTGTATGCCAAAGCACATGGGTGATCAGAAGGCATCTTACAGGAAAGAGTTGGTTATCTCTTTCAACCATAAGGATTCAGAAATTAAACTAAGGCCTCATGCTTTCCAGCAAGTGTCTGTGCTGTCTGTACTTACTGAACTTATCACCAGCCTTCTCTGAAGCATTTCTCTTCAGTTATTTTTGTAGCTGTTGTCTTCGTCCCCCCCCCCCCCACTTGGCTTTTTAATGATAGAATCTTACCAGTATCCCAGGCGGACTTTAATCCTTCCCTACACAGCCTACCAAGTGTTGGAACCACAGGCATGCAACACTATGCCTGGCTTTTCTTCAACAGCTGTTTTTGTTTTTTGTTTTTTTAATTCCTAATTCTATGCTTTGCTGCCAGCCTCCACCTCTGTACAGGCCACACAGGCTATGCAACTGCTACCTGTGTTACAGACTACAATAAAAGGATAGAAATCGCATCCGCAATGCCAGAAGTCCACAGTCAACACATTCCAAGAAACTATGTGATAAGAAAAGAGGGCACGCACATGGAAAGAAAAAGAGAAAATGCAAATTCAATTACTATTTGTAAAAAAAAATTCAAAACCAATCTCAAGCATTTGGAGTCTTTATAGGGGAGAAACCACAGTAGGACATAAATCTTTAATGTAATGTCAACAATAAATACTATTTTATAGAGTTATTTGACAATATGTTGAGTTTGGAACAAGCCAGAATTGTTTAAGTTTCGGTTAGGATTTTCTTCCATGCCTGACATAACTTGAACATAATACTAATTGTGTCTTTTCTTCCTGGCTGCAGAATTTACTCTGGAGGCCTGCTGACTCTGCCTTCTTAATCCTTAGGGCTTTTTCCTTGCCTTCAGACTAAAGTAAACTTTGTTTGTGGCTATGAAAGAGAGCAGGTCAGGGAGTATACCAAAGACAACTTGTCCTTTTCTTCACCAGACAGTTTCCTCCTCCGCTGACTATGGAACATCACAGAGTCTATCAAAAGTATCTGCTGACAGATTCTAATTGGATGGATGCACAGCTCCCCGCACACACACTATTTTTGGGGGTGAGGATGTGTAAGATTGATAGAGAACAAGATGAATCTGCTTCTTTCATTAAGATACAGTCTGTGTTTTAAAATCTACATCATTAGAAAATGACTACTTCATATCCCTTAGGCAATTTATTACCAATGCTAAGAAAAAAGAAAGAAAGAAAGAAAGGAAGGAAGGAAGGAAGGAAGGAAGGAAGGAAGGTCAAAAAGCAGGTTGAATGTATTTTAGTAGTGACAAATTTCAATGTGAAATGAATGGTATTCATGTTAAAAATCTATGTGTATATTCCAATTCTAATTTTCTACCTTATTCTGAAAGTGTTTCTGATTCTTAGGTAAGTCTAGCAGATTTTTGAAAGGTATCTGTTGTAAACTGAGCTTGGACTTGAATTCCCAATGTGCCTTTTATGCCACATTATGTTCTTTCTTATGCACACACTCAAGCTCTGAATAGACAAAGTAGCTCCTTATTTCTTATATTTAAGTTAATTAGAATGAAGTTAACAAAATTCTATACTTGGTTGCGACAGATACAAGCTGTGGCAGCTTGTTGAGCAATGCTGGGGACAATTCCATCGAGAAACATAAGACCGACGACTGATCTGGGAAGGTGTATCCACAGTGGTGAGAGAAAAGGGACAACGATAGCCATGACTAACAGTGTTCACAATTTTCTAGGTGGTGAAAATGTCTCTCATAGCAAAGGTCTCTGCAGACCACTTTACCGTCTGACAGAGCATCCTGGATCACATGAATCATAAACCGTTTAAAACATTTTTAGCATTTATTTTTTACATACAAATGCTCATTCCTCCACCACAACTTGATGTAAGACTTTTTGCTACTAGTTTTTATTGATACCGGATTTTTACAGAACCCATCTAAAAAATATCTCTTTAGACATTAAGTAAAATAATTTCCTCTGGAGCCTCAGCTCTGTTCTATTGATCTTTATGTCAGCACTTGTGCCGATTTTCCGATTTTCTTCTGTCTTGATTGCTGTAACTGTCCTACGTTTTGAAAGTAGACAGGGTGAGAACAGCTTTCTCTGTCCCTTTCCAAGTTGTTTTGCTTTTCATTTTCATATGGATGCTGGGAGTGGTTTTCTACTCCCTGCAGAAATAGGAACTACATCTCTACAATGTTTTGAATGTAGAGAATATATATTGTTGTTTCCATGATTAGTTCTTTCAACAATATTTTATAATAGCATTTTGGGCACATTTTGTGTTTGTGTCATACCTGCTGATGAATATTATAATTTTTATGCTGTTGTAAAGGCAGTCATTTTCTTAATGTTATTTTCTAAAGATCAAGTCACTGGTATATAGAAATAGTTTCCCCTCATCGTCTCCTACCTCTGTGCCTTCTCCATATACTTCTTACCTCATAGCCCTAGTCAAAACTTCCTGCCCACTGTTCTGTAGAAGTTCTGAGAACAGATGTTCTTACTTTGTTCTCCAAGTTAGAGGGCAAAAATAATACTAGTTATGGAGTTTTCACAGATGCCTTTTATATCATTGAGAAATTTCCCTTTTGTTCCCACGTTGCTGATAATTTTAATCACGAGTGGATGGATGCTGGATTTCTTCAGGTGCTTTTTCAGTCTCTTGAGAAATAATCAAGTGGTTTTTTTTTCCCCTTTGCTTTGCTAATGTAATCGTTGGGCTCATTGATATTTTGAGCTCAGTGACCTCATTTTGCTAGGTCACACTTCATTATAGGTATCACCTTTGCTGTCTGCTGCTCTTATAAAGACTGCAAATGCTCAGTTCAGGATTTAGGAATATGTGCCCATAGAGATTCTCAGTGACAGCAGGTTCATTTGATCTCTGTCTCAGAGATTTTGGTAATACTGCTTTCTTCAAATCAACTAATTTTGTGGAGGATTCACAGAACTTGTTCTCTAATACTTGGGCAGAATTCAGCATCTGGTCCTAGGATTTTTCTTCCTGGGAACCTTAAATTACTTATCTGTTGACCTTTTATGAAGGTAATCACAATATGCCTTTTACTGGTAGCTTGTGTCTGTATAGAAACTCATGAACTTTGCCTAAGTTATACTATTTGGTATTTTCTTTTGTTTTGTGTAGGTCCTGGGCATGGAGCACAGAACTTTGAACTCATTGTGTAAGTACTCAATTACTGAGCTATGTCCCCAGACCCAAACATTTGTTGACATACAGTTTTATATAGCATTCTCTACTATTGTCTTTTAGTATTATGTATAGTAATATTCTTTTCTGGGTTCAGTAATTCGAGTCTTCTATTTTCTGTGTCAGGCTTATGAAATGTTTTTGCTGATTTTGCTGAGTATGTCTATAAATTTCTGTAGCTTTTCTTCAGAACTTTTTAAAAAAGAAAGAGACATAATCAAGTTAGAATGTTCAAACTTATTCCTAGATGCATTGGTTTTACTAAATCCATGTTAATCTATAGGAATGTTTTTGAAGGTAAGGTCAAAAAGCATTTCTTGTAACAAATATTCTTTCAGCATTTTTGTATACCATAATGTACATTTGTTCCAAAATAATATTCTTAAAAGTCTGAGTCAGTAACAAAATGCAAATTATACAAAAATGAGCAATGAAATAAATATTAAAAGAGAACTCATAAAAGAGAAAAATAAAGAATTTCATTACTGAAAAATGTTTGTTTCTAAAGCGAAACATAATTTTCAGGTGGTCCCAGCTCAATAGTTAACACTCACTGCTCTTGCAGAGGAGCGGAACTTGGTTTCCAGCACATACATGTCACTTTACAACATTCCTTAACTCCAGTTCCAGGGGATTTATTACCTTCCCACAACATTTGTGCACACCAGGCCTGCAAACAGTATATATAAATACATGTGGGCCTGTACTTATACATATACACATAACTCATACACATATAAAATTAAATTATTAAACATAATTTTCACATGTTTAATTGGAAACAAGACATAAATAATATCCACTACTGAGAGGAGCACATAGGAAAAGACTCCTATACTTCTACGGAGGGAAAGTTGGTCTATAAACTTCTTGGCCCTTCTAAATTATTACCCTATTGTATCTATTAAATTTAAATTATGTTCGAGACAAGACATGGACAATCATCCAGACAGGTACTGGCCAACTCTGTGCCTCACTTAGGAAAATCAACTAACGATGGGAAAAGGAATTTCTAAAAAGGCGAGAGGATTCTCCTATGCAAAATGTCCTCATATACGTTCTTTTGTGCAAACTTGCCAGGTAGGAACACAAGAAGAAACACCAGGATGCTTCTGTCAACTCCTCAGAGTTCTTGAATAAGTGCTCGGAAAGGTGTAAGACCACATCTGTTAAAGAAAAGGGGAAATTTGAAAACATGGCAAAGGCTGACAAGGCTCATTATGGAAGAGAAATGAAAACCTACAATAACACCCCCCCCCCAAAAAAAAAACAGGAGACCAAAAAAGAAGTTTAAGGACTTCAGTGCACAAGGGGCCTCTTTCCGTCTTTTTGTTCTGAGTATCACCCCAAAATCAAAGACGAACACCCTGGCTTAAACCATTGGTGATGTTTCAAAGAAACTGGGAGAGATGTGGAACAACACTGCTGCAGATGACAAGCAGCCCTACGAAAAGAAGACTGCCAAGCTGAAGGAGAAATACAAAAAAGATGTTGCTGCTTACAGAGGTAAAGGAAAGCCCAATGCAGTGAAAAAAGAAGTGGTCACGTCTGAAAAGAGCAAAAAAATGAAGAAGAGGATGAGAATGAAAAAGGAGAGGAGGGGAAGACAAAGACGATGATGGTAATGATAAGTTGATTCTAGCACAGTCTTTCTTCTTATTTTTTTTAAACTGTATGGTGTCTTTTTTTCTAAGTTAACGCCCTACCAAATGTGTCTTTAGTTAGCCCCGTCCTTGTGGTATTTTCAATAGGCACTAACCTTGCCTGGTACAGTCTAGAGGTTGTGAATGGACATGGAAATTTAAAGCAGGTTCTGGTTGGTGCACAGCACAAATTAGTTATATGTGGAGATGGTAGATTTTTGTTGTTGTTGTTGCTTTTGTTTGGTTTTAGATTTTGTTCTTCACCTTCCGTTGTCTCTGATGCAGCTTATATGAAAATAATTGTTGTTTTGTTAACTGAACACCACTCTGTAATTGCAAAAAAAAAACAAAACAAAATTGCAGCTGTTTTGTTGCCATTCTGAATGCCTATAAGTAAATATAAATTTTATTTTAAAAATAAATTTAAATTTTAAGTGTAGTTAGCCTCTTTTGGAATGTATTCTATCAAAGGAAACTACTAATGTTTGTAGTGAAATTTTACCGGCATATCAAATTCTGTGCATGTTATTATAGAAATAAAAAACCTAAGCATAAGAAAGAAAAAAAACTTTCCTTCTAATAATGACTTGGAGAAAGTACATTAGTAAATTAGAAATAAAGTTAAAAAGCAATTTGATAGGCATGGGCTGTTTTATGTTAACGAAAAAAATAAATCTGTATGTTTATACAAAAAGGAAGCTGTTAGTGTATCAGTATTCATTTCCAGAAAAGGCATGAGAAAGAGATTACATTTTTACTATATTCATTTGTGTTGTTAGACAAAGAACAGATATTTTAAAATCTGTACTAAATTAAAAAAAAGAAAAAAAAATTATACAAAAGAAAATAGCAAGGAAAGAGGACAAGGGAAATAGAAAATTTCTTTGGAAATAGAACAGAGTGGAATTTAAATGGAGCAGAAATACGGTTAACAAAAATCAGTGCTTGACTGTAGCTTCTGTTTGTTTAGCATCAGGACCAGTAATGTGGAAAGAGGTGTGGTTGGAAATTCCTCTAGCATGCATGGGGAAAGTTTATCTGGAAGCACCATGTTCTTGTTGTACTCTTTCACATGTCTCGCACACACAGCTGTTCCCTTTTCCATGGCAAGTACCATTCTGCCTTTTCATCGACACTAAGCTACATACCCACAGTATCAGAATACATCTGCTTTTAATCGAATGGCTAAGAAGTGAAACACATGAGCTAACCATCAAGTATATTAGTTTGCTTGAGGTTCATAAATCAGAATCCCATTGTATACGTTCATACCAAAGTCACATTCGGTAATCAAGAAATATGTTTCTGTATTCTATATAAAAATGATAATGTCAAAAGTCTATGGCTGGGAAGGTCATAACTGCTAATGGGGAAAATACTGCTTTGTTTTTCTAAATTTGTCTGTCAAATTGACTTCTACATATTTGTATTTATGCCCACAGATTTGTGTTGCTACCAACTTCTGTCAAAGAAGCTCCTATGTTGGTTTGAAAGAAAATGACCCCCAAAGGAAGTAACACTATTAGAAGGCTTGACCTTGTTCTCATTTAAACAAGTATGTCCCTATGGGGGTGGGCTTTGAGGTCTCATTTGCTCAAGCTTTGCTCAGTGTAACACTCTGACCATTTCCTGTTGCCTTCAGATCAAGATACCTTTCCAGTACCATGTCTTCCTGCACATCACCCTGTCCTGCCATGATGATAATGGACTGAACTTCTGAACTGTAAGCAACCCAATAAAATACTTCATTTATAAAATTTGCCATGGTCATGGTATTTAATCACAGCAATAGAAACCCTAACTAAAATGCATTCTTTTGCACTGGGAAGTGTAATTGGAGATACTCAGGACTTGACAAAATGTGAGAACAGCTGTTCAGTTCTGAACTTCAAACAAGACATATATGTCATCCCTTTCAAGGTTTGAGGAACATTTTGGAAAACAGGAAGGAAAGAATGCAAGAACCAGAGGAAGGGGTAAAGTGTCATAGAACGTGGTCTTCCAGGGCATGATGAAGCTGTTGCATACTTGAACTTTAAGTACTTGTGATTACTTGCATGAAAAGTGTACATGATTGGTCCCATCAACATTCCATTATTGAGAAATGAGGAGTTCATAAAGCCTTACCCCTTCAATGGTATAGTCATTTCTATGCTTGTGCAATGTTCTTCATCAATGTTTTCATAAGTAAGCCTAAGTAAAAGTGTGATCTCTCTCTCTCTCTCTCTCTCTCTCTCTCTCTCTCTCTCTCTCTCACACACACACACACACACACACAATGAATGTAGAAAGGACACTAGTGTTGGCGAAGGCTGCTAGTTTATTTCCCAACTGTCCTGACTCAAAATGATCTCACAGAAACTATATCATTCAAATCACTGCTTGGCCAGTCACTTAAGTGTATTGCTAGCTAGCTTTTACATCTAGAATTAACCCATTTCCATTATTTTATATTTTACCATGAGGATTGTGGCCTACTGGCAAGGTTCCAATTGACAGCTCCATCTTTTCCCTTTGGCGGCTACTTGTTGTCCCTTTGACTGTGCCTTCTTTCTCCCAACATTCAGTTTAGTTTTCCCACCTAGCTCTATTCTATTAAACCATTGGCTGAAAGCAGCTTCTTCATTAACTAATGGCAATAAAACATATTCACAGCACACAGAGGGAAATTCTACATCAGACTAGTAAGGAAAATAGATCAGTGGGAATGAGAGGGTGACAAGAAGTATAAATGGAGATGCATATGAATAAAAAACATTATGTACATGTATGAAAATGAAAATTTCACAATGAAATTTGTTCCTGTTTATAGTTATAACATATGTCAATACAGAACAAAGGCAATGACAGCATAGCAGGAAGAAACAAAGAAGATACTTCATGTGTACTCACTGTGTGTGGCAATATCAGATTACCAATTGAAACTTATTTATCAGAAGGTGGAGAACACAGTAACATCCACATCCACACACACACAAACACAGGGGAAGAGTAGAATAATTATATGGCACAAACTAAAAATCATTTCCTTGCAGAACTGGATCACTAGTTAGCTGTGTCATCATATCCTTTTCAGGAAAGTAATTATATTTACTAAAGAAGGGAAATAATAGATTTTCTTTATTTGAATATATTTTTACAAATATGAATATACCATATAACTCAGAAATTTAGATGAAAATTATTCTATATTCTATTTTTAAAGAAAAACTTCCCAGACCATTATTTTTAATTTAAAAAAATGTTTATATAAAAATGGTTTTAAATGCATCACATTGCTCAGAATCAGTCTAATGTGGAGTAGGGAGAAAATGATGCACATTTTCCAATCACTGTTTCTGCAGTGTGCATACATCTTTCCATATTTCCACTCTGTGTGAAATTATCTATTGTTTAAGTACTCATTTTGTGGAAAATACTGAGAAACAAAACTAACTACTATCATCCATGATAGTAATTAGTGTTCCACTAGTTGTTTTAAATGTGAATTTCTAAATTCAGCCATCCTTCTTGGGCCCCAAGCTCCATCTCTTCCTCCAATCCTCCACACCAGTGTTTCCCATGTTCCTTCCTCCCTGTACTGCTGTTGTAACTAAGTATCACTTCCATTTCCAGTGCTATTTCTCAGATTATACTAAGGAACACCAAGGGCAGCTTGCAGATCAGGTCTTGCTTAGAACATCTCAAATATTGTCACATCAACTTATAATTACCTCTAAATATATGAGACTTATTTTGATAGTTTCCATTTATGCTTAAACATATTTGCACAGCTATGTATATCTTTATGCATGAGTATTACAGATTTTACAAAATATATTTATAAGTAGATTTATAATTACATCATTAGATGCATCAAACAACTAAACTGACATACAAAGGAGATTCTACATTAAGATAGCTAGCAAACAATGTATTTGAATATGAAAATACTGTTTTTTTTCCCAAAAAAAAAAATCATCACAATGAATTACACTTGCCTCATTTTCAGTGACCCTGTTGACCCATAAAATTCTTGAGTGGATGTGTGTCTATGCCTGTGAATGTGTGTGGTGTGTGTGTTTGCATGCAGTTTATGTGGATACATATTTAATAACAGAAAAACTAAAGATTTAATCAATGTGTTGAGAAAAGAAAAATGGTGTCCAATGACCTGAGTTTACCTGCCTAGTATTGACATGAGTTTCTGATTTAAGTATAAATGAGATAAGTTGCTCAATCTGGTTCCTACAAGGTGATCTGTTCCAGTATGAAGCCTTTCTGTCATAGGAAATTAGTCTTACATTGAAAGTGGTCAATCTTGTAAAGATTCACTGTTCCTGGAATCCAAGGTGACTGCAGGATAATGCCATGACAGCGTTGAAGGGAACAAGTTAAATATTCATTGGGTGGTTACCCTGACAACCTTCAGGTGCAACCATGTGACTACAGTGAAAATGGCATATAAAATAAAGATACCAGGTTTTCGTGTTGCTTTTCAGTACTCCATGAGCTCCACATATTTTTAACAAAAGTAGCTTTAAGAGTCTATTTCAACACTACCCTTGTCAAGGTACATTCATCAGTCCTGAGAAAATTACAGTATTGGTCAATCTGGCTTTGAAGTTTCCCTTGCACAATGATAGGATCATACGTGAGACACGGACAAGTGGCAATGGTTGAGGCTTGTAAGTGAAAACAAGATACTTTGGGGGGACATCTAAATTCTACCATAGAGAAAATTAGTAGAGGAATCCAGTGATAGAAAGCATCTGATTAAAAGGATTATATAATCAAAAAATGGGCCATGAATTTAAAGGAGAGCTAGGACGGATACATGGGAGGGTTTGGAGGGGGGAAAAGGCAAGGGAGAAATGCTGTAATTATACTATAGTCCCAAAAACAACAAAAAGGGAATTCTACAGGTAGCCCTCTTGTCATTTTCTATGCCCATGAGTATGAACTCAGAGTCATTTCTAGTGGAAGGAATTTGGTGTCAGGTAACCAAGCATAAGAATGGATTTTCTAGAGTGGTATTGCTGGGTCCAGGGGTAAGTTGATCCCGAATTTCCTGAGAAACCGAAACACTGACTTCCACAGTGGTTGCACAAGATTGCATTCCCACCAGCAATGGATGAGGGTACCCCTTCCTCCACAGCCTCTCCAGCAAAGGTTATCCTTGGTGTTTTTGACTTTAGCCATTCTGACAGGTGTAAGATGATATCTCAAAGTTGTTTTAATTTGCATTTCCCTGATTGCTAAGGAAGTTGAGCACGACCTTAAGTGTCTTTTGGCCATTTGAACTTCTTCTGTTGAGAATTCTCTCTTCAGTTCAGTGCCCCATTTTTTAATTGGGTTAATTAGCATTTTAAAGTCTAGTTTCTTGAGTTCTCTATATATTTTGGAGATCAGACCTTTGTCTTTTGCGGGGTTGGTGAAGATCTCCTAGTCAGTAGGTTGCCTTTGTGTCTTAGTGACAATGTCCTTTGCTTTACAGAAGCTTCTCAGTTTAAGTAGGTCCCATTTATTCAATGTTGCCCTTAATGTCTGTGCTTCTGGGGTTATACATAGGAAGCGATCTCCTGTGCCCATCTGTTGTAGGGTATTTCCCACTTTCTCTTCTCTCAGGTTCAGTGTGTTCGGGCTGATATTGAGGTCTTTAATCCATTTGGAGTTGAGTTTTGTGCACGGTGATAGATATGGGTCTATTTTCATTCTTCTACAGGTTGACATCCAGTTGTGCCAGCACCATTTGTTGAAGATGCTTTCTTTCTTCCATTGGGAATATACCCAAGAGATGCTCTATCATATGACAAGGGCATTTGTTCAACTATGTTCATAGCAGTATTATTTGTAATAGCCAGAACCTGGAAACAACCTAGATGCCCTTCAATGGAAGAATGGATGAAGAAAGTATGGAATATATACACGCCAGAGTACTACGCTGCGGTAAAAAACAATGACTTCTCGAATTTTGCATGCAAATGGATGGAAATAGAAAACACTATCCTGAGTGAGGTGTCCCAGACCCAAAAAGATGAACATGGGATGTACTCGCTCATAATTGGTTTCTAGCCATAAATAAGGGCCACGGAGTCTACAATAGGTGAACCTAAAGAAGCTAAGTAAGAAGGTGAACCCAAGGAAAAACATATAGTTATCCTCTTGGCTAAGGGAAGTAGACCAAATTGCCGGGGAGAAAATGGGATCTTGGGGGTGGGGTGGGATGGGGGTAAGGGGAGATGGGGAGAGAAAAGGTAGAAGGGAAGGAGGGGGGACCTGGGGAAACAGGAGAATTGGGATAAAGGAAACGTGGATAGGGGCGCACGGAACCACAATTCTTAGTTAAGGGAGCCACTTTAGGGTGGGCAAGAGACTTGACCCTAGAGGGGCTCCCAAGTGCCCAAGATGAGGTTCCCAGGTAGTTCCTTGGGCAGCTAAGGATTGGGAACCTGAAATGACCCTATCCTAGAGCAATACTGACGAATATCTTGCATAGCATCATAGAATCTTCATCTGGTGTTGGATGGAGATAGAGACAGAGACCCACACAGGAGCACTGGACTGAGCTCCCAAGGTCCCAATGAGGAGCAGAAGGAGGGAGAACATGAGCAAAGAAGTCGGGACCACGAGGCGTGCGAGACAGTGGAGCTGATCTACGGGGAGCTCACCAAGGCCAGCTGGACTGTGACCAAAAAAGCATGGGATAAAACCGGACTCTCTGAACATGGCAAACAATGAGGGCTGATGAGACACCAAGGACAATGGCACGGGGTTTTGGACCTACGTAATGTGCTGGCTTTGTGGGAGCCTAGCCAGTTTGGATGTTCACCTTCCTAGATATGGACGGAGCGGGGAGGACCTGGACTTACCACAGGGCAGGGAACCCGGACTGCTCTGTGGACTGGAGAGGGAGGGGGAGAGGAGTGGGGGGAGGGGGAGAAGGGTGGGAGGAGGGGGAGAAGGGTGGGAGGAGGGGGAGGGAAATGGGAGGCTGGGAGGAGGTGGAAACTTGCTTTTTGTTTATGTTTTTTTTCTTCTTTTCTCAATAAAAAAAAATTTAAAAAAAAGAATGGATTTTCTACAACCTCAAAGCTTTAGTTGTAGGACAGTTAGTTAGCACAAGTGATTCCATTTTGTTGTTAACTTTAAGAAAAGGTCGTTCTGTGTAACCTGGACTGGACTACAACAATGCTATTGTAGTCTTCCAAGTGCTAGAATTAGTGATGAGCACCCCAGGCCAAACATGACTTTAGTTCAAATCCTACCTTAGTTATGTACCCCACTTTGCCTCTGAATAATTCTCTCTGAAGACATCACTGAGCAACCATTCCATGGTTTGGTTTCAGTTTTCCCTTATAAGATAATATTGGTTTCAGTTGATCTGCTCCGGTGTCCAATCCCAATTTAAATTCTATCTATCCTGTGGGTGAACAAACACACTCATAGGCTGTATGCTGTTCTAAGTTATTTCATGTTGTATCAATGTTTGGAAGGCTGTGTCTTGCCCTGATGGATTCCATCTTTAAAGTAGCATTTAACTCCATTTCAGCAGCAAATGCAGAGGCGGGATGACTGTACCTGTGTGGACACATGAACACCACCACCTGCCCAGTGCTAAATTGTTATGAGTAGCCCACCAGAGATGATCACTCCGACTCCAACACAGCTTATAGCCAATGAAAAGTCTTTATTACAGACAGCTGGGACCAGATTCTGTAATTGTGAGCCAAGATGTGGTCCCAACTGTATAGAACTTGGGGTTTTCAAAAACTAAAACCTTGTCCTGGCATCTCGCTCAGCAGATGCAAGGGGCATTGCCAAAGCAAGCAGTTTGAAGCAAGCAGTTTTAACAGAAGCTAAGATAAACAGTTAGCTAGAAGGGGTTCTGAACAAACAGGCAGTTTTAACAGAAACTAAGATAAGTTATCTAGGACATCCGGTCCTTTGGTTCCTCAAACAGAGTTGGAAAATTTTCCATAGGATTCTCCATTAAGGAGATCAAATTTTAGTTAAACTTGAAATGACCTCAGCACTATCGTGCCCTGCCACAAAATTTTGAAGCAGACTTATTGGTAAAAGTGAAAGGTAATGCCTATAAAATTAGAAGAGGAGATTATAGACATAGGCGCACGCAAATGGGTTAAAACTGTAGCAGTAAACTATGTCTGAAAATTTCAAACACAACGGATCAGGGATGCCTTTAATACTCTCACCTGAACTCCTAAGCAGGAGGCCACCTATGCCTGCAAAGGCTCCATCTACTGTCACCTGATCATTCAGGGTATACTTCAAGGGACCAACAGGCTTAGAATGCCTGATTTCCACAGGGATTGAATTGCTGGACATTAATCTGTCTGGACTCGTCCTGCACCTTCCCTCCACAGTCTGGCACCTTCACAGTTTGACTCAACCCTGCAGCTCAGCTAGCCCTCAATGTTTGCAACAGTTCCGTGCCCTTCTGCAGCTCTCCAGCTAAGCTCCTCAGCATCTTATCAAACCACCTGCAGGGACTCTCTGCATTTGTATCAAGCCTTCTGACTCTTTCCCACTAAGGTCTATTTGAACTCTTTCAACTCTCTGGCCACAGTAACCCATTTGTAGCCATTCTGTAGCCTTCATAGTCACAGACATAGATATTACAATATAGTTATTGTGTAAAGTGTGATGTGTGTTTGAAATAAAAGATCCTGTATTTGGTAATGACCAGCAATCAAGTGAAAATGAAATTCTCTGGCAAATTGCAGCCAGATTAATTGACACGCTTTGCAAATGTATTTCTAGTCAATAAATTCTGATAAGATAAAAAGATGCAAATTTCTCTACCTATGTTTCTGACATAGCATGCTCAAATGCTCAAATAATATCATATCAAAAGTGATGTGGGATTCTCCTTTGTATGTTGTGAATACGATTGGTTAATTAATTAAGAAAACTGGCTAGGCCTTATAGGGCAAAAGAATGGAGGTAGGCAGGGGAAACTAAACTGAATGCTGGGAGAAAGAAGGGTGAAAGCAGAGAGAAGTCATGTTGCCCTGCTGGAGATAGACGCCAGAACTTTAGCCAGTAAGCCACAGCCATGTGGCCATACACAGATTAATAGAAGTGGTAAAATTAATATGTAAGAGTTAGCCAATAAGATGTTAGAGCTAATGGGCCAAGCTGTGATTTAATTAATACAGTTTCTGTGTAATTATTCAGGGCTAAGTGGCCAGGAGCCAACAAGTGACCTCCTCCTACACAAAAGCACTGCTCTGATGATTATTATATAAATTGTACATTTGGCAGGGCGGTGTTTGCTCATACCTTTAATTCCAGTAATCGAGAGGCAGAGACAGGTGGATCTCTGTGAGTTCCAGGCCAGCCTGGTCTACAGAGTGAGTTCCAAAACTTACTCCATAGCTACTGGGAAACCCTGTCTCAAAAAACTCAAGAAAGAAAGAGAGAGAGAGAGAGAGAGAGAGAGAGAGAGAGAGAAGAGAAGAGAAGAGAGGGAGGGAGAAAAAGGGAAGAAAGAGAGCGAGGGAGAAAGAGAAAGAAAGAAAGAAAAAAATTGTAATTATTGCACCATCATTTTTCAAGAATTTTGCTGTGAATACTGTAGAGAAGATGAAAAACTTGGGGGGTTCAAGCACCTAATTTTGTACATCACTGAATAGTGGTGGAAAGCATTGCCAAAGAGAATTTTTTGAAAGTCCTTAGACTAAAAGCAGTTCCATCAGATATATTTTATTTTCTTCTCCATCACCAATTGATTGGCTATAAGAAACTGATTCTTAAAAAAAAAAAAAATGTGTTTCCCTCTCTTGACTTACCAAAATGTTATTTAGAGAGTTTTAGGACAGAATTCCACAGTTCTGAGATATCCAACAATCTAAGGTCACCCCTTGTCTCAGTAAATAAATTAAGAAGACAGTAAAACATAAAGTGAAGAAAACCAACCAACAGACCACAATTGCAGAGAACTTAGACAACAATGAGGACACTAAGAGAGACTTACATAGATCGAATCCACATGGGAAGTAGAAAATTGGGAGCATGGGGACCTTGAGGGAGGATTGAAGGGGAGGGGAGAGGCAGGGAGGGGAGCAGAGAAAAATGTAGAACTCAATAAAAATCAATAAAAAGAAGTATAGGAAGGGAATGAAATTGGTGTGTGCACAGGAGGAAAGAAATGGGATCCAAGGACGTTTAGTTCATCCTCAGGGTGTTGATCTGAGCTTTAGTTTCAAGAGGAAGGATTGTCATGTGTTAATAGCCTAAGTTAATATTTATAATCACAACTTAATGGTTTTTAAATTTTAATCTACTTGTAATATCCATTGTGTTTCCCACTTTAATAACATTTTGAGCATATCTATGAACCGTTAGGATTCTAATCATGCTAGATGAACTTTTTCCTTGTTCTTTCCACAGCATGTTCCCAGTTCTATTATTTGATATAAAAGAAAAAAATCTGAATTATAGAGAGATTGAACTGTTAGGTCTCAAACTCAAAACAAATGACTGAGGTGCCTATTTAATATATCAAAGCAGACATTGGCTACCAGGTTCTCCCAGCATCTCTCAGTACTTGTTACATAATCATGCTTTCGGGTGTACCCATTCCTTACCCTTAACTCTTCATCACAGGGGTGTACTTCACTTCTCTCAGCTTCCCTGACGCCTCTATAAATCAGCCATTTTGACTAAACAGCTCTTTTTGGTCTCTTGGACACCACTTTTGTTTCCCACTCTTCTGGCCTCTGGGCTCCTGGCTCTCTCCTCTCCCCTCTTTTCACATAGCCAGGTCAACCTGCTGGCCGTATTTCATCGACTACTTTCTACTATAAAATCTACAATCCCTTAGTAGTAGTAATTTACCATGGGAGAAACTCCACCACAAAAGCCTCAACAGGTAACTAAGCTCTATACATGTCTTAACTATGGAGTTAGAAGTATCTACCTGAAAGGACTTTCTTCCTAAGCTCACTGCTAAGGTTAGTGCAGGCCTAAGAAGACTCTGGTTCCATCTGACTTACAGGCTTACAGTCTTTGCCAGGCATTGCCCATATATCATCTGTCTGTGTCATTTGGGCTTTTTCTTGGGGCTACCCAAAATAGAGCAGAAGTAAAGATGAAAGCAAAAGAGTCTGTGAAAGACACAGTGCCTTTTAAACCTACTCTGGGTAATAACGCCTATCCTTATGCTATACTGCTTGTTTTAAATAACTCAGGTCCAGGCAAGATCAGAGGCAACAATTTTATAGTGCCATGAATACCAGAAGACAGGAATCATTATGAGCCCCCAAATAAGCCATCAGCCAAGCACTGTTATCTGTCTCGATATAGATGACAGCACAAACTGCTTATATGATGCGATCAAGTCAAAGCCAGTAATTTTCTCATTAAATAAATGATGATAACAACCAGATTGACCAAAATCTTGTGGCTACTCAAGAGATAAAAGAAAACACATAGAATATGAAAAGTTAAGAACTTGGTATAAATATGGTTTTGACTATGCTATTATTTCTCAAAATCAAGAGATTACGACTAACTATTTTGATTAGATCATATTTCTCCTTCATCTACATCCTCATTATACTGCATGGCAATTCTAAATTATTCATTTTCATTTTCTACTCATAGATATGCAAGCGATCACCCAAAGCTTGAAATGAACGAAGAAAGAAAACTAATGTTTATAAAGCGTAAGTCATACATTGATTGCTATATTGGGAACTTTATATTCATGATCTCATTAAATCCTCACAATAACATTCTAGAAGGTAGCTCTTCTGTTCCAAACTGAATCTTAAGGAAAAATACAGCTTGTGATTAGACAACACTTTTATTTTTCCTTTCACTTGTGCATTGTATGTCTAATAGTGTCTTTCATTCTGTCTCATCCAGGGAGTTGTGAGGTATAAAGATGATCTTACAGTAATCTTGTCAAGCTTTGTACCCTTCCAGCCAATATTCTAATAAAAAGATATCTGTAGCCATTTCTCACTGTAAAACTCTTACTGTTTAACACACCACAGTTCATTGGTTCATAATCAAGTACGTATTGGCTTCCCTATATATTACTTGATAGTATTAATGTTCTAGTCCCTCAGGTTAGAACAAAATATTCTCAGAATAGAGTAAACTAATTCCTTTTCTCCTGACTGGTTTTGATTTTGTGTGTGTGTGTGTGTGTCATAGAGGTATATGTTTGTTTACATGTGTGTGAGTCCACCTTTGTGTGCCGTGCATGTTCATGTGTACACATACCTGCAAAGGCCTTAACTTGATATCAAGTATCTTCCGCTATTCACCATACTTTATTAACTGGGGCAAGTTCTCTCTCTGAACCCTGATAATGTCAATTCCAGCTAACCCAGCTAGCCATTTGGCCTTAGAAATCCACTGCCTCTGCCTTCTGACTGCTGGGATTACAGGCCTCTGCCGTGGCTGCCTGGCTTTTCACGTGAGATCTGAACTCTCGCCTCCACACTTGTGAGGCAAGCACTTTATCTGCTGAACATTTCCTAAAATAGAAAATAAGGAAGGTGCCTAGAAATGCATGGAGGGGGAAGGACCTAGGACTTACCACAGGGCAGGGAAATCTGACTGCTCTTTGGGCTGGAGAGGGAGGGGGAGAGGAGTGGGGGGAGGGGGAGAAGGGTGGGAGGAGGGGGAGGGAAATGGGAGGCTGGGAGGAGGAGGAAATTTGTTTTTTTTTTCTCTTTTCTCAATAAAAAAAAAAAGTTAAAAAAAACAAAAAAACAAAATAAGGGCTAGTGAAATGCTGGAGGTTAAGAGTGCTTTTCAGAGGACCAGAGTGCAGCTTCTTGCATCCATCTCAGGTAGCTCACAACTGCTTTTGATTCTAGCTTCAGAAGATCCATCACCTTTTGATGGACTCTGAGGGTACCAATATTTATGTGACTCTCTCGCTCTCTCGCTCTCTCTCTCTCTCTCTCTCTCTCACACACACACACACACACACACACACATGCCCACACACACACACTACATATATCATAGTGAATTCCTTCCTTACTCCCATCTTGGGCTTTCACCTTAAGTTTCCACAACACACACACTGTTTATACTTAAATAATACACTCATTTTATCCACACAATTAAATCAATCAGCAGTATCCGGCCTAAGTGTAGTCTGTTGGGCAACTATGAATGAATTCCAGTGATTTTGATACATCCTGAAACTCCTTTAGACCACTTTTCTTTATAATTGTCCTCACAGTCACTTTTCCTAACTACAAAAGACTCAAAAATAAAATAAGATCTTTGAACTTATTATTTGAATGAATGTAATATTCTCCAGCTCTGTCAGACATTTAATTCACATAAAGAGATTCTGAATGCCATTTGACCATTTCAAGGGATGAAAGAAATCATTACAAAAATATCTCAAGTGCACTGATGAGGAAATCCAATGATGCTCACAGAAATCATAGTATCATAGGAATAATTTTACAGTCTTTTAAAATGACAGATGTGAAGATGGGTATACTTATTAGATAGCAGGCTCTAATTGACCACTTTTCAAAACGTCTTTAATAATTTTAGTCCACACTTAGCCATGCCCTACATGATGAGGATTCTTCATAAGTCATACCAAATGAATTAAATTTGTGATTTTTATATGATTATATCCAATACAAGTATAGTAGGATCGATAGATTGAGACAGCAGGACACAAAGTAGTTTGGGAAAGAGGATCTGGAAAAACTGGGGTGAAGAACAAAGCAAAAGCCAAATACATTATGAGACATTCTCAAAGCACCGATAAAAGTATTTTTAAAACAGAAAAGAAGATGAATGGATGAATTTCTCACAATGTCTGCTTCCACATTTACATACTTTGCCTGTTGATATCTAGGTATGAAATAAATAAATAACTTAGATTCAAGTTGGAGTTTATGCATAAAATTTGCTAATGATGGGCCTCTCTGGCATTTCCAAGGGACAAACCTAAATATTGCCACAATTGCTGTAAAACATAAGCTACTAAGAAAATAATCAGTCCCCAGTGAGCTGCATCTCTCCATACCTCTCTTGGACAGTTGTTGGACTAGGATGACTATAAATTAATATAAGGGATAAGTGTTCTTAGCTAACTAATCATAAAACTGAAAGTGTACACCCAGTGTTCATGCTCATGAATTGAGCTGGGCACTATGTGGGACACTGCTTTACTTTCAGAGAATTCATTTCCCTGTTTGAAACTGCCAAATATAAACTCATAAAGTGTGCTTTCTATAATGAACATTGCCAAAAACATACTTTTTACAGATCAGGATGCCATAACCTTCAGGACAAGCTAAATCTTCTCACTTACACAAGTTGCTATCTGAAGCTCTGGTATATGCAAGTAGCATATGCTCCCCAAAGTCCAGGTATATTCAAGTAGCAATGATTTATTTTGCAGTCCCTCAAAGTCCAATGCAGAGGTAGGCAACTCCTTTAGTAATTATGCTCTACTAACCTCATATTTGTGGGGAGATTTCATATTTTCACCTATAATCTCCACGGCCAACCATTGCAATGAACATTTAGCTCATGCTTGTAGGATATTTGATGCAAGTGCTGTAGCATGTCATAAGGCAGGGTTTACCTAAAACCATCAGGTACTTTTTCAGGGTCTACATATTAGATAAACACTCTGGGTTATTTCAAGCTTACAACACATATATATTTATATGTTGTGTGGTTGAATCCATGTGTTGAATTAAGTATTACATAGGGTTACTATATATTTGATCAAACAGTATTCTGAGATTATTCTTGATGTTATACTAGAAATACAGCAGCATTTGAATAAATAAATAGACTAAACATAGAAAATTGCCTTCTTCAATGCCGTTGGCCCTCAAAAGGATCAGTTATAGTTTCGTATAGAATAAAGGATTTTAAGCTTGTGGTTTTTGTTTGTTTGTTTATTTTATAAAACAGAGAGTACAAAAATATCAACAATGAAGCATGTAAAATACAGAAGTATATGTCATGACCTAAAACATTTTATTAATCTTTTTTCCTTTTTCAAGGTATTTTTATTAATGTTTTCAGAATTTCGTATGATACTCTTTATTTTTATTTATTATTATCTTATTTGGCCCCTTCCCATGCTCCTCCAGATCCACCTTGCCTGAGAGTGTGAGGTTCAATATTGTTTTATTCTGACTTTGTATATGATGAAAGCATCAATTCCCTTTGACTCTCAAGCCCGTTAGATTTCAGACTAGAATTTACATTAGTGTCCCTCCTCATTCTTAGACCTTTTCTTCATTGGATTTCACCTTGCTAAATGGACATCCATGGAGAAACCCAGATCATCCATCTATTAAAAAGAAAACCTGTGAGGGGTGTCAGGTGGAGGCTGGAGAAATAGCTCAGCTGTTAATGAGTGTTGGCTGCTGTTTCAGAGCTCCTGAGTTCAATTCCCAGTAACCACATGATGGCTTCCAGCCATCTAGAATGGACTGTGGCATGCAGGTATACATGCAAATGGAGTCCAAATATACATAAATAAATAAATCTTTTTTAATATTTATTTATTTATTTATTATGTATACAATATTCTGCCTGTATGCCTGAAGGCCAGAAGACGGTGCCAGACCTCTTTCCAGATGGTTGTGAGCCAGCATGTGGTTGCTGGGAATCAAACTCAGGACCTTTGGAAGAGCAGGCAATGCTCTTAACCTCTGAGCCATCTCTCCAGCCCAAATAAATAAATCTTAAATCACACACACAAATACTAATTAATAAGATTATTTTATTACATAATTTTATGCATATCTCTAGCTTACATTCTCAAGGCATACATGACCAATCAACTATTTTTTCTATGTCAAATGTGATGGTGCCCTCCTATAACTTCCTCAATACAGAAACTAAGGAAGGAGAATCATGAGCTTCAGGCCACGCTGGGCTGTATAAAAAGACTCTATTTCAAGCTAACCCTTTTACCCCCAAATTATTTAAGTCACTATTATTTGATTCATAATGGCTGTCATCATGTTAAAAAAAATGGTACTCTGAGAGTCAAATTAGAACAAAGACTTTAAAGAGATCCCCATTATGAGAAAAAAAGAAAACATTCATTTCAACCCTACTTTTGTGGACCATCACAAATGTAAAATACATTGTACTGAAGTACCCATGAGTGGGCCTTTTTCAAAACTATTGGCCGTGTGTCATCTCTGGAAACAACGCTCCTCATATTGAAGATTTCCTTCAAAACTTTTAAGGCTAAATGTGTTGCCTTTAAAAGTAAAGGAACAAATGAGACAGTTCCTTTAATCTGGGAAGCAGATCTATTTTTAAAAGCCGTGACCTAAGCTACAGTCCAGAGGACTCTAAGCATAGCCAGATTTTAAATTAATTTTAAAATTAGTTGTATTTACAACAGAATTTTACTAGAAAAAAAACCCACAAGATTAATTGAATATGAATATGTAAACAAGAAAAGTGTTCTGAGGGTCTACTTACCGGTAAAGCTTTATACACTAATTATATTAGTTGTCCATCACTCTGTGAATCACTTACAGTACATCAGTGCAAGGATTTTCAGATCTAAAAGTACCAAATGAAATTTCCTGGACCAAGTTACTTAGTAGCTCTAACACCTCTTCATTCTTAAGTTCTTAAATTTCAGCATCCTCTTCTATCCAATGTAGAAAATAATGTCCATAATCTAATTGTTTAAAAACTATTCTCTGATAATCTTTGAGGATTAAATGTTAGCCATATGGAATGTTTTAAGACTGGTGTCTAGCACAAAAAAGAACCACAACACACTAACACATTTTATTATTAAATTGAGTACTGTTATTCACCATGAAATAAACAAACACAATACTCAAGTTTCAATGGCTTATCGTGGAGGAATAAATGCTTCCAAAATGCATTGCCTGTATAACCAATCTATGTCTCAACCCTGTTAAGAGTCGGGAACTTGGATCTGGTCCAGGCAGGCAATGCTTTGGCTCTTGCATTCTCAATGGACAGATGGCATTCAGCTGACAGAAGGACTAGTCTAGAGGGTCCAAAAAGGCCTGTCTCCTATTTTAGGTGACTTGGATGAGATGAAAGGAAGGTGGAGCCCAGAAGAGATTGCCATCCCAAATGCACACATGGAGTGAGGCCACTTCAGTATGGGGCTCAGAAGGTAATTAGGCTTAGTAATGTGACTTCTCGGGATTCCAGGGTGAGGGGTCTTGGGAGGTCCGTTGGCACAATGTCACTTGTACTGTTTTCTGTTGTTAAAATCACTCTTCCCCGGTTAAAAGGGGAGGGATCAGAGAATGGACAGTGGTGGAGACATGACCATCTGAACACATTATATCCTGTTTGTTTTCTGTGCGGGTTTTATATTTGAGTTTAAAACATAGTTTATCGGCTACCTTCTTAAACAGTTACTGGAAAGAGAGTTATTGTTCTGTTTACGATTGTCAGGAAGGAAATACCTTTCTTTTCGCCTCTAAGTTTGGTTCTTGAGAGTGTGACAAAAAAAAAATCACAAAAGGCAAATTAGTAGGAAAATGCAAAACAGATTTAATTTCCATCATAAGCATAGGGGTTGACAGAGAAATATGGTTCTCGGCACTGATTAGGGTAGGGCTTACATACCATCTTAATAGGGTCTGTATGAGGGCCAAAGAGGATTTCTAGAAGAAAAAATACTTTGGGGAAAAAATCAATGAACCTTTAGGAGAATGAATG